>NC_079502.1:39351111-39997083 GCF_030052815.1 Hevea brasiliensis | reverse complement strand
GTTAAGTTCATAATTTGGCCTTAAGTTCTTGATGTGAAATGTTCTACTATGTTTGAGTTCCATCAGTTCAAGAATCACCTAATTTAGAGTTTTCTGGTGTGAGTTATGACAATTCTAAGATTACTGTTCACGTGGTCACTCTATCAGGTCCAGAATTCCTACATCCAGATTCAAGGCTCATTTAGGGCAGTTAAGGTCATTTTCTAGGTAGGATATCTTCATGAAAGTTCTAGCCCTATGTCTTAAGTTTCATTTTCAGTTAGTTTCACACCAATTGGAGTTGTGTAGCTCAACTTATTGCACTGCTAAGCACATTGGACTCGATTCTGCAAAATTTTAGCCCTAAAGTTTAATTTTCATTTCCTTCAATTACTTCCACTAACCAACCTCAATTCATATTTAATTCACCCCAAATAACCATAATTTAACATTAAAAACATCAATGGCACTTCCTAGTATAAAACTCTCAATTTTCCAAAACTCTAGTTTGCAATTTCCCTAATCCATACAACTCCATCAATTCCATTCATCCAATTAATGTCAATTCACACTAAAGGCACATCAAATGACCACATTTTGTCATTATAAACACTAATTACACTTCACACAATAAAAGCCCTAATTTCCCATGAACCCTAATCTTTCATTTTTCAATTTATGCAAATCCCATGCGATCTCACTACCCAAATCATGCATAATACTTCAATTAAACTTGAATTCATCAGCAATTAAATTAAAACACATCAAACCTTAAGTTTTCCTCAAGTTGGCCAAAAATTCCCCTCTCTATAAATGCATGATTCTCATACTTTCTCATGTAATTTCATCACAATCTAAGTTGATTCAAAGGTTGTATAACTAATTAAGCATGAAAGAAACTTACACTAGATGATTTTTCCCAATTTCAAATTTTCTTCCAATTCTCTTATTCTTCTTCTTTCAATCCCTCAATCAAAGATTTCTTTGATTTTTTCTTCTAGTGGGCTATGGGATTTATGAAGGAAATTCAAGAAAATCAAAAGCTTGGAAGGAATTCAATGGTGGAAGAAGGAAGGAGAAGAAGAGAGAAAGAGAGAGAGGGAGAGAGAGGGATGGCAGCATAATGGGGAACAGAAGAGGTTTCATTTTCTTTTTATATTTATCCCTAATCTTAATTTATTAAATTAAATTGTCCAAAGCTTATTGATCATAAATTTTTAATTAAATCATAATAGGATTAAAATTTTAAGTTTTTACTTCTTTTATTTCCTTTACACATTTTTATTTGAAATTTTTCCTCAAAGATTATTTCATAATTCAATTCATTAATTTCATTTAATTTAATTGATATTTTGGTCAAAAATCAATTCTTAAAGTGAATTGACCAAAATGTCCCTCGTCGGGTTAAAATCCATCTTTTCATAAATCCCCGATGAGTCCTTAAATCTTTAATTCACTTGAATTTTTATTTTGTCTATCTCAATTAATTTTTCCTTAATTTTTGGTCTCTAAGGTGGCCTTAAATAGTACTATTCACAGACAAAAAATGATACTATTCAAAGCTCATAGGTTCGGGGTGTTACATATCTCATGCGGGGCAAGGATTGGGGGAGTGATCCCTGCTTCCAAACTACCCCATTGTTATTCATATTTGAAGATAGGAAATGCTCTATTTGGAAATTTTGGTTCAGTAATTTACTTTTTCAGTGCAAAGAATTTCTCTTTTAATTTTTTAGTGATAAATTATTATGTCCTAAATAATTTTTGCTATTTTAATTTTAGTTGATTTTTGTTATATAGAATATATGCAACAAGCAAAAAGTCAAAGCTAGATTCATAGATTATATATTTTATTAAAATCCAAAGTAATTGCATTTATACATGTTTAATAGTCTCAATTTATGATTGATAGTATATGTGTGTGTGTGTGTGTGTGTGCACGTGCGCATGCCATTCACATTTGAAGATCTGTTTAATCATGATATATAGAAATTGGTTTGGTAATTTACTTTTTCAGCGCAAAGAAATTCCCTTTTAAAATTTTAATGATAAATTATTATGGGGAAATTATTGGATAATGTCAGTGTGCCATGTCATCAATATGACCTCATACACCTAACTAATAAAAAAGCTACACCTCAGCAATCTTATAAAAATAGAAAAATTTAACAAAATGGATGCTACTATCAACGCCATTAGCAGTTACTCTTCTTTTGAAAACAAATGTAATTTGATAAACTTTTAATTGCCTTGCTCTCACACCCTACCCCTCCGTAAGTCATAACATTATCCCGTAGTATATCTAATGAATTACCAAACTTCGTCTACTGATAACCCATTAAATATACTATAAGGAATTTTAAAACTTTTCTTATTTCTCTTTCTGATGGTGAGCACTTTTGATAGGTGTTAATTTTTTTAAGCGAAATGAAACCAATTGACAAATATGAAGTATCGATAATTTACGTAAAAATTTTGGCGAGTGCCATCTGTATTTTGAATAAAACAGTTCTTCAAAAACCTGTAAAAAGCACTTCCAATATATTTGTTCAATCTCAAACTGCAGTATGGTTCAACACAAATCAATTTCTTAACATTTGTCAAACTCAATTCAACATCAATTTCCAGTATTTCCAAAGATAGACTACAAAATGACTGAGTAGTTCAAAAGCTGAGATAAGAAATAAATATATTACAACTTTAATTTATAATTGCTCAAGACCAACTACAATATATACATACGGTACACATACATTACAACAAAAATTACAAAAAGGTGGTATACTCAATATACTCGGCAAAATCCCAAAGTGAAGTCACAAATAGCTTACTCTGCTATTTTATCTGTTTGTCTACCTGCGATAGCAATAAAAAAGCTATCGCTGAGTAAAATTTACTCAGTGGTGCATAATAACAATTTAAAATGCGGTATATAAAACTTTTATTGATAATTTACAATTCATATAATTCACAATTTCATGTCACGATTTTTAAAGCTCATATAATACAAATTTGATCAAACAATTGAATAACACAGTGTTGCCAATCAATAACACAACTTAGGTAATGACACAAACTTTTGTGATTTGGAATTATTTAAATATTTAAATATTTCATACAAACCAAAAATCACATTTTATCTCAAAATTTCCATTTACAAAGTAGGCAACACAATTATTTCCAATAAAATTCCTGAAGCCAAAACAATAAAAAATTATTCATAACTCATTTCTCTAAATAAATTTTCTAGTAAAAGCAGTGAATATAAAAAGTATTGTGCACAGACCTCGGATGAGTCACCTCTTGGCCTTGACTCAATATTCCTTATGCTCTTCAATATCCTTTTCAACTGAAACACACAATTTAAAGTGTTTCAGTACTCAGTTAAATTGTTTCTAATCATAAGGTTTCATAATTAAATTTTATTGATACTACTTCTTTCATTAGTCAACCTATAACATTGACCTTTAATGCACACTAGGTGAATTAATTTTAATGTTACTAATATGTCACATTTTAAGTCCTCAAGTGTTGGTATATGTTATCAATTTCATTTTCAAGTGTATTGCATTTTATTGTAATTTATCGGATTTTGGTATGCTATTTTGACCTAGTCGGATGACCTAGTTCCCTCAGTTTTCGGGTTCTGGTCCGAATTACAAACTTGTAAGTCTATGTCTTAGTAAAATTTTGCCACAAATTTTAGGTCATTTGGAGTTCAGTAGACCAAGTTATGGTCATTTTACCAATGCTAGACAGATTGCACTATATTGCAAAGTTTAGGTCATTTTTAGGTCAAAGTCAATTCAACCAGTTTTTGTAACCTAACTTATGCAAGAATTTTGACTTAGTTCTGGTCATTTTGGGCTTTGGTGTCTCATAAGAGTTATAGCTCTATGTCTAAGCTTTCCATGGTATAAATTTCAGGTCATTTGGACCTGTTTTGAGTGAGTTATGGCTAAAATACTGACTATTGTTCAAATGGTCAATTTTCAGGTTTGCAATGTTACTAATCCGGATTTGGTCATCCCTTTAGGTCACTTCTAGCCAGAATTTGGGCAACACTTCTACATGAAAGTTGGCCTATTTTATGTCTAGTTTCACCTTCAGTTGGCCTCATACCAATTGGAGTCACAACTTTATACTTATAACCTAATTTATACACTGCCAACAATCACAACCTGCATAAGAGAATTTACATTCCCAATTTGGCAATTCTCCTCCTCCCAATACTTCAATATTCATTCTTGGCATTTTATATATTTTCAACACAATTTCAACAAAGTAAATTGGGTAGAATACTCAAAAGCTCAAGGTACACAATACTCTATTAAAATTCTATATGTAAGTCAACCCAAATTCACTATACATACTCACCTAAATTTCACATACACTTCCATGGCAATTACACACATACTGTCCCCAATTCATCACCATCATAATTCATTAATAATTTTCATCAATTTACACATAAAATCATGAGTTTACAAGCTACCAACCATGGTAGTTTACTAAGGTAATTAATTCCTCTTTCAAACCCCTAAATTCAACACTAACATTAATATACACATATAATTAACTTGTTAATCTTTCTAATCACTTCATTCAACATCAATTCCCACTAATTTAATGTGAGAATAAATCAAACCTCTTTCATCACCATGGCTGCCAAATTCATGGTGAACCAAGAATCAAGCATTTCCTCAAAATTTCTTAACCATTTGATTTGTTTCAACCTTAGCACAACTTTTACTTAAGAAAATTTAAGAAACTAACACTAACTTTTTATGGAGCTTGATCAAACCTCAACTATTCTTCTTCAAAATACCATCAATCTCTTCCTTGTAGTGTGGGGAGCAAAGTTAATGAAGGAATCAAGTGAAAAAAAATGGCTTGAAGAGGGTTGCATGGAGGTGTTTTCACTTCGGCCATGGGAGCTTTCATGGGAGAGCTTCGGCTAGTGCAATATCTGGAGGTTGAAGATGACTTATGCTATCCCATTTAGTTTATATAGTGGTCCCAAATCTGCCTTAGTGGAGCACTTTCATGAATTTTAATATTTGTTTATTCAAATTTCCTCAATTTACATTTTTATGCCTCAACTTCCATCATTTATATTATGTACCATAAATTTTAATTTTTATGATATTTTCAAAGTATGCTATCACTCATTTTTAATGGACGTTGAGGTCAAAAGTCAAATCTAGGTGTCAAATAACCAAAATGCCCCTATTTGGGTTGCATTTCCAATTTTTTGATAACACCAATTTTCATCGGTTTCTTGATTTTTCACTTTTTTTTATACTAATTAATTAATTTTTTTTTTTTACATTTTCTAAGTCAATTATACTTCAATAGATATTTATTTAAGTTTTAAAATATTTCTCAGGGTTTCCCGTAGTCCAGGGCTAGTCAACGGTCCACATCGCAACTTCCCGGTGCAGTCACCCATCGCTACGATTTTTGGCTTATTTAACTTAGTTACATTTCATTGCTCTTATTTTTCCTTTGTTTTTCTTGTATTTTCCTCTATTGTATTTATTATTTTATATCTTCTCACTAGCATTTAAGTATAGTTCCAGGTATTCTAGCTGTCCAGACAGACACTGGTCGTCGGAACAGTAGAACGCACTACCAATTATAGGTGTTACAATTCTGTCCCCCTTAAAATAAATTTCATCTACGAAATTTTACCCAATAGCCGTCTTACAATAGTCATACGTTTATTTTCTCCTTTGTATATGATCGTATAATCTTCTTTCCTTTGAATTTGTATAAGACTTTTAACAATCGAATACAATATTTAATTTGTTTGCATAACACCAATCTTCTCTTACTATTGTTCTGTCTAATATTTCGGTTCATGTTTCCTTATTAAATGACCATTGAGGTCATGTTAAAATTATTTATCTAATCATTGGTCCTCTGACCATTCTAGTTAACAATCTTACTCATATTCGTAACATTTCTTTGTTACATCTGAATCAACTGTTCAAATTTTTACTTCCACAACTCTTTTATCTATCGATTTTCAATAATTATCGTATTCTAAGAAATATCTTTCGCTAGCATATTCTTCCAAAACTAATTTCAAAAAGACTAGTCACTAACATATCAAAATTTATTTTTATATGAGGGATAGCAGAAAGGCAAACAATGCTGGCACTAACATAAAAGTATGCAGATCCCGAGTCAAACAATAGATATATATATCTTAGTTAAAAATTGAGAAAGTACCAGCAACAATGTCAGAAGTCTCAGCCTCTTCCCTCTGCCGTATAGTTTATACTCTAGCTGAAGCATCACCTTGTTCTGGCTAATTCACAGTACTCTGACTTCCAGGTGCACTACCCCTACCTCTACCTCTGCCTCTACTAATTGATGGTGAACTCCTTGGGATAGAAACTTAGGCTGATCCCTCTGGTGTAGTAAATAATCCAGAACGGCGTGCATTTATATAATCCTTAGCAAAATGACCAGTCTCTCTACAATTAAAACATGCTCCTATGACTCTATAACATACCCCGCTATGTGGTTTACCACAAGTTTCACAAAGTCGATCTGATAGCGTATTTCTGGGTTTCTGCTAAGTTTGCTGATCTGATCGGGGTGGTTTCTGTCCAGAAGATCTATCTTTACCCGATTCGCATGAGCTAGATCCTCCAAAGTGCTTTCTCTTTCCTGACCTACTATCAGGAACTTGATCAGTAGTCTTTCTAATTTTCTCTTTTTCTTCTGTACCCTTTTCAACTGTTTCTTCATTCTCAATTCTTTCCAGTTCCAGGGCTTGCGATATTAGCTCTTGAGAAATTCTAGTATCGAAACCCCACAACTTGCATTCTTAGACTAGGCCTTAACCCGGCCTCAAAACGTTTACATTTGTCTCTAGGAGTGGTAAGCAGGCTTCCTGCATAATGACTCAATTGAAAGAAGTTTCTCTCATATTCTGCTACTGTTCTGTTCCTTTGTTTCAGGCTTAAGAACTCCTGTAACTTTTGGTCCACATAGGCATCTGGGACATATTTTTGTCTGAACTCTCTTAGAAAGTCATCCCATGTCAGCATTGGGGGTTCCACCAAACTGTGGGGAATAGTTTTCCACCAGTCATATGCATCCCCCTTTAAAAGTGAGACTGAGTATTCAAACTTCAGCTTATCAAAGCAGTCCAGCTTCCTAAAAACTCTTTCCATCCTTTCCAACCATTGTTCTGCCTCTAGCGGATCCACTGTCCCCTTGAACTCAGTAGCCCCATATTTAATCAACTTATCGTACTACCTAGCTGAAAGCTGTGGTTGTACTACTGGTGTCTGTAGCGGGGCTTGAGTAGGCATGTTACCAGCCATCTGTTGGAACATTGCAGCAATCTCTTTGAACAAAGCGAGCGAAGCTGATGCGAGGAAGCAGTGCGGATAATCCACTCAAATTATTAAGGGTTGGGGCTTTCCCTTGCACCTCAGCTTCTATTGATTGATTGACTGAATGGTCCCCTTCTTCCATAGTCAATTAGAGGATATTACACCTCCTGAACAAATAACACAGAGATTTCCTCCCATTAGTGCATATTTATAATGTAATGTACTGTATGTATCAAACCATGACATTGAGCAGTTGTACTATGAAGAAAGAATATTCAAATTACAGGTCAAAATATAATTTAAAAACTAGCTCTGATACCCCTAAAACATGTCACACCCTGCCCCTCCGTAAGGCATAACATGATCCTGTAGTATACCTAATGAAGTACCAAACTTCGTCTACTGATAACCCATTAAATACACTACAAGGCATTTTAAAACTTTTCTTATTTCTTTTTACAGTGATGAGCACTTTTGACAGGTGTTAAATTTTTTTTTTTAACTGAAATGAAACCAATTAACAAATCTGAAGTATCAGCAATTTCTGTAAAAATTTTAGCAGAGTGCCATCTGTATTTTGAATAAAACAGTTCTTCAAAAACCTGTAAAAAGCACTTCCAATATATTTGTTCAATCCCAAACTCTAGTATGGTTCAACAAAAATCAATTTCTCAACATTTGTCAAACTCAATTCAACATCAATTTCCAGTATTTCCAAAGATAGACTACAAAATGACTGAGTAGTTTAAAAGCTGAGATAAGAAATAAATATATTACAACTTTAGTTTACAACTGCTCAAGACTAAGTATAATATATACATACAGTGCACATACATTACAACAAAAATTACAAAAAGGTGGTATACTCAATATACCCGACAAAATCCCAAAGTGAAGTCACAAGCAGCCTACTCTGCTGCTTTATCTGTCTGTCTACATGCGACAGCAATGAAAAAGCTTTCGCTAAGTAAAATTTACTCAGTGGTGCACAATAACAATTTAAAATGCGGTATATAAAACTTTTATTAACAATTTATAATTCAAATAATTCACAATTTCATGTCACTATTTTTAAAGCTCATATAATACAAATTTGATCAAACAATTGAATAATACAGTGTTGCCAATCAATAACACAACTTAGGTAATGACACAAACTTTTCCGAACATGCCGTGTTGTACACCACAATAAGGCATACTCACCCCACTAATCGAAATCAATAAGGGAGGTGGCTAGCTAGCTAATGAGTACTCATCCAAACTCACCTCAGACTGGCAAGCCAGAGAGGGAGGAAAGTGATCAAATATCAAACTCAACCCCACAAGTGGAGGAGGAATAGAGTAAGGGACTGCCATGCCAAGTGTGAATCAAAACAATTCCAAATCATAATATTTAAATATTTCATACAAACCACAAATTACATTTTATCTCAAAATTTCTATTTACAAAGTAGGCAACACAATAATTTCCAATAAAATTCCCAAAGCCAAAACAATAAAAAATTATTCATAACTCATTTCTCCAAATAAATTTTATAGCAAAAGCAGTGAATATAAAAAGTATTGTGCACAGACCTCGGATGAGTCACCTCTTGGCCTTGACTCAATGTTCCTTATGCTCTTCAATATCCTTTTCAACAGAAACACACAATTTAAAATGTTTCAGCACTCAGTTAAATTGTTTCTAATCATAAGGTTCCATAATTAAATTTTATTGATACTACTCCCTTCATTAGTCAACCTATAACATTGACCTTTAATGCACACTAGGTAAATTAATTTTAATGTTACCAATATGTCACATTTTATAGTCCTCAAGTGTTGGTATATGTTACCAATTTCATTTTCAAGTGTATTGCATTTTATTGCAATTTATCGGATTTTGGTATGCTGTTTTGACCTAGCCGGATGACCCAGTTCCCTCGATTTTCGAGTTCTGGTTTAAATTACAAACTTGTAGGTCTATATCTTAATAAACTTTTGCCACAAATTTTAAGGTCATTTGGAGTTTACTAGACTAAGTTATGGTCATTTTACCAATGCTAGACAGATTGCACTATATTGTAAAGTTTAGGTCATTTTTAGGTCAAAGTCAATTCGGCCAGTTTTTGTGACCCAACTTGTGTAAGCATTTTGACTTGGTTCTGGTCATTTCTAGGCTTTGGTGTCCTCATAAGAGTTGTAGCTCTATGTCTAAGCTTTCCATGGTATAAATTTCAGGATATTTGGATCTGTTTTGAGTGAGTTATGGCCAAAATACTGACTATTGTTCAAATGGTCAATTTTCAGGTTTGCAATGTTACCAATCCGGATTTGGTCATCCTTTTAGGTCACTTCTAGGCAGAATTTGGGCAACACTTCTACATGAAAGTTGGCCTATTTTATGTCTAAGTTTACCTCCAATTGGTCTCATACCAATTGGAGTCACACCTTTATACTTATAACCTAATTTATACACTGCCAACAATCACAACCTGTATAAGAGAATTTACACTCCCAATTTGGCAATCCTCCTCCTCCCAATACTTCAATATTCATTCTTGGCATTTTTATATATTGTCAACACAATTTCAACTAAGTAAATTGGGTAGAATACTCAAAAGTTCAAGGTACACAATACTCCATTAAAATTCTATATATAAGTCAACCCAAATTCACTATACATACTCACCAAAATTTCACATACACTTCCATGGCAATTACACACATACTGCCCCAATTCATCACCATCATAATTCATTAATAATTTTATCAATTTACTGATAAAATCATGAGTTTTAAAGCTGACAGCCATGGCAGTTTACTAAGTTAATTAATTCCTCTTTCAAAACCCTAAATTCAACACTAACATTAATATACACATACAATTAACTTGTTAATCTTTCTAATCACTTCATTCAAAATCAATTCCCACTAATTTAATGTAAGAATAAATCAAACCTCTTTAATCACCATGGCTACTGAATTCATGGTGAACCAAAACACAAGCATTTCCTCAAAACTTCTTAACTATTTGACTTGTTTCAACCTTAGCACAACTTTTACTTAAGAAAATTTAAGAAACTAGCACTAACCTTTTATGGAGCTTGATCAAACATCAACTATTCTTCTTCAAAATACCATCAATCTCTTCCTTGTAGTGTGGGGAGCAAAATTAATGAAGGAATCAAGTAAAAAAATGGCTTAAAGAGGGTTGCATGGAGGTGTGTTCACTTTGGCCATGGGAGCTTTCTTGGGAGAGCTTCGGCTGGTGTAATTTATGGAGGTTAAAGATTACTTATGTTGTCCCATTTAGTTTATCTAGTGGTCCCAAATCTTCCTTAGTGGAGCACTTTCATGAGTTTTAATATTTGTTTATTCAAATTTCCTCAATTTACATTTTTATGCCTCAACTTTCATCATTTATATTATGTACCATAAATTTTAATTTTTATGATATTTTCAAAGTGTGTTATCACTCATTTTTAATGAACATTGAGGTCAAAAGGCAATTCTAGGTGTCAAATGATCAAAATACCCCTATTTGGGTTGCATTCCCGATTTTTCGGTAACACCGATTTTTGTCGGTTTCTTGATTTTTCACTTTTCTTTGTACTAATTAATTAATTTTTCTTTGATATTTTCTAAGTCAATTATACCTCAATAAATGTTTCTTTAAGTCTCAAAAATATTTTTCAGGGTTTTCCACGGTCCAGGGCTAGTTAACGATCTCCACCGAAACTTCCCGGTATGGTCACTCATCGCTAGGTTTTTGGCTTGTTTAACCAAATTAAATTTTATTGCTCTTATCTTGTATTTTCCTCTATTGTATTTCATTATCTTATTTCTCTTCACTAACATTTAAATGTAGTTCCAGGCATTCTAGCTGTCTGAACAGACACTGGTCGTTAGAACAGTAAAACGCACTACCAAATATAGGGGTGTTACACTTGCCTTATTAAATACGAAACTGCTATTAAAAAAAATGGAAAACCCTTAGTGTACACAAAAAAAAAGTTTACAAAAGTTGTGTAAATGACGTGAAATGTCTACTTTACCCATAAACTATTTTAGCTCCAAATTGGTTTGCTTTCCTTCCAAAATAAAACCAATTATAGCCCTCCTTTTCCTTTACCAATCAACTCCCATCAATCTCTCAACTAATTATAGCCCTCCTTTTATTTGAACAATCAACTCTCGCCAATGTCTCAACCAGTCATAGCTCAACTAATCATAGCCCTCGTCCTCTTTGACAAATCAGCTCACATCAATCTCTCAACCAATCATAGCCCTCCTCTTCTTTGACCAATCACATCTCACCAAACTTTCAACTAATAAATAGTTTCTACCATTTTCTCAACCAATCATAGCCAACTAAAAATTCAACCAATCATGTCTAACCACACAAAAACTCAACCAATCATAATTAATTTCATATAGTGTTCTTAGGACTGGACCAGACTAGCTGGTCGGTTCGATTTAAGCTAGAACCAAACTAATGATTCATTCAGTTTGAGTAGTTCAGTTTAAGCTTCAAACCCTTTATTTAGTAAAATGGAGTTGACCCATCTAAATCAACTGGCTCATAACCAAACATAGCCAATAAAAAATTAAATCAATCATGTTTAACTGCACTAAAAATTCAGCCAATCACAATTGATTTCATACAATGTTGTTAGAACTAGACCGAACTGGCTGGTCGGTTTGATTTAAGCTAGAATCAAACCAATGATTAGTTTGGTTTAACCGATTCAATGACGCCCTCACCATAGGTAATCTTGAGCGTTCTACTATTTGGTAAACTAATGTTTATCCGGATAATGGAATTTTAGAACCATCTTTAAATTGAAGTGTGGAGTCATAATTTAAATTATGTTAAGGTTAGTTAATTCCAAAATAATCAAAAGAAATAGATTTGAAATCAGTTAAATGTGCTCTAGTTATAGCGGTGGGTGACTAGCATGGAAAGTAATTGAAGTCAGTGTTTTGGGATCTGTTTTCTACTCTAATTAGTGTGGGACCCTGTGAGACATTTAATTTAGATTTAAATACGAAATTAATGAGTTAAAGAAATAGACAGGAGGATATAAGTTACATAAGAATGCAAAAGGGACTTATCATGTATTATGGAAAGACGACGAAACCGGTAAGAGCAAAATTTGGTCAATTAAATTTAAAGGTCCAACATTGACAAAAATGAGATTAGTTAAGTTAATAAAGTGGGATTAATTTAATTAACTATGATTATCAAAATTAAACATAATTAAATTAATTAGTCAAACCTGATTACTATAAATGTCCATATATTTACAAGTTTTCCATTTCTCACAAATTACAAGTTTGCCATTAAATAATTAATTAATATAAATATCAAAAGGAAGAAAAAATTAACATTTGCATCTTCATCTTCTTCCTTCCAATTATGTTGTCCCAACACCCTCACCATTCCTCCATGATACTTCAATTCAAGCTCCAAAACCCATGATTTCTTCCCTAAATTCCTTAGAAAATCAAGAGAAAATCTTGAATTAAGCCCTAAATTGAAGAAAGCAAGCAAGGAATACAAGAAAATTTAAAGATTTGTGACGAAAGAAATTTGGTTTGGGGAACAACAAGAAGGGGAAATCAAAGATTGAGGAATAGAAGTGGATTAGCACTTGAAATTAAGGTCGATCTAAGAATTTCCATTGATTTTGAAAGTTGCTACCAATTAAGTTAGGGCTTTTTTAATGT
Source organism: Hevea brasiliensis (assembly GCF_030052815.1). NCBI lineage: Eukaryota > Viridiplantae > Streptophyta > Magnoliopsida > Malpighiales > Euphorbiaceae > Hevea > Hevea brasiliensis. The sequence goes on along the minus strand of NC_079502.1, from coordinate 39,984,037 downwards.
AATTAAGGCTTTTATAATATGAAGCTTGTTTAATGCTATCATGGTTATATTATGACTATTTGAGGTGCATTTAGTAAGAAACAATAATGATTTGGTAAAGAAATTAAGTGGATTGATATTGTTCCTTAAGTTTTGAATTTGTATAGCTTGAGTCCACTGAGGTTAAATGCTCATAACTTGAGCTATATAACTCCAAATGATGTGAAACCAATGAGAAATGAAAGCTAAGACAATATGCTAAAACTTTTATGAGGGATACTTTCCCTGAAAATGACCAAAAGATACCTAAATTAGGGCTAGAATCTGGCAATGCAAAACTAGAATCTGGAAAACTGACCAAATGAATAGTACGCATTAAATTGAGCATAACTCACTCTAAAAAACTCTAAATTGAGTAATTCTTGAACCTGTGTAATCCTGAGACATTGGGGAATAATACATATGAAGATCTTGATGCTAAATTATGATTGTAACCTACCCACATTTGCTTGAAAAAGTGAGTCCAGAAAACTAACTTTATTCCAGAACTAACTTGAAACCTGAAGAATTTGTCACCAAAATAGTTTTGGCAAAATGACCATAACTTAAGCTATACAAATGAAAATTGCATGATTTCAAAGCCAAAATAAATATATGACATAGACCTACAATTTCTATGTTTTGACCCAGACCTAATTCTCAGGGCAAAATGGTTGAAATTTTAGAGTAAGTCAAAACTTTCAAAACTGAAATTCCTCTAACTCAGCAATTCTGCCCTGTGACCTCTGGGTAGTAACAAAGCATAACTTCCTTTGTATATCTTCAATTGAGGTGTTACAAAATGATTTGAAAACTTAAGATAAAGGCCTAAAAATTTGCTTTGGAGACTAATACAAATTCTGGGTATAAAGTGCTCGAATATTGAATGCAATTTCAGGTAAAAATCTTGAAAACCTGAGAGTTAGTTATAGGCTACGACACCCAGGAGCAGTACCTAGTATTTTGACCATAACTAATGATCTAGGCCTCCAAATTATGTGATTTAAAATGATAATTAAAGATAAGACATAGACAAACAACTTTTATGAAGATCACTTTGATAAATTATGACTAGAACTAGACTGAAATTTGAGTTCTAAGGACATGTTCTAATGCTGCCCTGTAACCTAAAATAGTTAGAATGTGTAGTTATATTAGGAATCCATTAGGAATTTATTTGGTTAACTATTAGTGGAAGTTAGAACAAGTATTGAAGTTTTGAAATTATGTATTTTTAGTAGAGAAAAGAACTTTAGAGTAAAGGGAGAATTAAGTCAAAGAAGGGGAACTAAGATAAGGTTTGTGCACAACTTTAATTTTCTTGTGTTTTAAATTTGCAAATGAAATTAATGGACTTTGTATAAGCCAAATGTGACTTTCTTTTGTCTTTGAGAATTATTTATATTGTTTTGAGAATATTTTTAATGTTGAAAAGAATTTATTATTGTGTGGAAAAGGCAAACATTTGGCTATTGATTTTATTATAGTAAGGGGGTGACAGTTATATACGATTTAGAAGTGTTTGTGAAATTGATGTATTTCCAACTCTATATTTTGATTTGTGATGATTTGGAATGTTATTATTTGAATGGAAATTGTTTTAACATTATTTTAAAATCACAGTTGGCATGACAATGAAGTGAACTTTCAAGTAATTGGTAACTTAAAAACCCACATTTAAGAATTAAAGGAACAATATGGAAAGCACCAAATCAATATGTATGAATTTGATTCTTTGAACCAGCACAATCAGATTACTATGTAATTCAAAAAAAATATCAAAAATGGGATTCTTGACCTAATTCATATGGAGAATGAATAAACCAAGAATATTATGCACATTAAACCTTGCAAGATAGAAATCTCAGCAAGTTAATGAGCTTCACAAGAACAAAGGCAACAGCCAATTTACTCACTAATGGAGCAGAAACAATATTTCATTAATATTCAAAGTGTATCCTCAACTCTCTCATTACACTTGTATTTATAGTCTCTTGGCTTCAAAGTTAAAGACAAAAATACCCCTACTTTAGTAACAGCTGTAAGGAGCTTTAAGTCCAAACAAAAATTAATCTATCAAAAGACTAAAAATTCCCAATAAAAAGCAAATTTAATACAGCAGCAAATAAGGGCATTTAAGTCCAAAAGAGAAGTGGTTATATGAAGAAATATTCCTTCAAAAGGTGCAGCGGATGCTTGTACATGGGTTGGATCTGGTGCATGCATGTCCACGAGTTATTCCATGTAACCTAATGCTCCACATGACACCTGGTCACTTCCAAGCTTAATTTTCACTAAATTTAATCCTTTATAATTTTCTTCAAGCCATTCCAGCTTATAATCCTTGCTCCTTAAGATTTCACAAATTAAATTATGAAGTGATTTAGCTCTAGCTCTAGTAATTGGACCTTGGATGAAATCCTTTGGCGTGGATGTAGCTTGATTCTCATCATTCCCCTCCGCTTCAAAAGGATTCATCCTCGAATCTGTTCCTGCATCAACACAAGGAGATAAATTAGCAACATTGAAGGTGGCACTGACATTATACTCATCGGGCAGGTTTATTTTATAGGCATTATCATTAATTTTGGTCAGCACTTGGAAAGGTCCATCACATCTTGGTTGTAATTTTTATTTCCTTTGAGAGGGAAACCTTTCTTTGCGCAAGTGAACCCATACCCAATCTCCAGGTTGAAATGTAACTTTCTTCTTTCCTTTGTTGGCTTGACTAGTATATTTTTCATTTTTCTTTTCAATTTGAAGCTTGGCTTGTTCATGGATTATCTTCACCAATTCTGCTTTTCTTTTTCCATCTAAACTAGCAAGCTCGTTCACAGGCAAAGGTAAAAGATCCAAAGGAGTTGAAGGATTGAAACCATACACAACTTCAAATGGAGAATAGCCAGTAGAAGAATGCACATTTCTATTATATGCAAATTCAACAAGTGGAATGCAATCTTCCCATAACTTTAAATTTTGCTTAACCACAGCATGCAAAAGAGTAGTTAGTGTCCTATTTACTACTTCAGTTTGACCATCGGTTAGTGGGTGACAAGTGGTGGAAAATAACAACTTGGTGCCCAATTTTCCCCACAAAACCTTCTAAAAGTGACTAAGGAATTTAACATCCCTATCACTAACTAAACTCTTAGGTATGCCATGCAACCTAATAATATCTCTAAAGAATAAATTTGCAACATTTGTAGCATCATCGGTTTATGGCATGGAATAAAATGTGCCATTTTGAAAACACATCAACAACAAAAATTGAATCATGGCCTTGTTTAGACTTAGGTAATCCCAACACAAAATCCATAGACAAATGAACCTAAGGATCACTAGGGGTAGGTAAAGGGGTATGCAAACCTTGTGGCAAAACTCTAGATCTATAGCACACACAACGCACCTACCACATACTCTTTCAACATCTCTTTTCATATTCGGCCTATAAAAATGTTCCTTTAACACATCTAAAGTTTTGGCAACACCAAAATGACCCATTAATCCATCAGCATGAGACTCATTCACAAGTAATTCACGCATGAAACTCTTAGGCACACACAATCTATTTTCTCTAAATAAATATCCATCATGCCTATAAAACTTCTCAAAAGCATTCTTTTCACAAGCTGCATACATTCTAGCAAAGTCATTATCTTCAGCATATAATTCTTTCACATATTCGAATCCCAATAACTTTGCATCAAGAAGGGCAAGAAGGTTATACCTTCGAGATAAGGTATCAGCAACCACATTTTCTTTCCCATGTTTGCATTGAATCACATATGGGAAGGTCTCAAGGAACTCAACCCATTTTGCATGACGCCTACTCAACTTATTTTGCCCCTTGTTATGCTTAAATGACTTATGATCTGTGTGGATGACAAATTGCTTTGGCCAAAGGTAATGTTGCCGCGTTTCCAAGGCACGTACCAATGCATACAACTCTTTGTCATATGTAGAATAGTTCAAAGCTGTTCCACTAAGCTTCTCACTAAAGTATGCTATTAGTCTCTTATCCTACATTAAAACGGCTCTAATACCTATTCCTGATGCGTCACACTCAATTTCAAATGTCTTAGAAAAATCAGGTAAAGCTAACACAGGAGCGGAACATAACATGTCTTTAATTTTCTGAAAAGCATCATCTTGTTTCTGTTCCCAAACAAAATTAACATTCTTTTTGACAAGATCATTCAATGGTCTGCAATGGTACTGAAATTCTTAATAAATCTTCTATAGAAACTAGCTTGTCCATGGAAACTACGTACTTCAGATGTAGACTTTGGAATGGGCCAGTCTTTAATAGCTCTAATTTTTTCATCATCAACTTCAACACCATTAGCACTAATGACAAATCCTAAAAAGACAACCTTTTCCATGCAAAATGAATATTTCTTCAAGTTAGCATATAATTTTTCCTTTCTTAACACATCGAATACAGCTCTTAAATGATGCATATGTTCATTCATGTCTCTATTGTAAACCAATATATCATCAAAATAAACAACAACAAATTTTCCAATAAAAGCATGCAACACATGATTCATCAATCTCATAAAAGTGCTAGGAGCATTAGTTAGCCCAAAAGGCATCACTAACCACTCATATAGTCCATGCTTTATTTTAAATGTAGTCTTCCATTCATCACCTACTTTCATGCGAATTTGATGATATCCGCTTTTCAAGTCAATTTTGGTAAAAACACAAGCACCACAAAGTTCATCCAACATATCATCTAATCTAGGTATAGGGAGGCGATACTTTACAGTGATTTTGTTGACCGCCCTACAATCCACACATGAGCCATGTGCCATCTTTCTTTGGTACCAAAGGGCGAGTCTGCAGACAAGGGCTCATACTTTCTCTCACGTAACCCTTAGCTAGCAATTCCTCAACTTGCCTTTGTAATTCTTTTATTTCTTGAGATTAGTTCTATAAATTTGGACGGTTGGGAATAAGCGCTCCAGTACAAAATCAATCACAGTGCTCAATCCTTCGAATAGGTGGTAGACCAGTTGGCATCTCCTGAGGTAGCACATCCTCATATTCCTGCAAAAGGGAGACAACAACACTAGGCAAATTGGGGTCAAGGTCAAATGTGGATAAACAAGAGTCCTTAAACACAATTAATAACATTTGCTTGTTGGCAAACATGGCATTCCTCACATCTTTTCCTTTAGCATACAAGCTTAATTTTCTCTCCCCTCTTTTATTGACTCTCTTTTTACGCCGAAGATTTACCTTTTTCAAGCACTCTTGGAATGTTTTCTTTACTCTCTTGTCTTTCCTCACAAACACCCTTGTCTTGCTCACTCACAACATTTTCCATTAATTTCTTTTCACTCCTTCTTTTCTTCTCTGCTCTCTTTTCGGCCACTCTTGATTTTACCTTACCCATTGCTTGCTTAAGCCTTGTTTGGTCTTCGAAAATCTGTTTTGGTGTCATAGGTGCCAAAATGATTTTCCTTCCATTCATTTCAAAAGAATACTGATTTTTATACCCATCGTGGATCACCTTTCTATCAAATTGCCATGGTCGGCCAAGTAATAAATGGCCAGCTTGCATTGGAACCACGTCACACATAACCTCATCTTGATACTTTCCTATTGTAAAGGAAATCAGCACTTGTTTTGTTACTTTCACCTCACCGCATTCATTCAACCACTGCAATTTATACGGTCTAGGGTGTTTCGACATCCTTAACCCTAATCTCTACACAAAAATAGTACTAGCAACATTGGCACAACTTCCCCCATCAATGATGATACTACAAGCTTTTTCTTAGACAAGACATCTTGTATGGAAAATTGTTTCTCTTTGTAATTCATCACCAACATCCTCCTTTACTTGAGTATTTAATGCTCTCATAATCACTAAAGCACTTCCTTGACATATTCTACCTCTACATCCTCCTCCTGAAGATGTGGAATCACTCACAATTTCCTCCTCGTTTCTATCTTACCATTTTCTCTCATGACTATGACTCTCTTGTTAGGGCATTGAGAAGCTATGTGTCCTTGCCCAAACACCTAAAACACTTCACATCTCTATTTACAGTAGTAGTTGCAACCTCCTTTCCTTTACTTTCTATAAATTTCTTCTCCACCTTCTTTTCCTTTTCCTCATTTTTCTTATATTTCCTCATTTTCCAAGATGAAGTACTGCATTTCCTCCAAATTTTGACTTGCTTTTAAGTTGCCTTTCTACCTTCATAGCCATATGGACCATATCCTTCAACTCAACATAGTGATGTAATTCAACAATATGAGCAATCTCCTTGTTTAGCCCATTCAAGACTCTAGCCATGGTGACTTCTCTATCCTCCTCTACATTTGCTCTAATCATAGCAATTTCCATTTCTTTATGATAATCTTCAACACTTTTAGAACCTTGAGTCAATCTTTATAAACACATCTCCTTCTCATTATAGTTTTCATCTCACCCAGTTGCAATTGATTGCTCATAATTTCTCCTTCTACTAATCAACACTTGATCCCACCATACCAAAGCATAATCGATAAATTCTCTGCTGCTAACTTTGCTTTCTTCTCCTCTGAATAGTGATGACAATCAAAGGCGACTTCTACCTTCCTTTCCCATTCTAGATACACATCAGGATCATTTTCCCTTGGAAAGAAGGGATGCTTATTTTAATACTTTTGATATTGTCATCTACCCTATTCCTCTCTCTTTCCTCTCTTTTTATCCTCCTATCCCCATTCCTCCTATCTTCAGCTCTTCTCTCATACCTACCCCTCGTAGGTCTTTCAACCTCAAAATCATAGTTATCAACGTCATCTTCATCGATTCAACTCTTTGGAGGTACAAGATCCCTCCTATTTGGCCTTCTCTCATTTTGCCTATCTCTTTGCTCCAATCTTTCCAACCTATCTATGATTCCATTGCACACAACATTCATTCTTTCAAATTGTTGTCAATGACTGCATGTAGAATGGATTTTCACCTTCCCCCTTACTACCATCACCCCTTCTAGACATGTTTTCAGACCTACAAGAAAATGGTTGGTGTAAAGAAAACACCTCACTCACTTCCTTATGTGTTTACACTCAACAGGGGACACTCCATTCATGTTTAACTCAACAAGGCTTTTCCCCTCATATGAAATCACCACTCTGAGCCATTAACCTCTCTTGACTATGACCACAAGTTCTTCTCAAACTCAACTACCTCAAACAAATACTGTACACACAAAAATTTAACACACAATAAAATTCTTGAACGTGACAGATCAAAATGAATAATCAAAAAAGCAATAATATGACTCAAGAAGTCAAGAAAAGAAAAGCTCAAGTATGGAAATGTAATGTAATAAGGAATCAAGAAAGAATACACCAAAATAAAAGAGTAGTAAGCTAGAAAAGAGGCAGCCTAAAGAAGAGATATCAAGCTTAAATATCCAAGTTTGCCACCAACTTATCACAATTACTAGCAGTTCACACAATACACCAAGAATTGCATAAATTTAGGATCACCAAGCAAATGAGTGTATTTTGATCTTAAATTGAGTAGGAAAATGCAACCCAATACTGACTAATTGCTGCTAGAATTTGGGCTTTTCTTGGTAGTTTACTATGTAAACCAAATTTAATCATGTCCGCCGCAAAATTTTGGTTCCCCACACAAACGGTTAAATTTTGAGCTGAGATTTAATTTGAGAACAACTCAAATGCGGCACAAACAACCTGTATATTTTCAAGATTTTCTGGGCTGATTTGCTATGTGAACTTAATTTGATCGGGTCTGCCGTAAAATTTTAGTTCCCCACACAAACGGTTGAATTTTAAGCTGAAATTTAATTTGGGAACTACTAAAATGGGGTATAAATACTTGATAAATTTTCAGGAATTTCTGGGTCTATTTGCTATGTGAACATAATTTGATCGATTCTGCCGCAAAATTTTGTTTCCCCCCATAAACGGATGAATTTTAAGCTGAAATTTAATTTAGGAACTACTAAAGTGGGTTATAAACACCCTGTAAATTTTCAGGAATTTCTGGGTTTATTTGCTATGTGAACATAATTTGATCGTGTTTGTCGTAAAATTTTGGTTCAGCAGGCAAACAATATCAAACAACCCCCAAAATTTACACCCAATGTCTTAAACACACCCAAATAATGCTAGTATAGTTTCAGGCCAAATAGGTAAGCCAAACTCAATGGCCCAAATAAGCTCTCATGCTTGATATCAAAATGAAGGAAGCAAAATAGATAGCTAGAATAATGGCTTTGGCTTAATTAACCCAAAACCCTAAGACAAACTCAACAAAACAAATTTTAAAACAAACAGATCATACTAAACCCCAAAAGCCAATTTCAGTGAAGCATATAATGAACAAAAATGTGAATAACAGAAACACAATAAGAAGCAAAATAAGGTTTAGTAAGAAAGAACCAGGTGCAAGATGAAGAAGTAGAAGCAAATATAGAACTAAAGCCAAATAGCAAATATGAAAAAGGTAACAAACACAAAGTAAGCATAAAGAATAAGAAGGAAACAGAGAATCTATCTTTTTGGGCGTCCCTTTACTCGATACCAAAGCGATGTGAACCTTCAAGTAATTGGTAACTTAAAACCCACATTCAAGAATTAAAGGAACAATATGGAAAGCACCAAATCAAGATGTATGAATTTGATTCTTTGAACCCGACAATCAGTTCTTGTGTAATTCAAAGAAAATATCAAATGGGATTCTTGACATAATTCATATAGAGAATGAATAAACCAAGAATATTATGCACATTAAACCTTGCAAGATAGAAATCTCAGCAAGTTAATGAGCTTCACAAGAACAAAAGCAATAGCCAATTTACTCACTAATGGAGCAGAAATAATCTTTCATTAATATTCAAAGTGTGTCCTCCACTCTCTCATTACACTTGTATTTATAGTCTCTTGGCTTCAAAGCTAAAGACAAAAATATCTCTACTTTAGTAACAGCTGTAAGGAGCTTTAAGTCCAAACAAAAATTAATCTGTCAAAAGACTAAAAACTCCCAACAAAAAGTAAATTTAATAGAGCAACAAATAAGGGCATTTAAGTCCAAAAGAGAGGTGGTTATAACAGCAAGGAATATTCCTTCAAAAAGATGCCAGTTGAACCATGTAGATGGGTTGGATCTGGTGTATGCATGTCCACAGTTTATTTATTGTAACCTATTGCTCCAGATGACATATTGTCACTTCAAAGCTTAATTTTCTCCAAATTTAATGCTTTATTATTTTATTCATGCCATTCGACTTATAATCCTTGCTCCTTAAGATTTCACAAATTAAATTATGAAGTGATTTAGCTCTAGCTCTAGTAATTGGACCTTGGATGAAATCCTTTGGCGTGGATGTAGCTTGATTCTCATCAAGCAGACTTTGATTGCTTCCCTCATTAATAATGGCTAGTGGGGTTGAGATTGATTATGTTACCTTCCCTCTCTGGCTTGCCAATTGAGGTTGAGATCAGATTGGTGCACTCATATTTGCTAGTTGGCTTTGCTTCCCTTATTAGTAATGGCTAGTGAGGTTGAGATAGCTTTATTGTGGTGTACAACACGGCATTGATCGTGAAATTTTGTGTCATGGCTTAAACTATGAAATGTTAGCAACACTAATGATTTTTTAATATTATAATAAATGTGTTATTGAAAATAAAGGATTTGATGACGATTGAAAATATTATTATGGTTTCATGATTCATGAAAATTTGAACATCTTAAATACTTTGTTATGGTTTGCCAAATTATATTTTATTTTGGTTTTGCTAATTGATAGTTGTACACCACTAAGTTTATATACTCGTGATAACTATTTTTATGCTATCACGGGTAAAGGAAAAGAAAAGCGGTTAGTGGTATTGTACAAGTTGTTTTCACTTGGTAGGCAGGTACACTTTAAGGGGTGGGGGATTTGTGGCGCCTTCACCTTAACTAATTAGAACATTCTCTTGTTCGATGGTAATTGACATTTATCTAGGCAATGAAAATGCGGAACCATCCTTAAAGTGAAGTGTGGAGTCATAATGTAACATCCTCGGTATCAACTCAGTACATTCTACTATTATTGGCCGTATCGGTCCGGACAGCTAGAACGTCCGGAAAAATATTTAAATTAAAGTCAGGAACCATAATTAACTCAAATATTAGTAAGAAAAATTTAGTAAAAATTTTATAAATAAAATACAACTAAATCAAATGAGCGATTACCCTAGCGATGGGTAACGAGGAGGAAGTTGCGGTTCTATAGCGAGGAGCCCTAGACAGGGAAAATTATAAAATAATTTTTGGGACTCCAGAGAAGGGTCATTAAGGTTCCTATGGCATTAGAATGCCAAGAAAATATTTAGAAAAATTTTTCAATCAGTCTGAGACAATTTTGACCGTTAAGTCAAGCGAAGGGCATTTTGGTCATTTAAGCCTTGAGGTGATTTTTGGCCGACTTGTCCAGTTGAGTAAATAATTAATATGACATAAAATGTGAATAAATATTGTTGAAAATTGAATTGAAAATGATTAGAAAAGAAAAGGAAAGAAAAATCCATAAAAAGCAATTTATGACATCTTTATGATGTCACTTACAAGTCTCCACCAATTGCATTCAAATAAGCATTTTTTAAAACACTTAAAAGAGTCAAAGAGGACCAAAAATTCTGGTCATCTTCTTCTTCTTCTTCCTCAAACGTGACCTCTCCCCATCTCCCTCCATTGATGCACTCACCCAAGCTCCAAAACCTAGCCAATTACACCATAAAACCCCTATATGCCTTCATTAAACTTGGTCCTCACACTTAGAGCAAGCTTTGGACAGAAAAAAGAAAGGAAGAAAGTGAAGTTTTGAAGTCTTAGAAGTGGCTCCATTCAAGGTTAGTGCACATATGTATTTAAAACACATTAATTCCATGTTAGAGATGTGTAATAGGTAAGAAATTGTGGAATAAATGAACCAAACCCATGTGTATGAATGCCATGAATTTCGGCAGCCATATTGAAGGAATAGAAATGAGGGTTTTGTTGGACTTAGAGTGGATTAGAAATGATGTTTAAGATACATATACACAAGGATAATAAATTGGTATGCTAACTAACGCATCTTGTAGAAAACATAAGGTGAAGCTAGGGTTTTGGGGGAGTGAAAATTGATTTGGCTTATGAAATTGTTAGAGCACATTTTAATGGTCAATTAGTGACCATTTTAGGTAAGTTGACCATATTATGGACTGAAAAATAGGATTGCAAAGTGAAGTTGTAGGCTACCCTAGGGCGGCGAGAGGGTGAAAATTCAGTCCACTTGCACTGCCATAACTTGGGCTGTGTTGGTCCAATTGGTGTTTGGCCAATTGGACATGAAATAGGCTTATAATGGCACATTTTTTCTGAAGAAACCATGCCCAAAAGACCAAAGCAAGAGGACCAAAACTTGGCCCCAATCCGGATACCCTGCAAACAGCCCCTGCAGAAATGACCAAATGAACAGTAACTGTTCATTTGGCCATAACTCACTGTAGATATGGTCAATTGACCTGAAATTTTTACAGAATCAAGATAAGATATATACAAACAACTTTCATGAAGGACACCAATCTAAATTATGCCATTAACCTAATCAAATCATTGAGCAAAGTGAAGTTTACTGCACTGAGATTTCCAGAATTTTCATTTGAGCAGTAATGTTTGGATGGCTATAACTCCCTCTAGAAAACTCAGATTTAGGCGATTCTTGAACCGATGAAAACCTAAGGCATATTATAACATTTCATATGAAGAAAGTTAGGCCAAATTATGAACTTAACCTAATCAAATTACTGACCAAAATTGGACCAAAATCTGCCAAAACCCAAAAGTGCAGCATGAACAGTGCACATGAACAGTAAACTTATTTTGGCCATAACTTGAGCTACAAAACTCCAAATGGAGTGATTCAAAAAAAGAAATTCAACTAGACAAAATAAGGAACAACTTTTATGTTTACCATTTCCTCAAATTCCCACTGTAGAAATATCAAATGGAACAATAAAAATGAAGCACCAAATCTGAAAATTTTGTTCAATTAGCATTAAGCTTAGAAATGGTATTGGCAATCAATACCAACAAGTTTTAAATACAAAATGTGGTATGTTTGGGGTGTTAAAACCAATACACCTATTTTCTATCCAAAAGTCAACATTTTTGTTGACCAATGAGGTGAATAGTGACACCAAAACCAAAAATTGGCAATTTTGCCAAAATGACCTAAGCTTTGAGAAAGTGGCCAAAACTAACAAGTTTTGAATACAAAATGTGGTATGTTGGAAGTATTAAAACCAATGTACGTATTGTTTATGCAAAAGTCAACATTTTAGTTGACTAATGAAATGAATAGTGACATGAAAACTTGAAATTCAAAAATTGTGAAACTTAAAAATGCAAAATGCCCTAGTAGGCCTAATGTGATTGGTTTGGATAGTTTGGCATGCCAATAGGGTATTGTTTTAGCGATCTTTGCGAAAGGAAAGGCTTTATGCTGTATTCATGGCTTTATGCGTATTCATGGCTTTTATGCCCGATTATGTGATATCATGGCTTTTAGCCATCTTGCTGCATACATGGTTGGCGTTCTGCGTCCCATGGTATGACGACCGAGCACCGCGGTGTCGGTGCCAACGACCGTTATCGATCCGATTGTCGGTATAGGTTACTTGGGCATGGAAAAGTATAAGCGTGATTGAACTGATTATTAAAGAAAATACGAAAATTAAGTATCAGGAATGATTACAAAAATACAAAGAAGCTCAAGATCATGAAGAAAATAATTAACGAAATGCATGAAGAAGTTAATATCATAAAACATGATTAGCCCTCAACTAAACAATAAGTTAATAATTAGTCAATTCTTATGAACACAATAGCAAGGAAATTATTATTTTTATTTGCATATTATATTTTCTTGTATTATTGGCACCACTAAGCTTTATGCTTAGCGCGTCGCTTTACAGCGTGAGTCTTGAAAGATTTGGACAGAGGGCGGTAGACCACGCAGTTAGGTAAGGCCATTCACGATTCTGCATAGTATCCGTGTCACCTCAACCTGCGATTGCATGGGTAGGACACTAGGTGTCATTTTGGCATTCTGTAATAAATTTTGATTTTCTCATATGTAATGAAACTTATGTAATGTATTTTGATTTTCATGTAAATAATGCAAATTTGTGTTTGTAAATGGAAAAGTGAATATTGATCTGTGATTGTTACATGACTATCAAATGATATGAATGATTGAGAATTGAAATTGAGAAATGAATGGTTGACAAATGTTGAGATGATGATTATTGGAGTTTGAGAGTAATTGAATACGAATATATGAATATTGGAAGTGTTTTCACGAGTTCAAGAAAGCTATTTTCTCCATTTTTATCTGTACTCTTCCGTATTTTCTATAAAATTTTCGTATCCTCAAATAATTTATTATTTCGATTAATGAATTATTTTTCACAAGTTTTTTTCAAAACTTTTATAATAATGTATTAAGATAAAATAGAGTGCTCCGGCACACTGAGTGGCATAACTTGCTCGGCTGCTTGTAGTCGGGTAAGAGTGTCACATTTAGTAATATCGAGCACGGTTTAGGCGTTCTGGACCTAGATAGATTGCATATCATGCATTGCATTCATAAAGTCGAGGTGACACTATTGCGGATCTGTATTTCGTTTATTTTAGGTTAAGGTATGGAATAAGAAAGTGAAGAGACAATGAGATAGCGAATGGAGATGAGAAGCGGTGTATTTAAGATGAAAAAGGATGAGTCTGGCTGTTTAATGATAGGATTGAGACTAAGGAGAAAGTAAAGTAGGATAACACAGAAAGGTGAAGAAATAAAGAGGTATTAGCTCCTTGGCTATTTACATTGGGTAAATTTCGAGGACAAAATTTAAATAATAGGGGAAGAGTTGTAACATCCTCCCGGTATCAACTCCGTACATTCTACTGTTCAGGTGACCTGTATCGGTCCGGACATCTAGAACGTCCGGAAAAATATTGAAATTAAAGTCAGGAACCATAATTAAATCAAATATTAGTAAGAAAAATTTAGTAAAAATTTTAGAAATAAAATACAACTAAATCAAATGAGGTACCCTAGCGATGGGTAACGAGGAGGAAGTTGCGGTTCTATAACGAGAGCCCTAGACAGGGGAAAAATTATAAAATAATTTTTGGGACTCTAGATAAGGGTTATTAAGGTTCCTATGGCATTAGAATGCCAAGAAAATATTTAGAAAAATTTTTCAATCGGTACAGACAATTTTGACCCGTTAAGTCAAACGGAGGGCATTTTGGTCATTTCGCTTTCAGAGGTGATTTTTGGCCGACTTGTCCAGTTGAGTAAATAATTAATATGACATAAAATGTGAATAAATATTGTTGAAAATTGAATTGAAAATGATTAGAAAAGAAAAGGAAAGAAAAATCCATAAAAAGCAATTTATGACATCTTTATGATGTCATTTACAAGTCTCCACCAATTGCATTCAAATAAGCATTTTTAAAACACTTAAAAGAGTCAAAGAGGACCAAAAATTCTGGTCATCTTCTTCTTCTTCTTCCTCAAACGTGACCTCTCCCCATCTCCCTCCATTGATGCACTCACCCAAGCTCCAAAACCTAGCCAATTACACCATAAAACCCCTATATGCCTTCATTAAAATTGGTCCTCACACCTAGAGCAAGCTTTGGACAGAAAAAAGAAAGGAAGAAAGTGAAGTTTTGAAGTCTTAGAAGTGGCTCCATTCAAGGTTAGTGCACATATGTATTTAAAACACATTAATTCCATGTTAGAGATGTGTAATAGGTAAGAAATTGTGGAATAAATGAACCAAACCCATGTGTATGAATGCCATGAATTTCGGTAGCCATATTGAAGGAATAGAAATGAGGGTTTTGTTGGACTTAGAGTGGATTAGAAATGATGTTTAAGATACATATACACAAGGATAATAAATTGGTATGCTAACTAACGCATCTTGTAGAAAACATAAGGTGAAGCTAGGGTTTTGGGGGAGTGAAAATTGATTTGGCTTATGAAATTGTTAGAGCACATTTTAATGGTCAATTAGTGACCATTTTAGGTAAGTTGACCATATTATGGACTGAAAAATAGGATTGCAAAGTGAAGTTGTAGGCTGCCCTAGGACAGGAGCAGAGGGACTGAAAATTCAGTCCACTTGCACTGCCATAACTTGGGCTTTGTTGGTCCAATTGGTGTTTGGCCAATTGGACATGAAATTAGGCTTATAATGGCACATTTTTTCTGAAGAAACCATGCCCAAAAGACCAAAGCAAGAGGACCAAAACTTGGCCCCAATCCGGATACCCTGCAAACAGCCCCTGCAGAAATGACCAAATGAACAGTAACTGTTCATTTGGCCATAACTCACTGTAGATATGGTCAATTGACCTGAAATTTTTACAGCAACAAGATAAGATATATACAAACAACTTTCATGAAGGACACCAATCTAAATTATGCCATTAACCTGATCAAATCATTGAGCAAAGTGAAGTTTACTGTACTGAGATTTCCAGAATTTTCATTTGAGCAGTAATGTTTGGATGGCTATAACTCCCACTAGAAAACTCGGATTTAGGCGATTCTTGAACTGATGAAAACCTAAGGCATAGTAGAACATTTCATATGAAGAAAGTTAGGCCAAATTATGAACTTAACTTGATCAAATTACTAACCAAAGTTGGACCAAAATCTACCAAAACCCAAAAGTGCAGCATGAACAGTGCACGTGAACAGTAAACTTATTTTGGCCATAACTTGAGCTACAAAACTCCAAATGGAGTGATTCAAAAAAAGAAATTTAACTATACAAAATAAGGAACAACTTTCATGTTTACCATTTCCTCAAATTCCCACTGTAGAAATATCAAATGGAACAATAAAGATGAAGCACTAAATCAGAAAATTTTGTTCAATTAGCATTAAGCTTAGAAATGGTATTGGCAACCAATACCAACAAGTTTTAAATACAAAATGTGGTATGTTTGGGGTGTTAAAACCAATACACCTATTTTCTATCCAAAAGTCAACATTTTTGTTGACCAATGAGGTGAATAGTGACACCAAAACCAAAAATTGGCAATTTTGCCAAAATGACCTAAGCTTTGAGAAAGTGGCCAAAACTAACAAGTTTTGAATACAAAATGTGGTATGTTGGGAGTATTAAAACCAATGTACGTATTGTTTATGCAAAAGTCAACATTTTAGTTGACTAATGAAATGAATAGTGACATGAAAACTTGAAATTCAAAAATTGTGAAACTTAAAAATGCAAAATGCCCTAGTAGGCCTAATGTGTTTGGTTTGGATAGTTTGGCATGCCAATAGGGTATTGTTTTAGCAGTACTGCGTAAGGAAAGGCTTTATGCATTTATTCATGGCTTTATGCGTATTCATGGCTTTTATGCCCGATTATGTGATATCATGGCTTTTAGCCATCTTGAATGCATACATGGTTGGCGTTCTGCGTCCCATGGTATGGCGACTTTGAGGCACGCGGTGTCGGTGCCAACGACACATTATCGATCCGGTTGTCGATATAGGTTACTTGGGCATGGAAAAGTATAAGCGTGATTGAGCGATTATTAAAGCAAATACGAAAATTAAGTATCAGGAATGATTACAAAAATACAAAGAAGCTCAAGATCATGAAGAAAATAATTAACGAAATGCATGAAGAAGTTAATATCATAAAACATGATTAGCCCTCGACTAAACAATAAGTTAGTAATTAGTCAATTCTTATGAACACAATAGCAAGGAAATTATTATTTTTATTTGCATATTATATTTTCTTGTATTATTGGCACCACTAAGCTTTATGCTTAGCGCGTCGCTTTTGCAATGCGTAGTGCGAAGATTTGGACGAGGGCCGGTAGACCACAGTTAGGTAAGGCCATTCACGATTACGCATAGTGTCCGTGTCACCTCAACCTGCGATGCATTGGTAGGACACTAGGTGTCATTTTGGCATTCTGTAATAAATTTTGATTTTCTCATATGTAATGAAACTTATGTAATGTATTTTGATTTTCATGTAAATAATGCAAATTTGTGTTTGTAAATGGAAAAGTGAATATTGATCTGTGATTGTTACATGACTATCAAATGAGATGAATGATTGAGAATTGAAATTGAGAAATGAATGGTTGACAAATGTTGAGATGATGATTATTGGAGTTTGAGAGTAATTGAATACGAATATATGAATATTGGAAGTATTTTTCACAGGTTTCGAAGAACTGTTTTCTCCATTTTTAGCCGGTACTCTGCCGGATGTTCTATAAAATTCTCAGAACCTCAAATAAATTATAATTTCGATAAATGGCTTAAATAAATTATATTTCACAAGTTATATTCAAAAGGAAGAATAAAAATGAATTAAGATAAAATAGAGTGCTCGGCACACTGAGTGGCATAACTTGCTCGGCTACCTTTGTAGTCGGGTAAGGTGTCACACATAATTTAAATTATATTAAGATTAATTAAGTCAAAAGTAGTAAAAAAAAAAACAGATTTGAAAATAGTTAAATGTGCTCTAGTGATAGCAATGGGTGACTAGCTTGGGAAGTAACTGAAGTAAGTGTTTTGGGATCTACTTTCTACTCTAATCAGTGTGGGACCCTGTGAGACATTTAATTTAGACTTAAATAAGGGATTAATGAGTTAAAGAAATGAAAAGGAGGACATAAGTTACATAAGAATATAAAAAGGGACTTATCAGGCATTATGGAAAAGATAAACAAAAACTCGGTAAGAGTAAAATTTGGTCAATTAAATTTAAAGGTCCAATATTGACAAAAAATGAGATTATTAAGTTAATAAAGTGGGATTAATTTAATTAACTATGATTATGAAAATTAAATATAATTAAATTAATTAGTCAAACCTAATGATTATAAATTTATAAATAATTACAAGTTTGCCATTTCCCACTAATTACAAGTTTGCCATTAGGGAATTAATTAATATAAATATCAAAAGGAAGAGACAAAAATTAACATTTCATCTTCTTCTTTCTTCTTCATATGTGTCGTCCACTCTCTCTCTATCCTATCCTCCATTGTTGCAACTTTTCCAAGCTCTAAACTCAAAATTCCTCCATACTTTCCATAAAAAATCAAGAGAAAACCTAGCAACAAATCTTGATTTGAAGAAAGCAAGCCAAGATTCAAAGAAAATTAGAAGATTAGTGAAGGAAGAAATTCAGTTGGGGGAAAAATAAGAAGGGAAATCAAAGTTTGAGGAATTGAAGGTGGATTGAAGTGGATTAGGCCTTGAAATAAAGGTAGTGCTAAAAGTTCCATTGATTTTGAAAGTTATTACTAATTAATTTAGAGTTTTTATGCAATTAGGGTTTCTATAGCATGAAACTTATTTAATGCTATTGTGGTTATATTATGATTCTTGGATGTGCAATTTAGTGAGAAACAATAATGATTTGGTGAGAAATTAAAGGAATTAATGTTGTGCCTTAAGTGTTGAATCTGGGCAGCTTGAGTCTAGTGAGGTTCAATGCTCATAACTTGAGCTACATAACTCTAAATGATGTGAAATCAATGGGAAATGAAAGCGAAGACAATATGCTAAAACTTTCATGAGGGACGTTTGCCATGAAAATAACTAGAAGATACCTAATTTTGTGCTAGAATTCAATAATCCAAAACTAGATCATTTCAAATTGACCAAATTAAAAGTACATACGAAACTGAACATAACTCACTCTACAAAACCCCAAATTGAGAGAATTTTAAACTTGTGTAATCCTGAGACACAAAGAAATAATTCACATGAAGATCATGATTCTAAATTATGATTGTAACCTGCCCAAATTTGCTTAACAAAGTAAGTCCAGAATTCTACCTGGATTCTAGAACTGACCTAAAACCTGAGAATTTATCACCTGAACAGTTTTGGCAAAACGACCATAACTCAAGCTTCACAAATGTAAATTGCATGATTCCAAAGCCAAAATAAGCATAGGACATAGAGCTACAGCTTTCATATTTTGATCTAGACCTAGATGCAAGTAAAGTGGTTGAAATTCTAGTGCAAGTTGGTTTGGCCAGACTGAGATTCCTAAATTTTCAGCAAAACCCTTGTGTAGTAAACAGGGCACATCTTCCTTTGTACATCTCCAATTGAGGTGCTACAAAATGATTTGAAAAATCTAAGATAAAAGCCTAAAACTTTGATTTAGAGACCTAGTACAAATTCTAAGTATAAAGTATTCGGATATTGAATGCAAATCTGAAGTGAAAATCTGGAAAACCTGAAATTACAGGATAAGGCACCTCGAAATAGTACTTGGTATTTTGGCTATAACTAATGACCTAGACCTCCAAATTAAATGATTCAAAATAATAATTAAAGCTAAGACATAGATGAATAACTTTCATGAAGACCAATTTGACAAATTATGACTAAAACTAGACTAAAATTGAGTTCTAAGGACAAGTTCAAATTCTGCCCTGTATCTAGAATAGTTAGAATGTGTAGCATCGTAGGAATTTCACTAGAAATTTAATTGGTTAGCTATTAGTGGAAGTTAGAATAAGTATTAAAGCTTTTGAAATTGTGTATTTCAGTGGAGAAAAGGACTTGAAAGTAATGAGAGAATTAAGTCAAAGAAAGGAGACTAAAGTAAGATTTGTGCACAACACAAATTTTCTTGCATTTTAAATTTACAAATGACAAGGAAAGATTTTCTACTAGTCAAATGTGAATTTCCTTTGTATTTGAGAATTATTTATATTGTTTTGAGATTATTTTTAATGTTGAAAAGAATTTGTAATTGTGTTCAAAAGGCAGACGTTTGGCCATTGATTTTATAGTAGCAAGAGAGTGGTCGGATGTATGTGATTTAGAAGTGTTTGTGAAATTTGTGTATTGCCAACCTTATATGATGATTTGTGATGATTTGAAATGTTTGTTGTTTGAATGGAAATTATTTTAGAATTATTTTAAAATCACAGTTGGTATGACAGACTTTAATTTTGTGTACAATATGACATTGATCGAAAATTTTGTGTCATTGCTTAAACTGTGAGATGTTGGCAAAACTAATGATTTTAAATGTTATAATCAATGTGTTGTTGAAAATAAATGATTTGTTGATAATTGAGAATATTAATGTTATTTTCATGTTTCATGGAAAATGAACATATTAAATGCTTTATTATGATTTGATAATTTCTGTTTTGTGATGGTTTTATAAATGGATAGTTGTGCCTTCTTTGGGTTTTTGTACTTTCATTGATAGCTATTTTTATGTTATCGCGGTAAAGAAAAGAAAATGCATTTGAGTGAGGGTAGTAGAAGCCCTATTCATTTTGCAAGCGGGTATACTTATAGGTTATACTTTCGTATTTTGTTTACGATGTAAATAATGACTATATGTATGTAAGAATTATTTGAGCAGTTATACAAAAGTGATGTAATATTATTTTATTGATATTTAATGAATGTAAATTGTAAGAATTTATTTCTTTTGGTTGGAAATGAGAAAAATATTTGTTGAAATGTTGATTTGATGAATTTGTTGATATAAACATATTGCTCTGAGTTTTGTTTATGAGTTTAAAATTTTTGAGTTGACTAATTTTTAGCCGTCACCACGCCAAAATTTCATCAAAATTCTTTAAGTTTTGAAAACACTTATTTCTTTCTTAATTAATTTTCATGGTATTTTTCTTAAACCATTGAATCGCTATTAAACCTGTTATCGACAATTTTAATTTGAAATTGAATTTAAAATCATAAAATTCCTTGTAATATATTTAATGTGTTATTAGTATGGGTATTTTAGTAATTCATTAGGCATATTACGGGATCATGTCATATCTTATGAAAGGGTAAGGTGTGACAACATATGGGGTTACATCACCATAATTGGATTGGTAGAATGTTGATACAAATTGAGGTCTATCCTGTAACATCCCAAAAGTTCCGAGCTCTGAATAGTACTAATTCTGGTCTGTGAACAGTATTATTCAAAGTCGACTTAAGGACTAAAAATTAGATAGAAATTAAGGGAGAAACAACTATATGCAAAATTGTCAAAGTGTGAGTTTTGGATAAAGGAAATATCCTTCTTAGGGCACATAGTATCGGCAGAAGGCATTAAGGTAGATCCCAGCAAGATAGAAGCTATCCTTAATTGGAAGCCACCTAGGAATATCACAGAAATTCACGATTTTAGGTTTAGTGGATACTACCATCGATTTGTGAAGGGATTCTCTATGTTGGCTTCTCCAGCGACCAAGCTACTTCAAAAGATGTGAAATTTGGTGGGCGAACAAATGCCGGTAGAGTTTTGATGAGTTGAAGAGGTGTTTGACTGAAACTCTAGTCCTTACTTTACCTACAGGTAAAGAGTATACGATTTATAGTGATGCTTCTCACAATGGGTTAAGCTATGTACTGATGCAAGATTGGAATTTCATTGAATATGCATCACGCCAGTTGAAACCGCATGAGAGGAATTATCCGACACATGACTTGGAGCTTGCAGTTATTGTATTTGCTCTTAAGATCTGGAGACACTACTTATATGGGGAGAAATATTAAATCTACACGGATTACAAGAATTTGAAGTATTTGGGCACTTAGAAAGAGTTGAATTTGAGACAAAGGAGATGGTTGGAGTTGATAAAAAACTATGATTGTCTGATAGACTATCAGCTAGAGAAAGCTAATATGGTGGCTAACGCCTTAAGTTGCAAGACTATGGCAAGTCTGAGAGTTTCTCCTTTATCTATGGTACATGAGTTGAGAGCATTGCATGCCAGCTTAGAGATTAATGATGAGGAGCAGACAGTATTTGCATGGCATATACAGCTAGTGTTGATTGATCATATCAGAATGGCTGCTCAGAATGATGAAAGATATCAGAAACTACTGGAAGAAGTCCGGCAGGGCAAGAAACCGAAATTCTCAGTGCGAGAAGATGGTCTACTGCTACACCAAGGCAGAATGTGCATTCCTAATGACATTGACTTGAGACAGATCATTATGAAGGAAGCACATGAATTTCCTTTTGCTATGCACCCTAGTGGTACTAAAATGTATAGAGGACTAAAAGAATATTACTGGTGGATGGGTATGAAAAGGGATGTAGCTGATTTTGTTTCCAAAGCCTAACTTGTCAGCAAGTGAAAGCAAAGCATCAAGTACCAGCTGGTTTGTTACATCTATTACTAGTGCCTGAATGGAAATGGGAACGAATAACTGTGGATTTTGTTATGGGACTTCCGAGGACACAGAAGAGTCATGATGCAGTATGGATTATAGTTGACAGACTAACTAAGTCTGCTCACTTTTTGCCTATCCGGATGGACTATAGCCTGGAAATATTGGCCAAGTTGTACATAGATGAGATTGTGAGGCTGCATAGAGTGCCAGTATCAATTGTATCAGACAGAGACCCTAGGTTCACTTCTAGATTCTAGGGTAGCCTTCAGAGAGCTCTAGGAACTAGATTGAACTTCAGTATGACATTCCACCCACGCAGACGGATGGCGATCCGAGAGAGTATCTGAGATATTGGAGGACATGCTATTGGCTTGTGAGATTTAGTTTGATGGCAGATGTGACACACACTTGACTTTGATTTAGTTTGATTATAACAACAGCTACAATTCAAGCATTGGGATGCCTCCATATGAAGCTTTGTATGTCAGAAAGTGTAAAACTCCTCTATGTTGGGATGAAGTGGGTGAAAGAAAGATGATTGGGCCCGAAATTGTTCGTGATGAGGAGAAATTAGATTGATCGAGATCGACTCAAAGCTACATCGGTATCAGAAGTCCTATATTGTTACAAGAGAAGGGATATTGAATATCTGATAGGTGAGAAAGTATTCCTCAAGGTTTCCCCTTGAAAGAAAATTATGAGATTTGGCAGAAAGGGGAAACTGAGTCCTCGTTTTATCGGACCATATGAGGTTCTGGAAAGAGTGGGTCCTTTGGCATACCGTTTGGCACTACCTCCAGAGTTGGAAAAGATACATAATGTCTTCCATGTGTCTAAGTTGAGGAGGTACAGATCTGACCCATCTCATGTACTACCAGTAGAAGAGATTGAGGTGAATCGGACCTCACATATGAAGAAGAACCCATAGAGATTACGGCTTATGAGGTGACGCAGCTACAAAACAAGCAAATATTGTTGGTTAAAGTGCTGTGGAACCATCATTCAGGCTAGGAAACTACTTGGGAGAGTGAAGAGGACATGAGGAGATAGCACCCACAGCTGTTCAGAGACTAATACCAGGTAAAATTTCAAGACAAAATTTATTTTAAGGGGGGAAGAATTATAACACCCCTATATGCCTAGCCTGGTATATTTCACTGTTCCAGTGACCGATGTCGGTCTAGACAATTAAGGAGATTAGAACCACATCTAAGACACCTAGATAAGCCTTGAATGCAAATAATTAGTGGTTGTCAGCTAGTTAAGTATAAATAAGAAAAACAGAACATAAAAGGTTAAATGGTAGAGTCACGATGGGTGACAACTTCAGGAAGTGACTGAGTCGGTCTTAACCCAAATTTTGAACTGGAAAATGTGATGCCGCTGTCCGAACGACTATTACGAACACAGTGGAAAAGAGAAAATCACGAAAAAGAGTTGTTAAGCAGGTCATATAATTAGGTCAGGGATCGGGAAGAAATATCTAATAACTTGCAAACCAGATTGAACCAGCGAGGGGCAATTTGGTCAATTCACCCCTAGAGCTAACTCTTGACCTAACTGTCCAATAAAATCGAAGAAACAAAAATTTTAGAATCGGAAATTAAATTAAAGAAACAAGAAAAAATAAAGAAAAAGAAAAAGTAAGGAAAACTACTTTATTACATCACCTTACCTCATATATGTGACATCATAAATGAAATTTTAATTTCTCTACATTTTTTACCAAGTCAAAAACATTTAATAAGATATAAAATACAAACAAGTTAAAAGAAATTTCACTCTTTCTTCCCCACTCACTTCGGCCGGCCCATCTCCCATAGCTCCTCCATGTGCAAACCTCCATTAAAGCTTGTTTCAAGCTTGAAATCCCTCACTTAACCCTAATTTTTCCCCTAATTACTTCATAAAAGCTTGTTATCTCAACTTAAGAAGGAGATTGAAGAAGAAACCAAGAAGGAAAAGTGAAGAAAATTTGATGAGAATCAAGCTACATCCACGCCAAAGGAATTCATCCAAGGTCCAATTACTAGAGCTAGAGCTAAATCACTTCAGAATTTAATTTGTGAAATCTTAAGGAGTAAGGATTATAAGCTGGAATGGCATGAAGAAAATTATAAAGGATTAAATTTGATGAAAATTATAAAGGATTAAACCAGGTGTCATGTGGAGCATTAGGTTATATGGAATAACCTGTGGACATGCATGCACCAGATCCAACCCATGTACATGCAACTGCTGGCACCTTTTTGAAAGAATATTCCTTGCTGTTATAACCACCACTCTTTTGGACTTAAATGCCCTTATTTGCTACTGTATTAAATTTGCTTTTTGTTAGGAGTTTTAGTCTTTTGATAGATTAATTTTTTGTTTGGACTTAAAGCTCCTTGCAACTGTTACTAAAGTAGGGATATTTTTGTCTTTAGCTATGCAGCCAAGAGACTATAAATACAAGTGTAATGAGAGAGTGGAGGACACACTTTGAATATTAATGAAAGATTGTTTCTGCTCCTTTAGTAAGTAAATTAGCTGTTGCCTTTGTTCTTGTGAAGCTCATTAACTTGCTGAGATTTCTATCTTGCAAGGTTTAATGTGCATAATATTCTTGGTTTATTCATTCTCCATATGAATTAGGTCAAAAATCCCATTTATGATATTTTCTTTGAATTACAGAGCAATCTGATAGTGCTGGTTCAAAGAATCAAATTCATACATCTTGATTTGGTGCTTTCCATATTGTTCCTTTAATTCTTGAATGTGGGTTTTCAAGTTACCAATTACTTGAAGGTTCACATCAGTTTTGGTATCAGAGCAAAAGGACGTCCAAACAAGGTAGATTCACTGTTTTCTTCTTATTCTTTGTGCTTACTTTGTGTTTGTTACCTTTTTCATATTTACTGTTTGACTCTAGTTCCATATTTACTTCTACTTCTTCATCTTGCACCTAGTTCTTTCTTGCTAAACCTTGTTTTGCTTCTTATTGTGTTTCTGTTATTCACATTTTTGTTCACTGTATGCTTAACCGAAATTGGCTCTTGGGGTTTAGTATGATCTATTTGTTTAAAAATTTGTTTTGTTGAGTTTGTCTTAGGGTTTTGGGTTAATCAAGCCAAACCCATTATTCTAGCTATCTATTTTGCTTCCTTCATTTTGATATCAAGCATGAGAGCTTATTTGAGTCATTGAGTCCGGCTTACCTATTTGGCCTGAAACTGTACCAGCATTATTTGGGTGTGTTTAAGACATTGGGTATAAATTTTTGGGGTTGTTTGATATTGTTTGCCTGCTGAACCAAAATTTTGCGGCAAACCCGATCAAATTATATTCACATAGCAAATAGATTCAGAAATTTTTGAAAATTTACAGGGTGTTTATACCCCACTTCAATAGTTCCCAAATTAAATTTCAACGTAAAATTCAACCGTTTGTGTGGGGAACCAAAATTTTACGGCAGAATCGATCAAATTAAGTTCACATAGCAAATATACCTAAAAATTTCTGAAAATTTACCAGGTGTTTACATCCCATTTCAGTAGTTCCTGAATTAAATTTCAGCTTAAAATTCTACCGTTTGTGTGGGGAAGCAAAATTTTGCGGCAAACACGATCAAATTAAGTTCGCATTGCAAATTAGCCCAGAAATTCCTG
This sequence comes from Hevea brasiliensis, assembly GCF_030052815.1. Classification (NCBI taxonomy): domain Eukaryota; kingdom Viridiplantae; phylum Streptophyta; class Magnoliopsida; order Malpighiales; family Euphorbiaceae; genus Hevea; species Hevea brasiliensis. The sequence continues at coordinate 39,958,128 of NC_079502.1, read as the reverse complement.
AAAATTTATAGGTTGTTTGTGCCACATTTGAGCTATTCTCAAATTAAATCTCAGCTCAAAATTTAACCGTTTGCGTGGGGAACTAAAATTTTGCGGCAGACACAATTAAATTTAGTTTACATAGTAAACCTGTCAAGAAAAGCCTGAAATTCTAGCAGCAATTAGTCAGTATTGGATTGCACTTTCCTACTCAATTTCAGATCAAATTACACTCATTTGCTTAGTGATCCTAAATTTATGCAATTCTTGGTGTATTGTGTGAACTGCTGGTAATTGTGATAAGTTGGTGGCAAACTTGGATATTTAAGCTTGATATCACTTCTTAAGGTTGTCTCTTTTCTAGCTTACTACTCTTTTATTTTGGTGTCTTCTTTCTTGATTCCTTATTGCATTACATTTCCATGCTTGAGCTTTTCTTTTCTTGACCTCATGAGTCACATTTTTGCTTTCTTGATTACTCATTTTGATTCGTCACGTTCAAGAATTTTATTGTGTTAAATTTTTGTGAGTACAGTCTTGGTTTGAGTTACTTGAGTTTGATAAGAACTTATGGACATAGCCAAGAGAGGTAAAAGGCACAGAGTGGTGAGTTCATAAGAGGGGAAAAGCCTTGTTGAGTTAAACACGAGTGGAGTGTCCCCTGTTGAGTGTAAACATGTAAGGGAGTGAGTGAGTGAGGTGTTTTCTTTACACTAACCATTTTCTTGTAGGTCTTAAAACATATCTAGAAGGGGTGATGGTAGTGAGGGGGAAAGTGAAAATCCATTCTACATGCAGGCTATCAGACAACAATTTGAAAGTATGAATGTTGTGTGCAATGGAATCATAGATAGGTTGGAAAGATTGGAGCAAAGAGATTGGCAAAATGAGAGAAGGCCAAATAGTAGGGATCTTGTACCTCCAGTAGTTGAATCTGATGAAGATGAGGTTGATAACTATGATTTTGAGGTTGCAAGACCTAGGAGGGGTAGGTATGAGAGAAGAGCTGAAGATAGGAGGAATGGGGATAGGAGGATAAGAAGAGAGGAAAGAGAGAGGAACAGGGTATATGACAATATCAAAAGTATTAAAATGAGCATCCCTTCTTTCCAAGGGAAAAATGATCTGGATGTGTATCTAGAATGGGAAAGGAAGGTAGAATCTGTCTTTGATTGTCATTACTATTTAAAGGAGAAGAAAGTAAAGTTAGCAGCAGTAGAATTTACTGATTATGCTTTGGTATGGTGGGATCAAGTGTTGATTAGTAGAAGGAGAAATTATGAGCAATCAATTGCAACCTGGGATGAGATGAAAACTATAATGAGAAGGAGATTTGTTCCTAGTCATTACTATAGAGAGCTACATCAGAGGTTACAAATATTGACTCAAGGTTCTAAAAGTGTTGAAGATTATCATAAAGAAATGGAAATTGCTATGATTAAAGCAAATGTAGAGGAGGATAAAGAAGCTACCATGGCTAGATTCTTGAATGGGCTAAACAAGGAGATTGCTCATATTATTGAGTTACATCACTATGTTGAGTTGGAGGATATGGTCCACATGGCTATGAAGGTAGAAAGGCAACTTAAAAGCAAGTCAAAATTTGGAGAAAATGTAGGTACTTCATCTTGGAAGTCTAACTAGAAGAAGGAGGATAGGGAAAAGGCTGTTAGCAAATATAAGAAAAATGAGGAAAAGGAAAAGAAGGTGGAGAAGAAATTTATAAAAAGTAAAGGAAAGGAGGTTGTAACTACTACCCGAAATAGAGATGTGAAGTGTTTTAGGTGTTTGGGCAGTGGAAACATAGCTTCTCAATGCCCTAACAAGAGAGTCATGGTCATGAGAGAAAATGGTGAGATAGAAGCGGAGGAGGAAATTGTGAGTGATTCCACATCTTGGGGAGGAGGATGCAGAGGTAGAATATGCTTCAAGGAAGTGCTCTAGTGATTATGGGAGCATTAAATACTCAAGTAAAGGAGGATGTTGGTGATGAATTGCAAAGAGAAACAACTTTCCATGCAAGGTGTCTTATCCAAGACAAAGCTTGTAGTGTCATCATTGATAGGGGAAGTTGTGCCAATATTGCTAGTACTATTTTGGTGCAGAGATTAGGGTTGAGGACGTTGAAACACCCTAGACCATATAAATTGCAGTGGTTGAATGAAAGCGGTGAGGTGAAAGTAACAAAACAAGTGCTGATTTTCTTTGCAATAGGAAAGTATCAAGTTGAGGTTATGTGTGACGTGGTTCCACTGCAAGCTAGCCATTTATTACTTGGCCGACCATGGCAATTTGATAGAAAGGTGATCCACGATGGGTATAAAAATAGGTATTCTTTTGAAATGAATGGAAGGAAAATCATTTTGGCACCTATGACACTAAGATAGATTTATGACGACCAAACAAGGCTTAAGCAAGCAATGGGTGAGGTAAAATCAAGAGTGGCCGAAAAGAGAACAGAGAAGAAAAGAAGGAGTGAAAAGAAATTGAGTTAAAATGTTGTGAGTGAGTAAGACAAGGGTGGTTGTGAGGAAAGAAAAGAGAGTAAAGAAAACATTCCAAGAGTGCTTGAAAAAGGTGAATCTTCGGCGCAAAAGGAGAGTTGTGCAGAAAGAGGGGAGAGAAAATTAAACTTGTATGCTAAAGGAAGAGATGTGAGGAATGCCATGTTTGCCAACAAGCAAATGTTATTAATTGTGTTTAAGGACTCTTGTTTATCCACATCTGACCTTGACCCCAATTTGCCTATTGTTGTTGTCACCTTTTTGCAGGAATATAAGGATGTGCTACCCGAGGAGATGCCGGCTGGACTACCACCTATTCGAGAGATTGAGCACCAGATTGATTTTGTACCAGGCGGTTATTCCCAACCATCCAGCCTATAGAACTAACCCTGAAAAAACCAAAGAATTACAAAGGCAAGTTGAGGAATTGCTAGCTAAGGGTTATGTGAGAGAAAGTATGAGCCCTTGTGCTGTGCCCATCCTTTTGGTACCAAAGAAAGATGGCACATGGCGCATGTGTGTAGATTGTAGGGCAGTCAACAAAATCACTGTAAAATATCGCCACCTTATACCTTGATTGGATGATATGTTGGATGAACTTTGTAGTGCTTGTATTTTTACCAAAATTGACTTGAAAAGTGGATATCATCAAATTTGCATGAAGGTAGGTGATGAATGGAAGACTGCATTTAAAACAAAGCATGGATTATATGAGTGGTTAGTGATGCCTTTTGGGCTAACTAATACTCCTAGCACTTTTATGAGATTGATGAATCATGTGTTGCGTGCTTTTATTAGAAAATTTGTTGTTGTTTATTTTGATGATAAATTGGTTTATAGTAGAGACATGAATGAATATATGCATCATTTAAGAGTTGTATTCGATGTGTTAAAAAAGGAAAAATTATATGCCAACTTTAAGAAATGTTCATTTTGTATGGAAAAGGTTGTCTTTTTAGGATTTGTCATTAGTGCTAATGGTGTTGAAGTCGATGATGAAAAAATTAGAGCTATTAAAGAATGGCCCATTCCAAAGTCCACATCTGAAATACGTAGTTTCCATGGACTAACTAGTTTCTATAGAAGATTTATTAAGAATTTCAGTACCATTGTAGCCCCATTGAATGATCTTGTCAAAAAGAATATTAATTTTGTTTGGGAATAGAAACAAGATGATGCTTTTCACAAAATTAAAGACATGTTATGTTCTGCTTCTGTGTTGACTTTACCTGATTTTTCTAAGACTTTTGAGATTGAGTGTGACGCATCAGGTATAAGTATTGGAGTCGTTTTAATGCAGGATAAGAGACCAATAACATACTTTAGTGAAAAGCTTAATGGAGCAGTTTTGAACTATTCTACATATGACAAGGAGTTGTATGCATTGGTACGTGCCTTGGAAACATGGCAACATTACCTTTGGCCAAAGCAATTTGTCATCCACACAGATCATGAGTTATTGAAGCATATCAAGGGGCAAAATAAGTTGAGTAGGCGTAATGCAAAATGGGTTGAGTTCCTTGAAACCTTCATATATGTGATTCAATATAAACTCAACTCAACTCAACTAAGCCTTTATCCCAAAAATTTGGGATCGGCTATATGGATTCACTTTCTCCACTCTGAATGATTTTGGGTTAAATCTTCAGAAATGTGTAATGCTTTTAGGTCATATTGTACTACTCTCCTGCAAGTCAATTTAGGTCTACTCCTTTTTTTCTTTCTATCCTCTAACCTAATGTGCTCTACTTGTCTAACTTGAGCCTCCGTATGTCTACGCTTCACATGACCAAACCACCTCAATCTCCCTTCTCTCAACTTATCTTCAATTGGCACCACTCCTGCCTTTTCTCTAATACTCTCATTTCGGACTTTATCTAGTCTAGTATGGCCACTCATCCACCTTAACATTCTCATCTCTGCAACTCTTATCTTAGATGCATACGACTCTTTCAGTGCCCAACACTCACTACCATATAACATAGCTGGTCGTATGGCTGTACGGTAAAATTTTCCTTTCAATTTATTGGGAATCTTACGATCACATAAAACTCCCGTAGCACATCTCCACTTCAACCATCCGGCTTTAATCCTATGACTAACATCCTCCTCACATCCTCCATCTACTTGAAGGACTGAGCTTAGATATTTAAAATGATTACTTTAGGACAATACCACTCCATTCAAACTAACTCCTTCCCTATCACCAGTTTGGCTTTCACTGAACTTGCAATGCATGTATTATGTCTTCGTTCTACTTAACTTAAAACCCTTTGACTTTAGAGTACTTCTCCAAAGTTCTAGCTTTCTATTGACTCCTTCTCGTGTCTCATCTATCAGAGCAATATCATCAGCAAACATCATGCACCAAGGAATACTCTCTTGTATATGTTTCGTTAGTTCATCTAAAACTAATGTAAAAAGGTAAGGGCTTATGGCTGATCCTTGGTGTAATCCAATTAAGATCGGAAAATCTCTGTGTCCCCTCCCACTGTGCGCACAATAGTAGTTGCTCCTTCGTACATATCTTTTAATACTTGTATGTACCTAATAGATACCCTCTTTTGTTCTAACACATACCATAAGACCTCTCTTGGAACACATACCATGTATTAGGAACACATGGGAAAGAAAATGTGGTGGCTGATGCCTTATCTCGAAGGTATAACCTTCTTGCCCTTCTTGATGCAAAGTTATTGGGATTCGAATATGTTAAAGAATTATATGCTGAAGATGATGACTTTGCTAAAGTGTATGCAGCTTGTGAAAAGAATGCTTTTGAGAAGTTTTATAGGCATGATGGATATTTGTTTAGAGAAAATAGATTGTGTGTGCCTAAGAGTTCCATGCGTGAATTACTTGTGAATGAGTCTCATGCTGGTGGATTGATGGGTCATTTTGGTGTTACCAAAACTTTAGATGTGTTAAAGGAACATTTTTATTGGCCGAATATGAAAAGAGATGTTGAAAGAGTATGTGTTAGGTGCGTTGTGTGTGCTAAGGCTAAATCTAGAGTTTTGCCACAAGGTTTGTATACACCTTTACCTACCCCCAGTGATCCTTAGGTTCATTTGTCTATGGATTTTGTGTTAGGATTACCTAAGTCTAAACAAGGCCATGATTCAATTTTTGTTGTTGTTGATAGGTTTTCAAAAATGGCACATTTTATTCCATGCCATAAAACTGATGATGCTACAAATGTTGCAAATTTATTCTTTAGAGATATTGTAAGGTTGCATAGCATACCTAAGAGTTTAGTTAGTGATAGGGATATTAAATTCCTTAGTCACTTTTAGAAGGTTTTGTGGGGAAAATTGGGCACCAAGTTGTTATTTTCCACCACTTGTCACCCACAAATCGATGGTCAAACAAGTAGTAAATGGGACACTAACTACTCTTTTGCGTGCTGTGGTTAAGCAAAATTTGAAGTCATGGGAAGATTGCATTCCACTTGTTGAATTTGCATACAATAGAAATGTGCATTCTTCTACTGGCTATTCTCCATTTGAAATTGTGTATGGTTTCAATCCTTCAACTCCTTTGAATCTTTTACCTTTGCCTGTGAACGAGCTTGCTAGTTTAGATGGAAAAAAAAAAGCAGAATTGGTTAAGAAAATCCATGAACAAGCCAAGCTTCAAATTGAAAAGAAAATAAAAATATGCTAGTCAAGCTAACAAAGGAAGGAAGAAAGTTACATTTCAACCTGGAGATTGGGTATGGGTTCACTTGCGCAAAGAAAGGTTTCCCTCTCGAAGGAAATCAAAATTACAACCAAGATGTGATGGACTTTTCCAAGTGCTGATCAAAATAAATGATAATGCCTACAAAATAAACCTGCCCGGTGAGTATAATGTCAGTGCCACCTTTAATGTTGCTGATTTATCTCCTTGTGTTGATGCAGGAACAGATTCGAGGACGAATCCTTTTGAAGCGGAGGGGAATGATGAGAATCAAGCTACATCCACACCAAAGGAATTCATCCAATGTCCAATTACTAGAGCTAGAGCTAAATCACTTCATAATTTAATTTGTGAAATCTTAAGGAGCAAGGATTATAAGCTGGAATGGCATGAAAAAATTATAAAGGATTAAATTTGGTGAAAATTATAAAGGATTAAACCAGGTGTCATGTGGAGCGTTAGGTTACATGGAATAACCTATGGACATGCATACACCAAATCTAACCCATGTACATGCATCTGCTGGCACCTTTTTGAAAGAATATTCCTTGCTGTTATAACCACCACTCTTTTGGACTTAAATGCCCTTATTTGCTGTTGTATTAAATTTACTTTTTGTTAGGAGTTTTTAGTCTTTTGATAGATTAATTTTTTGTTTGGACTTAAAGCTCCTTACAGCTGTTACTAAAGTAGGGATATTTTTGTCTTTATCTTTGAAGCCAAGAGACTATAAATACAAGTGTAATGAGAGAGTGGAGGACACTTTGGATATTAATGAAAGATTGTTTCTACTCCTTTAGTGAGTAAATTAGCTATTGCCTTTGTTCTTGTGAAGCTCATTAACTTGTTGAGATTTCTATCTTGCAAGGTTTAATGTGCATAATATTCTTGGTTTATTCATTCTCCATATGAATTAGGTCAAGAATCCCATTTCTGATATTTTCTTTGAATTACACAGCAATCTGATTGTGCTGGTTCAAAGAATCAAATTCATATATCTTGATTTGGTGCTTTCCATATTGTTCCTTTAATTCTTGAATGTGGGTTTTCAAGTTACCAATTACTTGAAGGTTCACATCAAAATTGGTGATTGGAAAATCAAAGTTGAAGTTAGCAGTTTAATTTGAAATTCTAGTTTAATACTTGTGCTTTTAGTTCATTTAACCTAGAAATTAACTTAAAATTAAAAGAAAACAATTATGGGGGACTAGATGGAAAATTTGGCCAGCATTAAGGGGTATTGAAATTTCATGATTTTGATGGAATTGAAGTATTAGTTAAGTTCAATTGAGTGTATAGAGGTTAATTATAAACTTTAATTGCATTAGATTGCATAATTGTGTAATTAGGGTTTTTAAGCCTCTTAAAAATTGAGGGAAATAGTCAATTGGTGCAATTAACTCTAATTGAGTTGAGAAATGGTCATTTGGGACCATTTCTAGTATGTTTGAATTGATAGAACCAAGGTGCAATTCGGGTTAGTTAGGATTCTTATTCTGGCAGCTTGACCTAGGTCTCTCTTTCAGAGACTAAAACTGAAAATTTACCAACCCAATTAGTATGAAGCCAATTGGGAATGAGAATAGACACATAATGACACACTTTTCACTTAGGAATCATGCCCATAAAATGACATTAACATAGTAAACAATTAGGTCAAACCCGGGTGTAGTGCACTGCCACTGTACCAAAATGATATGTTCATTTGGCCATAACTTGGGCTAGACAAGTCCAAATGACCTGATTTTTATGGCATTGGAAAAGTATGACATAGCACTACAACTTTCTTGAAGAACACCGACCCAAATTCTACCCATAACCCAGTCATTTTGCCACCTACAGTTAGTGGTCCAAAACTGTCAGAACCAAATTAGGTGCCCAAAAATCTAGGTTAAACCAATCCGGCTAGCTATGTACAAATGGCTATATCTTGGGCTACAAAACTTCGAATGGAGTGATTCAAAAATGGAATTAAAGCTAAGACAATAAAGAACAACTTCTATGAAGAACACTTAGCCAAATTCCTACAGCAACATGACCAATGGAACAGTTCAAAACAGGACATCAAAACTGAAAATTTGAAATTGTGCCTAGGAGACCTAAAAATTGAAAGGGCAACCAAAATCAACAAATTGAGTAACCAAAATGTGGTATGTGGGTGAACTTAAAATTTTCACACCTAATAAGCATAAGAAAGTCAACAAATTGACTTGAATAGTATCGTGAATAGTAACCCCAAAATGCAAAATTCAAAGAACGTTAAATTAAGCATATTAGAGCTAGACATAAGTAATTGTGAATTTATGATTGAATTTATTATACGTTATGATACTGAAATACTGTAAAATTGTGTGTTTTAGTTAAAAATAATACTGAAAAAGAACTTGAGACATCGAGTCAAGACCTAGAGGCGACTCGCACAAGGTTTGTGCACAACATAAAATTTTTCTATAAATTCTCTTGACAATTTGTTTTGCTAAATAAATTGTGATTTATTTTTATTGCAAATTTGTGAATGAAATAAATATTATGCTTTTGACTTAAATTATTTGAAATTTAATTGTATGTGTTTGAATTATCAATAAATGTTTAGTAAAATGTTAAGATAGTTTTGAAATAACAGTGTCATGACCATATATCTGAATGCCTCACTAGCATGCCTAGAAGGAGGAATTAGTTTTGAATTTTGAATTCCCTCTCTGGCTGAAGTATTGAGGTGTGTGCCAGTAGAGGAAGAAATTGAATGGGTACCCATAGTTTGAGCTAGCTAGCTGATGTGAACCTTCAAGTAATTAGTAACTTGAAAACCCACATTCAAGAATTAAATGAACAATATGGAAAGCACCAAATCAAGATGTATGAATTTGAATCTTTGAACCAGCACAATCAGATTGTTGTGTAATTCAAAGAAAATATCAGAAATGGGATTCTTGACCTAATTCATATGGAGAATGAATAAACCAAGAATATTATGCACATTAAACCTTGTAAGATAGAATCTCAGCAAGTTAATGAGCTTCACAAGAACAAAGGCAACAGCCAATTTACTCACTAAAGGAGCAGAAACAATCTCTCATTAATATTCAAAGTGTGTCCTCCACTCTCTCATTACACTTGTATTTATAGCCTCTTGGCTTCAAAGCTAAAGACAAAAATATCCCTACTTTAGTAACAGCTGTAAGGAGCTTTAAGTCCAAACAAAAATTAATCTATCAAAAGACTAAAAACTCCTTACAAAAAGTAAATTTAATACAGCAGCAAGTAAGGGCATTTAAGTCCAAAAGAGAGGTGGTTATAACAGCAAGGAATATTCCATGAAAAAGGTGCCAGCAGATACATGTACATGGGTTGGAATGCATGCATGTCCACAGGTTATTCCATGTAACCTAATGCTCCACATGACACCTAGTCACTTTCAAGCTTAATTTTCACCAAATTTAATCCTTTATAATTTTCTTCATGCCATTCCAGCTTATAATCCTTGCCCCTTATGATTTCACAAATTAAATTCTGAAGTGATTTAGCTTTAGCTCTAGTAATTGGACCTTGGATGAAATCCTTTAGCGTGGATGTAGCTTGATTCTCATCATTCCCCTCCGCTTCAAAAGGATTCGTCCTCGAACCTGTTCCTGCATCAACACAAGGAGATAAATCAGCAACATTGAAGGTGGCACTGACATTATACTCACCGGGCAAGTTTATTTTGTAGGCATTATCATTAATTTTGGTCAGCACTTGGAAAGGTCCATCACATCTTGGTTGTAATTTTGATTTCCTTCGAGAGGGAAACCTTTCTTTACGCAAGTGAACCCATACCCAATCTCCAGGTTGAAATGTGACTTTCTTCCTTCCTTTGTTGGCTTGACTAGCATATTTTTCATTTTTCTTTTCAATTTGAAGCTTGGCTTGTTCATGGATTTTTTTCACCAATTCTGCTTTTCTTTTTCCATCTAAACTAGCAAGCTCGTTCACAGGCAAAGGTAAAAGATCCAAAGGAGTTGAAGGATTGAAACCATACACAATTTCAAAAGGAGAATAGCTAATAGAAGAATGCACATTTCTATTGTATGCAAATTCAACAAGTGGAATGCAATCTTCCCATGACTTCAAATTTTGCTTAACCACAGCACGCAAAAGAGTAGTTAGTGTCCTATTTACTACTTCAGTTTGACCATCGGTTTATGGGTGACAAGTGGTGGAAAATAACAACTTGGTGCCCAGTTTTCCCCACAAAACCTTCCAAAAGTGACTAAGGAATTTAACATCCCTATCACTAACTAAACTCTTAGGTATGCCATGCAACCTAACAATATCTCTAAAGAATAAATTTGCAACATTTGTAGCATCATCTGTTTTATGGCATGGAATAAAATGTGGCATTTTTGAAAACCTGTCAACAACAACAAAAATTGAATCATTGCCTTGTTTAGACCTAGGTAATCCCAACATAAAATCCATAGACAAATGAAGGATCACTGGGGGTAGGTAAAGGTGTATACAAACCTTGTGGCAAAACTCTAGATTTAGCCTTAGCACACACAACGCACCTAACACATACTCTTTCAACATCTCTTTTCATATTCGGCCAATAAAAATGTTCCTTCAACACATCTAAAGTTTTGGCAACACCAAAATGACCCATTAATCCACCAGCATGAGACTCATTCACAAGTAATTTACGCATGGAACTCTTAGGCACACACAATCTATTTTCTCTAAACAAATATCCATCATGCCTATAAAACTTCTCAAAAGCATTCTTTTCACAAGCTGCATACACTCTAGCAAAGTCATTATCTTCAGCATATAATTCTTTCACATATTCGAATCCCAATAACTTTGCATCAAGAAGGGCAAGAAGGTTGTACCTTCGAGATAAGGCATCAGCAACCACATTTTCTTTCCCATGTTTGTATTGAATCACATATGGGAAGGTCTCAAGGAACTCAACCCATTTTCCATGATGCCTACTCAACTTATTTTGCCCCTTGATATGCTTCAATGACTCATGATCTGTGTGGATGACAAATTGCTTTGGCCAAAGGTAATGTTGCCATGTTTCCAAGGCACGTACCAATGCATAAAACTCTTTGTCATATGTAGAATAGTTCAAAGCTGCTCCATTAAGCTTCTCACTAAAGTATGCTATTGGTCTCTTATCCTGCATTAAAACGGCTCCAATACCTATTCCTGATGCGTCACACTCAATCTCAAAAGTCTTAGAAAAATTAGGTAAAGCCAACACAGGAGCGGAACATAACATCTCTTTAATTTTGTGAAAAGCATCATCTTGTTTCTGTTCCCAAACAAAACTAACATTCTTTTTGACAAGATCATTCAATGGTGCTGCAATGGTACTAAAATTCTTAATAAATCTTCTATAGAAACTAGCTAGTCCATGAAAACTATGTACTTCAGATGTAGACTTTGGAATGGGCCAGTCTTTAATAGCTCTAATTTTTTCATCATCAACTTCAACACCATTAGCACTAATGACAAATCCTAAAAAGACAACCTTTTCCATGCAAAATGAACATTTCTTCAAGTTAGCATATAATTTTTCCTTTCTTAACACATCGAATACAGCTCTTAAATGATGCATATGTTCATTCATGTCTCTACTGTAAACCAATATATCATCAAAATAAACAATAACAAATTTTCCAATAAAAGCACGCAATACATGATTCATCAATCTCATAAAAGTGCTAGGAGCATTAGTTAGCCCAAAAGGCATCACTAACCACTCATATAGTCCATGCTTTGTTTTAAATGCAGTCTTCTATTCATCACCTACTTTCATGCGAATTTGATGATATCCGATTTTCAAGTCAATTTTGGTAAAAACACAAGCACCACAAAGTTCATCCAACATATCATCTAATCTAGGTATAGGATGGCGATACTTTACAGTGATTTTGTTGACCGTCCTACAATCCACACACATGCACTATGTGCCATCTTTCTTTGGTACCAAAAGGACAGGTACAGCACAAGGGCTCATACTTTCTCTCACATAACCCTTAGCTAGCAATTCCTCAACTTGCCTTTGTAATTCTTTGGTTTCTTCAGGGTTACTTCAATAGGCTGGACGGTTGGGAATAACTGCTCCAGGTACAAAATCAATCTGGTGCTCAATCCCTCGAATAGGTGGTAGTCCAGCTGGCATCTCCTCAGGTAGTACATGCTCATATTCCTGCAAAAGGGAGACAATAACACTAGGCAAATTGGGGTCAAGGTCAGATGTGGATAAACAAGAGTCCTTAAACACAATTAATAACATTTGCTTGTTGGAAAACATGGCATTTCTCACATCTCTTCCTTTAGCATACAAGCTTAATTTTCTCTCTCCTCTTTCTGCACAGCTCTCCTTTTGCGCCGAAGATTCACCTTTTTCAAGCACTCTTGGAATGTTTTCTTTACTCTCTTTTCTTTCCTCACAACCACCCTTGTCTTACTCATTCGCAGCATTTTCAGTCAATTTCTTTTCACTCCTTCTTTTCTTCTCTGCTCTCTTTTCGGCCACTCTTGATTTTACCTCACCCATTGCTTGCTTAAGCCTTGTTTGGTCTTCATAAATCTGTTTTGGTGTCATATGTGCCAAAATGATTTTCCTTCCATTCATTTCAAAAGAATACTTATTTTTATACCCATCGTGGATCACCTTTCTATCAAATTGCCATGGTCGGCCAAGTAATAAATGGCCAGCTTGCATTGGAACCATGTCACACATAACCTCATCTTGATACTTTCCTATTACAAAGGAAATCAGCACTCATTTTGTTACTTTCACCTCACCGCATTCATTCAACCACTGCAATTTACAGGGTCTAGGGTGTTTCAAAGTCCTCAACCCTAATCTCTGCACTAAAATAGTACTAGCAACATTGGTACAACTTCCCCCATCAATGATGACACTATAAGCTTTGTCTTGGATAAGACACCTTGTATGAAAAATTGTTTCTCTTTGCAATTCATCACCAACATCCTCCTTTACTTGAGTGTTTAATGCTCTCATAATCACTAGAGCACTTCCTTCAGCAGCATATTCTACCTCTGCATCCTCCTGTCCTGAAGATGTGAAATCACTCACAATTTTCTCCTCCGTTTCTATCTCACCATTTTCTCTCATGACCATGACTCTCTTGTTAGGGCATTGAGAAGCTATGTGTCCACTGCCCAAACACCTAAAACACTTCACATCTCTATTTCGGGTAGTAGTTGCAACCTCCTTTCCTTTACTTTCTACAAATTTCTTCTCCACCTTTTTTTTCTTTTCCTCATTTCTCTTATATTTGCTAATAGCATTTTCCCTATCCTCCTTCTTCCAGTTAGACTTCCACGATGTAGAAGTACCTTGTAACACCCTCCCGGTAACCACTCCGTACATCCTACTGTTCCGGTGACCAGTGTCGGTCCGGACAGCTAGAATGTCCGAAAAAATATTTAAACTAAAGTCAGGAACCATAATTAACTCAAATATTAATAAGAAAAATTTAGTAAAAATTTTTGAAATAAAATACAACTAAGATAAACGAGCCGGTGCCCTAGCGATGGGTAACCAGAGGGAAGTTGCGGTTCTCGCAACGAGGAGCCCTAGACCCTGGGAAAAAATTATAAAATAATTTTTGGTACTCCAGAGAAGGGTTATTGAGGTTCCCATGGAATTAGAATGCCAAGAAAATATTTAGAAAAAATTTTCAATCGGTACAGACAATTTTGGCCCGTTGAGCCAAACGGAGGGCATTTTGGTTATTTCGCCTTCAGAGGTGATTTTTGGCCGACTTGTCCAGCTAAGTAAATAATTAATATGACATAAAATATGAAGAAACATTACTAAAAATTTAATTGAAATTGAGTAGTGATGAAAAGAAAAGAAAAATCAAAATAAAGCAATTTGTGACATCATAATGATGTCATTTATAAATTACCAACCAATCACAAGCTAATAAGCTTTCTTAAATACTTAAAAGAGACAAAACAAAGACCAAAATAATTAAAAATCCAACAGCCATCATCCTCCCCAATTGCAGCCGAAATCAAGCCTTGCCCTAAACCTCCATTTTCTTCATTTTCAAGCTTGAAAAACCTCTCAAACCTCACCCCAAAACCCTAAGTCATCTTCACTAAAATTTATCTACACACCCTAATGAAGCTTTAGGCAGCCAAAAGAGGAAGAAAGAAAGGAGTTTGGGTGGCTGAAAATTCTGCCACTTAAAGGTTAGTGCTATACTTTCACTCTCACTCCTTTAATCCTTGTTAGAGCATCATTTTAAGATAAGAAATTGTAAGAATTTGAAGTAAATCATATATGTTAGGGTATCTTCAATTTTCGGCAGCCCTAAGGAAGGATGAGTTTGATTGTTTTAATGAATTTAGAGTGGCTAGAAATGATGTTTAAGGTATGAATATGCATGGATGTTGAACTAGTGTGCTAATTGAGGTTTATGGGTAAATTGAATTGGACATTAGGGTTTTGAGAAGTAAAAATTGACTTGGCTTATGAAACTGTTAAAGAACACTCTAATGGTCAATTAGTGACCATTTGAGGTATGTTGACCATAAATTGGACTGAAAAATGGCATGGCAAAGTGGAATGGTAGGCTGCCTAAAGACAGCAGAATGGTGACTGAGATTTCAGTCCAATTACACAGCCATAACTTTGGCTGTGTTGGTCCAATTGGTGTTTGGCCAATTGGATATGAAACTAGGCTTATAATGGCACATTTTTGCTGAAGAAACCATGCCCAAAAGACCAAAGCAAGAGGACCAAAAGTTGGCCCCAATCCGGATACCCTGCAACAGCACCTGCAGAAATGACCAAATGAACAGTAACTGTTCATTTGGCCATAACTCACTGTAGATTTGGTCAATTGACCTGAAATTTTTACAGCAATAAGTTAAGACATAGACAAACAACTTTCATGAAGAAACCTACCCCAAATTATGGCCAGAACCTATTCAAACATGCACTCACAGTCACTGTTCATGTTACTGTAGATGTGGTAATTTCTGCAGAATGGAAATCCGGCCAGCTGTGGTCTTTGGGCCATTTCTGGAGCTACAAAACTCCAAATAGAGTGATTCAAAAAAATAAATTCAACTAGACAAAATAAGGAACAACTTTCATGTTTGTCATTTCTTCAAATTCTCACTGCAACAGTGCTTAATGGAACAGTAAACATATGCTTCAAAAACTGAAATTTTCTGCCCTCTTGGTTTTAAGTTAGAAATGGTAATGGTGACCAATTCCAACAAGTTTTAAAAGCAAAATGTGGTATGTTGGGAGTGCCAAAACCAATGTACCTAATTTCTACCTAAAAGTCAACATTTTAGTTGACCATAGAGGTAAATAGTAACACCGAAACTTGAAATTCAAAGATTAAAGAATTTTAAAGTATCGAATGCCCTAGTATACCTAACAAGATTGGTTTGGATAGTTTGGCATGCCAATAGGGTTCAGTTAGCAGTACTGCACATGGCAATATGCCATTCCGTGATTTCATGGCTTTTAGCCATTCTGACTTTGTATTGAGACTTGGCCTTGTGCCTGATGTTATTACAGCTTATTAGCTGTTCTGTTGCACATCGAGAGATGCATATGTGACCGATGGTGTGACGGCCCGAGGTACTAGGTACCCAGCGCCAGTTTACCCGTTATCCAGTCCAGTCGTCTAGTGTAGGTTACTTGGGCAACCAAATGAATGAAAGTGAACAAAGTTAATGAATTAATGTATATACCCATACTAAACAAATGAATCATACACATTCACTACATATTTGTTTTCTTGCTATTTTCTTTTATTTTATTATTGCACCACTAAGCATTATTGCTTAGCGCGTTGCTTTTGCCACGCATAGGTACTGGAGATACAGATCGTGAGCCCAGTAGACCGCAGACTGGGTGAGTCTATCCTGCAGTTCTGCTCAGTGTCCGTGTCACCTCAACTTCTGCAGTGCATTGGTAGGACACTATGTGTCATTTTGACATTTTGTAACTAAATTTTGATTTTCTCATATGAAATTAAATTTGTGTAATGTATATTGATGTTTATATAAATTATGAAAATTGTATTTGTGAATGGAAAAGTAAATGTTTATTTATGATTTATATGTGATCATCACATGTGATGGATGAATGAGAATTGAAATTGAAATGTTGAGATCTTGATATTGAGTTTTGTGATGATATTGGAGTTGAGAATGAATGAATTTGTTTATTGGAATTGTTTTTCACAGGTTCCGAAGAACTGTTTTCTCCATTTTTAGCCGGTACTCTGCCGGATTTTCTTTAAAATTTTCGGAACCTCAAATAAATTATGATTTCAATAAATGACTTAAATGAGTTATATTTTACAAGTTATATTCAGAGTTATGATGAAAATTAATTAAGGTATATTAGAGTGTGCCGGTACACCGTGTGGCATTACTTACTCGGGTATACTGTACACGGGTTCGGGGTGTCACATACCTGCATTTCCTCTAAATTTTGACTTGCTTTTAAGTTGCCTTTCTACCTTCATAGCCATGTGGACCAAATCCTCCAACTCAACATAGTGATGTAACTCAACAATATGAGCAATCTCCTTGTTTAGCCCATTCAAGAATCTGGCCATGGTGGCTTCTCTATCCTCCTCTACATTTGCTCTAATCATAGCAATTTCCATTTCTTTATGATAATCTTCAACACTTTTAGAACCTTGAGTCAATCTTTGTAACCTCTGATGTAGCTCTCTATAGTAATGACTAGGAACAAATCTCCTTCTCATTATAGATTTCATCTCACCCCAGGTTGAAATTGATTGCTCATAATTTCTCCTTCTACTAATCAACACTTGATCCCACCATACCAAAGCATAATCAGTAAATTCTACTGCTGCTAACTTTACTTTCTTCTTCTCTGAATAGTGATGATAATCAAACACAGCTTCTACCTTCCTTTCCCATTCTAGATACACATTCATTTTTCCCTTGGAAAGAAGGGATGTTCATTTTAATACTTTTGATATTGTCATCTACCCTATTCCTCTCTCTTTCCTCTCTTCTTATCCTCCTATCCCCATTCCTATCTTCAGCTCTTCTCTCATACCTACCCCTCCTAGGTCTTTCAACCTCAAAATCATAGTTATCAACCTCATCTTCATCAGATTCAACTACGGGAGGTACAAGATCCCTCCTATTTGGCCTTCTCTCATTTTGCCTATCTCTTTGCTCCAATCTTTCCAACCTATCTATGATTCCATTGCACACAACATTCATTCTTTCAAATTGTTGTCTGACAGCCTGCATGTAGAATGGATTTTCACCTTCCCCCTCACTACCATCACCCCTTCTAGACATGTTTTCAGACCTGCAAGAAAATGGTTAGTGTAAAGAAAACACCTCACTCACTCCCTTACTTGTTTACACTCAACAGGGGACACTCCACTCGTGTTTAACTCAACAAGGCTTTTCCCCTTTTATGAACTCACCACTCTGTGCCTTTTACCTCTCTTGGCTATGTCCACAAGTTCTTATCAAACTCAAGTAACTCAAACCAAGACTTTACTCATAAAAATTTAACACACAATAAAATTCTTGAACGAGACAGATCAAAACGAGTAATCAAGAAAGCAATAATGTGACACAAGAAGTCAAGAAAAGAAAAGCTCAAGCATGGAAATGTAATGCAATAAGCAATCAAGAAAGAAGACACCAAAATAAAAGAGTAATAAGCTGGAAAAGTGACAACCTAAATAAGTGATATCAAGCTTAAATATCCAAGTTTGCCACCAACTTATCACAATTACCAGCAGTTCACACAATACACCAAGAATTGCATAAATTTAGGATCACCAAGCAAACGAGTGTATTTTGATCTGAAATTGAGTAGGCAAATGCAACCCAATACTGACTAAATGCAGCTAGAATTTCAGGCTTTTCTTGACAGACTTACTATGTAAATCAAATGTAATCGTGTCTGCCGCAAAATTTTGGTTCCCCACACAAACTATTAAATTTTGAGCTGAAATTTAATTTGAGAATAGCTCAAATGTGGCACAAACAACCCGTAAATTTTCAGGAATTTCTGGGCTGATTTGCTATGTGAACTTAATTTGATCGGGTCTGCCGCAAAATTTTAGTTCCCCACACAAACGGATGAAATTTAAGCTGAAATTTAATTTGGGAACTACTGATATGGGGTATAAACACCCGATAAATTTTTAGAAATTTCTGGGTCTATTTGCTATGTGAACTTAATTTGATCGGATCTGCCGCAAAATTTTAGTTCAGTAGGCAAACAATATCAAACCCCCAAAATTTACACCGAACGTCTTAAACACACCCAAATAATGCTGGTAAAGTTTCAGGCCTAATAGGTAAGTCGAATTCAATGACCCAAATAATCTCTCATGCTTGATATCGAAATGAAGGAAGCAAGATGGATAGCTGGAATAATGGCTTTGGCTTGATTAACCCAAAACCCTAAGACAAACTCAACAAAACAAATTTTTAAACAAACAAGTCATACTAAACCCCAAGAGCCAATTTCGGTCAAGCATACAGTGAACAAAAATGTGAATAACAGAAACACAATAAGAAGCAAAATAAGGTTTAGCAAGAAAGAACCAGATGCAAGATGAAGAAGAAGAAACAAATATGGAACTAGAGCCAAACAGCAAATATGAAAAAGGTAACAAACAAAAAGAATAAGAAGCAAATAGAGAATCTACCTTGTTTGGACGTCCCTTTGCTCTGATGCCAAAAACTGATGTGAAACTAATTGGTAACTTGAAAACCCACATTCAAGAATTAAATGAACAATATGGAAAGCACCAAATCAAGATGTATGAATTTGAATCTTTGAACCAACACAATCAGATTGTTGTGTAATTCAAAGAAAATATCAGAAATGGGATTCTTGACCTAATTCATATGGAGAATGAATAAACCAAGAATATTATGCACATTAAACCTTGCAAGATAGAATCTCAGCAAGTTAATGAGCTTCACAAGAACAAAGGCAATAGCTAATTTACTAACTAAAGGAGCAGAAACAATCTCTCATTAATATTCAAAGTGTGTCCTCCACTCTCTCATTACACTTGTATTTATAGCCTCTTGACTTCAAAGCTAAAGACAAAAATATCCCTACTTTAGTAACAGCTATAAGGAGCTTTAAGTCCAAACAAAAATTAATCTATCAAAAGACTAAAAACTCCTTACAAAAAGTAAATTTAATACAGGAGCAAGTAAGGGCATTTAAGTCCAAAAGAGAGGTGGTTATAACAGCAAGGAATATTCCATGAAAAAGGTGCCAGCAAATACATGTACATGGGTTGGAGTGCATGCATGTCCACAGGTTATTCCATGTAACCTAATGCTCCACATGACACCTGGTCACTTTCAAGCTTAATTTTCACCAAATTTAATCCTTTATAATTTTCTTCATACCATTCCAGCTTATAATCCTTGCTCCTTATGATTTCACAAATTAAATTCTGAAGTGATTTAGCTTTAGCTCTAGTAATTGGACCTTGGATGAAATCCTTTGGCATGGATGTAGCTTGATTCTCATCACTAGCCTTGAAATTCCTCATAAGCCTCCCGCTATTCAGATGAACATTGTACTGATGGCGTGATATAACTGTGTGTTTTTATGAAATCTGTTTTGGGACTTTCAAAATGAGACTGTTTTGACTAAAATTATAAATTGTGTTTTGTATTTGTTTTTCAATTTCAGTACCATATTTGAATAAATGTGATTTGATTTATGCATAAAATTTTATTTTAGTATATTGTGCACCACTGAGTCATAGTACTCAGCGATGACTGTTTATTGCTGTCGCAGATAGAGAGACTAGTAGAGCAGCGAAGTAAGCTGTTGAGGATTTCAGAGCTACTTCTGGACCTTTTGTCGGGTATAATTTTATGTCCTGATTGTCCATTTTTATTTTGATGTATGTAACTATATGTATATTTGTAAATTGGTCATGAGCAGTTGTACAGATTTTGTAATAATATTATTTTGGATTTTTTGATGTAAATTTTGGACTGATAAATGTAAATTAATTTTTCTTTAATGCAATGTATATGAAATTAATTATTACTATTTTTGGAAATAGTTGAATTGAAATTTTGAGTTGTGAAATATTGATTGAATTGCGGAGTTTAGAGGAAATTGTGCTGATTTGAGTTATAATGGTGGGTGTGAATTGATGAAGTGTTATACTGGAAGTGTTTTCTACAGGTAAAATTTTCAGTTTTCTCAAATACAGCTAGCACTTTGTCGAAATTTTTCCAAAATTTGTGAAAAAATCAAAATAGATAAAAATTTTATCAAATCTTTAAACTTCAAGTAAATGTTTTTAATACCTGCTAGAAAAGCTCACCACTTTCAAAAAGTAAGAAAATTGTTTTAAAACCCTTGTAGTGCATTTAATGGGTTATCGATAGACGAAGTCGGTAATTCATTAGGTATACTACAGGATCATGTTATGCCTTACAGAGGGGTAAGATGTGACAATTTTGGACAATTACCTATCCGAACAGTTTTACCAAAATTGTCATAACTTGGGCTACAAAAATGCAAATTAGGTAATTCCAAAGATAAAATTCTCATAAGACATAGAACTAAAAGTTTCATATTTTGGCCCGAACCCAGTTCTTAGGGCAAGATAGAGGAATTGTTAGGATAAATTAGGAATCCTGAATCTGGAATTCCTGCACCTTAGCTAATTGGCCTTTTGACCTCTGAATGGTTATCAGGCCATAACTTCCTCTACAAAGCTCCAATTGAAGTCATTAAAAATGATTTGGAAACTTAAGACAAAGGCCTAAAACATTATTTTAGGAACTAGGGCCAAATTATGAGCTTAAGGTGCTTGGATTTGGATTGCAAAGTTAAGGTACAAATCTGGAAACCTAGAATCTCAGGATATGATGCTTGAAAAAAAGTTTAGTAAATTGGCCATAACTTGAGATCTAGAACTCCAAATTGAGTGATTCAAATTGAAAAATAAGACTAAGACAAAGAGGAATAAGTTTCATGAAGAGCACTACACTAAATTAAGACCAGAAGTAAGTTAAAATAGAGTTGCAATGTCAAGGTTCAGAAGTACCCTGGATCCAGAATACATTAAAAATTTCAATGTCTACTTAGGGATGCATTAGGCATTAAGTTAATTAGCTATTGAAGATAATTGAAATAAGTATTGAAGCTTAGTAATTGTGTAATTTCAGAGGACAAAGAAACTTCCAAGAAAGGGAAGGATTAAGCCAAGAAAAGAAAAGTCAAAGAAGGTTTGTGCACAACTAACATTTTTATTTGTTTTTCACTTTGAAATTGATTTGAATAAGCCTATATGAATGAATTATGATTTTATTATATTGAGAACTTTAAATTGTTGAATGAAATTGTATGAATCAAATATGATTTTTTCTATGCATCTACAGAATTCTTTACATTATTTTGAAGATTGTGAATTTGTGAAATGAATTTATATTATGGAAAGGCTGATGTTGGCCCTTAATTTCAATGTAGCAAGGGGGTGGGCTGGTATTTGAATGTATTTTAAAGTGCTTTTGTGAACTTGATATGTTGCCAACCATGTGCATGAATTTACAATAATTAAATATGTTTGTTGATTTATAAATGTATTTTGTGAATGGAATTTCTTTAAATATGTTTTCAAACCTCAGTTAACATGACAATGTGATTGTATTCCTTATTAGCTTGTCTAGTGAGATGATATTGATTATAATCTCTTCCACTTGTTGGGGTTGAGTTCCTCCCTCTCTGGCTTGCCAGTTGAGGTAGAGTTCGAATGAGTACTCATATATACACTAGCTTGTCTTTGGTGCCTCCCTTTAGCCTCAGTTATTAGGGAGAGTTTGCTTTGTCATGGTGTGCAACACGGCAAATGTGACACCCCTTACCCGTCTACAGTGTAGCCGAGCAAGATATACCACACATTATACCGAAACACCATATTTTATTTCAATCATTTTTATTCTTCCTTAATTTATTTCTTAATGGATATGAAGTGCAATTTATGAAATTTAACTCATTTAATTCATTTATTGAAATTATAAATTCATTTGGGGTTCCAAAAATTTTATAGAAAATCCGGTAGAGTACCGGCTAAAAATAGAGAAAACAATTCTTTGGAACCTGTGAAAAACACTTCTAATATGTTTTCAATCATTCCCAAACTCCATTTCATCACATCAACTTACAACAATTTCTTAACAATTCCTTCATTTGTCATTCATTCATTTCACATCATCATCAGGCTCAAATCATAAACAAATTCTCATATATTATTTATAAACACAAAGTTATAAATATTAACATTTATACAAAATTATATTACATAGGTTTCAAATATACATGATAAAATAAGAGTTTAATTACAAAACTTACAAAAATCATAAAATACAAATGGGACCTAGTGTCCTACTAATGCACTATAGTCCAGGTGACACGGATACTATACAGAACTGTGAACGGCCTTGCCCAATCTGTGGTCTACTGGGCCTTCTGTCTAAATTTCCAGTACCTACGCATTGCAAAAGCGACACACTAAGCATAAAGCTTAGTGGTGCCAATAATACAAGAAAATATAATATGCAAATAAAAAAAATAATTTCCTAGTTATTATGTTCATAAAAAAAAAAAGAATAATTACTAACTTATTGTTTAGTCGAGGCTAACTGCATTTTATGATGTTAACTTCTTCATGCATTTTGTTAATTGTTTTGATGATTTTGAGCTTCTTTATTTTATTGTAATCATTCTTGATGTTTAATTTTCGTATTTTCTTTAATAATCAGTTCAATTACAATTATACTTTTCCATGCCCAAGTAACCTATACAAATTGACCTGACTGGATAAATGGGTAAACTAGCACTGGGTACCAGGTACCTCAGGCTATCACACCATCGGTCACAATGTGTCTCCCAGTGTGCAAACAGAATGGCTAATAAGCCATAAAAGTAATAAGGCATAAAGCCAAGTAAAACATCATAATCAGTATAGCCATAGGCTATCACATCACAGAATGGCAATAAAGCCATACATCATACGCAGTACTGCTATCAGAACCCTATTGGCATACCAACCTATCCAAACCAATCACATTAGGCCTACTAGGGCATATTACAAAGTCATTTCTTAAATATTTGTACTTTATTTGTAAGGTTATTATTCATTTCATTAGTCAACTAAAATGTGAACTTTTTCATAGATAATAGGTACATTGGTTCCAATATCATCAACATACTACATTTTGCATTCTAAAGTTGTTGGCATTCATTGCCAATTCCATTTCAAAGCTTAGTGTTGATTATTTACAATTTTCAAATTTCAAGCACTAATTTTACTGTTCCATTGGTCATTTGTACAGTAGGAATTTGGCAAAATTGTCTTCATGAAAGTTGTTTCTTATTGTGTCTAGTTACATTTCTTTTTTTAAATCACTCAATTTGGAGTTTTGTAACTCAAGTTATGGCCTAAATACCATAACTGGCCGGATTGCAATTTTCCAGATTTTTCTGGGCAGAACCAATTCTGTAAGTTTTGTACACTGATTTCAGGTCAGTTTTTGAACATTTTATGATCAAAATTTGGGTTTAGTTTCTTCATGAAAGTTGTAGGTTTATGTCTCAGCTATCTACTGATAAAATTTCAGGTCAATTAGACCTTTTTACACTGAGTTATGACCAAATGAATAAACACTATTTATTTGGTCATTTTGCCCAAGCAAAATGCAAGTCACCCGGATTAGACAATTTTTAGGTCAACTTAATTTAGTTTTTTGGGCAAGGTTTCTTCAGCAAAGTTGTGCCATTATGTGTCTAGTTTCATGTCCAATTGGCCTTGCACCAATTGAACCTCTACAACTCCATTTATAGCCACCCAAACCTGCTGGACTCACACCCAATCCTACAGGTCACCAAGGGCAGCATGCCTAAGTTCCACTCCAACATCATTACTCACTTCAATTTCTCCTCACACACATTCAAATGGTCATTAATTGACCATTACAAGGTTAACATATCATTACATGAGCAAACCCTAATGTTATTCAAATGTCTAAGTTCTCAAGTTCATTCATGCACTATACTTGCATTTCACTTACATAATCATGTTCAAGCACTCATCTCATGCTATGAGCAGCTCATAAACACTTTACTTCAAATAAATTCATCAAACCCTAACCACCCCTAGGCTGTTGAAATTTATAGGGATGGATACACATAATTTTTATTTTGTTTTTCTTACATTTTTCTACTTATCTCATGGCATTAAGCATGAATCAAGTAAAAGTGCTAAGAGATTGGACACTAACCTTGTTGGAGCTGAATTTCAAGCTAACCAAACTTGCTTTTTCCTTCCTCTTTTGGCTGCCTAGAGGATGTTCAAGTTGCAAGATAAATTTTTTGTGAAACTATGTAGTGGTTTTAAGGTGAGATGAGGTGAGGTTGGGAGCTTTGGTGAGCTTTCATAGTGGAATGGGTATGGAGGAGAGGGAAATGTCTGATTTGGGGTGAGGAAGAGCAGATTGTGTTTTGTGAATTTTTACCTCATTTTACCTCTTTTAAATTGGTTTTTAATAGCTTGTTCAAATGTGATTGGTGGGAGCATTTTTAATGACCTCATGTGATGTCATAATTCCCTATTTCTTTCATTTTTCTTTCCTTTTCTTTTCTACTCATTTTCAATTAAATTTTTAGCAATATTTAATCATATTTTAGAACATAATAATTATTTACTTAACCGAACAAGTCGGCCAAAAATCACCTCTGAAGGCGAAATGATCAAAATGCCCTCCGTTTGGCTTAACAAACTAAAACTGTCTGTACCGATTGAAAAATTTTTCTAAGCATTTTCTTGGCATTATAATGCCATAGAAACCTTAATGACTCTTCACTGGAGTCCCAAAAATTATTTTATGAATTTTTTTCTGGGTCTAGGGCTCCTAGTTTCGAGGACTACAACTTCCCACTGGGTTACCCATCGCTAGGGTACCGGCTCACTTAACTTGGTTGTATTTTATTTCTAAAATTTTTTTCTAAATTTTTCTTATTAATATTTGAGTTAATTATGGTTACTCACTTTAGTTTCGATATTTTCCAAGACGTTCTAGCTGTTCGGACCGACACCGATCATTGAAACAGTAGAATGTACGGAATGGATACAGTGAGGGTGTTACAGCAAACATCATCAAATTTTGTGTCATGGGTTTAACTGTGTGAATTGTTGGCAACACCCTTAAATTATGCATAATTTGATAAAAATAAGATTGAAACAAATATTTGTTAGTGGTTAAAAAATGTTATATTGTTTTTATGGTTCAAGAAAAATATGAATATTTCAAATGCTTTATTATGATTTAGTAAATTGTGATTACTTGATCAAATGTCATCCAAAGAAATAATTTGCATGATTGAAAATATTAATTTTAGTTTTATGAACTATGAAGAATTTAAATAGTCCAAGGTCTTTGCTATGAATTGTCAAAGCGTGTTTTGTATTAAGTTTTAAATTATTAGTTGTGCACCACTGAGTTCACTGCTCAGCGATAACTTTTATATGCTATTGCGGGTGAAAGAAAGGATAGAGCAGGTGAGTGAAACTACTTGAAGTCGTGACTTGAAGTCGGGTTAGGACTATCTTCGGGTATATCATAGGTATACCATTGTACATTAGGTTTTGATGTAATCATGTAACTATTTGTATGTAATTACATTCAAGCAGTTGTACAGAACTTTGTAATATTATTTTTGGGACTGTAATCAAATGTAGATTTTTGTAATATTATTTCTTCTGAGTTTGATCATTTGAAAAGTTTTGTAATACTAATTTTATTACTTCAATGAATGCAAATATTTAAAATTTCTTTTTGAACTATATAATTGATGGATAAATTTCGTTATGATGAAATTGTTGAGCATTAATTATAGAAATTGTTACAAATGATTTTTGACAGGTTTGAATAACTATTTTTACATAATTTTAGCCATAATCACATAGATTTTTTGCAAAATTTTAAAATAGCCTAATTATTTCTAAATAAGTTTTATGACACATACTTGAATTGAAAACACTTAGATTAAATTTTTATTACCATGCCAAACTTAAAAATGAATTTATTTTGTCAAAATCCCTTGTAGTATATTTAATAGATTATCAGTAGGTAAAGTACAGTAATTTATTAGGTATACTTCAAGATCATGTCATATCTTATAGAGGGATAAAGTGTGACACTATATATGATTTGTAATGATTTGAAATGTTGTGATTTGAATGGAAATTGCTTTAAATTGTTTTGAAACCATAGTTGGCATGGCAAACTTTGATTGTTCCCTCATTATTAACGGTTAATGGGGTTAAGATTGATTATGTTACCTTCCCTTATTGGCTTACTAATTGAGGTTGAGATTAGATGAATGCATTCATATTTGCTAGCTAGCCTTACTTCCCCCATTAGTAATAGCTATTAGGGTTGAGATAGCTTTGTCATGATGTAAAACACGGCATTGATCGTGAAATTTTGCGTCATGGCTTAAACTGTGTGTAGTTGACAACATAATGATTTTAATTATTTTAATAAATGTGTTGAGCAAATAAATGATTTGTAAATGATAAATTGTTGATGTTTGAGAACATTATTATTGTTTTCATATTCATGAAAGTTTGAGCATCTTAAATATTCATTTATGATTTGATAAACTATGTTTTATGATGGATTTAAAAATTTGATAGTTGTGCACCACTGAATTTATATACTCAATGATAGCTATTTTTATGCTGTCACAGTAGAGGAAAAGATAAGATAACTAAGTGACAGCAATAGAAGCTGTACTCCTTCAGCAGTAGGGTATACTTCTAGGATACCTTTTTGAAATTATTTTGATATAAATATGAAATATATGTACATGTAAGAATCATTTGAGCAGTTGTACAAAATTAATGTAATATTATTTTGTTCACTTCAAGTGAATATAAAATTGTAAAGACTTATTTCTTTTGATTGTGAATGAAGAAAAGCCTTGATGAAATGTGGACTTGATGAATTATTGGTTTGATAAGTATTTGTGATCAATGTATATGTTGCTACAGGTTTTATTAAATAGGTTTAAATTTTTGGTACTAGTATTTTTAGCTGTCACCATGCCAATTTTTTGCCAAATTCCTTAAAATTTTAAAAATATATCTTTCTTCTCTTAAATAAATTTCATGGTATTTTCTAAATCTTAAAACCATTGATAACTCTTTTATTGAAAATTTTAAATTAGAAAATGAATTCATATTGTTTAAAATTCCTTGTAGTATGTTTAATGGATTGTCGGTAGCCAGAGTTCGGTAATTCATTAGGCATATTATGGGATCATGTCATATATTATGAAAGGATAAGGTGTGACATAGCCATTTGCCTCATAACATTTTTGATGCATTTTGCAATGCATAAAAGCCTCTTTATAGGTTGGCCTTGAGAAGATCCATTAGCCCTCGACTGTTCTAGGTAGTTATTATTAAAAGGTCAAGATATAAATTATTTTCTTTTCTTTTAATTAACAAAAAAGCTTGCAACCCAGTGAAAGGTAGAATTTAGAAAAAAAAATAGTGCAGATATTCTAATTTCATAAGCCATTATCAACAAAGCCTACATATGGAGGTTTCATAATTTTAAGGCTAACTTCTCGCAACACTTCCACAAGGGAACCTTACATTTAAAATTTGATTATTCATTCTCTAACTGTGTATTTTATAAAGCCATACCCAATAAAGTACAAGAAATCTTCTATTACTACATTATAATAACCACAGGAACTTAAACATTAAACATACCAATTTATTTATTGTTTGTTGGTGAGATTCCACCAAAAGAAATAAAAATTATTTTAATGCTACATTATAATACTAAGCATCCGAAAGCGACGTGCCATGCCGGTGCCCGAGTGTGGTGTTAAATGACTAAGGGTTCCCACATCATGGACGGGTGTGGGTAAAGACGTCCATAGGACAGATAGTAAAATAGAACACCAGATAGGCATGGAGAAAAATATAAGATATCATAGAAGGAGATCAATTAGGAAGGAACATGATAAGAGGAGAATCAGGGTTGGTACTTGGAATATTGGATCACGTACAGGAAAATTAATGGAGCTTATGGATACCTTGAAAAAGAGAAGGGTGAATATTTATTGCATTTAGGAGACTAAATGGGTAGGAGAGAAAAGTAAGGAAGTGGGTAATTTAGGGTTCAAACTGTGGTTTACTGGAAAGGAGAAAAATAAGAACGGTATGGGCATAATCATAGACAGGACGTTGAAAGATGCTGTAATAGCCGTGAAAAGAGTAGAAGATAAAATTATACTAGTAAAGCTAGTATTAGAAGGAGAAACAATAATTATAGTTAGTGCTTATGCCCTACAAATAGGACTAGATAGTGAGAGTAAATAAAGGTTTTGGAAAGATATGGATGATCTAATGCAAAGCGTACCGAATGAAGAGAATGTTTTCATCAATGGAGATTTGAATGGACATGTAGAAAGTGATAGGCAAGGCTATGAGAATGTTCATAGAGGTTTTAGATTTGGCAACCGAAATGAGTGAAAAAGCATTCTAGATTTTGCTATGACATATGACCTAATACTAGCAAATACCTACTTTATAAAAAAAGAGTCACATTTAGTGACTTTCAAAAGTGGGCAACATAGAAGTCAAATTGACTTCCTCTTAATCAGGAAGACAAATAGAGCTCTATGCAAGGATTGTAAGGCCATTCCAGGAGAGACTTTGACAAGTCAACATCGGTTAGTGGTCTTGGATGTCAAGTTTAGGAACAATTCAAGTAAGGTTAGAAGAAACAGTGTAATTCGAACAAAGTGGTGGGAGTTCAAAGGAGTAAAGCAAGTGAAGCTCAAAAATGAGCTTCTTGAGTCCGAAGCATGGAAGCTGGATATGGAGTGTCACACCCTACCCCTCTGTAAGGCATAACATGATCCCGTAGTATATCTAATGAATTACCAACTTCGCTTACTGATAACCCATTAAATACACTACAAGGGATTTTCAAAAACTTTTCTTACTTCTTTTACAGTGGTGAGCACTATTTACAGGTGTTAAAAACCTTTTTGAACTAAGGTGAATTAACTAACACATTTAGACTATTAGTAATTTCTGTAAAAAAATTTTGGCAGAGTGCCCTCTGTAATTTGGATAAAACAGTTCTTCAAAAACCTGTAAAAAGCACTTCAATATTTTTCTCAATATCAAACTCTAGCATAATTCAACACAAATCCACAATAATTTTTCAAAGACTGAGATACAAGAAATATAATACAATTTTTACAAGTCCAAATAACTCATAATTTATTTTACAACTGCTCAAAACCAAGAACACTATATACATACAGTGAACATACATTACAATATAAAATGTAAAATATGGTATACTCAATATACCCGATGATTTCTCGCTGAATGTACTAGCAGCCTAGTTCATCGCCTGTCACTGTCTGTCACTGCGATAAAGAATGAAAAGCTATCGCTGAGTAAAATTTACTCAGTGGTGCACAATAACATTTTGAAATGCGATATATAAATCTTTTATTGACAATTCACAAATCAAATGATTCACAATTCCATTTCACAATTTACAAAATTCATCTAACACAAATTTAATCAAGTAATTGAATAATACCGTTTTGCAAATCAATAACACAATTCGATCAAATAACTGAATAATACCGTTTTGCAAATCAATAACACAATTCGATCAAATAACTGAATAATACAATGTTGCCAATCGATAACATAATTTAGGCCATGACACAAGTTTTACACACATGCCGTGTTGTACACCACGACAAGACACACTCACCCCAATAATCGAAATCAATGAGGGAGGAAGCTAGCTGAATAATGAGTACTCATCCACACTCACCTCAGATTGGGAAGTCAAAGAGGGAGGAACATAATCACACTCACCCCAGACTGATAAGTCAAAGAGGGAGGAATATATCAACAGTGTCATGCCAAATGTGAATCAAAACAATTTCAAATCACAATATTTCATACAAACCATAAATCACATTTTATCTCAAAATTTCCATTTGCAAAGTTGGCAATACAATAAGTTCCAAATAATATTCCCAAAACCAAAGCAATTAAAACTTATTTATAACTCATTTCTCTACATAAATTTACTAGTAAAAGCAGTGAATATAAAAATATTGTGCACGGACACAATTTAAAACTATAATGTTGAATTAAATTTTTAAGTAGAAAATGAGAAGTCAAACTTATTGTGCACAAACACAATTTAAAATAATAACATATAAATAATCATAATTTATTTCAATTGAAAAATTCAGAAGAAATACTTATTATTCACAAACCTCTGATAACTGTCTCTTGGCTCTGACTCAGTGTTTCCTTCCCCTCCCTGAGTCTTTGCTAACTGAGAAACACAATTTGAAGTGTTTCAGTACTCATTTAAACTGTCTCTAACGATAATGCTTGATAATTAATTCATTGAATTCATTTATTCGCTTAGTCAACCTACTATGTCGACCCTTGGTACATTCTAGGTAATTTAGGTTTTAATGTCATTAATATGTCACATTCGATAGTCTTTTAGGGTTGGTACATGTTACCAAATTCATTTCCGTGTATACTGTATTTTCTTGCGATTTGCTGGATTCCGGGATACTAGTTTGACCTAGCTGGACGACCTAGTTCCCTCGGTTTTCGGATTTCGATCAAAACTACAAACTTGTAGATCTATGTCTTATGGAACGCGGGGCAAAATTTCAGGTAATTCTGAGTTATGTAGGCCAAGTTATAGTCATTTTACTATTGCTGGTCAAATTGCACCAAAATTGGTCATTTTAGGTCACTTTAGGTCATTTTAGGTTCGGCCAGTTTTTGGACCCGAACTTGTGCAAGCTGTTTGACTTACTTATGGTCATTTCTGGGCTTTGGTGTCTTCAGAAGACTTGTAGATATGGGTCTTAAATATTCATGGTTAAAATTTCAGGTCAATTGGACCTGTTTGAGTGAGTTAAGGCCTAAACACTAACTGCTGCCCAAATGGTCAATTTTCAGGCCTCATTTGCACTTAATCCGGATTTGGTCATTTTTCAAGCTACCTTACAAGCAGAATTTTGGCAAGCTTCCTTCATGAAAGTTGGCACATTTTGTGCCTAGTTTCACCTCCAATTGGTCTCATACCAATTGGAGCCACACACTTAAAGTTATAGGCCTAAAATACAAACTGCCTTATTGCAATTCTTGCATACATATCAAAAATCACTTTTAACACTCACCAAACTTAACATTCAAACTAATTCTGGTTGTACCATGACCTAAACATAATTCACAACACATTATAGGTCATTTTGGCAGCTTACAATTACATTCAATGTGCACCAACAAGTGCAGAATTTGCCCAACTCAATTTACAATAATTTAACTCCATAACCAAGCTCATTCACATGTCCAACCTTCACACCACTATACCTACATTCAAACTGCCATAACTACTAATACATTTTAACATCATTATTCCATAAACCAAGCATGAATTCCAACATTCTTCAAGAGTTAACAAACTGCCACAATGGTACACTTACATTCCATTACTTTCCAAGCTTTAAATCTCATTTTACATTTACATATACTAAGTATACATTACCCAAACAATTTCCTACACAATATACATTTAATCAATCATTTAATTCACCATTTACAAGCACAATTAAACTGCCTTCAAGGTGTTTCCATGGCTGCCAAAAGTGCACATTCCCATTCAACA
This sequence comes from Hevea brasiliensis, assembly GCF_030052815.1. Lineage (NCBI taxonomy): Eukaryota > Viridiplantae > Streptophyta > Magnoliopsida > Malpighiales > Euphorbiaceae > Hevea > Hevea brasiliensis. The sequence continues at coordinate 39,926,155 of NC_079502.1, read as the reverse complement.
TCAAAACTCAAAAATTTCTCCATAAATCAAACACCCATAACACCCTTACAAACTTTAACAAAGCAACAATCAAAAACTCAAACTTACCTATGGATGAGACTTCTTAAATCTTCACCAAAACTTGGTCTTCTTGCTGCCAATCTACTGCCCAAGTGGTGTAGACTAACTTTGATGAAGGAAGGTAGAAGGAAAGAAGCTTGAATCTCATATGCATGGAGCTTCAACCATGTGTCAATGGAGTTTTTTGGGAGCAAATTTTCTGCTGGTTCTAAGGTTGAAGATGAAGATGTATATTCTGCCCAAATGAAGCTTTAGTGGTCCACTTAAATGAGTTAGTGGACCACTATGTAAGAATTAAATCATTGTTTATTCTAAGGTTCTATTTTTCCACAATTTTTGCTATTTACATTAGGTACCACCAATTTAATTTTTCATGACATTTTCCAAGTGTAATATTATTTATTTTTAATGGACATTTAGGTCAAAAGACAACTCGGGGTGTCAAATGATCACAATGCCCCTGTTCGGGTTGCATTCCCGATTTTTCGGTAACACCGGGTTTTGTCCGTTTTTCGATTTCTCGCTTTTCTTTGTACTAATTATTTATTTTTTCTTTGATATTTCTAATGATATTTCTACTTCAATTGATGTCTCTTTAACTCCTAAAAATATTTTTTAGGGTTCCTCGCGGTCCAGGGCTAGTCAACGGTCCACGCCGTGACTTCCCGATGCGGTCACCCATCGCTAACTTAGTTGCATTTCTTTACTATTATTTTTCCTTTATTTTTATTGTATTTTCTTTTCTTGTATTTCATTATTTAATGTCTCCTCACTCATATCGAAGTGTAGTTCTAGGCATTCTAGTCAGGACAACATCGGTCACCTAACGAAGAGAATGCACTACCGAACTTAGGGGTGTTACAATTCTCCCCCCCTTAAAATAAATTTTGTCCACGAAATTTTTCCCAATAGCCATCTTACAATAGTCATATGTTTATTTTCTCCTTTCTATATGATCGTATAATCTTCTTTCTCTCGAATTTGTATAAGACTTTTAACAATCTAATACAACATTTAATTTGTTTGTATAACACCAATCTTCTCTTACTATTGTCCTGTCTAATATTTCGATTCATGTTCCTTCTTGAATGACCCTTGAGGTCATGTTAGAATCATTTATCTAGTCATTAGTCCTCTGACCATTCTAGTCCATAGTCTTCCTCACATTCGTAACATTTCTTTGTTATATTTGAACCAACTGTTCGAATTTTTACTTGCATAACTCTTTTTATCTGTCATTATTCTATAACTTACTTTCTTTTGTACTGAACTATAACCTTTCGATATTCTAACCTTTGAGTTTTAGATCCCTAAGTAGGATTTTCAAACTTATTTCTAACAATTAAATTCTGTCATGGCATAACTATACCAAAACAGATGTCGTTGGCAACTATTCTTATCTAGGTGTACTATCGGATAGTACGTAGCTCTACATAATAATCTCAAGTCAGTACTGTAATCTACAGCTTACAGTATAAACATCAAGAACATTGCATAGTTACTACGATACATCCCAATAGATCAAATTTTCCTATCTTTTATCCTTTTCGAATTCACTAATATCCCGAACTTATTATGATTACAATATCCATTAACAATTACTAACAGTGACATCCTTGCCCTCATCTAGAGCAATTCCATTACTGCATCTTACTTTTATGTCCTCTTGCCTTACATTAAATAGGCTCGCCAATTAGCTTTATAATTTATGGTGTGTTAGAAAATACTTTTCGCCAATAAACTCTTTCAAAACTAATTTCACTTATTATCACAATCCTTATTTTAAAGGGCTAATCACTAATGCATCAAAATTTATTCCCCTGTAAAGGAATAACAATAGAACATATAGTTCTAACACTAACATAAAAGTATGCAGACCCCAAGTCAAATAATACATATATATATCTTAGTTACTATTTGAGAAAGTACCAGCAATAATATCAAAAGTCTAAGTCTCTTCTCTCTGCCGTATAGTGTATACTCCAGCTGGAGCATCACCCTGTTCTGGCTGATTCACAGTACTCTTACTTCTAGGTGTACTACCCCTACCTCTACCTTTGCCTCTACTAACTGATGGTGAACTCTTTGGGGTAGAAACTTGGGTTGATCCCTTTGGTGTAGTAAATGATCCAGAACGACCTGGATTTACACAATCCTTAGCAAAATGGCCAGTCTCTCCACAGTTAAAACATGCTCCTACGGCTCTATAACATACCCCACTATGTGGTTTACCACAAGTTTCACAAAGTCGATCTGACAGTGCATTCCTGGGTTTCTGTTGAGTTTGCTGATCGGATCAAGGTGGTTTCTGTCCAGAAGATCTATCTTTACCGGACTTCTTACTATCTCTGTTGTATCCCCTAAAGTTTTTCCTCTTTCAAGTAAGACCACTAGAACTCTGTTCTACTGACTTTCCCTCTTTTTCTGCCTTTCTCCGATTTCTTTTTCTGTCGCTTTAGATTCAATTCTTTCTAATTCTAGTGCTTGAGAAATAAGTTCAGAGAAGTTGTTATGTTTGAATCCGACCACTTGTAACTGATACTAGGCTTCAAGCGGTTTCAAACCTCTTACATCTCTCCCTACCGGTAGAAAGTAGACTTACTACATAATGGCTCAAAGTGAAAAATTCCCTTTCATATTCAGCCACCGATCTACTCCTGTTTTGGACTTAGGAACTCTTGCGCTTCGATCTACATAAGCATCGGGGACATATTTTTGTCGAATTCTCGAGAAAGTCACTCCAAGTTAGCACCGCAGTTCTACCAAAGCGTGGGGAATGGTTTTCCACTACCATAAGCATCCCCTCAGTAGCAAAGATAATCGAGTATTCAAATCCGAGCTCCTGCAAAGGCGCTTTCTTGAATACCCTATCCATCCTTTCTAACCACTGCTCGCCTCCAGAGGATCTACATGTTCCCTTGAACTCAGAGCCCCATATTTCATCAATTTGTCATATTGTCTAGCGTAAGATCGTGGTTGTACCATCGGGTGTCAGATTGGGGCTTGAGTAGGCACATTACTACCATTTGTTGGAACATTGCGACCATCTGCTGAGTGAATCGAGCAGGAATCGCGCAGATGCTGGTCGGTGCCGCTTTGGACCATCGACATTATGTAGGGCTGGGGCATCCCCTTGCATCTCAGCCTCTATAGATTGATCAACTGAACGATCACCCTCTTCCATAGTCAATGCGAGGATCTTAGACCTCCTAAACAAATAACACAAGGAGATTTCCTCCCGTTAGTGCATATTTATAATGTAATGTACTGTATGTATCGATAAATGATATTGAGCAGTTGTACTATGAAGAAAGAATATTCAAGTAACATGTGAAAACAGAATTTAAAAAAAACTAGCTCTGATACCACTAAAACATATCACACCCTACCCCTCTGTAAGGCATAACATGATCCCGTAGTATACCTAATGAATTACCAACTTCGCCTACTGATAACCCATTAAATACACTACAAGGGATTTTCAAAAACTTTTCTTACTTCTTTTACAGTGGTGAGCACTATTTACAGGTGTTAAAAACCTTTTTGAACTGAGGTGAATTAACTAACACATTTAGACTATTAGTAATTTCTGTAAAAAAATTTTGGCAGAGTGCCCTCCGTAATTTGGATAAAACAGTTCTTCAAAAACCTGTAAAAAGCACTTCAATATTTTTCTCAATCTCAAACTCTAGCATAATTCAACACAAATCCACAATAATTTTTCAAAGACTGAGATACAAGAAATATAATACAATTTTTACAAGTCCAAATAACTCATAATTTATTTTACAACTTTAATGTACAATTTTAATTTACAACTGCTCAAAACCAAGAACACTATATACATACAGTGAACATACATTACAATATAAAATGCAGAATATGGTATACTCAATATACCCGATGATTTCTCGCTGAATGTACTAGCAGCCTAGTCTGCTGCCCTGTCAGTTTGTCTACCTGCGACAGCAATGAAAAGCTATCGCTGAGTAAAATTTACTCAGTGGTGCACAATAACAATTTGAAATGCGATATATAAATCTTTTATTGACAGTTCACAAATCAAATGATTCACAATTCCATTTCACAATTTACAAAATTCATCTAACACAAATTTGATCAAGTAATTGAATAATACCGTTTTGCAAATCAATAACACAATTCGATCAAATAACTGAATAATATAATGTTGCCAATCGATAACATAATTTAGGCCATGACACAATTTTTCCACACATGCCATGTTGTACACCACGACAAGACACACTCACCCCAATAATCGAAATCAATGAGGGAGGGAGCTAGCTGAATAATGAGTACTCGTCCACACTCACCTCAGATTGGGAAGTCAAAGAGGGAGGAACATAATCACACTCACCCCAGACTGATAAGTCAAAGAGGGAGGAATATATCAACAGTGTCATGCCAAATGTGAATCAAAACAATTTCAAATCACAATATTTCATACAAACCATAAATCACATTTTATCTCAAAATTTCCATTTGCAAAGTTGGCAATACAATAAGTTCCAAATAATATTCCCAAAACCAAAGCAATCAAAACTTATTCATAACTCATTTCTCTACATAAATTTGCTAGTAAAAGCAGTGAATATAGAAGTATTGTGCACGGACACAATTTAAAACTATAATATTGAATTAAATTTTTAAGTAGAAAATGAGAAGTCAAACTTATTGTGCACAAACACAATTTAAAATAATAACATAGAAATAATCATAATTTATTTCAATTGAAAAATTCAGAAGAAATACTTATTATGCACAAACCTCTGATAACTGTCTCTTGGCTCTAACTCAGTGTTTCCTTCCCCTCCCTGAGTCTTTGCTAACTGAGAAACATAATTTGATGTGTTTCAGTACTCATTTAAACTGTCTCTAACGATAATGCTTGATAATTAATTCATTGAATTCATTTATTCGCTTAGTCAACCCATCGTGGTAATTCCCTTGGTACATTCTAGGTAATTTAGGTTTTAATGTCATTAACATGTCACATTCGATAGTCTTTTAGGGTTGGTACATGTTACCAAATTTATTTCCGTGTATACTGCATTTTCTTGCGATTTGCTGGATTCCAGGATACTAGTTTGACCTAGCCGGACGACCTAGTTCCCTCGGTTTTTGGATTTCGGTCAAAACTACAAACTTGTAGATCTATGTCTTATGGAACGCGGGGCAAAATTTCATGTCATTCTGAGTTATGTAGGCCAAGTTATAATCATTTTACTATTGCTGGTCAAATTGCACCAAAATTGGTCATTTAGGTCACTTTAGGTCATTTTAGGTTCGGCCAGTTTTTAGACCCGAAATTGTGTAAGCTGTTTGACTTACTTATGGTCATTTCTGGGCTTTGGTGTCTTCATAAGACTTGTAGATATGGGTCTTAACTATTCATGGTTAAAATTTCAGGTCAATTGGACCTGTTTTGAGTGAGTTAAGGCCTAAACACTAACTGCTGCCCAAATGGTCAATTTTCAGGCCTCATTTGCACTTAATCCGGATTTGGTCATTTTTCAAGTTACCTTGCAAGCAGAATTTTGGCAAGCTTCCTTCATGAAAGTTGGCACATTTTGTGCCTAGTTTCACCTCCAATTGGTCTCATACCAATTGGAGCCACACACTTAAAGTTATAGGCCTAAAATACAAACTGCCTTATTGCAATTCTTGCATACATATCAAACATCACTTTTAACACTCACCAAAATTAACATTCAAACTAATTCTGGTTGTACCATGACCTAAACATAATTCACAACACATTATAGGTCATTTTGGTAGCTTACAATTACATTCAATGTGATACGGTTTTTACCCTTAGTAACTGATTCCACTAAGAAGAAAGACCAAAGGACCGTCTTCAAAACAAGCCAAGAAACTCCCTTGAACCTTCAACCCTTCACCTTGAAGATGGAGAACTGAAAATATAATTCCCAAGAAAGACAGCCAAGAACAAGACCAATTCACCTATGCTGATGAACAACCTTGAACATATAATAAAACTTAACAAATCAAGCCAAGAATTTGCTAAGAAAAATAGAGAGAGTTCTAAGAAGAACTTTGAAGCAAAGCTCCAACAATTTTGCTCAAAAAATTACCATATGAATTCTGATACCAAAATGAAACAAAAGAAGGCAGAAATATGGGTTGGTGTTGTCAAGACATTTCAACAACCATGGGACATGTGCAAGTCTTGGTTAATAGACCAATCACACCTAAAAAAAGATACAAAGATCAAACATTAATAGCAACGACAGATATGGAATCTTCAAATGAAAGACACTCATAAAAGAGATGTTTTGTCTTGAAGCTGAAAGTAGTAACTTTGCTTTTCCTATAAAAGGTTGAAGCATGGCTGGAGCTCTTGGACAAAGTTATGGCTTCCAATCTTTGCAAAATGGACAAAAGCATCCTCAAAAGGTAGGTGGAGATGGGCTGCCAATTGTGCTGCCACCCAGGCACTCCACTTGGACGCCACATTGGATGCCAACTAGGATGGACTTGCTGACGTGGCTGCCACATGTATGCCAACTTGGACGGATGCCACTTGGTCTCTTGGCTCCTCAAATATGCAAAGAAATGTACAGCAAGGTTGGCTTCTCTCTTCCATGTCCCAACCGAATACTTGCAAGAGGCAAAGAAATGTACAGCAAGGTTGGCTTCTCTCTTCCATGTCCCAACCGAATACTTGCAAGAGGTTGGACTTGGTGATGTGCTTATGCACCAAGCCTTGAAGCTTCTTAGCCATTGCTCTAGTTATTGGCCCTTGATGTGCAATTGGTGCAACCGGTTCCTCATCATCCTCTCCCTCTTCGAAAGAATTCGTCTTCGAATTGTCATCATCTGCATAGAAAGGAGCAAGATCAGTCACATTAAATGTAGCACTTACACCATACTCACCTGGAAGGTTTATCTTGTATGCATTGTCATTAATTCTCTCTAGCACTTCAAAAGGTCCATCACTCCTAGGCTGAAGTTTTGATTTCTTTTGTGTAGGAAACCTCTCCTTTCTCAAATGAACCCATACAAGATCACCAGGTTGGAACACCATCTTCTTTCTTCCCTTGTTAGCTTGGGCTGCCCTCCTCTCATTCACTTTCTCCATTTGTTGCTTTGCTTTTTGATGCATTTGTTTCACCATTTCAGCTTTCCTTTTGCCATCTAAACTAGCAAGCTCATTAGTAGGCAAAGGCAACAAATCTAAAGGAGTTAGTGGATTAAAACCATATACAAGTTCAAAGGGTGAATAACCAGTAGATGAATGCATAGACCTGTTGTATGCAAATTCTATGAATGGTATGCACTCCTCCCAAGCTTTCAAGTTTTGTTTAATCATTGCACGTAGAAGAGTGCCCACGGTCCTATTGACAACTTCTGTTTGCCCATCCGTTTGTGGATGGCAAGTGGTGGAGAAACAAAGTTTTGTTCCTAATTTTCCCCACAAGACTTTCCAAAAATGGCTTAGAAATTTCACATCCATTTCACTAACAATTGTTCTAGGAATGCCATGCAATCTAACTATCTCCCTAAAGAACAAAGAAGCAATGTAAGATGCATCGTCAGTCTTGTGACATGGTATGAAATGAGCCATCTTGGAAAAACGATCAACAACAACAAAAATACTATCATGGCCTTTCTTTGTCCTAGGTAAACCCAAAATGAAATCCATGGATAAATTTACCCAAGGTTCACTAGGAACACTCAATGGCATGTATAGACCATGCGGCTTTACTTTCGACTTTGCCTTCATGCAAGCCACACATCTAGCACACACTCTCTCTACATCCCTCTTCATGTGTGGCCAATAAAAATGTTCCTTTAAAATTTCTAAGGTCTTTGCAACCCCAAAATGTCCCATTAAACCACCAGCATATGATTCTTTAACAAGCAACTCTCTAATGGAGCATTTAGGCACACATAATTTATTTTCCCTAAACAAGAAACCATTATGCCTATAGAATTTATCATATGCAGCATGTTCACAAAAGGCAAACACTTTCCCAAAGTCATCATCATTAGCATACATTTCTTTCACATGTTCGAAGCCTAAAAGTCTAGCATCAAGCATGGAAAGTAAAGTGTACCTCCTTGAAAGTGCATCAGCCACCACATTCTCTTTGCCTTGCTTGTATTGAATCACATATGGGAAACCTTCAATGAATTCACTCCACTTGGCATGGCGCTTGTTGAGCTTGTTCGCCCTTTAAGTACTTGAGTGACTCATGGTCACTATGAATGACAAACTCCTTCGCCACAAGTAGTGTTGCCAAGTCTCAAGTGCACGCACCAGAGCATACAACTCTTTGTCATAAGTGGAGTAGTTCAATGTAGCCCCACTTAGCTTCTCACTGAAGTAGGCAATCGGTCTCCTTTCCTGCTTCAAAACAGCTCCAATACCCACTCCAGAGGCATCACATTCAATCTCAAAAGTTTTAGAAAAATCAGGTAAAGCAAGTAAAGGTGCAGAACACAATTTCTCCTTAAGTGAATTAAATGCATGCTCTTGTTCTTCCCCTCACTTGAATCCCACATTTTTTTTTACAACTTCATTCAAGGGTGAGGCTATGGTGCTGAAGTCCTTTACAAATCTCCTATAAAAACTAGCCAACCCATGGAAGCTTCTCACATCACTCACAGACTTAGGTGTAGGCCACTCTCTAATGGCTCTTACCTTGTCCTCATCAACCTCAATTCCCTTGCCACTCACCACAAATCCTAAGAAAATAACTTTGTCCATACAGAAAGTGCATTTCTTAAGATTGGCATACAAGTGCTCTTTTCTCAACACCTCAAAGACTTGTCTCAAGTGCAGCAAATGATCATGCATATTTTGGCTATATACTAGGATATCATCAAAATACACTACAACAAATTTTCCTAGGAAAGCACGCAACACATGGTTCATAAGCCTCATATATGTAGTAGGTGCATTGGTCAAGCCAAATGGCATGACTAACCATTCATATAGTCCATATTGAATCTTAAAGGCAGTTTTCCATTCATCTCCTAATTTCATGCGAATTTGGTGATAACCACTCTTTAAGTCAATTTTAGAAAATATGCATGCACCATGCAACTCATCAAGCATATCATCAAGTCTAGGTATGGGATGTCTATACTTTACAGTGATTTTGTTGATTGCTCTACAATCCACACACATGCGCATGCTCCCATCTTTCTTAGGCACCAAAAGAACAGGTACGACACATGGGCTCATGCTCTCCCTAACATGGCCTTTTGCTAGAAGCTTCTCCACTTGTCTTTGAAGTTCCTTAGCCTCTTCCGGATTGGTTCTATAGGCTGGCCTATTTGGGATTACAGCTCCAGGCACAAAATCTATTTGGTGCTCTATGCCTCTAATTGGTGGTAGCCCATTAGGTATTTCTTCAGGGAAGACATCCTCAAACTCCTGCAATAAGGGCAAAGCACAACTAGGAATGGATTGGTCAAGGTTAGAAACATTGGTGTAAGCTCCCTTACAAATTAGCAAAGCCATTGGCATACTAGAAAAATATGCAGTCCTCACATCCTTGGCTTTTGCTAGCAAACTGACTTTATTCTCTCCACTCTTCTCACAACTCTCCTTTTGCCCCGAGCCCTTTCCTTTTGGTTTCACTCTTTTGGAATTTTCTCTCTTCTCTTTCTCTTCCTCTTCCTCATTTTTCCCTCTTACTTTTTCCTCTCTTTCTTTTCTTTCTTTCTCTTTTTGCACTCTTAGCTCGGCCTCTCTTTGTTGTTGCTCATTAATGGTCTGTTTTATCCTTAATTGATCTTCAAAAGCTTGTGCGGGTGATAATGCTGCTAAAGTAACCCTTCGTCCATCATGATCAAAGGAGTACCTATTCCTAAATCCATCATGCACTACCTTCCTATCATATTGCCATGGTCTCCCTAGCAAAATATGTCCAGCATGCATTGGCACCACATCACACAACACCTCATCCTTATACTTTCCAATAGAAAAAGCCAACATCACTTGCTTGTTCACCTTAATTTCCCCACAGTCATTCAGCCATTGCAACTTGTATGGTCTAGGATGCTTGATGGTGCGCAAGCCAAGCTTCGCAACCATGAGTGTGCTGGCAACATTCACACAACTACCACTATCTACAATCATGCTACAAGTTTTACCATTCACCAAGCATCTAGTGTGGAAAATATTTTCCCTTTGCAGTGCATCTCCCTCTTCTTCCTTTGCTTGTGCACTTAGTGCACGCCTAACCACCAGAATATTTCCTCCCACGGCATGCTCTACATCACTAGCTTCCTCCAAAGGAGGCATACTCTCACTAGCATCATCATCATCAACATCATCATCTTCTGATTCGATCTCCCCATTCGGCCTCGTCACCATCACCCTCTTGTTAGGACATTGAGATGCATAATGTCCCTTCCCTAGGCACCTAAAACATTTGATATCCCTAGTTCTCCCACTAGAGGTATTCTGTCCCTTGCCTTTCTCAGTCACACTAGGCTTTTCTCCACCCCTAGTCTCCTCTTTCTTTTCCTTAGAAACAACCTTGGAATCACTAATTTCACCCTTCTTCCAATTCGGTTTCCATGGAGCATTGTTGCCCAAATTCATACCTACACCCATTTTGAATGCTTTCTTCTTCTTTAGTTGTTTTTCTATCTTGATTGCCATATTTAACATGTCATCAAGCTCTACATAGTGTTGTAGCTCCACTATGTTGGCAATATCAAGATTCAGCCCCTTTAGGAACCTAGCCATAGTGGCTTCCCTATCCTCCTCTACATTGGCTCTTATCATAGCCATCTCCATCTCCTTGAAATATTCTTCCACACTTTTGTTTCCTGCAAGACCCTTGCAACCTTTGGTGCAACTCCCTATAGTAATGTTGAGGTACAAATCTGTCCCTCATGATTTGCTTCATCTCATCCCAAGTTTCAACACCCCTCATCCCATTTCTCCTTCTTTTAGTGAGCAATTGATCCCACCAAACTATGGCATAATCTGTAAACTCAACTACTGCAAGCTTCACCTTCTTTTCCTCACTATAATTGTGACAATCAAATATGAGATCCACCTTCCTCTCCTACTCTAAATATGCATCCGGATTGGCTTTGCCTTGGAATGGCGGAATTTTCATTTTGATCCCACTAATGTTACCATCCACTCTCCCTCTCCCTCTTGCTTCCTCCATATTGCCTCTTCTCAAGTTTCTGCCTCCACCTCTTCCACCCCTATTACCTCTCATCCCTCTCGGTCTATGGTGGTCATCATGTGCAGCAGAGTCTTTGGTCATCCCCTTCATCGAATCATCATCATTTTCATCCCCAATCATCTGTAGGTGGTGCATTGTTCACTCTAGATCCCCTAGCCCTATTCTGCCCCTCATTTGTGTTTTGTCTACCATTCCCACTATTCTGCTCAATTCTTTCAATTCGGTAAGCTAGGTTGCTCAATTGTCTACCAATTCTTTCCAAATGTTGAACAAGTGCTTGTTGGTAAAAAGGATTATCCATATTAAGTCCACTAGTTTGTTCTTGTGACATTTTTAATACCTGCACAAAAAGTTAGTAAAACAGAAAACAACCTCACAAATTCACTCAATTTTTGGTCACTCAAGTGTTTGTACTCAGTTTATAGGCTTTTACCCTCTTGGAGTTCTTGCCACTCAATGCCTTTTTCCACTCAAGCTTGCTTACCAAGTTCTTGTCGAACTAATGCAATTCCAAAGAAGTTTAAATCAAGTTTTAATATATGTTCAAGCACAAACTCAAGCAAAACGTGTGGAATAAGGGTTTGTTATGACACTTGAAGCAAGAAATGAAGACACCAAGCTCTAGAGCAATGAAGTGAAATAGAGTCGAAATTACCTTGCTATTTTTGCCTCTCCCAAAAAAAAAAAAAGGCAAAGTTGGAATTTTGTAAAACTGCTTTTAAGGACAAAGAACAAGACATAATTTTTGTAGGGAAAATCAAGTCTAGAGGTTCCAGAAATCACCTTGAAGTTTTGGACTCCAAATTGGCCTAATAGGTGCTAAATTTGGTTCACCAAGTAAACGGTAGAATTTTTACACCAAATTTGATTTCTAGGCTTAATTTCGCCTACAAAGCACCCCTATGAAGTTTCAGAATTTTCTGGGTTGGTTTGGCTTTACCTCCCCAAAATGACCACCAAATAGAAATATTGAACTTAAATATTCCAGCACTCAAATATACACTTTAGCACCTTTTTTTTTTCTTCTTTCTTTTTGTTCTTTTTTTTTTTATATCATGTAACCACACAATAGATACATCCAACACTAAACACTTCAACAACACACTTCACAAGACACAAAGATGCAAATAACCAGGTTGTGAGGAAAAGGCTTAAGGTAGGAAACAACACCAATGTGACAAAATTAGGGAAACAAGGACAGATGCAAGAAAGCCTCTAATATACCCTAAGATTAGTAGTATTGAGTGTAAACTCACTACTAAGCCCTGAATATGTTCAGATTTTCTTACAAACACCAGAAAACACTTGAAGAACCTTCAAGGCTGAAACACAAGGAAGAAAAAAAGGAGAAAGGAAAAACAAGAACACAACAAAATGGATGACCAACCTGTTTTGAAGAGAGCCTAAGCTCTGATACCAAATGATACGGTTTTTACCCTTAGTAACTGATTCCACTAAGAAGAAAGACCAAAGGACCGTCTTCAAAACAAGCCAAGAAACTCCCTTGAACCTTCAACCCTTCACCTTGAAGATGGAGAACTGAAAATATAATTCCCAAGAAAGACAGCCAAGAACAAGACCAATTCACCTATGCTGATGAACAACCTTGAACATATAATAAAACTTAACAAATCAAGCCAAGAATTTGCTAAGAAAAATAGAGAGAGTTCTAAGAAGAACTTTGAAGCAAAGCTCCAACAATTTTGCTCAAAAATTTACCATATGAATTCTGATACCAAAATGAAACAAAAGAAGGCAGAAATATGGGTTGGTGTTGTCAAGACATTTCAACAACCATGGGACATGTGCAAGTCTTGGTTAATAGACCAATCTCTCCTAAAAATAGATACAAAGTTCAAACATTAATAGGAAGGTCAGATTTGGCAGCTTCAATTGAAAGACAATCTGAAAAGAGATGTTTTGTCTTGAAGCTGAAAGTAGTAACTTTGCTTTTCCTATAAAAGGTTGAAGCATGGCTGGAGCTCTTGGACAAAGTTATGGCTTCCAATCTTTGCAAAATGGACAAAAGCATCCTCAAAAGGTAGGTGGAGATGGGCTGCCAATTGTGCTGCCACCCAGGCACTCCACTTGGACGCCACATTGGATGCCAACTAGGATGGACTTGCTGACGTGGCTGCCACATGTATGCCAACTTGGACGGATGCCACTTGGTCTCTTGGCTCCTCAAATATGCAAAGAAATGTACAGCAAGGTTGGCTTCTCTCTTCCATGTCCCAACCGAATACTTGCAAGAGGTTGGACTTGGTGATGTGCTTATGCACCAAGCCTTGAAGCTTCTTAGCCATTGCTCTAGTTATTGGCCCTTGATGTGCAATTGGTGCAACCGGTTCCTCATTACAATGTGCACCAATAAGTGCAGAATTTGCCCAACTCAATTTACAACAATTTAACTCCATAACCAAGCTCATTCACATGTCCAACCTTCACACCACTATACCTCCATTCAAACTGCCATAACAACCAACACATTTTAACATCATTATTCCATAAACTAAGCATGAATTCCAGCATTCTTCAAGAGTTAACAAACTGCCACAATGGTACACTTACATTCCATTACTTTCCAAGCTTTAAATCTCATTTTACATTTATATATACTAAGTATACATTACCCAAACAATTTCCTACACAATATACATTTAATCAATCATTTAATTCACCATTTACAAGCACAATTAAACTGCCTTCAAGGTGTTTCCATGGCTGCCAAAAGTGCACATTCCCATTCAACATCAAAACTCAAAAATTTCTCCATAAATCAAACACCCATAACACCCTTACAAACTTTAATAAAGCAACAATCAAAAACTCAAACTTACCTATGGATGAGACTTCTTAAATCTTCACCAAAACTTGGTCTTCTTGCTGCCAATCTACTGCCCAAGTGGTGTAGACTAACTTTGATGAAGGAAGGTAGAAGGAAAGAAGCTTGAATCTCATATGCATGGAGCTTCAACCATGCGTCAATGGAGTTTTTTTGGAGCAAATTTTCTGCTGGTTCTAAGGTTGAAGATGAAGATGTATATTCTGCCCAAATGAAGCTTTAATGGTCCACTTAAATGAGTTAGTGGACCACTATGTAAGAATTAAATCATTGTTTATTCTAAGGTTCCATTTTTCCACATTTAACTCCCAATTTTTGCTATTTACATTAGGTACCACCAATTTAATTTTTCATGACATTTTTCAAGTGTAATATTATTTATTTTTAATGGACATTTAGGTCAAAAGACAACTCGGGGTGTCAAATGATCACAATGCCCCTGTTCGGGTTGCATTCCCGATTTTTCGGTAACACCAGGTTTTGTCCGTTTTTCGATTTCTCGCTTTTCTTTGTACTAATTATTTAATTTTTCTTTGATATTTCTACTTCAATTGGTGTCTCTTTAACTCCTAAAAATATTTTTCAGGGTTCCCCGGGTCCAGGGCTAGTCAACGGTCCACGCCGTGACTTCCCGGTGCGGTCACCCATCGCTAGGGTTCTCGGCTCGCTTAACTTAGTTGCATTTCTTTACTATTATTTTTCCTTTATTTTTCTTGTATTTTCTTTTCTTGTATTTCATTATTTAATGTCTCTTCACTCATATCGAAGTGTAGTTCTAGGCATTCTAGCTGTCCGGACAACACTGGTCACCGAAACAGTAGAACGCACTACCGAACTTAGGGGTGTTACATGGAGGCCAATGATATGTGGATACAGATGGCATCAAATATTAGAGAAGTAGCTAGAAAAGTACTTATAGAGTTTAGAGGACATGGACTACCCTCAAAAGAGAGATGGTGGTGGAATGAGGAAGTACAAAAGGCAGTGAAGAGAAAGAGAGAATGGTATAAGAAATTACCCAAGTGTGATAATAATGAGGCATATGAACAGTACAAGATAGTAAAGAAAGAAGTAAAAAAGGCAGTTAATCAAGCAAGAGCGCAGGCCTTTGAGGAGCTATATGAGAAACTTGGAACTAAAGAAGGGGAGAAAGATATTTATAGATTAGCAAGGAGGAGAGAAAAGAAATATCAAGATCTCAATTAAGTTAGGTGCATCAAGGATAAAGAAGAAAAAGTATTGCTGAAAGATAATGACATTAAAGAAAAATGGAGAAATTATTTTGATGATCTCTTTAATAATAGTCAAAATGGTAATAGCATGAATATAGACTATAGAGCAATAGAAAAGAATGTGAATTATACTAGAAGGATTAGATCTTTAGAAGTAAAGGAAGCACTTAAGAGAATGAAAGTGGGTAAAGCCTGTGGACTCGATGGAATACCAATTGAAGTGTGGAACTGTTTGGAAGATATGGGAGTAGCATGGTTAACTAAATTATTTAATAAGATTCTAAATTTAAAGAAAATGCCTTATGAATAGAAGAGGAGTATTTTACTACCTATTTTTAAAAATAAAGGAGACATACAGAGTTACTCAAACTATAGGGGAATTAAACTGATGAGCCATACTATAAAGTTGTGGGAGAGAGTTGTGGAACATTGACTACGTCATGATACTTTTATCTCTCCCAATCAATTTGGCTTCATGCCTAGTCATTCAACTATGGAAGCGATCTTTCTCATTAGAAGCTTGATGGAGAAATATAGAGATGCGAGAAAAGATTTACATATGGTTTTTATCAATTTGGAGAAGGCTTATGATAGTGTTCCAAGAGATATCTTATAAAGAGTGTTAGAACAAAAGGGAGTATCTATTAGGTACATACAAGTGTTGAAAGATATGTATGAAAGAGCAACTACTATTGTGCGCACAGTGGGAGGGACATAAGAGATTTTCCTATCTCAGTTGGATTACACCAAGGTTCAGCTATAAGCCCTTACCTTTTTACATTAGTTTTAGATGAATTAATAAAACATATACAAGAGAGTATCCCTTGGTGATGTGAACCTTCAAGTAATTGGTAACTTGAAAACCCACATTCAAGAATTAAATGAACAATATGGAAAGCACCAAATCAAGATGTATGAATTTGAATCTTTGAACCAGCACAATCAGATTGTTGTGTAATTCAAAGAAAATATCAAAAATGGGATTCTTGACCTAATTCATATGGAGAATGAATAAACCAAGAATATTATGCACATTAAACCTTGCAAGATAGAATCTCAGCAAGTTAATGAGCTTCACAAGAACAAAGGCAACAGCCAATTTACTCACTAAAGGAGCAGAAACTATCTCTCATTATATTTAAAGTGTGTCCTCCACCCTCTCATTACACTTGTATTTATAGCCTCTTGGCTTCAGAGCTAAAGACAAAAATATCCCTACTTTAGTAACAGCTGTAAGGGGCTTTAAGTCCAAACAAAAATTAATCTATCAAAAGACTAAAAACTCCTAACAAAAAGTGAATTTAATACAGCAGCAATTAAGGGCATTTAAGTCCAAAAGAGAGGTGGTTATAACAGCAAGGAATATTCCTTGAAAAAGGTGCCAGCAGATGCATGTACATGGGTTGGATCTGGTGCATGCATGTCCACAGGTTATTCCATGTAATCTAATGCTTCACATGACACCTGGTCACTTCCAAGCTCAATTTTCACCAAATTTAATCCTTTATAATTTTCTTCATGCCATTCCAGCTTATAATCCTTGCTTCTTATGATTTCATAAATTAAATTCTGAAGTGATTTAGCTCTAGCTCTAGTAATTGGACCTTGGATGAAATCCTTTAGCGTGGATGTAGCTTGATTCTCATCATTCCCCTCCGCTTCAAAAGGATTCATCCTCGAATCTGTTCCTTCGAGATAAGGCATCAGCAACCACATTTTCTTTCCCATGTTTGTATTGAATCACATATGGGAAGGTCTCAAGGAACTCAACCCATTTTGCATGATGCCTATTCAACTTATTTTCCCCTTGATATGCTTCAATGACTCATGATCTGTGTGGATGATAAATTGCTTTGGCCAAAGGTAATGTTGCCACGTTTCCAAGGCACGTACCAATGCATACAACTCTTTGTCATATGTAGAATAGTTCAAAGCTGCTCCATTAAGCTTCTCACTAAAGTATGCTATTGGTATCTTATCCTGCATTAAAACGGCTCCAATACCTATTCCTGATGCGTCACACTCAATCTCAAAAGTCTTAGAAAAATCAGGTAAAGTCAACACAGGAGCGGAACATAACATCTCTTTAATTTTGTGAAAAGCATCATCTTGTTTTTGTTTCCAAACAAAATTAACATTCTTTCTGACAAGATCATTCAATGGTGCTGCAATGGTACTGAAATTCTTAATAAATCTTCTATAGAAACTACCTAGTCCATGAAAACTACGTACTTTAGATGCAGTCTTTGGAATGGGCCAGTCTTTAATAGCTCTAATTTTTTCATCATCAACTTCAACACCATTAGCACTAATGACAAATCCTAAAAAGACAACCTTTTCCATGCAAAATGAACATTTCTTCAAGTTAGCATATAATTTTTCCTTTCTTAACACATCGAATACAGCTCTTAAATGATGCATATGTTCATTCATGTCTCTACTGTAAACCAATATATCATCAAAATAAACAACAACAAATTTTCCAATAAAAGAACGCAACACATGATTCATCAATCTCATAAAAGTGCTAGGAGCATTAGTTAGCCCAAAAGGCATCACTAACCACTCATATAGTCCATGCTTTATTTTAAATGCAGTCTTCCATTCATCACCTACTTTCATGCGAATTTGATGATATCCGCTTTTCAAGTCAATTTTGGTAAAAACACAAGCACCACAAAGTTCATCCAACATATCATCCAATTTAGGTATAGGATGGCGATACTTTATAGTGATTTTGTTGACCGCCCTACAATCCACACACATGCGCCATGTGCCATCTTTCTTTGGTACCAAAAGGACAGGTACAGCACAAGGGTCATACTTTCTCTCACATAACCCTTAGCTAGCAATTCCTCAACTTGCCTTTGTAATTCTTTGGTTTCTTCAGGGTTACTTCTATAGGCTGGACGGTTGGGAATAACGGCTCCAGGTACAAAATCAATCTGGTGCTCAATCCCTCGAATAGGTGGTAGTCCAACTGGCATCTCCTCAGATAGTACATCCTCATATTCCTGCAAAAGGGAGACAACAACACTAGGCAAATTCGGGTCAAGGTCAGATGTGGATAAACAAGAGTCCTTAAACACAATTAATAACATTTGCTTGTTAGCAAACATGGCATTGCCCACATCTCTTCCTTTAGCATACAAGCTTAATTTTCTCTCCCCTCTTTCCGCACAGCTCTCCTTTTGTGCCGAAGTTTCACCTTTTTCAAGCACTCTTCGAATGTTTTCTTTACTCTCTTTTCTTTTCTCACAACCACCCTTGTCTTGCTCACTCACAACATTTTCAGTCAATTTCTTTTCACTCCTTTTCTTCTCTGCTCTCTTTTGATATTGTCATCTACCCTATTCCTCTCTCTTTCCTCTCTTCTTATCCTCCTATCCCCATTCCTCCTATCTTCAGCTCTTCTCTCATATCTACCCCTCCTAGGTCTTTCAACCTCAAAATCATAGTTATCAACCTCAACTTCATCAGATTCAACTACTGGAGGTACAAGATCCCTCCTATTTGGCCTTCTCTCATTTTGCCTATCTCTTTGCTCCAATCTTTCCAACCTATCTATGATTCCATTGCACACAACATTCATTCTTTCAAATTGTTGTCCTGACTGCATGTAGAATGGATTTTCACCTTCCCTCACTACCATCACCCCTTCTAGACATGTTTTGGACTGCAAGAAAATGGTTAGTGTAAAGAAAACACCTCACTCACTCCCTTATGTGTTTACACTCAACAGGGGACACTCCACTCGTGTTTAACTCAACAAGGCTTTTTCCCTCTTATGAACTCACTACTCTGTGCCTTTTACCTCTCTTGGCTATGTCCATAAGTTCTTATCAAACTCAAGTAACTCAAACCAAGACTGTACCCACAAAAATTTAACACACAATAAAATTCTTGAACGTGACGGATCAAAACGAGTAATCAAGAAAACAATAATGTGATTCAAGAAGTCAAGAAAAGAAAAGCTCAATTATGGAAATGTAATGTAATAAGGAATCAAGAAAGAAGACACCAAAATAAAAGAGTAGTAAGCTGGAAAAGAGACAACCTAAAGTAGAGATATCAAGCTTAAATATCCAAGTTTGCTACCAACTTATCACAATTACCAGCAGTTCACACAATACACTAAGAATTGCATAAATTTAGGATCACCAAGCAAACGAGTGTATTTTGATCTGAAATTGAGTAGGAAAATGCAACCCAATACTGACTAATTGCTGCAAGAATTTCAGGCTTTTCTTGACAGACTTACTATGTAAATCAAATGTAATCGTGTCTGCCACAAAATTTTGGTTCCCCACACAAATGATTAAATTTTGAGCTGAAATTTAAATTGAGAATAGCTCAAATGTGGCACAAATAGCCTGTAAATATTTAGGAATTTCTGGGCTGATTTGCTATGTGAACTTAATTTGATTAGGTCTGCCGCAAATTTTGGTTCCCCACACAAACGGATGAATTTTAAGCTGAAATTTAATTTGAGAACTACTGATATGGGGTATAAACACTCGGTAAATTTTCAGAAATTTCTGGGTATATTTGCTATGTGAACTTATTTTAATCGATTCTGCCGCAAAATTTTGGTTCCCCACACAAATGGTTGAATTTTAAGCTAAAATTTAATTTGGAAACTACCGAAGTGGGGTATAAACACTCTGTAAATTTTCAGGCATTTCTGGGTATATTTGCTATGTGAACTTAATTTGATCGAATCTGCCGCAAAATTTTAGTTCAGTAGGCAAACAATATCAAACAACCCCCAAAATTTACACCCAACGTCTTAAACACACCCAAATAATGCTGGTAAAGTTTTAGGCCTAATAGGTAAGTCGAACTCAATGACCCAAATAATCTCTCATGCTTGATATCAAAATGAAGGAAGCAAGATGGATAGCTAGAATAATGGCTTTGGCTTGATTAACCCAAAACCCCAAGAAAAACTCAACAAAACAAATTTTTAAACAAACAAGTCATACTAAACCCCAAGAGCCAATTTCGGTCAAGCATACAATGAACAAAAATATGAATAACAGAAACACAATAAGAAGCAAAATAAGGTTTAGCAAGAAAGAACAAGATGCAAGATGAAGAAGAAGAAACAAATATGGAACTAGAGCCAAACAACAAATATGAAAAAGGTAAGAAACAAAAAGAATAATAAGCAAATAGAGAATCTACCTTGTTTGGACGTCCCTTTGCTCTGATACCAAAAACTGATGTGAACCTTCAAGTAATTGGTAACTTGAAAACCCACATTCAAGAATTAAATGAACAATATGAAAAGCACCAAATCAAGATGTATGAATTTGAATCTTTGAACCAGCACAATCAGATTGTTGTGTAATTCAAAGAAAATATCAGAAGTGGGATTCTTGACCTAATTCATATGGAGAATGAATAAACCAAGAATATTATGCACATTAAACCTTGCAAGATAGAATCTCAGCAAGTTAATGAGCTTCACAAGAACAAAGGTAACAGCCAATTTACTCACTAAAGGAGCAGAAACAATCTCTCATTAATATTCAAAGTGTGTCCTCCACCCTCTCATTACACTTGTATTTATAGCCTCTTGGCTTCAGAGCTAAAGACAAAAATATCCCTACTTTAGTAATAGCTGTAAGGGGCTTCAAGTCCAAACAAAAATTAATCTATCAAAAGACTAAAAACTCCTAACAAAAAGTGAATTTAATACAGCAGCAATTAAGGGCATTTAAGTCCAAAAGAGAGGTGGTTATAACAGCAAGGAATATTCCTTAAAAAAGGTGCCAGCAGATGCATGTACATGGGTTGGATCTGGTGCATGCATGTCCACAGGCTATTCCATGTAACCTAATGCTTCACATGACACCTAGTCCCTTCCAAGCTTAATTTTCACCAAATTTAATCCTTTATAATTTTCTTCATGCCATTCCAGCTTATAATCCTTGCTTCTTATGATTTCACAAATTAAATTCTGAAGTGATTTAGTTCTAGCTCTAGTAGTTGGACCTTGGATGAAATCCTTTGGCGTGGATGTAGCTTGATTCTCATCACTTGGTGCATGATATTTGTGGATGATATAATTCTGATAGATGAGATGCAAGAAGGAGTTAATAGAAAGTTAGAGCTTTGGAGAAATACTCTAGAGTCAAAGGGTTTTAAGTTAAGTAGAACAAAGACAGAATACATGCATTGCAAGTTCAATGAAGGCCGAACTAATGATAGGGAATGAGTTAGTTTGGATAAAGTGATACTGTCCCAAAGTGATCACTTTAAATATCTCGACTCAGTCCTTCAAGTAGATGGGGGATGTGAGGAGAATGTTATTCATAGGATTAAAGCCGAATGGTTGAAGTGGAGATGTGCCACGGGAGTTTTATGTGATCGCAAGATTCTCAATAAGTTAAAAGGAAAATTTTACCGCACAGATATATGACCGGCCATGTTATATGGTAGTGAGTGTTAGGCACTGAAGTAGTCGTATATGTCTAAGATAAGAGTTGCGGAGATGAGAATGTTAAGGTGGATGAGTGGACTAAATAAAGTTTGTAATGAGAGTATTAGAGAAAATGTATGAGTAGTACCAATTGAGGATAAGTTGAGAGAAGGGAGATTAAGGTGGTTTTGTCATGTAAAGCGTAGACATACGGAGGATCCAGCTAGACAAGTAGAGCGCATTAGGGTAAAGGATAGAAAGAAAAGAAGGGGTAGACCTAAACTGACTTGGAGAAGAGTAGTACAACATACCTAGAAGCATTACACATTTCTGAGGATTTAACCCAAAATCGTTTAGAGTGGAAAAAGAGAATCCATATAGCCGACCTCAAATTTTTGGGATAAAGGTTTAGTTGAGTCTGTATTATAATGCTAAGCATAGGAATGCACTTGTAGGTCCTATCGAAGAAGGAAAGTTAGATCTTTAAGTATAGAAACTTGAAGATACATTTTCACCTATTTAAGAAGGAATAGGACCTACAAGTGCATTCCTACTTGGATGAAGAGTCTACAAATGCAACTTTTTTAATGATGTAAGGATGCTTCCATGCAAATTGTGATTCTCAAAATGTAAAGACAAAAGTCACTCAAATTTTTAGATACCATTGCCTCATAACAATAAATTTCTTAATTACATTTTGGAATTTGTATAGGGAAGTTTAAGTGAGGACAAGAGCGTATAAAAATTTTAGTATATAGTTTGCCTTCTCATGTTCTCCCCTAGGTATTCCATATTAGTAACACAATGTTTTCGGTCCTAAAAATTCTTAGCATTTGAAAAATTTTCACAATAAAGTACTTAAAGAATCACAATTGAGGGACATGGGATTTATTGACCTGAATTATCAAGTTTGCATTTAGCTATGTTGGTGATTCTAGAATGACTGATTGAATTTATGTTCCATTTTTGAGTTTTTTTTTTGGTATATAATATGAACATCTGTGTATCTTAAGTGTGAAATGATTCAGGCAAAATATTCTAGAGTGGAAAGAAAATGAAGACACTGACACTAACATATCCAAATAATTTCAGTAGTTCTCTTTCTAATTCTATTTTAAGAGCATTGATCATCTAATAACAACAATGAAAATTTAACTGCAAAAGTTAATAGCAAAGAATTAAAATCCCATTAACAAGCATCAAGACACTAAGCTACCCAAAAAAATCCCATAAATGAATTCAAGATTAATAAAATGTAAATTTATAATGAGAATTTAAAAGCAAAATGAAATAAAGATAACAAATAAATCAAACATTTACCTGAGATAGTTTTCTTAGATTAGTAATAGAAGAAGTACAAATGAGGATTTTAAGCAGCAATATAATTTCTAGTGTCCCTGAAGTAGCCCCAATCATGACTTTATGCAAATTGGCACGAAGCAAGTTCTACCCATAGCGGAGACTCAGTCAGAGTTAGGAAGCTAGCTTCTTGTTATCTTCCTACTCTCTTGCTTTAGTCACTCCAAATGGAGAGACAAACAACTCTCTATGATGCTATATTAGGTGAAAGAAGTAAGATACTTCAAAGAGATGATAAAAAATTTATTGGCTCATTGGAATGAAAACCAAATTAAGCAAAAACATGAACTAACCCAGATCGTAATCACATAAATTACCTACTTTTGAAATACCCAACTTCTAAGCAGTAACTTGACACTCCAAAATCGTACAAAGAATAATGCCCCCAGAATAAAAGCAAATGAATTCAAATTGAAATTACAAATCCAAATCAATCGATTAATGAATAAAAAGTTCTCATTTCCTTTGATGCCAAGCAAAGTAAAACCCAAATCAAGATGGAAAGAGAGGGGAAGAAGAATAAGAAGTAATTGGAATGAAAAAAAATGAAGGGTATAATTTCACAAATGAAGCAATTGAACAAAATCAGTTATTTGACTAACCCATTTGCTGTGGGGAAAATGACTAAAGAATATTTGGATGACAATTTTTCCTCTTTTCCATGATTTTTTCTTAGCAAAAAATACACTAGCAAAGATGAAGACCCTTTTCGGTCTCGCATAAATTTACACTCTGTTTTACATTTAAATAGTGTTAAATGTAAACGGCCTATTGGATTTTAATTATTTTATTTAAACTAAAATATTTGACTCATTATGTATACTTATGTGTTGAGTTTCTATTAGTTAAGTGTATCAAGTCATATTGATGACATGGCATCCAGCACTATAAAATAATTTCTCATTATTATGTTATAGATAATTTTTACTATTTTAATTTTAATTAATTTTTATTATATAAAATATATGTGATAAATAAAAATTAAAGCCACATTCATAGATCGTGTAAATTATTAAAATTTAGGGTAATTGCATTTGTATATATTTTATAGTTTCTAGGATTAATAGTATATATATATATATATATATTATTTTTTATATAATATGCTAATACTTAAGAAAATGAAAAGCAAATTATCATAATATTTTAAGGTTATAATTAATTAATATGTAAATTTTTCTATAATTACATATAAAAAAATTATGAGTAAAATATAGTTAAAAAAATAAATTTAATTGATTATTTAAAATTAAAATACTCTCATAATAATGTATCATATAAAAGATTTAATATAAATTTATATATAAAAATAAAAATATGAGATCACAAAACAAAGAAAAACATCCCGCGTCCGCATAAAAACTTGTTGAGTAAAAATATTTAACGATTATAAAATTGAGGGTGGCGTTGTAGTGGACCCTTATATTATCATGTGCAAGTGAAATTTTAAAATTTAAATTATAAAATAAGTAAATATTACATCATAAATTATATATAATTAGGGTTAGTTATTTTTTTAATAATTGAAATTTCATTTTTTAGAAGTGACCCGTATGGGAGGGACCTTCCGAGTTCTGACGGTAGTAAAGGAAAAAAAAATTATAAAAATATTTTTTTATTGGAAAGTAAAGTTCTCGAAAAGTGTCTTTCTAAAAAAAAGTCACTAATTTACCCAATTCCCCCTATTGGGATCACTAAAGAGTAATTAACGGCTGTGCTGAACAGGGGTAGTATTGGAATCCGAAGTTCCCGAAACTGAAGCATTCATTGCTTCCGTGGAATGTTCAGAACGTTTCTCTCTCCCAAATTAGTCGCATCGTAATTTCATCTGACAAAGGAGAGGATTTTGTGGAAGTTGCGTTTTCCGACGAGATGAAGAGCCGAAGAAAGCTTAAAAAATGCCAGATTGTTAAAGAAAAAGATTGCGAAGATTGGTGTTTCGTCTGCAAAGATGGTGGAGACCTAATTCTCTGCGATTTCAAGTTAGTTTTCTCCCTCTTCCTCTTCTTCTTCTTCTTCAAAGCCATTGTTTTTCGTCTGCTACATTGTCTTTTTCTAGCCAATTTCTGGTTGATTTGCGGCGTTTGCTGATTCTTATTCTTACTTTACTCGACAGTGGACCTTCAAGGATTTTTTTTTTTCACTTTATTTTGTTGGCTTTGTGTAAGGGTGTTTTTGTCTTTTTAAATTGTGGCAATGTGGTAAACCGAGCTTATATATTGCATACAAATTAGTGAACTCTGTTCCCTTTTGCGCTAAAATCATGCTGATTAGAATTTTGCATAGACAATAGACATTTCCTATGATTGGATTCTGATAAAGACGATGTGTATCAAGTCTTTACCCTAGTGGTGCAATTGGTTCAATTGATTGGACAATAGAGGACATGACAATTCCATTTTTTTTTTAGACAAATGGGTTCTAGCTCTGTCTTTGTGTTGTTTCTTCCTGTTCTCTCATCTTTTATTCTACAATTTAATTTTATGGATACTCAGCAAAACTTCTTCATTAACGTAAAAGTAAAATTTACCACCATGATTTGTAGAGATATCCATGTAAAAGAGTGCAAGGAGCACTATATTCTTATATATTGAATATACTTAACAATCTCCTTAGTGAAAACCCCCCTTATTAAAAAAAATTACATTCTTTTTTATTGAATATACCTAATAATCTCCCACTGAAAATTCCTTGGTTAAAAAATAATTATTTTATTCTTTCATTAAATACTACAAATTAGAAGACACTATTATTATTATTATTATTATTATTATTATTTTTTTTTTTTATAAAAAGACTTTCTAGTATAGTTTCTATCAATATAATATCTATAAAAGCTTAAAATCTATTTATATAATATATCTAAATCTAAAGACTTAACATTAATCCAGATGATATGCTGATAGGAATATGGAGTATTCTAGAAGAGATAGTTAACATAATGGGTAAGGTTGTTGGAAAGAATTGTCGTGGAAGAATGTAAACGGACAGCTGGCAAAAACAGAACAGAAATTAGTATAAAGAGAGGACTAAGGGGTGAAGGGGAAGAGGTTTTTCTCTGCACGGGAATTCTTTCCAGTGGGCTCTTGGCGGCTTGTTCGTTTGTCTTCTTTAATTTTCTTTGTTATGCGAACTCTGTATTGGAAAGGTTTTAAGATAGAGATACGCTTGTAGTTGAGAGAACCTGATTGTAAGGGCTGTCTACCATTTTCATTTCGATAGAAATTTTCAATCCTTCATTCACAAAATCTGAATTTACATTTCAATATGCTCTTAACTCATCTGTTGGTCTGACCTTCTGGATTCGAACCAGCGTATGTCTAACTACAGCCATTTGTCTAAAATAATTATTTGAAAAATATAATGTTATAAATGTAACAACCTGATTTTTTAAAGAAATTATTATTATTATTATTATTATTCTTATTTCATTTTGTTGATGTTATTATAATTTAAGACCTCATTAAAAATATTATTTTTTAAATTAAATTAAATTAAATTTTAAATCTTGGTTTAATTATTGGATAGAACTAATTGTATTAAATAATTGTATTTTACTATTAGATTTTATACTGTCTTAATTGTTTATTTTATTATTATTATTATTACTTAAGAAAGAACAAAATTTTCTATATTTATTATTATTGTTTTAAAGTATTTTATTTTATTTTAATTTAATACCTTTACCTTTTTTGACAATAAAATTGTTGATGTGGCGTTAATAAATAAAAATTAAATAAAACCTCTGTTAGTTTTTTAACAAAATTAAGTGAATAATTATTATAAAGAATTTGTGAGGATATAAAACTTTATTTGATTCGTCATAAAAATAAATTGAAATAATTATTATAATAAATTGATAGACATAAAAAATTTACATCAAAAAATTTATTGCACTTTTGATAGCGAATGACATGAATCTTTATATATATTATGGGAATTTATAAAGCGGAGATTAATGCCCTGTTTGGATTCATCATGGAGGATAAAGGAAAATAATTAAAGGAAAAAAAAATATATATTTATTTATTTATTTTTCACCATTTATTTTTCCTCTCTTTGTTTGGATAGATAAGTAGAAAATATATGGAGGAAATGTATCAATTACTGTGCACTTCTCTTGCTTTCTTGTTTTCTCTCCAAAATTGAGAGAAAATATCCCGAAGAAAATAATGAATATTTTCCTCCCCACTCCTGTTTTCCCTCTTTTATCCAAAGAAGAAAAAGTGGGTATTTCACTTTATTTTTCCTCTGTTATTTTTTTTCTACACCTTTTTCCATCTATCCAAACAAGGC
This sequence comes from Hevea brasiliensis, assembly GCF_030052815.1. NCBI lineage: Eukaryota > Viridiplantae > Streptophyta > Magnoliopsida > Malpighiales > Euphorbiaceae > Hevea > Hevea brasiliensis. The sequence goes on along the minus strand of NC_079502.1, from coordinate 39,898,732 downwards.
GTAAATATCAAGTTTTATTTTTGTTGAAATTGATGAGATTCCATTTTAAGAGGGAGTGTTATGGAAAGTTAATTTGGATTTTATATATTCCTATTTAGTTGGTACATTTTATATATTCTTAATTAGTAGATTTTATGTATTTCTAATTAGTGTAGAATTTATATTCCTAATTAAGTCGAGTAATTGTAGGAATCCCTTGATTTTAATAATATAGATTATTAGGTATTAATTGTATTTTCCTATTATAATTAGCTTCCTTTTTTTTATTTTCCTATGTAGGTTTGATTCTTTGTATATAAATAGGAGCCTTGTATATCATTTTTTACCATTACAAAAAATTTCCTCAAATTTCAATTTCTTTCATCATGGTATGAGAGGTTATATTGCTTCAATGTTGGGCCATTTGCAGATGTATTTGTCTGCAAACTTCACACTCCTAATGCTCATGTTTAGGCATGGGGAGCATGTATTGTCCCACATTAATTTGGGACAAGGATCTTGTGTAAATATAAGATTTAGACAAACCTCCTCTCTTTGAGCTAACTTTTAAGATGAAGTTAGCTTCGGTCCATTTTTTCTACTTGGTATTAGAACATTCGATTTATTAAGGTAGGCTTTAGTACTATTCATCAGTACTGTTCACTTGTTTATCAGTACTGTTCATGCACATTGTTTACGGGTACTATTCATAGTACATGGATCTTTTATTTTTTTTGATTTTTTCAACTACTCCTCGTGTGTCGCGCCTCTACCTAGCCCTTATCCTTGACCTGACCACAAGTGAATATGTCTAAAATAATGGATTATTCTAAAGGAATAAATGATATTAAAGAAGTTCAATCCCTAAGATATTTGCTGTCTTAGCTTGAATCTCAATTTTACACAGTTGTCTTTTCCAATTTTGTCAAATCAAATAATGTTTTTCTTGTCAATCTTGATAAATCTTGTTGGTTTATAGATTTTAAAGCAAACAAACATATGACAAGCTCTTTAAATAAATTTTCTACTTATTCCCCATGCTTAAGAAAAAAGAAAGTCTGTATGGTGGAGGCTCCTTTATCGCAATTTCTGGTACAGGTTCTGTTACATGCACTCCCAATATAATTCTTCATGTTTTTAGTTTTCTTTAATCTTTTGTCTATCAGTTCCATTACCCAAGCCCTTAATTGCAAAATTAAATTTTTTTTCTACTCTTGCTTTTTTTAGGATTTGAGAACAGAAAAGTGATTTGCAGCGGTAGGTTGTGAGATGGTCTATGTCTATTAGGTGACAGATGTGATCCCTCAAATCCTGGAGCAAACCAGGCTTTGTTAGGAAAGTCTATGAGTGCTAATGAAGAGATTATCCCATGGCATAGAAGATTAGGATATCCATATTTTTCTGCCCTAGAAAGGTTGTATCATAATTTATTTAAGAATTGCAACCATAGTAATTAAATGTGCACCTTAGGCTCAAGGCTTATCAGGCTCCAATCCTAGCGCCTTATGTGCCTAGGCGTGCGCTTTTATTTCAGGCACAAAGCTCTAGAAAGGCATGCCTTTTTTACTTTCATCTTTAGTGAGCGCTTTCATGGGCAAAAAGCACTACCATTTAAACTTAATATTTTTTTATATATAAGAATCCTATATTGATGCACTAGAAAGTTTTTGAAAATAGTTTCGCTGGTGATAACTAATCATCAAAATCTTATCAAACCAGTACACTCAAGATCGCAAACCTCCTATATTTCCATTTTAACATTATTACTCTATTATTATTATTTTTTTTAAAGAAAATGTTATATCTACACCTATTTCAAGATATATGCTAAAGAAAAAAGGAAAAGCATCATATTTATTTGACTTTTATGGATTTTTTTTTAACTTCCTTTTTTTTTTTAATACTTTTGCGCCTCACTTCACTCAGGCACACGTCTGCGCCTTGTGCTTAGGCTCCAGGACCCCTTATCGCTTTAGCTCCCCTTGAGCCTTTAATAACTATGATTGCAACTTACCTTTACTACTTTGTGATTCTTGTCAATTTGCTGAACACACAAGATAGTCTTACCCTTCCATAAATAATAAAAGTTTGGTTCTTTTTATGACAATTCATTCTGATGTGTGGGGACCTACTCAAATAGTTTCTTTGTTTAATTATAGATGGTTCGTCATTTTTGTTAATTGTGGCACTAGGTTGGCATGGAGAATTTGATAAAAGCAAAAAGTGAAATATTTTATTACTTTCAGCAGTTTCACAAAATGATTTGTACATAGTTTGATGTTAAAATTAAAATTTTAGGAACTGATAATGACACAAAATATGTTAATAGTATTTATCGTGCTTACTTTGATTCAAATGGTGTAGTGCATCAAATTATTTATGTCAATAGTAGTGAATAAAATGAAGTGTCTGAAAGAAAAAATAGACGTGTTATTGGAAGTGGCTCGATCTCTTATATTTACTATGAATCTTCTTGCACCTTATTAAGGGGATACAGTTCTTGCTGCAATATATCTTATTAATAGAGTGCCTTTGAGAACACTAAACTTTAAGAGCCCTTTGGTGTTTTTACAATGTCATAATTCTTATATTGTTCCTTCAAAGATTTTTGAATATGTTTGTTTTGTTCACAAAACAAATGTTGAGAAGTTAGAACCTAGAGCTCTTAAATGTGTGTTTATAGGATACTTTGATACTCAAAAGGGTTATAAGTATTATCATTCTCCTACCAGAAAATATTTTATAAGTATGGATGTTACCTTTAGAGAATATGAGTCTTATTTTCCTGTCAAGCCACCTCTTCTTGGGGGGAGCACAGGGAGAAAGAGGAAGAGGTCATTTTTCATAATTAGGCTATTAGGCTTTAGGGGTAGACTATTAGGCTTGGGTCACACCTTAGTAATGAGCCATCTAACCAGGACCAACTACTTCCTCAAACTGTAGGGAGATTGAATAAATTGTATTTGAGAACTTACATGTGTCAGAATAAGATAGATACAACCATTGAGCTTGATACACCTGATCAACTAGCATCCTTGGAATTAATTTCTGAAGAATATGGTGAGTCTTCTTTAATTCCTGACAATCCTAATTATGTTTTTGATTTTAATTCTAGTTCTACTATTGGTATCAGAGCTCTTGATTTATTAGGGTTTCGGTATTGTTCATGGGATACTCAACTCAACTAAGCCTTTATCCCAAAAATTTATTGGGGTTGGCTATATGGATTCTCTTTCTACACTCTAAACGATTTTGGGTTAAATCCTCGAAAATGTGTAAGGCATTTAGGCCATGTTGTACTACTCTCCTCCAAGTCAGTTTAGGTCTACCCCTTCTTTTCTTTCTATCCTCTAACCCAATTTGCTCTACTTGTCTTACTGGAGCCTCCGTATGTCTACGCTTCACATGACCAAACCATTTCAATCTCCATTTTCTCAACTTATCCTTAATTGGTACTACTCCTATCTTTTCTCTAATACTCTCATTACGGACTTTATCTAGTCTAGTATGATCACTCATCCATCTTAATATTCTGATCTCCGCAACTCTTATCTTAGACACATACGGCTCATTCATTGCCCAATATGAGTACCATATAACGTGGCTGGTCGTATGGCTGTACAGTAAAATTTTTCTTTTAACTTATTGGGAATCTTGCGATCACATAGAACTCCCGTAGCACGTCTCCACTTTAACTATCCGGCTTTAATCCTATGACTAACATTCTCCCTACATCCCCCATCTACTTGAAGGATTGAGCCGAGATGTTTAAAGTGATTACTTTGGGGCAATACCACTCTATCCAAAGTAACTCATTCCCTATCACCAATTCGGCCTTCACTGAACTTGCAATGCTTGTATTCTGTCTTCGTTCTGCTTAACTTAAAACCCTTTGACTCTAGAGTACTTTTCCAAAGCTCTAGTTTTCTATTGACACATTCTCGCGTCTCATCTATCAGATCTATATCATCTGCAAATATCATGCACCAAGGGATACTCTCTTGTATATGTTTCATCAATTCATATAGAACTACTATGAAAAGGTAAGGGCTCACAGCTGAACCTTTGTGTAATCTAACTCAACTCAACTCAACTAAGCCTTTATCCCAAAAATTTAGGGTCGGCTATATGGATTCGCTTTCTCCACTCTAAACGATTTTGGGTTAAATCCTCAGAAATGTGTTTGGTGTAATCTAACTGAGATAGAAAAATCTCGTCTCCCCTCCCATTGTGCGCACAATAGTAGTTCATGGGGTACTATTCATAGGAATAGTTTTGTGGAGATTTTTGGGTTGTCCTGCCACTTTTATGTAGAAAATTTGGTTATTTTGTACTGATTGTAGTTCCTATTTCAAGTATCTTTTAGTTTATGTATTGATTACCATGTCCTTCAGCTATTCCTAGCTGTTGCCCCATTAGAAATTCCCTTGAAGGTTTGTTGAAGTTTGGACAGTCATTGTGTTGCAGCCATATGAGCTCTTTCTTTAAAAAATTAACTGCTATTTTGTTGGTTTCCCTCGTCGGCATTGCCTTCAGAGAGGGAAATTCAACCCTGTGAGTTTCGTTGTGTTGATGTTTCCTTGCTAGCATCGCCTTTGGAGAGGGTTTGTCTTTTTTGTTGGTGCCTTTATGTAGGTGTTTCTGAATTTGCTTGTGAGGGAGTTATTGGCTTCAATAAGAATCTCATCAAGGGAGAGTGTTGGAATCGATGAGATTACATTTTAAGGGGGAGTGTTATGGAAAGTTGATGTGGATTTTTTTAGTTGATATATTTTATATATTCCTAATTAGTAGATTTTATATAATCCTAATTAGTGTAGAATTTATATTCTTAATTAAGTAGATTAATTATAGGAGATTTGAATATAAATATGTAATCTTCTATTTTGTAGAAATAATGAGAATAAAGATGTAACCCTTTAAGATATTTTCCTTCCTATCCCTCTCTTTCTTCCTTCTACTTCTAATTTAATTTGTAAATCGTAACAATTTTGTTATATTTACTTTCTATTCTTACTAAATTTTAAAATTATTGATCTTTTTTTTTTTCTATTTTATATTTTATGCCTCTTCTTTATAATTACCCTATTTATTTTTCTAGATGCAATTGATTATTTTTAATTTTTAATTTTTTTTAAAGTTTTATTCCAACCATGCATATAAAATTTAATGTGTGTGTGTGTGTGTATTCTGTAGAACAAAAAACTATTATTGTCAATTATAATTTTTTTTCTTTTACACTGAACTCTATGATATTAACGTAATATTATTTTTTAGAAAATAGACATTATCATTGATGCATCATGCTAGCACCTGACTATTTTGTTATATAAAAAGCTAAAATACATGCATGTTGCTGGGAAATAATAATAAATTACGTTGATGCTGCTAAAATTTAATGTTAACCAATGATCTAGAATGTAGCATTAATACACCAATTATGTTCATTTGTTTGCATTATTCGCATGTGCATATGTGTGGATTTACCATTATGCATCACAGCATATAATGCTGTCTATATTACCATTATAACTTTTCTCCTTTCTTCAGTGATTGTTTGAAGGTTTATCATCCAGGGTGTGTGGGAAAAGACGATTCCTTTGTAAAGACTGGAGAACACTGGACTTGTGGTAAGTAGCGCAGAATTACATATGATCATAATATGGAATGACATTTAAATCACTTTTATTCAAATCTTTGTTAAGCTTTGTTGTGAAAATATTTTCTCATATTTCTCAAAGAAGGATTACAACATATTTATACAATTGTGATCCTAACTAAGAAGGAAAGTAATCCTATAAATAAGCAAATACATATCTGCAATGCTATAAGTTAGGGATACAAATAAATATACAAAGTTGACATTCCATAACAAGCTTATACAGTTATTGCTTAAGTTTTAGGTGTGCAGCATGCATGTAGGTAATGGCATAGCCACTACCTTATACTTTGTTTCTTTTGTAGAAAATGTTTTCCCATATAAAGTTTTTTTCATGTATTGAAGTGTGGGTTGGATTAGGACGATAAAATTAAGGCCTTGTTTGGTTGTGAAAACATTTTCTGTTTTTATTTTCCAGATTTCTTCTCTATTTCCTAGTTTTCTAATTTTTCTTTTTCCAAATTGAAGATTGCAAAAATGAAGAACATGTTCAATTTTCCATTTCCATTTTCATTGAATAAGAATATATTTTTTTAACAAAGTATTAGTTACGTACAAACATATAAACAATTTCATGTTATAGTCACACACACACACACACCCACACACCCACACATATATATATATTTGTAATTTAAACATATATTTTAATTTGAAAACTGCCATAAATAATAATTATAGTAAAACTATTTAGAGTAATATTTTAGGATAAATTTTGACAACTGTCCCTGAACTTATCTAATATAACATTATAGTCATTCAACTTAAAAATGTAACATAAAACCCCTTCAACTTTTAAATTTTGCACAGTAAAATCACTCTAACCTCTAATTATCGATTTTTCAGTTAGACGCTGACCTGAATAGTTTTAGCATAGAGTTTAATCAATATTTTTCTTTTCTCTCTCAAGTTATGTGTAAATTGAATCATTTTTCTCACTGCAAACAGAATGATTTTTCAGGTGTAGAGAGAATAATTTTACAATTTGAATAAGAGAGGAGAGAGAAATGTTGACTAAGAGCTATGTGATAGCTGTTCACATAGTTCTCTGATTTTACTGTGCAAAATTTGAAAATTTAGGGGGTTTTATGTTACGTTTTAAAGTGTAAGGACTGCAATGTTACAATCATATAAGTTCAAGGATAGTTATTGAAATTTACCCTAATATTTTAAACAATAAAAAATATATATTAATTTGCTAGTTGTTGGGAAAAAATGAAGAATAGCATTAGTTAAGCTTGATATTTTAATTTGAAAACTTATTTGGCTTACTTTTTTTTGTTTTAAAATTTTATTGAACTCCATGTTTCATTATAAAAAAAATAAAATAAAATAAAAAGGGCTGCTGGGATGCAGTGAGGTGTAATTGAAATGATTACTAACCAATGAGATGGCATTGCTAGTTGAAAATAAATATGAACATTATATATATATATATAATAAAAATGAGCCTGATATAAAGTTGAAAAAAGACCTTTTTTTTTTTGCTGCGGCTCACAATGCCGAGAAAATGGAAATTCTTTGTTTTCCACTTTAATTTGTAATTCTTTATTGTAAAGGAAAATATAGAAAACAACATAAAGTAGTTTTTCAAAGACTAGAGGAAATTTTGGAAAACTTGAAAAGTTGAATTATAATTCTCTATTTATAAACTTTTAACAACTAAACATCAAACACCATTTTCTAGGCTTTTTGGAATAATTGCTTGAAAGCAGACCTTGTTTTCCACAACTAAACAAGGCCTAAACTATTTTTATCAAAAATGGCTATATTTTGGAAAATTGGAAATAATTTTTAGACTTTTATAAATCCACAACAAAGATAGAACAACTATATGATAATTGTGTAGGCACATAATCACTTGTCCACTGACCACTGCAATACTGGGCAGTGATTGCCAAAATTAAGCCTTTAAATTTTTTCCTTATTAAAATAAGAAGAAAAAATATGCTGTCCTTGTAGGTTCAAACCGTTCTCATATTCTTGTTCATTGAAGGAGAACTATTTTTTCCCTAATATATTCCAAATGCCAGAATTTTTGGTGTTACTGTTACCACCAAACAATGGAAAGTACTTTATTTTCTCAAATGGAAAACATATTTTGCATGGGCAAGTCATTTTCAGTGAAAAAATGGCGCCTTAATTTCTTATTTGTTTTCTGGATTCCTTTCACAGTAGAATGTGCCATTGTACTTGAAGTTGATATATTTAAATATTTCAGATCGGCATTCTTGTTTAATATGCCATAAATCTCCAAAATTCTATTGCTACTGCTGTCCTAATGCCATATGTGGGCAATGCGTCATTGCTGCTGAGTTTGCTCCTGTTAGAGGGAAGAAAGGACTATGCAGTGAGTGTTTGGAGCTTGTATTGCTTGTTGAAGATAAGGAGGATTTGGAAATTGATGGGGTATGTATATTGTTCTGTAAGTGCTGTAGACATATTTGAATTCTCTGTTGCTTCATTTTTCTAATTAATAGGATGCAGTTGTTACAAAGTGTAACTTTTTCTAATGCCTTGTGCTGGCTTTTAAAAGAGTCCAATACATGAACATAACTAGTGGCAGCTCTTGACTTATCCCATGATACTCTGTATAGAATATGATTTTTTGAATTGGTAATAATGAGAAGGGAAAAAAGTATATTAGGACAGTGTATGATTTTGTCAATTGGTGACAATGAAAAGGGGAAAAAATATATTATCTTAGCTGCTTGTTCTATCAGTGGATCATTTAATTGTTCAGTTTTGGAAAGACAAGAATACACAACTACACGAGTTGTTTCACTATAGCATTACTTTGAAGGTAGGATTATGAGAAAGAAGGAAATGGACTGGAGTTATTTATCTTATTGCATAAAGTGCATGCACCTGAGTTTAACATAACCATTGTCATTGGCACTATCATTGGCCTGCATAATTATTTGTTTATAGTTTTCTCTTTAGAAGAAAAGTAGTAGGGATGTGATGCATTCTTGTTTTCCTGTGTGGCAACATCTACATTTCTCCCCTTTATTCTTATACCATTTATTATATTTAAAGTAATTAGTCAGACAAGTGCTCTAAAAGTTGATTGAAAAAATATTTAATTTAGATGCTGAAGAGATTTTATAAAAATTGGCTTGATAAGCCTTAGCTATCCTTGGAAATAATTTGGCAAACCTTGACCAAATTTTCTCACTAGGGAATTCAGAAATTTGAATAAATTGAAGCTTCTTTGTTTATTGCCAACATAAAGTCTTAATCTATTGTCTCCAAATTAAATTTGTGTTGTGCAGACCAGCGAATGAAAAGGAAAGAGAAATTTATGATAAATGTAGCCTAAAATCAAATTTAAATCAAATAGGGACTTTAGGTTCCATTAAGAATGCTAAAATATTAATAGCATCTCTTCTTTGTTTTTACTTGATAAAGTTTCTTTTATTATTATTATTATTATTATTATTATTATTATTTTTTTTTTTTTTTGGTTGGAGTGGATGCAGACATAGGATGATTCTTTCTTTTTCACTGTATCATTGTTAATTTGCAGGGCAAGATAGACTTAGGAGATCGAGACACATATGAATGCCTGTTCTTGGAATATTGGGATATCATAAAAGAAGATGAGGGCTTGAGTTTGGATGATGTCTATACAGCAGATGCCAGGTTGAAGAAGGGTCAGCATTCTAATTATAGCTTCAAGTCAAAAACGATTGGCAAAGGCAAAAAAGATAATATATTGATATTGTCTGATAGTGATCTGGATGATACTCAAGAGTTTGAAAGAACCGTAAAAGGCAAGAGGTCCAAGGCACTGGAATTTATGGGATGGGGATCGAAGCCTCTTATTGAGTTTCTTAGCTCTCTTGGTAAAGATACAACAAAAGAGTTATCACAATATGATGTTCATTCAATTATTTGTGAATATATTCAAGGAAAAAGACTTTTTGATCCCAGAAAGAGGAAGAGGATCCTTTGTGATGAAAGGCTTTATTCGGTTTTTAGGAGGAGATCTATGAATAAGAATAAACTGTATAATCTTCTAGAAGCTCATTTTGTTGTGAACTTAGACCTATCAGATGAAGATGAAAAATTGGATGAAGCTGAAGGCTTTTCCCATAAAAAAACTGAAAAGAACCTGGTAATTCACAAGAAGCAGAGAACTGTGAGTTCTAATGGAAACTTGCAAGAGTTGGAAGTAGATCCTAGCGTCCGAGAAAGCTGTTTTGCATCTATTGTTCCGGACAATATAAGACTTGTCTACTTAAGAAAAAGTTTAGTGGAGGAGCTGTTAAAAGATCCTGAAAGTTTTGAACGTAAGGTAGTCGGAAGTTTTGTGAGAGTCAAAAATGACCCAAGAGACTGTGTGCTGAGAAATTCTCACCAGCTTTTGCAAGTAACAGGTAGGAAATTCAACTAGGCCTTTCGACCTACTAGAGCATTTAATTATTATGGTAAAAGTGGGTAGTGGCTTATATTTTGGTTTTAATTGTTTATTTATTTTTTCCCAATTGCATAAAGCTGAAACATGATCTTTAGTAGTGGCAATTTGCTTTCAATTGATTGCCATTCTTTTGGTTCTCTTAATATTTCTTATTCTTGCATTTTTTTTTGACGACAATGCTTTCTCTTCCCTTTCTTTTGTTATTTTATCCTCTCAGGGATAAAGAAAATCTCAACAACTGGTGAAAATAATGGCGACATTGTTCTAAGGGTTTCCAATTTTCCAACAGATGTTTGCATTTACATGTTGTCGGATTCTGACTTCTGTGAGGTAGCCAAAATCTTCCCATCATAAGGATGCTAAACTCATTGATTTATAAATGCTAAACACGCTATAAGAATGCTAAACTGTTTTGCAGCTTTTCCATTTTAGGAATATTAATAGTTAAATGTGATTTGATGCACCATGACAAATAAAAATTATTAGACTTGTCCTTCTCAAAAAGAAAAAGAAAAAGATTATTTATTAGTCTCCCTTATACTAGTTTGGATGATGTGTAAATCTTGTTTGTAGTCTTTGTTGAGTACAATGTAGTACCTCTCTTAGGTAGCTCATATTGCACTTGAGGTTCAAGACGCAGTGCCTCAACCCACCAAAGGAGGGTGACATCACTCAGGCGTGTGCCTGGACAATTTTCCTTTTGTATTTATTTTTTTTAAATGTCTTTAATCCTATCTTTGCCGTTGATTCAACCTCATATGTGAGCTTATCATGTTCTCATCCACACCAACTTAAAATAAAAGAACATAAAGAAAGAGATAGATCCAATATCACTAATCCCTAACCAACATGCAACTGCACAAACCACCCAAGACTCAGGTGGGTAACTTTCTCTCGTGTTCTTTTTTCCCCCGCACTTTTCTTCTTACTGGGTTTCCTTCTGTTCTCGAGTAGCTCCCCCACCCTTCTTGATCCTTTTTGTTTTGGCCTAATCATCTTTTATTTCCTCAGCTTTGCAACTTTGTTTTAATTGTATCCTATACTTTTAATTTTATCAATTTAGTTCCTAGTTACTTCTTGTGTTTCAATTGTATCCAATAGGGCTAGGTTGTGTACAAATACTGATGTGGTACTCGTGCACTTTGGATATGAATAAAAATTATTGACTTAAATTATAGAGGCCCTTCTAAGTGCTTAGAGCCACAAAAAGTTGGTTTGGAGGCCTTTTTTGTAATTTCATGAGAAAGGAGAATTTGGCAGTACACCACTGTTTGATAGCTCTTAGGGCTCAAGTGGCACTTATTTCAAGTCAACTAGTTATTTTGATTTCTTTCATAGTCCCACATAAGCAATTGTGCTTTAGATCCACCTGATGCAATTGGAATAAAATCTGCAATTTATAAACTAAATTGATAAGATTAATCGCGTGGTATAGAATAAAGAAAAAAAAAACTCAAATTTCATGGTATTTTAGATCTTACCCATTTTTTTGTCTCCTTCCTTTCTTCTTTGTTATAGACAGCTCAGTGCCCCTTTCTATCCCTTTTTCTTTTTTTATTTTTTATTTTGTTTCAGCCCCTGCTTCTCTCAATCCCCTTTTCTTCACTCTCAGATGCCTATTTTCAGTCTCCTTTTCTTTGTTTTTGAATATTTTTACCTCTTTTTGAAAATGCTTTTGTTTTTTTCTCCTTTGTCTTTACTCCATGCTTTTGCCTTTTGTTATTAGATGTTTTCATTGTTGCTTAATATTTTAGCTTGCATGTTTCTTAGTTTGACAGCATGAATTGCAAATAGGGAGAAAAAGGTTCTTTTAAGTCTACAATTAGGCAGTAAACTTATTTTAATTATACAATTGGGGAAAAATGAAAGGAAAAAGAACTAGGATGTATGTGTATGAATAGTATTATGATCTGTATTTTTATTAATTTCTTTTTCTACATTTGTTTCTGTTGTGAATTATGTGAACTGTTGTGCTGGATTTCAAAAGCATCAGTGCTAGAACTCTAAATGTTTTATGTTATTAATGAAGGATAGAATTTTCTTATTTTATTTGTTTTACACTTCATGGTGCCCTTTGGCGCCTTGCTTCTAGGCTCTAGGATCCCTTTGCTCCTCAATGTTTAATCTTTTGAAGCACTTGGCTATTCCACATTAAGCAGTAAGTCTCAATGTCTCATGTTTTACATACTAGATCCTGGCAGTACTGATTCATTGTGTTGAGCTCACTATGATCTATGAAGCAATATATAATGTTGCCCATTCAAGGTTTAAAATCAGTCATGGTAACAGTAAAAGTTGTAGTTGCAGTTGCAGTATTGAGATGTCACAGTCAGAAAGTGTAATGATCATGGTGATGTTATTTTAATTTAAGGATAATTTACAATCAAGTGGGAGACATACAGAGTTGCTCAAACTATAGGGGAATTAAACTCATGAGCCATACTATGAAGTTGTGGGAGAGAGTTGTGGAGCATCGACTACGTCATGATACTTCTATCTCTCTCAATCAATTTGGTTTCATGCCCGGTCGTTCAACTATGGAAGCGATCTTTCTCATTAGAAGCTTGATGGAGAAATATAGAGATGTGAAGAAAGATCTACACATGGTTTTTATTGATTTGGAGAAGGCTTATGATAGTGTTCCAAGAGAGGTCTTATGGAATGTGTTAGAACAAAAGAGGGTATCTATTAGGTACATACAAGTATTGAAAGATATGTATGAAGGAGCAACTACTATTGTGCGCATAGTGGGAGGGGACACAAGAGATTTTCCGATCTCAATTGGATTACACCAAGGATCAGCCATAAGCCCTTACCTTTTTACATTAGTTTTAGATGAACTGACGAAACATATACAAGAGAGTATTCCTTGGTGCATGATGTTTGCGGATGATATTGTTCTGATAGATGAGACACGAAAAGGAGTCAATAGGAAGCTAGAACTTTGGAGAAGTACTCTAGAGTCAAAGGGTTTTAAGTTAAGTAGAACGAAGACAGAATACATGCATTGCAAGTTCAGTGAAGGTCAAACTGGTGATAGGGAAGGAGTTAGTTTGAATGGAGTGGTACTGTTACAAAGTAATTACTTTAAATATCTAGGCTCAGTCCTTCAAGTAGATGGGGGATGTGAGGAGGATGTTAGTCATAGGATTAAAGCCGGATGGTTGAAGTGGAGATGTGCCACGGGAGTTTTATGTGATCGTAAGATTCCCAATAAATTAAGAGGAAAATTTTACCGTACAGCCATACGACCGGCTATGTTATATGGTAGTGAGTGTTGGGCACTGAAAAAGTCGTATGCATCTAAGTTAAGAGTTGCAGAGATGAGAATGTTAAGGTGGATGAGTGGCCATACTAGACTAGATAAAGTCCGTAATAAAAGTATTAGAGAAAAGGTAGGAGTGGTGCCAATTGAAGATAAGTTGAGAGAAGGGAGATTAAGGTGGTTTGGTCATGTGAAGCGTAGACATACGGAGGCTCCAGTTAGACAAGTAGAGCACATTAGGTTAGAGGATAGAAAGAAAAAAAGAGGTAGACCTAAATTGACTTGGAGGAGAGTAGTACAACATGATTTAGAAGTATTACACATTTCTGAATATTTAACCCAAAATCGTTCAGAGTGGAAAAAGCGAATCCATATAGCCGACCCCATATGGCTCATGAGTTTAATTCCTCTATAGTTTGAGCAACTCTGTATGTCTCCCTTATTTTTAAAAATAGGTACTAAAATACTCATCCTCTATTCATCAGGCATTTTCTTTGAGTTTAGAATATGCTATGCTCTTTATGAATATGTAAATTTTAGTTGTCTACTGTTAAGGTTTCTATATCTCACTAATTCCTAATTTTTTGGAAATATGCAGATAGGAATTTTCATGAGTCCAATTTCCATTATGTTGTTCCATTAGTTTTTATTTTTTCTAATTTGCCTTTATTTTTAATTTATTTATGGTCTTAGTTTGGGTTTTCCTTGTTAAAAGTAGTAAATTTTTATTTGCATTTTTTGCTGTTTACTGGTTTATTGCCAATGACGATTAGAACTATTAAGTCTCCTAATTTTAAGAATTTCAGAAGTTCATGAGCTTGATGGAAGTTGTGAAGAATATAACAGTACAAATCATATATATATATATATATATATATATATATATATATATATATATATATATATATATCATTATTAGTGCTTTATAACATATATTCTTTTTCCCCTATATTTGTATTTTGTTCCCTTAACATGTGTTACGTGCTATCAGAGGGGTGAGCATTTCTTTTCCAATTGAATCAAAAATCAAAATCCTAGATCATTGTTGAATAGAGTCAAAAAGAAAGTAATTGGGAATTGTTGATGCTATGCTGGAACAGTGTTGACTTCATGCTGACGTGAAACTAATGTCAACAACTAACTAAAAAAATCTACATGGTTAGACTTGGGATTAAGGTTTTCTAAAATTCATTGTTTTGAGAGAAGGATGGGATTGATTTAATGTTGTCATGAATTATACTTGAAAGAAATAAAGAAGAAGATGATTTGTGGAATAGCTAGATTAATTTTGTCAAGCTGTGTGATATATTTATATATAATTATTGATAAGATATACATGATTATAGGGATTGATTCAATGGTATATACATGATTAATGATATCTGTATTCTAACTCTGCCCCTTAGTTGGAGCGTAGATATTGCATGCTTCTGGCTTGTTACAAATATACCCAATCCTAATCCTTCAGAAAGATTTAGTAAGAACGTCTGGTTGTTCGAACTGATAAAATAAGTAGTAATACATCTAAACTCGATCTTTTGTCTAATAAATTGAAAGTCAATCTCTATGTGCTTTGTCCTTTCTTGAAACATAGGATTAGAAGCGATATGTTGTGCAACTTAGTTGTCACAAATCAGCTTCATCGGTTCATCACCTAGACATTTTAACTCCTGGAGAAGCTGTTTTTAACCATATAAGCTCTCACATGTAGCCAAATTCATAGCTTGATACTTTGCTTTTGCACTTGATCTAGCCACAACATCCTTCTTTTTACTTTTTTGGGATATGAAATTCTCTCCAATTAAAATACAATGCCCTGAAGTAGACCGTCTATCTGAAGGAGATCCTGCCCAGTCTGCATTAGAATATCCTGCAATCTATGTATCCCTTGTTTTTATACATAGGCCTTGCCTCGGGGCTCCTTTGATATATTTAAGAATCCAAATTACTGCATTCTAGTGGCTATCACAAGGAGCTGGCTAACCACACTTACTGCAAAAAAAATATCTGGTTGAGTTATTGTAATGTAATTCAACTTACCAACAAGTCTTCGATATATCCAGGAATAAGCTTAACATTCGGGTCCATGGGAGTATCAACAGGTTTGTAGTCTAGCAAGCCAGTTTCTTTTAATATATCCAATGCATATTTCCTTTGTGAAATAACAATACCACTGTTAGACTCGGCCATCTCAATGCATAGGAAATATTTCAGCTTTCCCAAATCTTTGGTTTGGAAATGACTGGATTGATGTTGTTTGAATTGGGCAATGCCTTCATGATCGTCACCTGTTATGACAATATCATCAACATAAACTATTAAATAATATGCTTACCATGAGAAGAATGTGTTATGTGCCCTTGAATAAGATCTCGTCACTTCTTGTTGTACTTGGAAATCTTATGAGGAAACTGATTTGCCCTTATTCACGTTCCTGCTTTTTCTTGAAGAACGTGTTGTGAACACTAGTCGAGGGCTCGTTAGAGAGAACCCTTTAATCTCATAAGACAAGTTTGAATAAAATGTTGCTATTCATATTCAATCCTCTTTTATAGAGAGGTTATATTCCAAAAAAACAAAACTTTTAAAAATTACATCATAACTACAAATTAAAATTTAAAATTCTGAAAACTTGAATTAAGGCTTGAAATGCAGATTCTGGAGTAGGTCCCTTGATAGTAGCTCCCTTAATATCAGCTTCCCTTGATCAAGGGTCCTTTGATAGCAGCTCCCTTGATGACAACAATCAAATTTAATCCTCAAGCTGATCTGCTAACTCATTTTCCCTCCTTGTGGCTGCATTCTTGTTGCTCTGGCGTCGACCATAAAATCTGCCCACAAAGGCATCCATAACATTACTCCCTTGCTGTGGAAAAAGCTTGTCCTTAAGCTTAAAGTCTGGATAGACTTCTCGAAAGTCATATAACGATTCCCAAGTGGCATCGTTTGGAGATAAACCAGACCAATGCACTAAAACTTCCCAAATACCTTTGTTTAATTGAGATCGCAACACTTTTTTAGGAGATGGAATGACTTCACCATCGACCATAGGAGGTAAAATTGGAATAACAAGTGGAGTGCCCTTAAGTTCCCGCAATAAAAAAAAGGTGAAAAACATCTTGAATTTTACTATTAGAAGGTAATTCCATTGGTAGGCAACAGAACCCACCGCTCGTAATATTTTAAATGGACCATGGAACGGAGGGGCAAGTTTAGAGGGGCATTTACCAATAACTGAATGTTGTTGATAAGGTTGGAGACATAACCAAACAAATGAACCAGGAGAAAAAGATAAATCACAATGTCCCCAATCATAAAACTCCTTCGTACAATGAAGGCGTATATCTACTAAAATAGAGTCTCGGTCCATTAAGGCTTGGTCGACAACATCTACATGGGAAGAACCTAATAAGATAAAAGGCTTGGAGGCTCTCTACCATAAACCATATGGGAAGGAGAAGTGCTGAGAGAGGAATGAAACGATGTGTTATAGCAATATTCTGCCCATGGCAGCCAATCCACCGATTTTCGTGGACGATCCCTAACAAAGCAACGAAGATACATCTCAATAGTGCGGTTAACGCCTTTCATTTGTCCATATGATTAGGGGATGATAGGCTGATGAAAAGGTGAGCTTTGTTTCGTATAAGCGGAAGAGCTCTCTCAAAAAATGACTAGTAAAAACTGAATATCGATCGCAAACTGTTATGGAAAGTCAATCACTATGTTATGGAAAGTCAATCACTATATTATTTCTCTGTATATTCTGTATTCTGTATTCCTATTTAGGATTTCTTCCTAATTAGTAGAATACAATTATAGGAATCAATTGTATATATATAATTGTATATATATACCCATGTACAGGTTAATTGAAATCAATGAGAATCATCTCTTTCTACGTGGTATCAGAGCGGGTCATCAATCTAGGGTGGCTATTTGTTCTCACTACTTAGATCAGGACAGACCTTGGCCGCCGACTGGCCGTTTCAACCCTGATCAACATCGCCGGCGTCGCCTCAACCCCCTCATTCCACCACTGTGTGCTGTTGCCTGATCCAGTATACCATTAAAAGACTTCTGAGGTTTGGCTCTCAGATCCTATTTCGGTATTTGCTTGATTTGTGATTTTGGGTTATTTTGCTGCTATAAGCACTTTGGATTAGCGTTTCGGTTAGTTTTCTTTCTCTCAACAAATGGCAGACAATAAGAATGTTATTTCTGATGTGATTCCGGTGATGACTAAGATCACGGAACACAAACTTAATAGTTCGAATTACCTGAAGTGGAGTAAGACTGTTAGGGTCTATTTGCGTAGCATTAATAAGGATGATCACCTTACTAAAGATTCACCCACTGATGATACACGACAAACTTGGCTAAGGGAGGATGCTCGGTTGTTTTTGCAGCTTCGGAACTCGATTCATAGTGAGGTAATTAGTTTAATTAATCACTGTGAATTTGTTAAGGAATTGATAGATTACTTAGATTTTCTGTATTCTGGTAAAGGGAATATCTCCCATATTTATGATGTTTGTAAGGCATTCTACCGTGCTGAGAAAGAGGATAAGTCTCTCACGGCTTATTTTATGAATTTTAAACGGGTATATGAGGAACTTAATGTATTGTTGCCTTTTAGTCCTGATGTGAAAGTCTAGCAGGCCCAACGGGAGCAACTGGCTGTTATGAGTTTTCTTGTAGGCCTTCTTTCAGAGTATGAGACTGCTAAATCTCAGATTCTCTCCAGTTCTGAGATTTCCTCTTTGCATGAAACGTTCACACGGGTCCTTCGTACAGAGAGTATTCAATCTTCACAGCCTGCCAATAGTGCTCTTATTAGCCGTAATCCAAATGGACAACAGGGTAATAGAAGAGGAAGTAGAGGAGGAATTACAGGCAACAGAAGTAATCAGCGTAATGGAGAAGCTAGTTATAATCAGGACTCAAGAGGAGTCATTTGTTATTATTGCCATGAGCCTGGCCATACAAAATATAATTGTCCGCAACTTCAGAGGAAAAATCAGCGATCATAGATGGCAAATATGACAGCAGAGAATTCTACAGTATCTTCCTCTGAGAAAACTTTTTTGGTATCTGCAGAGGATTTTGCATAATTTTCTCAGTATCAGGCATCTCTAAAGCCTATCAGTTTCTCTGTCACTGTGATCGCTGAGTCAGGTAAATTCACTACATGCCTTGTGTCTTCTTCATCCAAATGGGTTATTGATTCTGGTGCGACAGATCACATGACAGGTAATTCTAGTATTCTATCTGCTTTTCAGTCTAATCTCACTTCCTCTACTGTTACTTTAGCTGATGGTTCTACTTCTTGTGTCATGGGTTCTGGAATTGCGAACCCGACTTCGTCAATTTCTTTGTCTTCTGTTTTGTGTCTACCAAAATTCTCTTTTAATCTACTTTCTGTTAGTAAACTTACTGCATCAGTAAATTGTTCTGCTTTCCTTTTTCCCGACTGTTTGTTTCGTGATCTTACGACGGCGCATTATTGGTAGAGGACGCTAGTCAGGTGGTCTCTACATTCTGGAAAATCATGTACCGCAGTCGTTTGTTTGCTCCAGTACCTTAACACCTCTTGAAGCTCATTGTAGATTGGGTCATCCTTCTTTGTCTACCATGAAGAAGCTGTGTCCTCAATTTCAGTCTTTATCAGTACTAGAATGTGAGTCGTGTCAGTTTGCAAAACATCATCATTTGCCTTCTATGTCTAGAGTCAATAAACGGGCTTCATCCCCTTTTGAGTTAGTTCATTCTGATGTTTGGGGTCCGTTCTGTTACATCTAAAACTGGATTTCGTTATTTTGTTACTTTTATTGATGATTACTCTCGTGTTACCTGGTTATATTTAATGAAGAATCGTTCTGAGTTTTTTTCTATCTTTTGTGCCTTTTGTAATGAAATCAGAACTCAATTTAATATTTCTGTGCGCATATTAAGAAGTGACAATGCCAAAGAATACTTTTCAGCACAATTTCAGTCTTATATGACACAAAATGGCATTCTTCATCAGTCTTCCTATGTGGATATCCCATCCCAAAATGGCGTGGCCGAAAGAAAAAATCGTCATCTTCTTGAGGTAACTCGTGCTCTTCTTTTTCAGATGAAAGTACCTAAACACTTTTGGGCGGATGCAGTTTCTACGGCATGTTTTTTTGATCAATCGTATGCCGTCTTCTGTCCTTAATGGGGATATTCCTTATACTACTTTGTTTCCTACAAAATCTTTGTTCCCTATTGAACCCCGTATTTTTTTTTGTACTTGTTTTGTGCGTGATGTTCGTCCACAGGTTATTAAATTGGATCCAAAATCTCTGAAATGTGTCTTCCTTGGGTACTCCCGGCTCCAAGGGTACCGTTGTTTCTCTCATACTCTTAATCGTTATCTTGTTTCTGCAGATGTCATATTTTTTGAGTCCACTCTATTTTTTCCTCCATCATCTGTGTATGAGAGTCAGGGGGAGGAGGATGATCTCTTAATATATACTGTCCAACCAATGTCTAGTCCTCTCCCACAGCCTGTTCCTTCTGTCTCTAGACCTACTCGACCTCTCGTTGTTCATGTTTATTCCAGGAGATTGGAGATTCCTGACTCAGATCCTCCACCAGCTACTTCGTTGGGAGATCCTGTAATTCATACTGACCATGATTCTGATCTAGACTTACCCATTGCTCTTCATAAAGATAAACGTTCATGTACTTACCCTATCTCTTCTTTTGTTTCTTATAATCAATTGTCTTCTTGTTTTCGGTGTTTTGTTACTTCTTTAGACTCTGTTCCTATCCCTAATACTATTGATGAGGCACTGTCTCATCCTGGCTGGTGTGATGCTATGAAAGAGGAAATGGAGGCTTTAGATGCTAATGGTACATGGAAACTATTGCCTTTGCCCACTGGTAAGAAAGTTATTGGTTGCAAATGGGTATTTACAGTAAAGGTAAATCCTGATGGTTCTGTAGCTAGGTTAAAAGCACGCTTTGTAGCAAAAGGATATGCTCAGACATATGGGGTTGATTACTCTGATATTTTTTCTCCTGTAACTAAACTTACTTCTATTCGCTTGTTTATCTCTTTAGCAGCTACATATGATTGGCCCCTGCATCAATTGGATATCAAGAATGCTTTCCTTCATGGTGATCTTCAGGAGGAGGTGTATATGGAGCAACCACCTGGGTTTGTTGCTCAGGGGGAGTTGGGTAAAGTTTGTAGGCTTCGGAAGTCTCTTTATGGCTTGAAACAAAGTCTTAGGGCATGGTTTGGGAGATTCAGTGAAGCAGTACAGGAATTTGGTATGCAAAAGAGTAAGTGTGATCACTCAGTATTTTATAGGCAATCTGAGGCTGGTCTAATTCTCTTGGTAGTCTATGTGGATGACATTGTCATCACTGGAAGTGACTCTGCAGGTATTTCATCTCTTAAAACCTTCCTCCAAACTCGCCTGGACCAAAGACTTGGGATTGTTAATGTATTTCTTGGGTATCGAAGTTATGAGAAGTAAGAAGGGTATTTTCTTGTCTCAAAGAAAATATGTCCTCGATCTATTGACAGAGACAGGAAAATTAGGTGCTAAGCCTTGTAGCGCACCAATGACTCCAACTTTACAAATCAAGTAGGTGGGATAGTGAGTTGTTTGAAGATCCAGAGAGATATAGGAGATTGGTAGGAAAATTGAACTACTTTACAGTCACTCGTCCTGACATTGCTTATGCCGTTAGTATGGTAAGTCAGTTTATGTCTTCCCCAACTGTTGCTCATTGGGAAGCCTTGGAACAAATCTTGTGTTATCTGAAGGGTGTTCCAGGAAGAGGTTTGCTATATGGTAATCATGGGCATTTGAATGTTGAATGTTTTTTAGATGCCGACTGGGCTGGATCTAAGGTTGACAGGAGGTCAACTACTGGATATTGTGTTTTTATGGGAGGAAATTTGGTGTCTTGGAGAAGCAAGAAGCAGAGTGTAGTTTCTCGATCTAGTGCTGAATCCGAATACAGAGCCATGGCACAATCAGTATGTGAGGTAATGTGGATACTTCAATTACTAGATGAGACAGGTTTTAAGACCTCCTCGCTGCGAAATTGTGGTGTGATAATCAAGCTGCTCTTCATATTGCTTCTAATCCGGTGTTTCATGAGCGGACCAAACATATTGAGATTGATTGTCACTTTATTCGTGAAAAGATTCAACAACAGATCATCTCAACAGGACACATCAAAACTGGAGAGCAGTTAGGAGATATTTTCACAAAAGTTCTGAATGGAGCTAGGATTGACTACATTTGTAATAAGTTGGGCATGATTAACATCTATGCTCCAACTTGAGGGGGAGTGTTATGGAAAGTCGATCACTATGTCATGGAAAGTCAATCACTATATTATTATTCCTATTTAGGATTTCTTATTTAGGATTTCTTCCTAATTAGTAGAACACAATTATAGGAATAAATTGTATATATATACCCATATACAGATTAATTGAAATCAATGAGAATCATTTCTTTCTACACAAACCATAGACTCAGGACATCCATGCAAATGAATAATATGTTGAAAGAAGACGTGCCACACTAATAGTTGAATAAGGATGAGCCATAGGAATGAAATGAGCCATTTTTGAAAATTGATCAACAACAACAAACAAAATAGATTTCCCATATGATTTCGGTAATCCATTGATAAAATCCATAGAAATATTTGCCCATATTTGATGCGAAATTATCAAAGGTTGAAGGAGACTTGTAGGATGCAAATTGTCGGCCTTGTTTTTTTGACAATCTGTGCATGCTTCAACCATAGTTATTAAAGGCGCACCTTAGGTAAGCCTCTGGCTCAAGGCTGACCAGACTCGAATCTTAGCGCCTTATGCGCCTAGGTGTGCGCCTTTGTTCCAGGCACAAGGTTCTAGAAAGGCATGCTTTCTTTATTTTCATTTTTAGCGAGCACTCTTTTTGGCAGAAAAGACTACTAAACTAGCAAACTCAATTCAAGATATATGCCAAAAAAAAAAAAAAGGAGAAAAGCATCACATTTATTTGAGTTTTATGGATTATTTAAATTTTTTACTTTTGTGACTCACCTTGCTCAGGCGCCCGCCTGCGCTTTGCGCCTGTGACTTTTATGGATTATTTAAATTTTTTACTTTTGCGCCTCACCTTGCTTAGGCGCTCACCTGCGCTTTGTGCCTTGCGCCTAGGCTCTAAGATTTCTTGGCGCCTTAGTGCGCCTTGAGCCTTTAATAATTATGGCTTCTACAAAATCCTGAATATAATACTTCAATTCGTTCCAAAAGAAATCTCTTTTAATTCGTTGGCAGGTCTTTTCAATCCCTTAATGAGTGCTATTGTGCACTACTGATAGAATAGAAGGAATTAAAGGAGAAGTTGGCATTAAATAAATGCATCTTTTATAAAGAATCAGCCCTTCCTGGACTGTCCAAACTGACCCTAACTCCTCTCGTTCAACTTGAGTTTGAAGCTCTTTTAAAGAATTTTTAGCGTTAATTTCAGTTCGAATAGCATCAAACAGAAGCACTAGCAGCTGTGAAATAGCACATAAGACACTATTCTCACTGTCTTGCTGGGACAAAGCATCTGCTACT
The DNA here is from genome assembly GCF_030052815.1 of Hevea brasiliensis. Taxonomy (NCBI): domain Eukaryota; kingdom Viridiplantae; phylum Streptophyta; class Magnoliopsida; order Malpighiales; family Euphorbiaceae; genus Hevea; species Hevea brasiliensis. Next base: position 39,875,796 of record NC_079502.1, on the reverse strand, counting down.
TTGTTTACATATCTGGATTTGTATTCAACGAGAAAATCAAAACCTAATAATCTACTGATCCAATGTTGCTGAGGAGAAGTAGTGAGTTATTGTTCTAACAAATATTTGAGACTATAATGATCGGTGCGAATTAAGAAAACCCGATTGTCTCTAATGTTGCACTGCTTTAGCTAACCCGATCAACTCTCTTTCATATGCAGGCAATTTAAAATGTCGTTAGCTAACTTCCAATTGAAAAAAGTAATGGGATCCCCATTTTGATGCAGAATTACGCCAATGCCTACATCCAATGCATCACATTCTGTCACGAACTCCTCTTCGAAATTTGATTATTGTAGAATAGGAGATCTAGAGAGCATGGTTTTAAATAACGGCCGTTATGTAACATAAAGGCTGTTATTTACAAATTTTGAAGGGTGCTGTTATCCATGAGGCTGTTATTTACAAGCAAACAAGGAGTTGTAGCTGTAACGGCCGTTACGCCGTTACATAACGATAACGGTAATGGCCGTTACTTTGAAGATTTTTCTACCACTCTTTCACAAATAAGCTCATCAATGGGGCTGTAATTTGGCCATAATTTGGATTTCTTAAGAAATAAATAGTGAGATCACAATGGTTCAAAAACTACCCGAATGTGCTGTAAATGCTCTACTCATGACTTGCTATATAGCAATGTATCATCGAAGAAAACTAAAACAAACTTATGTAAGTAAGGCTGAAACACTTCATTCATCAACGCTTGAAAAGTTGAAGGTGCATTGGTGAGGCCAAATGGCATGACAAGGAACTCGAAGTGTCCATGATGAGTTTGAAATGCAGTTTCCTCAATGTCAGTCTAGTCCATTGTTTGCTGGTTTATAACTCACAAGTGCACGGATCACGAACAAGTAATACAGTAGTGAGTAAAGTATAATTTCCATAAGAAATTTATAGGCATAAGTACCAACCTAAACAACAACTTTGACTGTTTAGACTATTGAATATGTTGAGGATTTAAATCTAAACTAACATAGATCTTGAGAATTAAAGGGAAACAAAGTAATAAATTTAAATTTAGAAATCAATTAGCTAAAACAATTCTAGAATTAAGATTTCACATATCAACCTTATTATGGACTTAACCTTACCTATTTAATAGATTGAGAATTGTTACTTTGATGGAAACTAATCCTAAGATATCTTAAATCCTCTCTCAAGGCACTTAAGGTATATTTTAATTAGCCTGAACCCTACTTTCATGGCGATCAATCTTAATGAAAACATGTTAAACTCTTTGATTAATTATGAGATTCCACAAACAATTTTATCCTATCTCTAAGTCAGATTTCTTAGGTTCAAAATTCTGATTTCCAATACTAACTTTTACCTTTCAATTCTTCAATTAGTATCTTATATCATTACTAAGTGGTGCCAACATATAACATGCATTAAGAGTACAGAATATTGAATCAAAGAACAAAACTCAAATCTATTAAATAACCTTAGTATATATCTATAATAGAAATTGAAAGTGCTACTTTCCTAATCATAGAATTAAACAAACTACTCACACATAGTGAGTTTAACAAGCATACTGAAATAAAAGTAAAATAACATAAGACAATCTGAAGAAATATAACAAAAGAATCTAGGACAAAGATCTGCAGCCATGAACTTTTGGAACTTCAGTTGAGAGTCTTTCTCCTTGAGCTTGATGCAGATTCTCTCCAAATTGCTTAGATAACTAGGGTTTGTATGTAAGGTGAACTCTTCAAACTAAAAACTAACTCATTGGCATGTTTCGGTCTTCTACTACTTATATTAGGTGCATCAGAGTAATGTTTCAGAGGGATAAATTTCAATAACTGTCCCTGAACTTGTATAGTTGTAATACTACAGTCCTTTAACTTTAAAATGTGACATAAAACTCCTTAAACTCTCAAATTTTGCACAGTAAAATCCCTCTGACTTTCAATTACTGATTTTTCAGTTAGAAATTGATGTAAATAGTTCACGCATGGCACTTAGTCAACATTTCTCTCTCCTCTCTTATGCAAAGTGTAAAATTATTCTTTTTATGCATGAAAAATTATTCTATTTATAAAGAGAAAAATGATTCAATTTACACATGGCTTGAGTGAGAAAAGAGAAATACTGACTAAGTTCTATCTCAAACTGGCCTGTGCCGTCGTCTAATCAAAACTGGTAATTGGAGGTTAGAGAGATTTTACTGTGCAAAATTTGAAAGTTGATGGGGTTTTATCTTACATTTTTAAGTTGAGGGACTGTAATTTTACAACTAGATAAGTACAGGGACAGTTATCAAAATTTATCCTGTTTCAGAGTCTCAAAAGCTGTAGAAGTCTGTTTAGAATGAGTGAAAGGGAATTTAGATCAAAAAAGAAGTCTTTATGTGGTAAAGTACATGGCTCGTGTGGCACTACATGGCCCTAGGCAGTGCAAGTCTCTGGACTACTTCATGTTTTGTATTTGAGGGAGACAACAGGTTACGCGGGGGTAGGAAGGTTGCACGAGGCAATTAACACGGTCCGTGCACTGTGATCTCTCCACGGTTCTTTAGGTTTTGACTACTAGAAAGTTACACGGGTCTATTGCATGACTCGTGTACTGTGATTTCTCCATGCCTTCTTCAATTTCTCTTGGCCAGGGAGTTACACGGGTCAAGCTTAATGCTTACATGACCCATGTAATGTTATGCAGCAACCCTTCTTGCTTTTCCTGTTTTCCAAACTTGTCCAATCGACTTCCATGACTTGGATCTTCTTTAAAACACCTAAAAAGATATGAAAAAAAATTAAATTAAGCAGATATTTACAAAATTAACAAAAACTAATAAAATTAAGTAAAATGTATGCAATTCACTACCTAAATGCTATGAAATGCAATACAATAGTGTTTTAAAATACCTATATGATACAAGTATATCATCCATTCGGATTTGATGATAGCCTGATTTGAAATCCAATTTGGTTAAGTATTTAGAGCCATGTAACTCGTCTAGCAACTCGTCCACCATTGGAATCGGGAACTTGTCTTCCACAATACGGGTGTTTAATTCTCTATAGTCCACATAAAATCTCTATATGCAATCTTGCTTACGAACCAATAGTATTGGAGATGAGAATGGTGAAGGATTGGGGCGGATGATTTCCTATTGTAACATGGCTTCACATTGTCTCTTTATCTCATTCTTTTGCAAATGAGGATAATGATAAGGCCGCACCACCGTAAGTCTTGATCCTGGAAGAAGACAGATACAGTGATCAAAATTTTTAATAGGAGGTAATCCCGTGGGATCTTGAAATAGATTTGGAAATTCGGCCAATAATTTCTCCAACATCACTTTAAAAGAGGTATTGCCATTCAACAAATGCAGATGCGGGTCTTGATTGGGTCATAGGCCTTAGAGAACAACCTGTTGATCCTTCAACTAAAACTCATGGTAAGAGAATCAAAGTCCCAAAGAATTGGTCCTAGGGTTTTTAGCTACTTGACACCCAACACAACATCAAAACCACCCAAAGGAATTACATAAAAATTAGCAGTAAAAAGTTCTTGATCAACCTGTAAGGTGACTACGATGCAAATGTGGCACATTTTCTCCATTAACCACCGAAATCTTTAGCCTCGCTCGCTGGAGACCTGGAATTTCCAACTAAGTGACAGCCGTTGCGGCACTAATGAAATTGTGAGTGCTTTTATAATCCACCAGGACTCAATTCAACTCAACTTAACTCAACTAAGCCTTTATTCCAACAATTTGGGATCAGCTATATGGATTTGTTTTCTCCACTCTAAACGATTTTGGGTTAAATCCTCAGAAATGTATAATGCTTCTAGGTCATGTTGTACTACTCTCCTCCAAGTCAATTTAGGTCTACCCCTTTTTTTCTTTCTATCCTCTAACTTAATGTGCTCTACTTGTCTTATTGGAGCCTCCGTATGTCTACGCTTCACATGACCAAACCACCTTAATCTCCCTTCTCTCAACTTATCTTCAATTGGCACCACTACCTTTTCTCTAATACTCACATTACGGACTTTATCTAGTCTGGTGTGGCCACTTATCTACCTTAACATTCTCATCTCTGCAACTCTTATCTTAGACGCATACGACTCTTTCAGTGCCCAACACTCACTACCATATAACATAGCCGGTCGTATAGCTGTACGGTAAAATTTTCCTTTCAACTTATTGGGAATCTTACGATCACATAAAACTCCCGTGGCACTGTCTCCACTTCAACCATCCGGCTTTAATCCTATGATTAACATCCTCCTCACATCCCTCATCTACTTGAAGGAGTGAGCCTAGATATTTAAAGTGATTGCTTTGGGACAGTACCACTCCATTCATACTAACTCCTTCCCTATCACCAGTTTGGCCTTCACTGAACTTGCAATGCATGTATTCTGTCTTCGTTCTACTTAACTTAAAACCATTTGACTCTAGAGTACTTCTCTAAAGCTCTAGCTTTCTATTGACTCTTTCTCGTGTCTCATCTATCAGAACAATATCATCCGCAAACATCATGCACCAAGGAATACTCTCTTGTATATGTTTCGTCAATTCATCTAAAACTAATGTAAAAAGGTAAGGGCTTTTGGCTGATCCTTGGTGTAATCCAATTGAAATCGGAAAATCTCTTGTGTCCCCTCCCACTGTGCGCATAATAGTAGTTGCTCCTTCATACATATCTTTTAACACTTGTATGTACCTAATAGATACTCTCGTTTGTTCTAACACATTCCATAAGATATCTCTTGGAACACTATCATAAGCCTTCTCCAAATCAATAAAAACCATGTGTAGATCTTTCTTCACATCTCTATATTTCTCCATCAAGCTTATAATGGGAAAGATCGCTTCCATAGTTGAACGACCGGGCATGAAACCAAATTTATTGAGAGAGATAGAAGTATCATGATGTAGTCGATGCTCCACAACTCTCTTCCACAACTTTATAGTATGGCTCATGAGTTTAATTCCCCTATAGTTTGAGCAACTCTGTATGTCTCCCTCATTTTTAAAAATAGGTACTAAAATACTCCTCCTCCATTCATCCGGCATTTTCTTTGAGTTTAGAATTTTATTAAATAATTTAGTTAACCATGCCACTCTCATATCTCCCAAACACTTTCACACTACAAATGGTATTTCATCGGGTCCATAGGCTTTACCCACTTTATTCTCTTAAGTACTTCCTTTACTTCTAAAGATCTAATCATTCTAGTATAATTCACATTCTTTTCTATTGTTCTATAGTCTATATTCATGCTATTACCATTTTGACTATCATGAAAGAGATCATTAAAATAATTTCTCCATCTTTTTTTAATGTCCTCATCTTTCACCAACACTTTTCCTTCTTTATCCTTAATGCAACTTGCTTGATTGAGATCTTGATGTTTCCTTTCTCTCCTCCTTGCTAATCTATAAATATCTTTCTCCCCTTCTTTAGTTTCAAGTTTCTCATATAACTTTTCAAAGGCCTGTGCTCTTGCTTGACTAACTGTCTTTTTTGCCTCTTTCTTTGCTATCTTGTACTGTTCACATGCCTCATTATTATCACATTTAGGTAATTTCTTATACCATTCCCTTTTTCTCTTTACTGCCTTTTATACTTCCTCATTCCACCACCATCTCTCTTTTGAGGGTGGTCCATGTCCTTTAGACTCTCCAAGTACTTTTCTAGCTACTTCTCTAATATTTGATGCCATCTGTATCCACATATCATTGGCCTCCATATCCAGCAACCATACTTCGGACTTGAGAAGCTCATTTTTGAACTTCACCTGCTTTACTCCTTTGAACTCCCACCACTTTGTTCGAGTTACACTATTTCTTCTGACCTTACTTGAATTGTTCCTAAACTTGACATCCAAGACCAACCGATGTTGACTTGATGTTAACATCCAGGACAGTTGAAGAATAATTTCCAATCATGGTTTGAGAATGTTGCATAGTTTGAGAATGTTGCATACCGGTGATAGCATGCAATGAAATTTCAGGTTCTCTAACTTCCAAGTCATCAGATGCTTCATCTGGTGGTCTTGGATCCTCCAATTCTATCAAGAATAGTTTCTTGCATCAATGGTTGAAGGAATACAGCTCATCATAGTTGTAACAAAGTCCATTTGTACAATGTTCAACCATTTTTGCCCGACTCAGATGTTTGTCAAATGGAGTTGAAGTTCTTCCTGCATTTGAAGCCACTCTGCTTATACTTCCCTTAGATTCGCGGTTTTAGTTCCCAACAGATATTGTTGTAGAATGTTGAAGAGATCCTATTGTAATTACTCGTCACATGTCTGATCGAGTCAACTATTGTTTCTTCTCAAATGCCAAAGCAAAATTCATTGCAGAAACCAAATTTGGTGGGTTCTACATTTCAACCTCAAGGTGAATGGCTGGGTAGAAGTGTAACACACGAACAGTTGCAAAAGTCAGAGGTCCATGTGCTGTGAATAGTGCTGATGAACAGTACCGATTGACAATACTAAAGCCTACCCTAATGAATCAAAAGCTCTGATACCACAATAAAATTAATGTATTTGAGAGAAATTTTTGTATTTTTCATATGTTTCAATGACTTTGTGCATATGCCTATTTATATACAAGATTCTTACCATTACAAGGAAATTTAATTTAATGGAAACTTATACAAATAAGAAACAAGATATACATTGGGAGAAAGAAATAATAATCCCTTGAATGTAAGGATTGAGATTCCAATACTTTTTTACTTAGGGTATCCCGTCGCCTTAGTATTGCCTCCCGCCTTAATAACACTGACCATAGCTTGGTGCCAACCAAGATGAGTCATTGCTTTTGCTAGTAGTTAAATTTGAAATAAAAGCATGGTACAAAGGTGACAAACAATGATAACTCAGAAATTATAAATAGGATGAGGGCTTTTCAGGTGGAACGAGTACTGTTTCAGAGAGCAATTGAAAGAGTAACATCGTTTGTTAAAGGCTTAATTGGTGGAAGAGATGATATCAAAGTAGGCATTGAGTCATTGTGATTAGTCTGTGGACCTATATCATGAGAAGGAACATTAATTGGGATAGTAGGTAAAAGGTTTAAGTGAGGATGTCTAGTGTAAACTTGAAGAGGAGGAACAATCTTTGGAGGGAGAAGAATGGGAGTGGGAAGAGCTATGGAGAAGGCATTGTTGTTTAGTGTAAGAAATATGGAGAGGTCTCGAAAAGGTTACACTTGTCGGAAGAAAGTATCTTTTTGTAGTTGCATCATAGCATTTATAACCTTTCTAGGGACCTGGGTACCCTAGGAAAACACATTTAGCATATTTTGATTGAAGTTTATCTTTCCCAGGTATTAGATTGTGAACAAAAGCTAGTACACCCAAACACTCATGAAGTGGAAAAGGATTTTGATTTAGATAAAGGATTGAATGAGGGCTATTATTCTGCAATATAGAAATAGGCATTTGACTAATTATATAACATGCAATAAGAATAGAATTCCCTTAAAAAATGGAGAGGAATATTGTGATGGAGTAATGTGCGAGTTGTTTCAATTAGGTGCTTAATTTTACTTTAAGCTATTCCATTTTGTTGAGGAGTGTGAGCACAATAAGATTGATGAAGAATTCCCTCGAAAGACCTAAATGTGGAGAAAGAAGTTGTAAAATAATATTTGGCATTATCACTAATTAATTTCTTGATTGAGACACCAAACTGATTACGGATTTCAGCACAAAAGGTTTGAAAGATAGAAAATAAGTCAAATTTAATTTTCATGAGAAATAACCAAGTGCAACGAGAGTAATTATCAATAAAAGTTACAAAATAATGGAAATCTATATTAGAGCTGACACGATTTGGACCCCATACATATGAATGAACAACTTCAAACATAGTGTGGCCCTATTATTGACCCATTTTGGGAAAGAAGTACGAGTTTGTTTCCCAAGCTAACACAATTGACATTGTAAATTGAGACACCAAACTGATTACGGATTTCAACACAAAAGGTTTGAAAGATGGAAAATAACTCGGATCTATTTTTTCATGAGAAATAACCAATTGCAATGAGAGTAATCATTAATATAGGTAAGAAAGTAATAGAAATTTAGATTAGAGCTAACACGACGTGGGCCTCATACATATGAATGAACAACTTCAAACATAGATGTGGCCCTATTATTGATTGGTTTTGGGAAAGAAATATGAGTTTGTTTCCAAAGTTACATGACTCACACTCTAAATGAGATAGTTTGGAAAGGTTTGGAATCATATTTTATAATGTGGAGACTCGAGTGTCCTAGGTTACTGTGAAGGAGATCAGGAGAGGCAGCAAAAGTGGAAGCAAAAGGTGATAGTTTTATATTTGGACTGGATAGCTAGTACAAGCCCTGTGACTCGTATCCTATTCCAATCAAGCTTTGTGACTCTTGTCCTATTCCAATCAAGCCCTGTGTCTTATTCCAATCATCTTTCTTGTTCTTTGATCCTGTACAAGGATAGAGTTAGCCAAGAAAGTACTAGAACAATTTAGATGTTTATTAACTTACTAATGGATACCAAATTATAAAGACATTTGGGTGCAAATAAAACTGAGGTTAAAGATAATAAAGGAAGAGCGCAAGCCTTACCTGTTCCTTTAACTATAGTTTTTGATCCATTAGCTAGGGTAACTTTAGAAAGGGTTGAAGAAGAATTAAGACAAGAGAAAAGATTTTTGTTACTAAAGATGTGATCGGAGGCACCAGAGTGAAAAATCCATGGCTCAATAGATGAGGACTGTGTCAATAAATCGAATGAATTACCATGTTGTGTTGCGTAGGCAACAAAAGTGGATGATGACCATAATTTCATTGCTTGGTACTATAGATAATTTTCATAATCATATCCTGTCAGGGTGATGGAATGTGTGGATGAAAAATGGATGTTAATTGCCCCTTTTAAGGACATTCTTTTTTTTTTTTTTTTCCTTTTTCATTTTTTTTCGAAATACCTAGATTAGCTACTACAAGGAATGAGAACTTATCCTTGAAGAGTTCTAGTAAAGGTCACTAGCCGTGAAGGGTTGTCGGACTCGAGCAAAATGGTCAGCAAGAATGGGTGGACAGAAGTTGGTCTAAACAACTAGACGGGTGCGTGTACTTCACATGCATAGCTTTTGAAGGCCAGCTTTTGGCAAGGTACTTACCAGCAAGTGGGTTTCCTCCTAGGTTGGGAGGTGGGACTTAGCTTTTAACATAAAAGGTGGGAAATGCTTGAAGGGTAGGGGAGAGCATTTGGTTGGTTCGGTTCCGAACCGAATCGAATACCAAAAATCGAAAAACCGAATCGCTTAAAAATGTAAACCGAATCGAACCGAACCAAACCGAAAAATATCGATTCTGTTTGGTTCCATTGCATTAAACCGAAAATATTAAAATTTTTATTCTTTTGTGGGTTATGCATCTTGGGCCGGGTTATACATCTTGAGTCTTGAGGCTTATGCATCTTGGGTTGGAAAATTATTTGTGCCATTTTACAATTTGGTTTTATCGGTTTTAACCGATGAAAAACCGAACCGAACTGAAAACCGAATATATTAAAATTTTCGAACCGAACCGAACCGATAAAACTAAAAAATCAAACCGATTGAACCGAAATGGTTCGGTTTGATTTTTCGGTTCACACCGAAAACTGCACAGGGATTGAAGGGTACCGAGTGTTTGTGTTTTCAAACTGAAACAAAGGAGATGGCATGGACTGAGAAATTTAGGCTCTGATACCATGAAAGAAATAAAGATTAAGGGGATTTGTGGAATAGCTTAATTAATTTTACCAAGTTGTGTGATATATTTTTATGCAATTATAGATAAGATAAACATTATCAATGATATCTCTATTCTAACAATACTTATAGTTAAACATGGGGAATGGTTATGTAATTTGTTATTTGCCTTTGAGTTTCTATTAAGCTAAATTTCAAGCCAAAATGTAGGTTGTTGCTGTTGATATTTGCTTTAAATTATTTAAATTTTAAATTGTGTATTACTGGTTGCAGGAAGAGATTGATGATTTGAAACAAAAAGTGGAGAAGGAATTCCTTCCAAAGCCAACTGTTGTAAGTTTTAGGCAACTTGTAATAAAAATTTGTGCCTTGATCATTCGTTTATAAAAGGGTCCATGCATAGTTACATGCTAGATGCATACACAACTTTGTATATAAAAAATAACAGATGAATTTTTGGTCTAGATTATGTAACCAACTTTTGCTGTACTAAACCAATACATAGCACTATAATTGAGCTAAGTCAATGCAGTATATTTCTCAAACTCTAACTCCATTTGAAAATTCAAAGCTCAAAACTTAATTTGAATGAAATAAAGGGCATATTTGTTTCATCAATTGTGGTTAGCTGTTGGTGGTTAATGATCAAATATTGGTGGTTAGCAATCAGCGGTTGAAGGTTCAAAAGTTGACAGCTGAAAATTATGGCTTCAGCTGTACAATTGTAATCTTGAACCATTGATCATTGACAATAGTCAATGGTTGGAAGCTTAAAATCTAAAAGTTGACTTCCAGCTTTTCAGCCAAATGGGCACTAAAGTTTTATTTTTTCATACTTGAACTTGGCATGATAATATACTTGAGATTCTTGCACTCTAGTGGCTTGACTTGGTCACTTTAAAACCTTAAATTTTTTTATTAAATTAAGTTTCAAACTTGAATATATTTGAGTGGGCTCAAGTCCAACTTGACTTAGACCTTCCATAAATCAGAAAAATAAAAAATTAACTAGGTCATTAGGTTTGTGAGCTACTTTAGTTGAGTGTGATACTGAAAGTTGATTTGGCTGGCTATTTGAGCTATTCATTAATTGAGCTCAGGTAATTCAAGAGTTGCTTGACTCTTCTGCCCAATGTCTTCAAAATATAACCAGGCCAAAGAAATAGATAAAAGAAATAGAATTGTAGTTGACTTTGATAGTATCTGTTTTTCCTCTTCCTTTTTGTTTATTGGCGAAGAAATTTAAGGTTGTTCTTCATGGAGTAAGTATTGCATTGCATTGCAGGATCTCTTTTAACCCAAATAGAAAAGGAATATAGTTTATCCAAACAAAATATCTTTTAAGACAAAAATCAATATGGTGCCTATTACTTAATAAAGGAGAAACTTTATATATATAGAATTGGATGTATGTGCTTTGCTCCTTTTATTGTGCGAATTAATTACTTTTTACTATGTTAACCAACTTTTTGTTATGTTTTCTTTTCCAATATGATGAATAAAAATTTGGATTACTCAAAAAATCAACAAGATTTTATTGCTTGATAGGCGGAGCTTGAAGAAAAGGCTAAATATCTGCGTGAGGATATAATGAAAGATGTAAGTGTCATTGACTTGATGATGTAGCGTTTGAAAACTTTTTTTTTTTCTTTTGAGCCTTTTCACACGTTGTCAATAAAATTGGTAAGTTTAGTCATGCAAAATATGTAGAACACAGTTATTAAAACTAGCCTAGGCATCAACTTGGTCAAAGACTACACTTGTCTAACTCGAGGATGATATAGTGAAGGAAAAACAAATGTAGGAATTATTTTGATTTAATTCTTATGAAAATTAAGATTTTTCTTGTAATTTTCTACTCTTTTCGTCCAAAAATTTGTTTATTTTATTCCTTTTTAGGATGTCCCAAATATGTGCCCACTTTCACAAAGTTGAAAAAAAAAAGTTGATTTCCTATTTTTCCTCATTAACTTCTTTAATTTGAATTGTGAAGTCCATAGTAAATTGTGAGATTAATTGCAACTTTGTATATCATAACCTTCACTTTGCATTTCACGAAATTTGTATTTATTATGGCATCAAAAATGATGAGGGGTGTAAAAGGAAGAATGCAATGAAAAATGTGGGTTGTCATGATATTAATTATGTTTTCTTAAATTTGTGCAAAATGAAAAATGAGAACTTTACAAGGATAGATGGAATATTTAAGAGTATCACATAACTTCTATGTCTGATCTTATTTAGAAATTTATGGTTCTACATTTTTTAAGATCTTTATCTGTATTAGAATTTTTCTTAAGAATGATGGCAAAATTGCATTCAACTATTGGCCAAGCTCTACAACAAGCCTTAAAGGGTGTATTTAGCCAAATTGAACTAATACTTCTATTTTTCATCGAAATTAACCCTCCATTTTACCAATTTAATAAAATATTATATACTTTTTATTTGTTTTTAATATTTTTCTTTTGTAAAAAAGAGAAAAATTTTAGAAAAAAGAATGGCAATTTGGTTACTTGTCTTTGTATGTGTCTCTCTTAAAAATGATCAACCTATTCTTCCTATTCCAACTCTTTCTTATGGCCAAATCCCAATTGTCATACTTATTTTTTTTACCTTTGTTATGGAAAGTCAACTGTGTATTGTGTATATTTGTATTCCTAATTAGTTAAGATAGTGTTCCCATTTTAGTGCATAATCATAGGAATTTAGGATAAATTTCAATAACTGTCCCTGAACTTATATAGTTGTAACACTACAGTTTTTTAACTTTAAAATGTACATAAAACCCCCTAAACTTTTAAATTTTACACAGTAAAATTCCTCTGACTTTCAATTACTGATTTTTCAGTTAGAAACTGATATGAATAGCTCCCTCATGGCACTCAGTTAATATTTCTCTCTCATCTCTTATGCAAAGTGAAAAATTATTCTCTTTACGCATGAAAATTTATTCTGTCTATAGAGAGAAAAAGGATTCAATTTACACATAGCTTGAGAAAGAAAAGAGAAATACTGACTAAGCTTCATGCTGGATCTGTCCAGGTTAGTGTCAAACTGAAAAACTGGTAATTAGATATTAGAGTGATTTTACTGTGCAAACTTTGAAAGTTGATAGGGTTTTATGTTACATTTTTAAATTGAGGGACTGTAACATTACAACTAGATAATTTCAGGGACAGTTATCAAAATTTATCTTAGGAATTTATATAGGATGACTTTGATATAATGGTAAAGTTACTCTGCAGATTAAACTTACAAGTGAGGGTTCAAAGAATAGTTAATGGGTTTGAGCCATGAAAACAACCTCTTTGGAAAGCAAGGGTAAAATTGCGGACATCAGTCGTTCTCAATGCCCACAAGTGTGGGATGTTTCATGTACTGAGTCACTCTTTTAATCATAGAAATTTATATTTGGATAAAAGCTTAATTTTGCCCCTCAGCTTTTTGTTCATGTCCAATTTACTTATTTTTAAGTTTTTGGCCTTGTAGTGAATATTTTTCTATGTATTGTATTGAATAAGATGCAAAGGATCCTATAATTAAGTATTCTAATTAGAAAGATATCCTAATAATGAAGCTAACTAATTGAGAAAAAATATTATTTACATAATTATAGGATTGACTTCTTATAACACTCCCCCTCAAGTTGGAGCATAGATATTAATCATGCCCAACTTATTATAAATGTAGTCAACCTGAGCCTTATTTAGAGCCTTTGTGATGATATCTCTTAATTGCTCTCTAGTTTTGACATGCACTGTTAAGATGATCTTCTGTTGAATCTTTTCTCGAAGGAAGTGACAATCAATTTCAATATGCTTAGTATGCTCATGAAACACTGGATTAGAGGTGATATGGAGAGCAGCTTGATTGTCACACCATGGCTTGGCAAGAGATGAGATGTCAAGGCCAACTTCATCCAATAACTGACGTGTCCACATTACTTCACACACAGTTTGGGTCATAGCTTGATATTTTGATTCAGCACTCGAACGAGAAACTATAATTTGTTTCTTACTTCTTCAAGATACTAAGTTTCCTCCAACAAAGATATAATATCCTGTGATTGACCTCCTATCAATCTTTGAACCTACCCAATCTGCATCTGAAAAGCACTCAATATTTAACTGCCCATGATTGCTATATAAGAGACCCCGACCTGGAGCACCCTTCAAGTAACATAAAATTTGTCTCAAAACTTTCCAATGGGTAATAGTAGGAGAAGACATAAATTGACTTACAACACTAACTGAATATGTAATATTTGGACGAGTCACTGTGAGATAATTAAGTTTGCCAGCCAATCTCCTATACATCTCTGGGTCCTCAAATAGTTCACCATCTCCTGCTATAAGCTGAAGATTAGGAGTCATTGGTGCACTACATGGTTGGGCATCTAATTTCTCTGTTTTCGCTAGTAAATCAAGGAAATACTTCCTCTGAGATAAATCAAGGACATACTTCCTCTGAGACAAGAAGATGTCTTTCTTACAACTTGAAACTTCAATGCCTAAAAAATATTTTAACAAACCCAAATCTTTTGTTTGAAACTGAGTCTGAACGAATGACTTAAGTGATGAAATGCTTGCAGAGTCATTTCCAATAATGACAATATCATCAACATATATTATAAGCAAGATTAGTCTAGCTTTAGACTGTCTATAAAACACCGAATGATCAAACTTGCTCTTCTACATACCAAACTGCTGAACTAACTCACTGAATCTATCAAACCAAGCTCGAAGACTCTGTTTCAAGGCATAAAGGGATTTTCGAAGCCTGCAAACTTTGCCTAACTCCCCCTAAGCAACAAAACCTGGTGGTTGCTCTATATAAACTTCCTCCTGGAGATCGCCATGAAAGAAAGCATTTTTGATATCCAACTAATGTAAAGGCCAATCATATCTAGCTTTCAAGGAAACAAACAAGTGAACAGAAGCTAGTTTAGCAACAGAGGAGAAGATGTCAGAGTAATCAGCCCCATAAGTCTGAGCATATCCTTTAGCAACAAGGCGAGCCTTGAGATGAGCCACAGTGCTATTAGGATTTACTTTCACTATAAAAACCTATTTACATCCTATAGCTTTCTTATCCGGAGGCAGATGCACCAATTCCCAATTACCATTAGTATCTAAAGCCACCATATCCTCTTCCATTGCAGCACGCCAACTAGGATAGGATAACGCCTCAACATTAGTTTTATGAGTAGAAATAGTGTTTAGAGAACTAACAAAATAAAGAGATGAAGGAGATAATTGATCATAACATACAAAAGAAGAAATAGGATAAGTACATTGACACTTACCTTTGCGAAGAGCAATAGGAAGATCTAAGTCAAATGGAGGAGCAGTGGATGGAACTAGATCTTCTGACAAAGAGGCAAGTGGAGGATCTGAGTCAAGAGCCTCCAATCTCCTAGAATAAACATGAACAACAGGTGGTCGAGGGGGTCGAGCATGTGCTGGTGCAGGAGAATTCTGAGGACTTGACACTAGATGGACAGAATAGACTAAGAGATCATCTTTCTTTCCCTGACTCTCATAAATAGGTGAGGGAGGAAAGAATAGAGTGAATTCAAAAAAGGTAACATTAGCAGACATAGTATAACGATTAAGGGTTGGAAAAAAACATTTATACCTTTTTTGAAGTTGAGAATATTTGAGGAAGAGACATCTAAGAAACTTGGGATCCAGTTTAGTAACCTGTGGACGAACATCTCGCACAAAACAAGTACTATCAAAGATATGAGATTCAATAAGAAACAAGGATTTAGAAGAAAAGAAAATGGTATAAGGAATGTCGTCGTTACGGACAGATGATTGCATACGATTAATTAGGAAACAAGCTGTAGAAACTGCATCAACCCAAAACTGTTTTGAGACCTTCATTTGGAAAAGGAGTGCTCGTGCTACCTTAAAAAGATGTTGATTTTTCCTTTCAGAAATCCCATTTTGAGATGGAGTATCAATACAAGATGTCTGAGGACGAATACTATTTTGTGACATATAGGTTTGGAAATTGCTAGAAAGATGTTCCTTAGCATTATCACTTCTCAATATACGCACGCGCAAAGGTATTAAATTGAGTTTGAATCTCAGCACAAAAGGCACGGAAAATAAAAAATAATTCTGAATGATTCTTTATTAAAAATAACCAAGTAACACGGGAATAATTATCAACAAATGTAACAAAATACTTGAATCCAGAGTTTGAAATAATAGGATATATACCTCAAACATCATAATGAACTAACTCAAAAGGAGAAGAAGTCCGTTTATTGACACGATATTTTAGGCAAACGATGATATTTGACAAACTGACATGACTCACGATCTAAAACTGATAAAGATTGAAACTGTGAATATAATTTTTTCAAGACAAATAAAGAAGGATGTCCCAATCGACAATAGACTTCAATAGGAGTTAAATTACTGGAACACACAAGAGATCTTGGCACCTGTTTGTCAAGGACGTAAAGGCCTCCGGACTCATATCTCCTACCAATAATCTGCTTCGTCGTAAGATCCTGGAACAAACAATGATCAGGAAAGAATGAGAAACTACAATTTAAGAATCGAATAAGTTTACTAACAGAGAGTAAATTAAAGGCGAATTTGGGTAGACACAAAACATATGACACACAAAACATATGATCCTAGAACCAATGACACAAGACTTAGACCCATCGGCCAAAATAACAGAGGATGAAGGATGATGAGTTTGAAAGTTAGACAAAAAGGCTAGAATTACCTGTCATGTGGTCTGTAGCATCAGAATCAAATCAATGACCCACTTGGAGGAGACAAAGCATGCAGTAGATTTACCTGACTCAGCTTTTGTAGTGATTGGGGAACTAGGACACTTTAGAGATGCCTGATACTGGGAGAACTGTGCATATTCTTTAGCTAACACTAAAATTGCTTTCTTAGAAGGAGCTACTGAAAAGTCATCAACTGCCACATTAGCCATATGAGATCGTTGGTTCTTATTCTGAAGCTTTGGACAATATCTTTTTGTATGACCTGGCTCATAGCAATAATAACATTCAATTCCTCTTGAGTCACGATTAGGGGCAGCCTCCCCTCCATGCTGGTTTTCCTTATTGCCACTATACCCTCCTTTCCTGCCTCCTCTATTACTTTGTCTTCCACTGTTAGTACGACTAACAAGAGCACTATTATTAGATTGAGATAATTGGGGAGCTTTAGTACGGAGTACTCTTGAGAAAGTATCATGCAGAGATGAAATTTTAGAACTAGAAAGAATTTGAGATTTAGCAATCTCAAACTCTGGGGGAAGACCTGCCAAAAAACTCATGACAACCATTTATTCTCGTTGAGCTTGCTGAACTTTCACATAAGGATTAAACGGTATTAAGACATTGAGTTCCTCATAGATTCTTTTAAAATCCATAAAATAGGCTGTGAGCTACTTATCTTGTTTCTCTGCACGATAAAATGTCTTACATAATAAATACGAGAGATATTTTGCTTTATCCGAATATAAGAATTCTAAATAATCTATCAACTTTTTAACAAACTCACAATGATTAATTAGGCTAATTACCTCACTGTTAATGAAATTTTGAATTTGCAAGAATAAACACGAGCATCTTTCCTTATCTAAGTTTGCTTTGTATCATCAATAGGAGGATCTTGGGTGAGATGATCATCCTTATCGATACTCCACAAATAAATCCGAACAGTCTTATTCCAATCCAAATAATTAGAACCATTAAGTTTGTGTTCTGTGATTTTAATCATCACAGGAATCACATCTGCTACTACACTTTTGCTTTCAGCCATTAAAAAAATTTCACAGCAGCAACTCACAGAAATCTCCTTACCCAAACCAATAAACACATAGTAAACACACCTCAAAACACAATTTTAAAGCAGTTCGGTGTAACAAAAGCCAAAGACGTACCCAACAGTAGGTGGACCAAGACAAATTATCTCCACAAGAGCACCCTATGACAAAATAGCTAATAGGGATGCAGTGTACACCCCAACGCAACACTGGCGAGAGGAATCGGACCGGCAGATGACGGCGGACGCGTCTCCACTCTCCGGCTAGTTGGACGGCGGTAGAAACTTGTAACGGCCCGTGAGACTCTCTCACCAACCTTCTGATGGCCGGATTTTTGGGTGAGGTCACTAGCAGATGGTCTTCCTTCCTGGGTGGGCGGCGAGACCCAAATGTCACCAGGATCCTATAATTAGGTATTCTAATTGGGAAGATATCCCAATAATTAAGCTAACTAATTAAAAAATATATATATTATTTACATAATTATAGGATTGCTTCCTATAATAGGCCTAATTTGCCTAAACTTTTTGATTTAAACTCAAATTAGCCCTTCCCAATTGAGTGAGCTATACACGCCCCAAAAAATATATATATTTAATTAATTTTTTTAGTATTAAAAATATTATTTTAATATATTTTTTAATTTTATTAAAATTAATTTAAATATTTAATTTAATTAAATATCATTTTAATTTTTGTTGAAAAAGAAAGAATATTTTTTGTGGGCAAATTACAATTTAGTTCTTGAGATTTGGTAAAATCTACAGATTAGTCCCTACATTTTTAGAACTCACCTGTTTAGTTCTTGACAATTTAATAAATCTACAAAATAGTCCTTGATGGAGGAAAATTAAAAATTTTAATTGTTTAAATTTTTAATTTTACAAATTAAAAATTTGTAAACTATATATTAAAATTTTTAACATAATTAATGACGTTGTCTGGGATCCTTGAGTTACTAAATAAGTGTACTTGGAGGATTTAACCCAAAATCGTTTAGAGTGGAGAAAGCGAATCCATATAACCGACCCCAAATTTTTGGGATAAAGGCTTAGTTGAGTTGAGTTGTACAAAATAGTCCCTGATGGAGGAAAATTAAAAATTTTAATTGTTTAAATTTTTAATTTTACAAATTAAAAATTTGTAAACGATATATTAAAATTTTTAACATAATTAATGACGTTGTCTGGGATCCTTGAGTCACTAAATAAGTGTACTTGGATCTTAGTTGCCTAAAACCAAAGAAGTGAGGCTGACGGCTAAGAATAGCCACTTCGAGCTCAAGTTACAGGAGATTTCTGAAGAATATAGAGAAAACAATGAAGGTGATTTGGTCATGTGAAGCGTAGACATACGGAGACTCCAGTTAGACAAGTAGAGCGCATTAGGTTAGAGGATAAAAAGAAAAAAAAGAATATACCTAAATTGACTTGGAGGAGAGTAGTACAACATGACCTAGAAGCATTACACATTTCTGAGGATTTAACCCAAAATCGTTTAGAGTGGAGAAAGCGAATCCATATGGCCAACCCTAAATTTTTGGAATAAAAGTTTAGTTGAGTATAGAGAATACAATGAATGTCGAGAAAAGCATATCTGGCTAGGTGTTTGGAGCCTATTTCTAAGGTGATAAGAGATTCCTCTACAGTATATTTGGGATTTAGTTGATAAAATCCTGCCATCTCCTATGGAAATGTGCCTTGTCAACGTGATTCTTGGCGAAGATCTCACGTTTTGATCATTTTTTTCATTTTATACCGAACTTGCTTTGAATGATCCAAGCTCTTTTTGATCTCTTTCCAAGCTAGTTTAGTTGACCGCATTATCCGATCTCCCTAAGTTCAATCATAATGTGCTTTAGCTGACATCCGAACTCTATCTTAGAATGTTTCTCAATTGGATTTGATCTTCTAGCCTATCAGATAAGATTTTTTGGAATTCAATCTGCTAGAGATTGGTTCGGATTTTATAGCATACTATATCAATTAAAAAATTAACTATTTATATTTACAAATTAAAATTTTTAACATAATTGATATAGTTAATTTTACAAAATAATTATTAAATACAAAATTAACTATTTATTAAATCTGAAGGACTAAATAGGTGGGAGTACGACCCAGCGTGGAAGGCACTCGATCCTCTAGGTTTTTATGAGCCACCGGGGGCACACCGGACCTCGCACAACGTGCGATGCTCTTTTAGTCGCCGGACCCTACCTCCAACTAGGTCATTTTCAGGGTGGGCAAGCTGTTAAATAGAAAATGTAACTCTTCTTGAGGCCCTGTCAACATCTCCAGACTCCCTAAAGTCTCCGTCAGGCCCTAGCCGCCATATCTCGTTTTGAGTTTTAAAAATATAGAGACTAATATGTAAGTTTTGTCAAGCCTTACGGACTAAATTATAATTTATCTTATTTTTAATTAGAGGCTTATTTATAATTAACAAAAAATTTTAAGAATCTTAAAGTAGTTATCATTTTAATTTTTGCTAAAAAAAGAAAGAATATTTTTAACTAGGGGCTTATTTGTACAACTAAACTAAACTCAACTCAACTCAACTAAGCCTTTATCTCAAAAAATTTGGGGTCGGCTATATGGATTCGCTTTCTCCACTCTGAACAATTTTGGGTTAAATCCTCAGAAATGTGTAATGCTTCTAGGTCATGTTGTACTACTCTACTCCAAGTCAATTTAGGTCTACCCCTTTTTTTCTTTCTATCCTCTAACCTAATGTGCTCTACTTGTCTAACTGGAGCCTCCGTATGTCTACGCTTTACATAACCAAACCACCTTAATTTCCCTTCTCTCAACTTATCTTCAATTGGCACCAGTCCTACCTTTTCTCTAATACTCTCATTACGGACTTTATCTAGTCTAGTATGGCCACTCATCCACCATAATATTTTCATCTCTGCAACTCTTATTTTAGATGCATACGACTCTTTCAGTGCCCAACACTCACTACCATATAACATAGCCGGTCGTATGGCTGTACGGTAAAATTTTCCTTTCAATTTATTGGGAATCTTACGATCACATAAAACTCCCGTGGCACTTCTCCACTTCAACCATCCGGCTTTAATCCTATGACTAATATCCTTCTCACATCCCCCATCTACTTGAAGGACTGAGTCTAGATATTTAAAGTGATTACTTTGGGGCAATATCACTCCATTCAAACTAACTCCTTCCCTATCACCAGTTTGGCCTTCACTGAACTTGCAATGCATGTATTCTGTCTTCGTTCTACTTAATTTAAAACCCTTTGACTCTAGAGTACTTCTTCAAAGTTCTAGCTTTCTATTGACTCCTTCTCGTGTCTCATCTATCAGAACAATATCATCCGCAAACATCATGCACCAAGGAATACTCTCTTGTATATGTTTCGTCAGGTCATCTAAAACTAATGTAAAAAGGTAAGGGCTTATGGCTGATCCTTGGTGTAATCCAATTGAGATCGGAAAATCTCTTGTGTCCCCTCCCACTGTGCGCACAATAGTAGTTGCTCCTTGATAAATATCTTTCAATACTTGTATGTACCTAATAGATACCCTCTTTTGTTCTAACACATTCCATAAGACCTCTCTTGGAACACTATCATAAGCCTTCTCCAAATCAATAAAAACCATGTGTAAATCTTTCTTCACATCTCTATATTTCTCCATCAAGCTTATAATGAGAAAGATCGCTTCCATAGTTGAACGACCGCGCATGAAACCAAATTGATTGAGAGAGATAGAAGTATCATGACATAGTAGATGCTCCACAACTCTCTCCCACAACTTCATAGTATGGCTCATGAGTTTAATTCCCCTATAGTTTGAGCAACTCTGTATGTCTCCCTTATTTTTAAAAATAGGTATTAAAATACTCTTCCTCCATTCATCAGGAATTTTCTTTGAGTTTAGAATCTTATTAAATAATTTAGTTAACCATGCCACTCCTATATCTCCCAAATACTTCCACACTTCAATTGGTATTTCATCGGGTCCACAGGCTTTACCCACTTTCATTCTCTTAAGTGTTTCCTTTACTTCTAAAGATCTAATCCTTCTAGTATAATTCACATTCTTTTCTATTGTTCTATAATCTATATTCACGCTATGACCATTTTGACTATTATTAAAGAGATCATTAAAATAATTTCTCCATCTTTCTTTAATGTCCTCATCTTTCACCAACACTTTTCCTTCTTTATCCTTAATGCACCTAACTTGATTGAGATCTTAACATTTCCTTTCTCTCCTCCTTGCTAATCTATAAATATCTTTCTCCCCTTCTTTAGTTCTAAGTTTCTCATATAACTTTTCAAAGGCCTGTGCTCTTGCTTGACTAACTGCCTTTTTTGCCTCTTTCTTTGCTATCTTGTACTGTTCATGTGCCTCATTATTATCACATTTAGGTAATTTCTTATACCATTCCCTTTTTCTCTTCACTGCCTTTTGTACTTCCTCATTCCATCACCATCTCTCTTTTGAGGGTGGTCCCTGTCCTTTAGACTCTCCAAGTACTTTTCTAGCTACTTGTCTAATCTTTGATGCCATCTGTATCCACATATCATTAGCCTACATATCCAGCTTCCATACTTCGGACTCGAGAAGCTCATTTTTTAACTTCCCTTGCTTTACTCCTTTGAACTCCCACCACTTTGTTCGAGCTACACTATTTCTTATGACCTTACTTGAATTGTTCCTAAACTTGACATCCAAGACCACCAACCGATGTTGACTTGTTAAAGCCTCTCCTGTAATGACCTTGCAATCCTTACATAGAGCTCTATTTGTCTTCCTAGTTAAGAGGAAGTTGATTTGGCTTCTATGTTGGCCACTTTTGAAAGTCACTAAATGTGACTCTCTTTTTATAAAGTAGGTATTTGCTAGTATTAGGTCGTATGCTATAGCAAAATCCAGGATGCTTTTTCCCTCCTCATTTCGACTGCCAAAACCAAAACATCAATGAACATTCTCATAACCTTGTCTATCACTTCCTACATGCCCATTCAAATCTCCACCAATGAAAACATTCTCTTCATTCGGTATGCTTTGCATTAAATCATCCATATCTTCCCAAAACCTTTGTTTACTCTCACTGTCTAGTCCTATTTGTGAGGCATAAGCACTAACTATATTTATTGTTTCTCCTTCTAGTACTAGCTTTACTAGTATAATTCTATCTCTTACTCTTTTCACAGCTATTACTGTGTCTTTCAATGTCCTGTCTATGATTATACCCACTCCGTTCTTATTTCTCTCCTTTCCGGTAAACCATAGTTTGTACCCTGAATTATCCACTTCCTTACTTTTCTCTCCTACCTATTTAGTCTCCTGAATGCAAGCAATATTCACTCTTCTCCTTTCCAAGGTATCCACAAGCTCTATTAATTTTCCTGTAAGTGATCCAACATTCCAAGTACCAACCCTGATCCTCCTCCTATCCTGCTCTTCCTTCCTAATTGGTCTCCTTCTATGATATCTTCTATTGTTTTCTATGTCTATCTTGTGTTCTGTTCCACTATTTGTTCTACTATCTGTCCTATGGACTAACTTCTTTACCCACACCCGTCCATGATGTGGGAACCCTTGCTCACTTAACACCACTCCCAGGTGCCGGCATGGTGCATCGCTTTCGGTGAACGCCCTACACCCTTGCACATTTCTCACTACACCCGGGCTCTGATGTAGCGCGTCGTTAGTAGAGAACGCCCCAACATTTATATTATTTGAATCTATATCATAGGATGTGACGAAAAATTTTACGCTGGTTGTCACCTACCGCAACCCTCCTCTTTTATCCGGTCTTGGGACCGGCTAAGCACAAACTACTTAGGCGGAGTTGGCTTATTTGTAATTAACCAAAATTTAAAATGATTTTAAAGTAATTAACCTATATTTTAATTATATGCTATTAAAAATGAAAAAAAATCTAACTCACGCACTGCTTCAATGCGTAATTTTCACTTCCGTAGGAGGAAGAGGCTAATTTGAGCTTCAATAAAAGGGTTTGGATTAATTGGGCCAAAAACTTAAAAATTGGTAAAATTGGGCATGGACAAAATATTCAAAGGCAAAATGAGCATTCTTCCATTTATATTTCTATTTAGGACACGATTGTAGCAAGTATAAGTATCAAAATCATTATGAGATACAAGAAGAATTTCTTCATTGCATGGTAAAGCTTGGCTGGGGAAAGGAAAATTTCTCGTAGCCTTTGTTCCAAGTCAAGACCCTAAGAGTATGTAAACCCCACTGTGAACATGGGCCACCTACATAGGGTGACATTTCATCCTCATCACCTACCTAGAGAGGTTTTCTGACTGCTGACGAGCTTGCTTGCAAAGTATCACTTAAAGACTGATGAGTGACTATCATGCACTGATCTAAGCTTTGCCATCATCACACTCGATGGCATGTGAAGATGCGGAAGACATCGCTTGACTCTCTGTTCACCTCAAGGTGTACAGTGCACCTCATTGAACTGTTTTATGGTTTGGTGCCTTCTAGAAGATGTTCTGTTATTGGCAAGTCATTGTGCTTTCTAATGCTCTGTGCTTTTTGAAACTCTGTGTTTTTGGTGGTTTGGGGAAGAATTGAGTGAGGACCTAGTTTTGTGGTATTTTGTATTTTGTGTTATTAAGCATGACCTACCATTGTGATTGTTTTTGAGAAACTTGTTACTGTGAAGGGGGTTGTTTAAGTATCAATATTGCAAATTGGCCTTAAGATAGTCTTATAAAATGAAAGAAATCAAAGCTATTGTAGTAGATGTGATACCAATAATGATGAAAATCATGAAATACAAACTTAGTGGATCAAAATTTTCGGAATTGACTAAAACAATTTGTGTATCTAAGTTCAAATTGGTAAAAAGTTTCTCCAGTAACATTAGAAACCCTAAATCGTATTTATAAAATTAGGAATTCCAATCACATTAAGATTTTAGAACCATAATTAAATCTTAATTAGGAATACTAAATTAAACCAAAATAAATTAGGAAATAATAAAATTCCTAAATAATAGACCTAATAAGATAAAAATTTCTAAATAATTTTACAATGAGAATAATTCTTAAATTCTATCTTCCCATACTGCATTATTCTCCTCTGGGTAGAAAAAAACTCGTCCTTGAGTTCTGAATTGTTGAAGGATCAAGAACTAAGTAAGGAGAATGCACAGTACGATCTTTTTGGATGGAAGCAATAAGAACAACTTGAATAAGTTTGCACTCTCTTTTGTATTCTGGAAATATCTAGGCAAATAAAATCAATAGAGAATAACAGTTAAAATTTGATTGACTTTTTGCTCTAAAATAGACTCTTCAATGAGTAAAGGCTCAAGAACCACAATTTTGGATTCTTCAATTTCCATTATTGGCTTTGTAGCTTGACCATCTTCAATTTCAAGTTGCTCTTCTTCAATGTCATCTTCAACTTGCTCTTTTTGTTCTTCAATTTCAAGTTGCTTTTCTTGCTCTTCTTGTAGTTTCCTTGCATTTTCAAGACTTCTTGCTTTTATATTGTCAATACTTTTTCTTGCATCTAATTGCTCTCTCAATTGAAATGTATGTGTTTCTTTTCATGCTTCAAAAACTCTTCATGTTCTTTATCTTTGACTTATTGATGAGTTTGTTGAAAATGGTGTTCATTCTTACATTCTTCAAGTGCTTTCTCCCTTTATTGTAAGATTATTTTTATATATTGATAATCATTAAATAAACCATAAGAAGCATAATTAGGATCACCATGTAAGAATATCAAACAAGATATTTCATTATGCTGTTCATAATATCCATCAATGTCAGTTTGTATTCCTTGAATCGTATCCCATAACTCATCTAGTTGTACCAATGAATTATTAAAGTCAATCTGTTGTTCATTATCAAACCACATTATTATTTCAATTTAAAGAAGCATTACCTCATTGAAGAATGCTGAAATTTCAGCAATTTAGGAGTCATTTTCATGGAAAAAAATCCAGCAGATTCCTTAACATGACCTAATAGATTTTAGCAACTAGGAAGTTGGACAATAGAGATGGGCAGATTGGTGATTGGAGAAGGGATGGGGAGAGTCACATGCTAAAGAAATCTGGAAAACTTACAGGTATAGGTTTAATCTTCTTTTCCATGAAGTTGCAAGTGATCGGAAAGGCGCCAGAAGGGTCTCCTCGATGTCGCCGGTGAATTGGCGATGGCGGTGCTTGGATTTGATGGTCGGATTGTGGTATATGGTGAGGGGTGGGAGTGCATAGCTGGGATGCATTGTTTCTCAAAGCTTTATAAACAAGGTAGAAAACTTTGGACAAAGAGCGGAGGGAAATTTTGAGGACATTGGAAGGATTGAAAGCTTGCGAAAACTTGTGAAAATTTGGATTGAATTTAGGTTTTGATACCAAAATTGATATAGAACAAAGAGAAAGAACCAAGAATTATAAAGAATCAAGGACCAATCCTTGAAAGTGAGAACTATTTCTCATTATATTATTAATCTCATAAAATTTATAACAAAGCTTATCTCTAATAGCAATAAAAATCATAGATCTTATTTATAAAATTAGAAATCTCAATCGTATTAGAATTTTAGAACCCTAATTCAATCCTAATTAGGAATACTAAATTAAGCCAAAATAAACTAGAAAATAATAAAATTCCTAAATAATATACTTAATAAGATAAAAATTTCTACATAATAAAACTCTTAAATTTCCTAATTTTACAATGAAAATAATTCCTAAATCTATTTTAGTTACTGCATTAAAAGGCTTGTGATCTAGCTCATTAAACAGGCTCGTGAACTAATTTGTGTGTTTATGAACTGGCTTGTTTACAAAAACATTTATATTAGTAATTGTAATTTATAATGTTGCAAATATATTTATTTTATTTATGGTCATTTTAAAAAGTATATATTATTTAAAATTATAATATAATCAATATATAAAATATAGTTATTTGTAATTTAAAAAAAAATTAATTTGCATATTTAAAATAATATTAGTATATTAAATATATACTCTCAATATAGCAAAATAATACATTATTAAATATTATATTATTGTATAAAATTATGATATAATCAAAATAAAAAGTGTATTTATAAAATATGTATTTGTAAATTAAATATAATTTTTATGAAATATAAAAATTTTTGTATGAGAAATAAATTGAGAATATTATATAGTAAATGCATAATATTATTTTGAACTATTTTATCCGTATTAAAGTACTAAATAAATTAAAACTTAACTATATAGTTTTGGTGATGGCAGCCACATGACTTAAAACATGAACCCATCTCTCTTCCTCTTTCTTTCTATATTTTGAACTTTTAAAAGATTAATTTTCAAGTTTAACATTAATTTATCAATCATTATTATTACTTTTTCTCTCGTTCTAGTTTCTTCCCCCCTTTTTTTTTATTAACACCAATTAATCTATCTATATATTATTATTACTTTCTATAATATCCTTCTCTTAATCTGCCTCTCTCTCTCTCTCTCTCTCTTTGAACTATAATCCTTTAAAAGGTTAAAGTTCTAGTTTAGCACTTGACTTTCTACCTCTGTATATACTTTTAAACTTAGATATGTGCTTCTATTTATTCCATGCAAATTAAATTCTTCATATCTTAAATAGAGTATTAGTAAAACACATATAACACTAAATATAATTTGATAAATTAAATAATATAATACATTTAATCCTTTTAAACTTATTTAAATAAATTAAATATAAAAATAGTAAAAACACTCAAATTTTAATATATTTATATTAAAATTAATAAATTAATTTATTAACGGCATAAATTAATTAACAATATAAAAGTTAATATATTTTATTAGAATAACATTAGAAAAATAAAATGATAAATTTTATTATAATTAAATAAAATTTATAGTGAACTACATATTTTTTTTATTGAAAACTATGTAGTTTTGAATTAAAAAAAATAAAGAATAATTAATTTTATTTGAATTATAGTGGTGTTGTAATTTGTGTTATTTTAAAATTAGTTTTAATGTATTGTAAATTTGTTATTATTTTTCTATTATTATTAACTATGGACTCATGTAATTAGGTATTATAAAAATAATTATTAGTTAAAATAGGTACAATAAAAGTCAACCTTGAGCTTATTGAACTCGAGCTCAAGTTTATTAAACTCAAGTTTGAGCTTATCAAACTTGCATTTGAGTTCATTTTGAGTCTATCAAGCTTGATACAGACCAAATTTAAGCTTGGCTTGTTAATATAATAAATGAACTTAAAACTAGTCAAGCTTAAGTCTTAATATTAAAGCTCGAATCGAGCTTGAACCTGAACCAATATTAATATGCCAAGCTTAAACAAGCCAAAGCTCGGCTCACCTTAACTCGTTTACACCCTTACGTAGCATCGATAAAGATGACCACATCACTTTACCTAAAGATCACATGAGGTAGAGATGGTTGTGAGAAGAATCTAAATTATTCTTGCACATTCGGAATTCTATTGATAGTGAGGTAATTAGCTTGGTCAACCATTGTGAATTTGTTGAAGAGTTGATACCTTGATTTCTTGTATTTTGGTAAAGGGAATGTTTACCATATCTATGATGTATGCAAGGCTTCTTATCATTCAGAAAAATGGGATATGTTATGAATATTATCTTGATAGAGTCCTGTGTAGTGAGGTTACGTCATAAGGATTCCTATTAATATAGGTTTCCTAATTAGTGTAGAACAATTTTGTATATAAATACCTGTGTATATACTCAATTAAAATTAATGAAAAAGATACCTTCAGTTCATGGTATCAGAGCAGTAGGCTATCAATTCCAGATTAGAGAAAAGTCTTCTGTCCCCTGTTCTTCGAAGCCTCTGTGGTGTGAGGTTACCTAGCTAAGGTAACATTGGATCTCACGGCCCACCCAAGAAGGACGATAGACCATCAGTGACCCTACCGACAAAGTCCGGCAACCGGATCTGAAGCGCGTGACCCGCACGTGCCAATTTTGTCTTTCTCCGTTATCTCACGCACTAGCTCGTGGTAGTGTGTTTGCGGGCTTTTACCTCTCCGGCCTCTTCTCCCAGCGTCGCCCTGACATCCTCAGTTCAGCCAAGGCATTTGTTGTTTGATTTGGGGTACTCTTCAAGGTGTTCTAGAGTTTTGAATCACTGCTTCTTCGGACAGTGATCAATTTCAGGTTCTGTTTCAGTAATTCTCAAGGTAAATGTACATGCACCTACCCTATTTCCTCTTTGGTTTCTTATGATCATTTATCTTCTTCTTCTCTGTGCTTTATTAGCCTTTTAGTATCTCTTCCAAAAACTGTTGTTGAGACTAATCATCCTGGCTAGTGTGCTGTTATGAAAGAGGAAATAGAGGCTTTAGATACTAACGGTACATGAGAACTAGTGCCTTTGCCCATTGGGAAGAAAGCTATTGGTTGCAAATGGGTGTTTATAGTGAAAGTGAATCCTGATAGTTCTGTGGCTAGATTAAAAGCCCGCCTTGTTGCCAAAGGTTATGCTCAGACATATGAACTTGATTATTCTGACACTTTTTTTCCTGTAGCTAAATTGACTTCTATTTAGTTGTTTATCTCTTTAGCAGCTACATATGATTGGCCTTTGTATCAGTTAGATATCAAGAATGTTTTTCTTTATAGTGACCTTCAGGAGAAGGTGTATGTGGAGCAACTACTTGGGTTTGTTACTTAGGGGGAGTTGGGTAAAGTCTGCAAACTTCAAAAGTCGCTTTATGGCCTAAAACAAAGTCCTCGGGCTTGGTTTGGGAGATTTAGTGAAGCAATACGGGAGTTTGGTATGCAAAAGAGTAAGTGCGATCATTCTATATTCTATAGACAATCTAAAACTGGCCTAATCTTGCTAGTAGTATATGTAGATGATATTGTTATCACGTAATCTTGCTGGTAATATATGTAAATGATATTGTTATCACTGGAAGTGACTCTGCAGGTATTTCATCCCTTAAAAACTTTCTTCAAACCCGGTTTCAAACAAAAGACTTGGGTCTACTAAAGTATTTCTTGGATATTGAAGTTATGAGAAGTAAAAAAGGCATATATTCCTGTCTCAACGAAAATATATCCTTGATCTTTTGGCAGAAACTGAGAAATTAGGTGTTAAGCCTTGCAATGCACCAATAGCCTCAAATTTGCAACTGTTAGCAGATGATGATAAGTTGTTTAAAGATCCAGAAAAGTATAGGAGGCTAGTAGGTAAATTAAACTACCTTGCAATAACTCATCCTAACATTGTATATTCAGTTAGAGTGGTGAGTCAATTTATGTCTTCCCCAACTGTTACTCATTGGAAAGTTTTGAGACAAATCTTGTGTTATTTGAAGGGAGCTCCAGGGTGAGGATTATTATATAGTTATCATGTGCATTTGAATGTAGAGTGGTTTTCGGACGCAGACTGGGTAGGGTTTAAGGCTGATAGAAGGTCAACTACCAGATATTGTCTTTATTGGAGGAAATTTGGTATCATGGAGAAGTAAAAAGCAGAGTGTAGTTTCTCGATC
Source organism: Hevea brasiliensis (assembly GCF_030052815.1). Taxonomy (NCBI): domain Eukaryota; kingdom Viridiplantae; phylum Streptophyta; class Magnoliopsida; order Malpighiales; family Euphorbiaceae; genus Hevea; species Hevea brasiliensis. Next base: position 39,845,702 of record NC_079502.1, on the reverse strand, counting down.
TAGTGCTGAATTAGAGTATAGTTCTCGATCTAGTGCTGAATTAGAGTATAGAGCTATGGCTCAATCAGTGTGTGAGATAATGTGGATACTTCAGTTATTAGATGAGATTAGCCTCAAAATCTCTCTACTTGCACGACTATGGTGTGATAATCAAGCTGCACTCCATAGTGCATCTAATTTTGTGTTTCATGAACGGACTAAACATATTGAAATTGATTGCCATTTTCTTCGTGAAAAAATTCAACAAAAGATCATCTTAACAGGACATGTAAAAAATAGAGAGCAGGAACTCGAGTTGACTACATTTGTAACAAGTTGGGCATGATTAACATCTATGCTATAACTTGAGGGGGAGTGTTATGAATATTATCTTCATCGAGTCCTGTATAGTGAGGTTACCTCATACTATTAATATAGGTTTCCTAATTAGTGTAGAATTCCTAATATGTAGAATTCCTAATTAGTGTAGAACAATTTTGTATAGAAATACCTAGGTATATACTCAATTAAAATCAATGGAAAAGATACCTTCAGTTACAGGATAGACCTCTTACTACCTAGTCAATGGATTTTAAATGAGTTTTATGAAGAACTTAAATGTCCTACCTTCCTTTAGTGCATATGTTAAAGTTCAACAATCACAGTATGAACAAATGGTAGTTGTGAGTTTTCTTGTTGGCTTACCTTTAAAGTTTCACACTATTAGTTTGCAGATCCTTTCCAGTTCTGAGCTTCCTTCCCTGCATGAGACTTTCACCTGAGTTATCTGCACTAAAACATCACAATCTTTGTGACCTCAAGCTGTCGTGGTAATTGGAATAAGACTAGCTGTTAGGGTAATAGAGGTGGTAACAAAACTAGCAATTGTGACAAAGGTGTTGATAGTCGCAATTAGGAGTCAAGAGTTGTGTACTGTTATTGTCATGAGCTAGGCCATAGAAAGCGCACATGTAGGAAACTTCAAAAGAAGTCTCAAGGAGTTCAATCAGCTAATGTTGCATCTTTTAACATTGCTGACCCCTCATCTTTTAAGTAGAATATTCTAGTTTCTGCAAATGAGTCATATTAGTTTGCTAAGCTTCATTGTCTTGCTTTAGTGTGTGGAGAATAAACGAGCAATGTTCATTTTTGAGTTAGTTCATTATGATGTTTGGAGTCCTTGTCCTATTATCTCTAAGACTAGTTTTAAATATTTATTACTTTTATTGATGATTATTATCAAGTCCCTAGTCTATTATATTATGAGTAGTGAACTCCCATTTCAATACTGGATGTGCACCTGGGGAAGCTGTGTACAGTACATGGTAAAGCGCTTCCCTCTCATATCTTTGAGGAACCTCTAATCTAGACAACTAAAACCTAGCCTTCTTAATTAACTTCCATGGCCTTCCGCATCTCCCCACTTCCCTTTTCCCCCAATCCCAGCCCCATCTTCATCTCTCTCAAATTTGATGCAATTACTATATGACTAGTTTTCGAGTTCAATCGACCATGCTAGTCTGATTTGTGTAAACTAGGTGGCAGAAGTCTAGCAGTAATGTATGTAAAATTCATTGGTGTGCCAGACAGTCCTAAAGAAGGAAGGATAATTTACAAAGTACCTGTGGTATAGCTTACCCACGGATTAGTTCCTGGTATATTTTTGAGTAACAATTTGGTCCTCAAAATTTAATTCTGTTAACAAATTAGTTCCTTCCATCTAAATTGATCATTAACTGCTTTTTAATTTAAAATAATTTAATATCTAAAGTTTTGTTTGATTAACAAAATAATCCTAACGTTTTGTTTTATTAGCAAAATAGTCCCTACATCTAAATTTTATATTTAAGTAATTATTTATTTTATATTTAAATAATTATATAAAATTATTTAAAATAATTTTATAAAATTATTATGTAGGAATTATTTTGCTAACAAAATAAAATTTCAGGGACTAATTGTTTCAAATTGAAAAGCAATTAACGGCAAAGACTAATTTGTTAACAAAATTTAAATTCAAGGACCAACTTGTTGCTAAAAAACAAACCAGAGACTAACTATAACTCGGACTTAGTTGTAAATTACCCAAGAAGGAATTTGTGATTTATGGTCAAAGATTTGTATATTGGGAGTGAGGGCACTGCCATCTCAGAGATATGAGAAAGTTTCTCCTATTGCTTTCAAATGTGAATGGTGTAAAAGAATGTGACTGAATAACCAAATATTTTTGTTTTTGTTTGGGGAGGAAAAATTTATTAATGTTTCCTTGCGTAAGAAAGGGTGTCCCAATTCTCACTTCCCATGTTGCAGCATTTGTTGTTTCCCAACATAGAGGTATTTTGCAATTTGTTTTTTGCACATGGCTTTTGAAATGTTTCTACATTAGCATTTGGATTGGTCTGCTATTAGTATTGTTGTTACTATTGTTACCATATAAAAGTGCCTACTCTCTCTTTCTCTCTACTGTTTTTGGGGTGATTTACGATTTAGTCGCTATATATTATTTACAAGTTAGTCCCCATAGTTTCAAAAATTCATTAAAATGTCTCTTTTTTTAACTCCGTTAGGATAGAGGTCCTTCCATTCACTTTTTTTCCTGGTTAGTGCCCTTGTAGTCACAGAAATGAAAGCAAAACCCTTTTCCCAATTTCAAAATCCCTAAACTCTCTCTTTTCTTTGGGATTTCTTTCCCATTCCCATTCCATCAAAATCCCTAACACTCTCATTCTCTAAAAGAATCCCTTTCTTTAGTTTCCTTCCCTCAATTTTCAAACATCTTTCTTTATCTGTTCTTTTATACAATTTTGTTCCACAAATCTATGGAAGCATCAAAGACAATGTTCCAAATGCCTAAAGCTTAAATTTAAGCAATTGCCACTCTCTTTGCTACAGCTACAATAAATCCTCCATGCAGTCCATTGAAAATAGTCTGCAATCAGAAAAGCATGATTTGAAAATAATTTCTGTTTTATGTTAATGGGTACTTTGGAATTTTTATTTTTGTTGATGGAATCTTGAGTTCTTTTGTTTGGATTTAAAAACAATTGAAATCTTAGTTTTTGTTTGGATATGAATGTGAAAATGAAAAATGAGATTTGAAGTTGTACTTCTTCCTTCTCTTTTTTTTCTCGACAACCAAGCACACAGTCAGGCGTTTTTTGCTTCTTTATACACATATTCCTTTTTTGCGAATCCATGTTGCTGAAAATTGAATGGATCTGTGTTAGTGGAGCATTATGTCAAAGCATTTTTTTTATTATGTTTGTTTAGTTTTGAAATTATTGCTCTATATATATATATATATATATATATTGTAAATAATTTGATGACTATTTTATAATTGTCATTAGAATTGCTGTGCCACTAACTTCTTGTTCCAAAACATGATGAGATTATGATTTTATGATAGTAATTGATATAATGGGTCAGCATAAAATGTTGAGAAAATTGTTGTTGGAATTGTGCGGAGGATGGGGAGTGGAAACGTAGAATATAGAGTGAGAGAATCATGAAAGAGGGTAATTTTGGATTTAAATATTTTCTCCTTTGACTAATTTTTAACGGAAAAATAGGTTGAAAATGGATGGAAAGACTATTGAGTTAATAAATGACAATACTTAAGGACTAAATCATAAGTCACTATTTTTTTTTTCTCTCCAACCTTGAGAATATTCTTTTGATTGTTACATTTGTTAAACCATTTGCAATATTGCTTTTGTCCTTTTGTTTCTCTTTTCAATATTTGGAAAAATTTGTTGCAGTGGATTGAGAAAGAGCTGGTCAGATTACAAAAGCGCATTGACTTTGCTAATGAGAAGGGATGGAGGAGAGAATATCCTTTCATGGTGTAGGTAGTGTTTAATTATAGCAATATATGCATATTATACTCCAAATTCTCTTTAATCTTTGCTAAAGGGAAAGAAAGAAAAAAATTTTTTTTAAAAAGTTCCTCTTTAACTCTCTTATTTCAGAAGGGGTACACCTACTGGAACCCATTAGTCAGCAATTAAATCATTAATTGTAAAACGTGACATTTTAAAGCATATCCAATGACATTAATGGCCTTCAAGTAATCACCATATAAAAAAAATTAAAAATTATTATTTTTTACAGTAAAACAATCAAAGAGTTAAAATGGCGGATAAATAACTTTCTTGGAACCTAACCATAAATTTGGGGGTTGATGAGATTGCTTGAATTTTCAACTACAACTTGATAATAGGCTACTACTACATTTATTTCTTTATTTATATATTTGTTATTGCCTTTTTAGTCCTTTAGTATATCCTTCAATTCCCACTTTGGCATATCATCAAACGTAGACTCTTTTTGCTAAGATAATATTGTTGGTGCTAAGGCTGTGCACAGTTGTTAGAAGCTCGAAACCAAACCGAGGAACCGTATTGATATTTTAGTTCGATTCTGGTTCTTCACTAAGAACTAAACCGAAACTGAATTAGAACTATATTGAACCGAAACCGAGTCAATAATCAAATTTATATATATATTTTTCTATGATTTTTTAAATGTATTATATACTTCTAAGATAATTATATTTATTTATTTATGTATATATGATTATGAACTAAATACAACATAGTATTATATTTTATTTCTTTTTATTTTCTTAATTTTAGTTATAAATGTATTAAATTACCTTATAATTTTTTATTATAAATGTACAATTATATATATATATATATGTTAATTCATAATTAAAATATATATTATATGATGTTATTATATTATATAATATGGTTAATCCTAAATTATATATGCACTTTTAGCTAAAGATTATATAATTTAAAAATAGTTAAAAGATATATTATATGATATATTATGTATTAATAATCTAATTTAAAACTTAAATACTAATTCAGATATGAGTTTTTATGGAAATAATTAAATAAAATTGTTTCAAAAACCGAGAACCAAACAAAAACCATACCAAATCAAATCCCATACCAAATCAAATCGGAATCGAAGAACTAAAAACCATATCAAACTAGAATCGAAATAACAAAGAATTGAACCAGAACCGTAGCGAAATTTTGATTCGGTTCTTGTTACTAGATAGACCCTGAACCAAACAGAGGTGCATACCCTTAGTTGGTGCAACAGATGTGTATCTCCTCTTGTCATCTAAATTTGGTGGACCCACTTTAGCTTGAAGGTTTCTATTCTTGTCATTCCGCTGCATCAAATGGCTAGAAGAAATTATTATTCTATTGCTACTCCAAAAAAAAATGTCCTTATCCATTCTGTATCATCAAACAACTATGAAGAAATTACTAATGTTGTGAATTTCTAACCTAATTATATGATCAGTACATTTGTTAAAATTTATTTCTTTTATAACATGAGAGGTTGAATATGGGTTCCAAAGTGAGAGTTAGGGTGATCTTCCCTGGAAGGAAAAAAAAAAAAAAAAAGGGAGAGTTCTAGGGAGCCGAAAGGAAACCCACAGTTGAGCTTCAATAATTAAATTAAGATTGATGACAGTTGAGCTTCAATAATTAAATTAAGATTGATGACAGCGAGCCAATGGATGTTGGAGTAGGGCAAACCGAAGCAGTTTTCTTTTTTTTTTTTTTTTTGCCCAGTCCTTAGGCTCAAACATCGGGCTGTACCCTTGTATCCCAACTTGTATACCATGCTCTCTAAGTAAATCTCCCTTCAGCCAAAATTTTGTTTGACATAAGATTCCAAAATTTTGTTTGACATAAGATTCTGAGTTTCTGAATAGTCCTTAACAATTCACGCACTTCTCAATCTGATCTGTCATGATTAATTGTTCATATGGGAAGCCATACATAAAGCATTCAAAGAAATCATTTAGATTTTCGGATTTTATAAATTTCCTTACATACTTTAATAAACTCATTCATTTATTCATTCCACTGATATAATGATGTGTCTTTATATTGAGTTATTTATGATAAACCTTAACCTGTGTTTGCATTAAACATTGGATGAATATTTACAACAACTGGAACTTCTCAAGAAACCATCTGAGCAGGAACGAATAATAAAACAGTCGCCAAAGGTTACTGCAGCGCTTGTCCAGCGCAAAACTGGTTCAGTAGAATTTGTGGAAAGTTCTCCAGAACACGATCGATCACCAATCAATCCTTGAGGAGAGTTGGATATCTGAGGGATGGAGCTTTTTGCAGTATGTGAGAGAAGAAACTGCTTAAGAAATTGCTGCATTTTTGTTCATCTCTAGAATGATTGTATTTGCAGAAAAGTTTACTTCTCACATCAAAAACTTGAATTTCTTTTGGTGCTAGAGACTGGTGTTTTTTTGTTCTCACATTATATATATATATATATATATATATATATATATATATATTAAACGAAATCCTTAAATACTGGCTTTTTTTTATTATTATTATAATTTTTTTAGGCATTTTTTTAGGCTTACTCGCAGGCCGTAGAAAAAACCACCTTTCCATGGGCCTTTTTTCGTCTTTTACTTCAATTTTTATTTATTTTTTATTGTTAACTTAATCCCTCATACCAATTAATGATTTATCAACTAATCAGTTTCAATAATTTGATTAATTATTATTTAATAATGAATCATATTTAATATTTTTGTATAAAAAAATAAGCTAATAAAATATTTCAGTAAACAAATCAATAAAATTATTAAACTAAATATTATTAATAAATTTATCGTAAGTTTGCTATGAAAGCAAAATGGTAAATTTCACTCGTGGTATATGAACTTTAAGGTTGGTGACACTATGATATATAAATTTTAAAATTTAATTTAAAACCTCATAAACTATCATAAATATCACTTCAAACTCTATACAACATGCAACAATCGATTTAAAAGTTAAAGGATGATGTGGCAGTCCAGACAAAATTAAAAATCATCTTTCCCTCTTTTCTCTCTCCTTCATGTAATATCTAACTCTTACTTTCTCAACTTTATTTATGTTGATTATCTTGCCCTTCGCATCTTTCTCTTTTTGATAAAAGTTGAAATCGAATTTCCTTTTGCTCTCTCTTTTTTCTTGAGGTTTGTAGTTGAAGGATATTTTTGTGCTTTTTTTTTTCTTTCTTTCATTGATGATGTCTCAGTTTAATGAGAGAAGGTTATCACTCAATAGCATTCCTCTTTGCCGATGTGAAGAAGAAGCGAAATTAACAACATTATGGACCAATGCACACCCTGGAAGAAGATTCTATAGATGCACAAACTATGACGTAAGTAGAAATGAAATTTTCATCTAGATCTATAGTTGGGTAAAATTTTTTCTATGGATATGGGCAGTCATGATTTGGGTAAATTTTTTTAATATGGGTTTTAAAGTAAGAGAAGATATTTATAATGATATGGATTATGAGTTTTTTTTTTATGAGTCATGCTATGATATGTATTTTTTTTTCAATTTTTTACAGAGAAGCAATTGTTGTTATTATTTTGAGTGGGTTGATCCAAAATTTCCAAGGCAAGCAAATGTTATCATAGTTGGGCTGCTGAATCGAATCAAAAGGATGGAGCTTGAGAGAGATGTGGAAAAGAAAGAGATTGAAAAAAATTGTAGGAGATGGAAAATGGTTGTAGCATATTTCTTGTTGTGTGTGATTGGAAGAATTTTCTTTTGTGCTTAGCATAAAAGCTGATTAGTAATGTTGGGTTCTGGCCCAAAATTTTGTTAATATTTTATAGTTGTTTCTGGGCCAAAATTTTGTTAATATTTTATAATTGGCTCTTTTGTGTATTTTGATAGAACTTTATGTGTAATGTAATTTGAGTTAAGATATTACTGCTTTGTATTGCTTAATATATTTAATCAATTATGTAATTTTAATCATTTGGAATGCTATAATCATTATGATATTTGATAATTCTTATTTGGGTTGACATTGCATAATTTTTTTTGTACTATATTATTTTTTATAGTAATTTCAATCTATTATGTAATTTCAATATATTTGGACTGAAATATTTAGAAAATAACTCAAAAGTCATCAAATTTCAATTTTACTCTATAAATGAGAGGGATATCAACAAAATCTAAAGTAAACAATAACAAAAATTAATATGAAATAAATTATATTTATATATTCATATGAACAATCAATGTTCAATAACAATCCACATATCCAAGATATGCTTCAACATTGAATCAATAATATATTCATTTGATTCAATATTTGAAGCATAAAAATTGTTGCTTTACAAAAATCAAGACATGTCAATATACCAACTCTACCAAAATATATATTCAAATATGATATATACTAATGGTATTACTAAAACCACAGTAAAAAGCAATAAACTAAGATATCTCACTAATAGATCATTGAAAAACTCCTGCTAAATATTAAAAAAAATGTCTAAATTATCCAAAATAAGCTAAAACAAATCATTCTCAAACACATGAAAAAAAGACTCAAAATAGAACATCAATCCTCAATTGGCTTTGTCTTTTTTTGCATATATGCTCCATTTGCCTTTGCCTCCTCTCACCTTAAGTTTCCTTGCTGCATTCGACCTTCCTTTTACTTTAGATGTGAGAGATGCCCCTTCGCTATTAGATGCATTTGCTTGACCCTGCAAAATATAAAAAATAAATAATAAATAAATTTTAACAATTCCTTCAACTTAGTAAATACATGAGTTTGTGTGCATTTTTAAGATGCAGTTGTATACCAAATGTTTGCCCAGTTCCATCATCCTCAACATTAGGAATTTGGCTCTCATTAGCATCATCAATTTTATAGCATGGAATAAAAATGTGCCATTTTTGAAAACCTGTCAACAACAACAAAAATTGAATCATGGCCTTGTTTAGACCTAAGTAATCCTAACACAAAATCCTTAGACAAATGAACCCAAGGATCACTAGGGGTAGGTAAAGGTGTATACAAACCTTGTGGCAAAACTCTAGATTTATTCTTAGCACACATAATGTGAACCTTCAAGTAATTGGTAACTTGGAAACCCACATTCAAGAATTAAAGGAACAATATGGAAAACACCAAATCAAGATGTATGAATTTGATTCTTTGAACCAGCACAATCAGATTGCTATGTAATTCAAAGAAAATATCAGAAATGGGATTCTTGACCTAATTCATATGAAGAATGAATAAACCAAGAATATTATGCACATTAAACCTTGCAAGATAGAAATCTCAGCAAGTTAATGAGCTTCACAAGAACAAAGGCAACAACCAATTTACTCACTAAAGAAGCAGAAACAATCTTTCATTAATATTCAAAGTGTGTTCTCCACTCTCTCATTACACTTGTATTTATAGTCTCTTGGCTCCAAAGCTAAAGACAAAAATATCCCTACTTTAATAACAGCTGCAAGGAGCTTTAAGTCCAAACAAAAATTAATCAATCAAAAGACTAAAAACTTTTAACAAAAAGTAAATTTAATACAGTAGCAAATAAAGGCATTTAAGTCCAAAAGAGATGATGTGAACCTTCAAGTAATTGGTAACTTGAAAACCCACATTCAAGAATTAAATGAACAATATGGAAAGCACCAAATCAAGATGCATGAATTTGAATCTTTGAACCAGCACAATCAGATTGTTGTGTAATTCAAAGAAAATATCAGAAATGGAATTCTTGACCTAATTCATATGGATAATGAATAAACCAAGAATATTATGCACATTAAATCTTGCAAGATAGAATCTCAGCAAGTTAATGAGCTTCACAAGAACAAAGGCAACAGCCAATTACTCACTAGAGGAGCAGAAACAATCTCTCATTAATATTCAAGTGTGTCCTCCACTCTCTCATTACACTTGTATTTATAGCCTCTTGGCTTCAAAGCTAAAGACAAAAATATCCCTACTTTTGTAACAGCTGTAGGGAGCTTTAAGTCCAATCAAAAATTAATCTATCAAAAGACTAAAAACTCCTTACAAAAAGTAAATTTAATGCAGCAGCAAATAAGGGCATTTAAGTCCAAAAGAGAAATGGTTATAACAGATGGAATATTCCTTGAAAAAGGTGCCAGCAGATACATGTACATGGGTTGGATCTGGTGCATGCATGTCCACGGGTTATTCCATGTAATCTAATACTCCATATGACACATGGTCACTTCTAAGCATAATTTTCACCAAATTTAATCCTTTACATTTTTCTTCATGCCATTCCAGCTTATAATCCTTGCTCCTTATGATTTCACAAATTAAATTCTGAAGTGATTTAGCTCTAGCCCTAGTAATTGGACCTTGGATGAAATCCTTTGTTGTGGATGTAGCTTGATTCTCATCAAGAGAGGTGGTTATAACAGCAAGGAATATTCTTTTAAAAAGGTGCCAACAAATGTATGTACAAGGGTTGGATCTGATGCATGCATGTCCACAGGTTATTCCATGTAACCTAATGCTCCACATGACACCTGGTCACTTCCAAGCTTAATTTTCACCAAATTTAATCCTTTATAATTTTTTTTATGCCATTCCAGCTTATAATCCTTGCTTCTTAAGATTTCACAAATTAAGTTCTGAAGTGATTTAGCTCTAGCTCTAGTAATTGGACCTTGGATGAATTCCTTTGGCATGGATGTAGCTTGATTCTCATCATTACCCTCCGCTTCAAAAGGATTCGTCCTCGAATCTGTTCCTGCATCAACACAAGGAGATAAATCAGCAACATTAAAGGTGGCACTGACATTATACTTACCGGGCATGTTTATTTTGTAGGTATTATCATTAATTTTGGTCAGCACTTGGAAAGGTCCATCACATCTTACTTGTAATTTTGATTTCCTTCGAGAGGGAAACCTTTCTTTGTGCAAGTGAACCCATACCCAATCTCCAGGTTGAAATGTAACTTTCTTCCTTCCTTTGTTGGCTTGACTAGCATATTTTTCATTTTTCTTTTTAATTTGCAGCTTGGCTTGTTCATGGATTTTCTTCACCAATTCTGCTTTTCTTTTTTCATCTAAACTAGCAAGCTCGTTCACAGGCAAAGGTAAAAGATCCAAAGGAGTTGAAGGATTGAAACCATACACAATTTCAAATGGAGAATAGCCAGTAGAAGAATGCACATTTCTATTGTATGCAAATTCAACAAGTGGAATGCAATCTTCCCATGACTTCAAATTTTGCTTAACCACAGCACGCAAAAGAGTAGTTAGTGTCCTATTTACTACTTCAGTTTAACCATCGGTTTGTAGGTGACAAGTGGTGGAAAATAACAACTTGGTGCTAATTTTTCCCACAAAACCTTCCAAAAGTGACTAAGAAATTTAACATCCCTATCACTAACTAAACTCTTAGGTATGCCATGCAACCTAACAATATCTATAAAGAATAAATTTGCAACATTTGTAGCATCATCAGTTTTATGGCATGGAATAAAATGTGCCATTTTTGAAAACTTGTCAACAACAACAAAAATTGAATCATGGCCTTGTTTAGACCTAGGTAATCCCAACATAAAATCCATAGACAAATGAACCCAAGGATCACTAGGGGTAGGTAAAGGTGTATACAAACCTTGTGGCAAAACTCTAGATTTAGCCTTAGCGCACACAACGCACCTAACACATACTCTTTTAACATCTCTTTTCATATTCGGCCAATACAAATGTTCCTTTAACACATCTAAAATTTTGGCAACACCAAAATGACCCATTAATCCACCAGCATGAGACTCATTCACAAGTAATTCACGCATGGAACTCTTAGGTACAAACAATCTATTTTCTCTAAACAAATATCCATCATGCCTATAAAACTTCTCAAAAGCATTCTTTTCACAAGCTGCATACACTCTAGCAAAGTCATCATCTTCAACATATTCTTTCACATATTCGAATCCCAATAACTTTGCATCAAGAAGGGCAAGAAGGTTATACCTTCGAGATAAGGCATCAGCCACCCCATTTTCTTTCCCATGTTTGTATTGAACCACTTATGGGAAGGTCTTAAGGAACTCAACCCATTTTGCATGACGCCTACTCAACTTATTTTGCCCCTTGATATGCTTCAATGACTCATGATCTGTGTGGACGACAAATTGCTTTGGCCAAAGGTAATGTTTCCATGTTTCCAAGGCACGTACATTATACAACTCCTTGTCATATGTAGAATAGTTCAAAGCTGCTCCATTAAGCTTCTCACTAAAGTATGCTATTGGTCTCTTATCCTGCATTAAAACGGCTTCAATACCTATTCCTGATGCGTCACACTCAATCTCAAAAGTCTTAAAAAAATCAAGTAAAGCCAACACAGGAGCGGAACATAACGTGTCTTTAATTTTGTGAGAAGCATCATCTTGTTTCTGTTCCCAAACAAAATTAACATTCTTTTTGACAAGATCATTCAATGGTGCTGCAATGGTACTGAAATTCTTAATAAATCTTCTATAGAAACTAGCTAGTCCATGGAAACTACGTACTTCAGATGCAGACTTTGGAATGGGCCAGTCTTTAATAGCTCTAATTTTTTCATCATCTACTTAAACACCATTAGCACTAATGACAAATCCTAAAAAGACAATATTTTCCATGCAAAATGAACATTTCTTCAAGTTAGCATATAATTTTTCCTTTCTTAACACATCGAATATAGCTGTTAAATGATGCATATGTTCATTCATGCCTCTACTGTAAACCAATATATCATCGAAATAAACAACAACAAATTTTCCAATAAAAGCACGCAACACATGATTCATCAATCTCATAAAAGTGCTAGGAGCATTAGTTAGACCAAAAGGCATCACTAACCACTCATATAGTCCATGCTTTGTTTTAAATACAGTCTTCCATTCATCACCTACTTTCATGCGAATTTGATGATATCCGCTTTTCAAGTCAATTTTGGTAAACACACAAGCACCACAAAGTTCATCCAACATATCATCCAATCTAGGTATAGGGTGGCGATACTTTACAGTGATTTTGTTGACTGCCCTACAATCTACACATATGCGCCATGTGCCATCTTTCTTTGGTACCAAAAGGATGGGTACAGCACAAGGGCTCATACTTTCTCTCACATAACCCTCAGCTAGCAATTCCTCAACTTGCCTTTGTAATTCTTTGGTTTCTTCAGGGTCCTTAGCTAGCAATTCCTCAACTTGCCTTTGTAATTCTTTGGTTTCTTCAGGTTTAGTTCTATAGGCTGGATGGTTGGGAATAACTGCTCCAGGTACAAAATCAATTTGGTGCTCAATCCCTCGAATAGGTGGTAGTCCAGCTGGCATCTCCTCAGGTAATACATCCTCGTATTCCTGCAAAAGAGAGACAACGACACTAGGCAAATTGGGGTCAAGGTCAGATGTGGATAAACAAGAGTCCTTAAACACAATTAATAACATTTGCTTGTTGGCAAACATGGCATTCCTCACATCTCTCCTTTAGCATACAAGCTTAATTTTCTCTCCCCTCTTTCCGCACAGCTCTCCTTTTGCGCCGAAGATTTACCTTTTTCAAGCACTCTTGGAATGTTTTCTTTTTACTCTCTTTTCTTTCCTCACAACCACCCTTGTCTTGCTCACTCACAACATTTTCAGTCAATTTCTTTTCACTCCTTTTCTTCTCTGCTATTTTTTCGGCCACTCTTGATTTTACCTCACCCATTGCTTGCTTAAGCCTTGTTTGGTTTTCATAAATCTGTTTTGGTGTCATAGGTGCCAAAATGATTTTCCTTCCATTCATTTCAAAAGAATACCTATTTTTATACCCATCCTGGATCACCTTTCTATCAAAATTGCCATGGTCGGCCAAGTAATAAATGGCCGGCTTGCATTGGAACCACGTCACACATAACCTCATCTTGATACTTTCCTATTGCAAAGGAAATCAGCACTTGTTTTGTTACTTTCACCTCACCGCATTCATTCAACCACTGCAATTTATAGGGTCTAGGGTGTTTCAAAGTCCACAACTCTAATCTCTACACCAAAATAATACTAGCAAAATTGGCACAACTTCCCCCATCAATGATGACACTACAAGCTTTGTCTTGGATAAGACACCTTGTATGGAAATTTGTTTCTGTTTGCAATTCATCACCAACATCCTCCTTTGCTTGAGTATTTAATGCTCTCATAATCACTAGAGCACTTCCTTCAGCAGCATATTCTACCTTTGCATCCTCCTCCCCTGAAGATGTGGAATCACTCACAATTTCCTCCTCCGTTTCTATCTCACCGTTTTCTCTCATGACCATGACTCTCTTGTTAGGGCATTAAGAAGCTATGTGTCCACTACTCAAACACCTAAAACACTTCACATCTCTATTTCGGGTAGTAGTTGCAACCTCCTTTCCTTTACTTTCTACAAATTTCTTCTCCACCTTCTTTTCCTTATCCTCATTTTTCTTATAGTTGCTAACAACCTTTTCCCTATCTTCCTTCTTCCAGTTAGACTTCCAAGATGAAGAAGTACCTGCATTTCCTCCAAATTTTGACTTGCTTTTAAGTTGCCTTTCTACCTTCATAGCCATGTGGACCATATCCTCCAACTCAACATAGTGATGTAACTCAACAATATGAGCAATCTCCTTATTTAGCCCATTTAAGAATCTAGCCATGGTGGCTTCTCTATCCTCCTCCACATTTGCTCTAATCATAGCAATTTCCATTTCTTTATTATAATCTTCAACACTTTTAGAACCTTTAGTCAATCTTTGTAACCTCTGATGTAGCTCTCTATAGTAATGACTAGGAACAAATCTCCTTCTCATTATAGTTTTCATCTCTCCCCAGGTTGCGATTGATTGCTCATAATTTCTCCTTCTACTAATCAACAATTGATCCCACCATACCAAAGCATAATCAGTAAATTCTACGGCTGCTAACTTTGCTTTCTTCTCCTTTAAATAGTGATAACAATCAAAGACAGCTTCTACCTTCCTTTCCCATTCTAGATACACATCCGGATCATTTTTCCCTTGGAAAGAAGGGATGCTCATTTTAATACTTTTGATATTGTCATCTACCCTATTCCTCTCTCTTTCCTCTCTTCTTATCCTCCTATCCCCATTCCTCCTATCTTCAGCTCTTCTCTCATACCTACCCCTCCTAGGTCTTTCAACCTCAAAATCATAGTTATCAACCTCATCTTCATCAGATTCAACTACTGGAGGTACAAGATCCCTCCTATTTGGCCTTCTCTCATTTTGCCTATCTCTTTGCTCCAATCTTTCCAACCTATCTATGATTCCATTGCACACAACATTCATTCTTTCAAATTGTTGTCTGACAGCCTGCATGTAGAATGGATTTTCACCTTCCCCCTCACTACCATCACCCCTTCTAGACATGTTTTCAGACCTGCAAGAAAATGGTTAGTGTAAAGAAAACACCTCACTCACTCCCTTACGTGTTTACACTCAACAGGGGACACTCCACTCGTGTTTAACTCAACAAGGCTTTTCCCCTCTTATGAACTCACCACTCTGTGCCTTTTACCTCTCTTGGCTATGTCCACAAGTTCTTATCAAACTCAAGTAACTCAAACCAAGACTGTACTCACAAAAATTTAATACACAATAAAATTCTTGAACGTGACAGATCAAAACGATTAATCAAGAAAGCAATAATGTGACTCAAGAAGTCAAGAAAAGAAAAGCTCAAGCATGGAAATGTAATGCAATAAGGAATCAAGAAAGAAGATACCAAAATAAAAGAGTAGTAAGCTGGAAAAGAGACAACCTAAAGAAGTGATATCAAGCTTAAATATCCAAGTTTGCCACCAACTTATCACAATTACCAATAGTTCACACAATACACCAAGAATTGCATAAATTTAGGATCACCAAGCAAACGAGTGTATTTTGATCTGAAATGGAGTAGGCAAATGCAACCCAATACAGACTAATTTCTGCTAGAATTTCAGGCTTTTCTTGACAGGTTTACTATGTAAATCAAATGTAATCGTGTCTGCCGCAAAATTTTGGTTCCCCACACAAACGATTAAATTTTCAGCTGAGATTTAATTTGAGAATAGCTCAAATGTGGCACAAACAACCTGTAAATTTTCAGGAATTTTTAAGCTGATTTACAATGTGAACTTAATTTGATCGTGTCTGTCGCAAAATTTTGGTTCCCCACACAAACGGTAGAATTTTAAGCTGAAATTTAATTTACAAACTGCTGAAATGGGGTATAATCACCCAGTAAATTTTCAGAAATTTCTGGGTATATTTGCTATGTGAACTTAATTTGATCGATTCTGCTGCAAAATTTTGGTTCAGCAGGCAAACAATATCAAACAACCCCAAAATTTATATCCAATGTCTTAAACACACCCAAATAATGCTGGTACAGTTTCAGGTGAAATAGGTCAGCCGAACTCAATGACCCAAATAAGCTCTCATGCTTGATATCAAAATGAAGGAAGCAAAATAAATAGCTTGAACAATGGCTTTGGCTTGATTAACCCAAAACCCTAAGACAAACTCAACAAAATAAATTTTTAAACAAACAGATCATACTAAACCCCAAGAGCCAATTTCGGTCAAGCATACAATGAATAAAAATGTGAATAATAGAAATACAATAAGAAACAAAATAAGGTTTAGCAAGAAAGAACCAGGTGCAAGATGAAGAAGTAGAAGCAAATATGAAACTAGAGCCAAACAGCAAATATGAAAAAGGTAACAAACACAAAGTAAGCACAAAGAATAAGAAGGAAACAGAGAATCTACCTTGTTTGGACGTCCCATTGCTTTGATACCAAAACTGATGCGAACTTTCAAGTAATTGGTAACTTGAAAACCTACATTCAAGAATTAAAGGAACAATATGGAAAGCACCAAATCAAGATGTATGAATTTGATTCTTTGAACCAGCACAATCAGATTGCTGTGTAATTCAAAGAAAATATCAGAAATGGGATTCTTGACCTAATTCATATGGAGAATGAATAAACCAAGAATATTATGCACATTAAACCTTACAAGATAGAAATCTCAGCAAGTTAATGAGCTTCACAAGAACAAAGGCAATGCCCAATTTACTTACTAAAAGAGCAGAAATAATCTTTCATTAATATTCAAAGTATTTCCTCCACTCTCTCATTACACTTGTACACAAGTTCTTATCAAACTCAAGTAACTCAAACCGAGACTGTACTCACAAAAAATTTAACACACAATAAAATTCTTGAACGAGACGGATCAAAACGAGTAATCAAGAAAGCGATAATGTGACTCAAGAAGTCAAGAAAAGAAAAGCTCAAGCATGGAAATGTAATGCAATAAGGAATCAAGAAAGAAGACACCAAAATAAAAGAGTTGTAAGCTGGAAAAGTGACAACCTAAAGAAGTGATATCAAGTTAAAATATCCATGTTTGCCACCAACTTATCATAATTACCAGCAGTTCACACAATACACCAAGAATTGCATAAATTTAGGATCACCAAGCAAACGAGTGTATTTTGATCTGAAATTGAGTAGCACATGCAACCCAATGCTAACTAATTGCTGCTATAATTTTATGCTTTTTTTGACAGGATTACAATGCAAACCAAATTTAATCTTGTCTGTCGCAAAATTTTGGTTCCCTACACAAACTGTTAAATTTTGAGCTGAGATTTAATTTGAGAATAGGTCAAATGTGGCACAAACAACCTGTAAATTTTTAAGAATTTCTGGGCTGATTTGCAATGTGAACCTAATTTGATCTGGTCTGCCGCAAAATTTTGATTCCCCATACAAATGGAAGAATTTTAAGCTGAAATTTAAATTGGGAACTACTGAAAAGGGGGTATAAACACCCTGTAAATTTTCAGGAATTTTTGGGTCTATTTGCTATGTGAACCTAATTTGATCGGGTTTGCCGCAAAATTTTGGTTCAGTAGGCAAACAATGTCAAACAACCCCCAAAATTTACACCTAACGTGTTAAACACACCCAAATAATTTTGGTAAAGTTTCAGGCCTAATAGGTAAGTCGAACTCAATGACCCAAATAAACTCTCATGCTTGATATCAAAATGAAGGAAGCAAGATGGATAGCTAGAATAATGGCTTTGACTTGATTAACCCAAAATCCTTAGACAAACTCAACAAAACAAATTTTTAAACAAACAAGTCATACTAAACCCCAAGAGCCAATTTCGGTCAAGCATACAATGAACAAAAATGTGAATATCAGAAACACAATAAGAAGCAAAACAAGGTTTAGCAAGAAAGAACCAGATGCAAGATGAAGAAGAAGAAACAAATATGGAACTAGAGCCAAACAGAAAATATGAAAAATATAAGTAACACACAAAGAATAAGAAGCAAATAGAGAATCTACCTTGTTTGGACGTCCCTTTGTTCTGATACCAAAACTGATGTGAACCTTCAAGTAATTGGTAACTTGAAAACCCACAAGGATTAAAGGAACTATATGGAAAGCACCAAATCAAGATGTATGAATTTGATTCTTTGAACCAACACAATCAGATTGCTGTGTAATTCAAAAAAAAAAATCAAAAATGGGATTCTTGACCTAATTCATATGGAGAATGAATAAACCAAGAATATTATGCACATTAAACCTTGCAAGATAGAAATCTCAGCAAGTTAATGAGCTTCACAAGAACAAAGACAACAGCCAATTTACTCACTAAAGGAGCAAAAACAATCTTTCATTAATATTCAAAGTGTGTCCTCCACTCTCTCATTGCACTTGTATTTATAGTCTCTTGGCTCCAAAGCTAAAGACAAAAATATCCCTACTTTAATAACAGCTGCAAGGAGCTTTAAGTCCAAATAAAAATTAATCAACCAAAAGACTAAAAACTCTTAACAAAAAGTAAATTTAATACAGCAGCAAATAAGGGCATTTAAGTCCAAAAGAGAGGTGGTTATAACAGCAAGGAATATTCTTTTAAAAAGGTGCCAACAGATGCATGTACATGGGTTGGATCTGGTGTATGCATGTCCACAGGTTATTCCATGTAACCTAATGCTCCACATGACACCTGGTCACTTCCAAGCTTAATTTTCACCAAATTTAATCCTTTATAATTTTTTTCATGCCATTCCAGCTTATAATTCTTGCTTCTTAAGATTTCACAAATTAAGTTCTGAAGTGATTTAGCTCTAGCTCTAGTAATTGGACCTTGGATGAATTTCTTTGGTATGCATGTCCACAGCTTGATTCTCATCAACACACAACGCACCTAACACATACTCTTTCAACATCTCTTTTCATATTCGGCCAATAAAAATGTTCCTTTAACATCTAAAGTTTTGGCAACACCAAAATGACCCATTAATTCACCAGCATGAGACTCATTCACAAGTAATTCACGCATGGAACTCTTAGGCACCCACAATCTATTTTCTCTAAACAAAGCTAAAGACAAAAATATCCCTACTTTAATAACAGCTGCAAGGAGCTTTAAGTCCAAACAAAAATAAATCTATCAAAAGTCCAAAAACTCCTTACAAAAAGTAAATTTAATACAACATCAAATAAGGGCATTATAGTCCAAAAGAGAGGTGGTTATAACAGCAAGGAATATACTTTCGAAAAGGTGCCAGCAGATGCATGTACATTGGTTGCATGTCCACAGTTTATTCCATGTAACCTAATGCTCCACATGACACCTGGTCACTTCCAAGCTTAATTTTCACCAAATTTAATCCTTTATAATTTCTTCATTCCATTCCAGCTTACAATCCTTGCTCCTTAAGATTTCACAAATTAAATTCTGAAGTGATTTAGCCCTAGCTCTAGCAATTGGACCTTGGATGAAATCCTTTGGTGCGGATGTAGTTTGATTCTCATCATTTTACATATTCGACTCCCAATAACTTTGAATCACATATGGGAAGGTCTCAAGGAACTCAACCCATTTTGCATGATGCCTACTTAACTTATTTTGCCCCTCGATATACTTCAATGACTCATGATCTGTTTGGATGATGTTGGCTTTTTCTATTGGAAGGTATAAGGATGAGGTGTTGTGTGATGTGGTGCCAATGCATGCTAGACATATTTTGCTAGGGAGACCATGGCAATATGATAGGAAGGTAGTGCATGATGGATTTAGGAATAGGTACTCCTTTGATCATTATGGACGAAGGGTTACATTAGCAGCATTATCACCCGCACAAGCTTTTGAAGATCAATTAAGGATAAAATAGACCATGAATGAGCAACAACAAACGGAGGCCGAGCTAAGAGTGCAAAAAGAGAAAGAAAGAAAAGAAAGAGAGGAAAAAGTAAGAGAGAAAAATGAGGAAGAGAAAGGGAAGAGAGAAAATTCAAAAAGAGTGAAACCAAAAGAAAAGGGCTCGGGGCAAAAGGAGAGTTGTGAGAAGAGTGGAGAGAATAAAGTCAGTTTGCTCGCAAAAGCCAAGGATGTGAGGACTGCATATTTTTCTAGCATGCCAATGGCTTTGCTAATTTGTAAGGGAGCTTACACCAATGTTTCTAACCTTGACCCATCCATTCCTAGTTGTGCTTTGCCCTTGTTGCAGGAGTTTGAGGTTGTCTTCCCTGAAGAAATACCTAATGGGCTACCACCCATTAGAGGCATAGAGCACCAAATAGATTTTATGCCAGGAGCTGTAATCCCAAATAGGCCAGCCTGTAGAACCAATCCGGAATAGGCTAAGGAACTTCAAAGACAAGTGGGGGAGCTTTTAGCCAAAGGCCATGTTAGGGAGAGCATGAGCCCATGTGCTGTACCTGTTCTTTTGGTGCCAAAAAAAGATGGGAGCATGCGCATGTGTGTGGATTGTAGAGCAATCAACAAAATCACTGTAAAGTATAGACATCCCATACCTAGACTTGATGATATGCTTGAGGAGTTGCATGGTGCATGCATATTTTCTAAAATTGACTTAAAGAGTGGTTATCACCAAATTCGCATGAAATTAGGAGATGAATGGAAAACTGCCTTTAAGACTCAATATGGACTATATGAATGGTTAGTCATGCCGTTTGGCTTGACCAATGCACCTAGTACATTTATGAGGCTTATGAAACATGTGTTGTGTGCTTTCTCAGGAAAATTTGTTGTAGTGTATTTTGATGATATCCTAGTATATAGCCAAAATATGCATGATCATTTGCTGCACTTGAGACAAGTCTTTGAGGTGTTGAGAAAAGAGCACTTGTATGCCAATCTCAAGAAATGCACTTTCTGTATGGACAAAGTTATTTTCTTAGGATTTGTGGTGAGTGGCAAGGGAATTGAGGTTGATGAGGTCAAGGTTAGAGCCACTAGAGAGTGGCCTACACCTAAGTCCGTGAGTTGTGAGAAGCTTCCATGGGTTGGCTAGTTTTTATAGGAGATTTGTAAAGGACTTCAGTACCATAGCCTCACCCTTGAATGAAGTTGTAAAAAAGAATGTGGGATTCAAGTGGGGGGAAGAACAAGAGCATGCATTTAATTCACTCAAGGAGAAATTGTGTTCTGCACCTTTACTTGCTTTACCTGATTTTTCTAAAACTTTTGAGATTGAATGTGATGCCTTTGGAGTGGGTATTGAAGCTGTTTTGAAGCAGGAAAAGAGAATGATTGCCTACTTCAGTGAGAAGCTAAGTGGGGCTACATTGAACTACTCGACTTATGACAAAGAGATGTATGCACTGGTGCGTGCACTTGAGACTTGGCAACACTACTTGTGTCCGAAGGAGTTTGTCATTCATAGTGACCATGAGTCACTCAAGTACTTAAAGGGGCAGAACAAGCTCAACAAGCGCCATGCCAAGTGGAGTGAATTCATTGAAGGTTTCCCATATGTGATTCAATACAAGCAAGGCAAAGAGAATGTGGTGGCTGATGCACTTTCAAGGAGGTACACTTTACTTTACATGCTTGACACTAGACTTTTAGGCTTCGAACATGTGAAAGAAATGTATGCTAATGATGATGACTTTGGAAAAGTGTTTGCCTCTTGTGAACATGCTTCATATGATAAATTCTATAGGCATAATGGTTTCTTGTTTAGGGAAAATAAATTATGTGTGCCTAAATGCTCAATTAGAGAGTTGCTTGTTAAAGAATCACATGCTGGTGGTTTAATGGGACATTTTGGGGTTGCAAAGACCTTAGAAATTTTAAAGGAACATTTTTATTGGCCACACATGAAGAGGGATGTGGAGAGAGTGTGTGCTAGATGTGTGACTTGCATGAAGGCAAAGTCCAAAGTAAGGCCGCATGGTCTATACATGCCATTGAGTGTTCCTAGTGTTCCTTGGGTAGATTTATCCATGGATTTCATTTTGGGTTTACCTAGGAAAAAGAAAGGCCATGATAGTATTTTTGTTGTTGTTGATCGTTTTTCCAAGATGGTTCATTTCATACCATGTCACAAGACTGACAATGCATTTTACATTGCTTCTTTGTTCTTTAGGGAGATAGTTAGATTGCATGGCATTCCTAGAACAATTGTTAGCGATAGGGATGTGAAATTTCTAAGCCATTTTTGGAAAGTCTTTTGGGTAAAATTAGGAACCAAACTTTGTTTCTCCACCACTTGCCATCCACAAACGGATGGGCAAACCGAAGTTGTCAATAGGACCGTGGGCACTCTTCTACGTGCAATGATTAAACAAAACTTGAAAGCTTGGGAGGAGTGCATACCATTCATAGTATTTGCATACAACAGGTCTATGCATTCATCTATTGGTTATTCACCCTTTGAACTTGTATATGGTTTTAACCCACTAACTCCTTTAGATTTGTTGCCTTTGCCTACTAATGAGCTTGCTAGTTTAGATGGCAAAAGGAAAGCTGAAATGGTGAAACAAATGCATCAAAAAGCAAAGCAACAAATGGAGAAAGTGAATGAGAGGAGGGCAGCCCAAGCTAGTTTAGATGGCAAAAGGGGAGAAAGAAGATGGTGTTCCAACTTGGTGATCTTGTATGGGTTCACTTGAGAAAGGAGAGGTTTCCTACACAAAGGAAATCAAAACTTCAGCCTAGGAGTGATGGACCTTTTGAAGTGCTAGAGAGAATTAATGACAATGCATACAAGATAAACCTTCCAGGTGAGTATGGTGTAAGTGCTACATTTAATGTGACTGATCTTGCTCCTTTCTATGCAGATGATGACAATTCGAGGACGAATTCTTTTGAAGAGGGAGAGGAAATGATACGGTTTCTATCCTTAGTAGCTGATTCCACTAAGAAGAAAGACCAAAGGACCGTCTTCAAAACAAGCCAAGAAACTCCCTTGAACCTTCAACCCTTCACCTTGAAGATGGAGAATTAAAAATATAATTCCCAAGAAAGACAATCAAGAACAAGACTAATTCACCTATGCTGATGAACAACCTTGAACATATAATAAAACCTAACAAATCAAGGCAAGAATTTGATAAGAAAAATAGAGAGAGTTCTAAGAAGAACTTTGAAGCAAAGCTCCAGCAATATTGCTCAAAAAATTACCATATGAATTCTGTTCCCAAAATGAATCAAAAGAAGGCTAATATGGGTTGGTGTATTCTACCAAGACATTTCAACAACCATGGGACATGTGCAATTTTTGGTTAATACACCAATCTCTCCTAAGAATAGATACAAAGTTCAAACATTAACAGAAAGGTCAGATTTGGCAGGCTACAAATGAGAGACAATCTGAAAAGAGATGCTTTGTCTTGAAGCTGAAAGTAGTAACTTTGCTTTTCCTATAAATAGTTGAAGCATGGCTGGAGCTCTTGGACAAAGTTATGGCTTCCAATCTTTGCAAAATGGACAAAAGCATCATCAAAAAGTTGGTGGAGATGAGCTGCCAATTGTGCTGCCACCTAGGCACTCCACCTGGAAGCCATATTGGATGCCAACTAGGATGGACTTGCTGAGGTGGCTGCCACATGTATGCCAACTTGGACGGATGCCACTTGGTCTCTTGGCTCCTCAAATATGTAAAGGAATGTACAGCAAGGCTGGCTTCCCTCTTCCAAGTCCAAACCAAATACTTGCAAGAGGTTGGACTTGGTGATGTGATTATGCACCAAGCCTTGAAGCTTCTTAGCCATTGCTCTAGTTATTGGCCCTTGGTGTGGAATTGGTGCAACCGGTTCCTCATCAATAAGTTAGCCCAAAAGGCATCACTAACCACTCATATAGTCCATGCTTTGTTTTAAATGCGACTTTCCATTCATCACCTACTTTCATTCGAATTTGATGATTTCCGCTTTTCAAGTCAATTTTGGTAAAAACACAAGCACCACAAAGTTCATCCAACATATCATCCAATCTAGGTATAGGGTGGCGATATTTTATAGTGATTTTGTTGACCGCCCTACAATCCACACACATGCGCCATGTGCCATCTTTCTTGGTACAAAAAGGATAGGTATAGCACAAGGACTCATACTTTCTCTCAAATAACCCTTAGCTAACAATTCCTCAACTTGCCTTTGTAATTCTTTGGTTTATTCAGGGTTAGTTCTATAGGCTGGATGGTTGGAATAACTGCTCCAGGTACAAAATCAATCTACTGCTCAATCCCACGAATAGGTGGTAGTCTAGCCGGCATCTCCTCGGTTGGGAATAACTATTCCATCATCTTTAGCATTAGGTATTTGGCTTTCATTGTCATGCCTAATTATATCTTCATGTGAACCCTCAAGTAATTGGTAACTTGAAAACTCACTTTCAAGTTATTTAATATCCCTACTTGTATTTATAGCCTCTTAGCCCCAAAGCTAAAGACAAAATATCCCCACTTTAGTAACAGCTGCAAGGAGCTTTAAGTCCAAACATAAATTAATCTACCAAAGACTAAAACGTCCCAACAAAAAGCAAACTTAATACAGCAGCAATTAGGGCATTTAAGTCCAAAAGAGAGGTAGTTATAACAGCAAGGAATAGTCCTTCAAAAAGGTACCAGCAACATGGGTTGGATCTGGTGCATGCATGTCCATAGGTTATTCCATGTAACCTAATGCTCCACATGACACCTTGTCACTTCCAAGCTTAATTTTCACCAAATTTAACCCTTTATAATTTTCTTTATGACATTCCAGCTTATAATCCTTGCTCCTCAAGATTTCACAAATTAAATTCTGAAGCGATTTAGCTCTAGCTCTAGTAATTGGACCTTGGATGAAATCCTTTGGCATGGATGTGGCTTGATTCTCATCATATCTTCACCAATATCATCCCGATTTGCACTTGTATGCAGATAGTCATTATCTGTTTTGGTGTCTTCATTCATGTTAAAAAAACAATCTGCAAAACCACTATAACTAGCTTGTCCAAATTCATATGTGCATGCATTATTAATTCTATTAAACCTTTCAGTATTTGAAGACCCTAAATCATCAAATGTCCCTTGCACATGAAACTCCTGACTCCCCCCCTCAAGTTGATTCTCTATATTGCTAGTAACTTCTCGGTTACCATCCTTTAAAAGCAAAGGCATTAATGAATTACCCTTGTATGAACTATCACTACTTTCCTTAACCCTACACCAATCTCATCAATCTCCTCAAGAATCAATTTAGACTTTTAGTAACTTCCTTCTACCTAAACTCCTTCCTTAGATCATCAACAGTCAAGAGTTACACATATAGATCAATAATACCTTCAATCTCAGCTTGTCTACACATTTTAAGCATGTTTATATCATTAGATAATGATCTTAAACCCTTCTGATAATCTATCCCTGGTTGCCTCCAAAAATACTTAAGCAAGGCAATCTTCAAACCTTGACACATTCGATCAATCTTCACCAAGGACATGGTATCCCATGTTAGACCATGGACTGTCCATGTCTTCCCATCATAATACCCCCATTCTCCAAGTGTACCATTATGATGAACGCATAAAGTAAATGAAATTTCATCATGCATCCCTGCAAGAAATAATATAATTTAATAATATTCAAGTTATCAAAACATAACTTTGTCGGTGCGCACATATCAATTAAAAAAAACATTACTTGTTGGAGAAATATAATATATTATAATATAACAATAAACAATACATAAGGTAACATATTTAATGCATAAGGTAACACATTACATAAGGTATATATTGTCTTTCTATAATGGGTCAATCATCAAAGCACCTGACAGAAAACAAATTGACAATAAACACTAAGAGAAAGATTTTGCAAACAATGACCCACACACATTATTCATTACAAAGCTATTCAATACAGAGAAGCTTTTCCAAGTCAAATATCACTATTCAAACATACATCGTTAAAGCAATCAGTTTATAGCTAACCTTGATTGTGAGCCATGTTTGCTTCCATAGTTGCGAAATTGATAGTAGTCCCTGTTCAAACTCAGAAAAAAAAACATGCTATCAAATGGGCCCTCAAATATTCTCCTTCGAATCAATTGATAATAAAAAACAATGTACCCAAAATGGTTGCTTTATAGCGGACCACATTAAAAATTTCCAACAAAATCTAAACAAAATAATATTGAATCAAAGATACCCATTGAAAAAAGCTATAACAAATAACGTACCTTAACTGAATTGGGAGAAAACAGTAAGGAACTTGAGAGTGAAGGGTCTAAAGTAGCACGTGGCATTTTGTCTAGAAGTTGCTCTACCTTCCACCAATGAAGGGCTCAAGCGTTTACTAGTTTCCAGCCGATATACCACTTTGTTGAGGAAGAAGATGGCAGAAAACAGAAAAGAGAAAAGATGGGAAACATTTAATACAATATTTAGAAATTATTATTTCTTAACCAGATATCTAAGAGACCTATAATGACACGGAACAGCGCTAAAGCCCTTTCAGGTTCTCGACAATCACAATTGATGGTGTGGGTTTCTAAATGTTGATTGTATAGATCAGTGCCATTACTTACTAGTTCTTCTCTAAGATTTTCTACTTCTCGTCTATCAGTTAGATTAATGCATAATAAATAAAAAATAAGACTCTCAATATAAGTAGACATACGTAAACATAATTAATAAAGAGATTTCTGATGCACAGGGTCCCTATTTAGGGCAAGTGCAGAGCATACTTATCGTAGTATAATGAACAGTGCTATGGAACAGTATTTAAATAGTAATACTTACAGAGCTACAGTCTTCGTCCCAACCAGTAGGGGTAATGGATGAGCTTGGTATGTTTGCAGATGGTGGAGAAGAATAGTAAACCCAGTAATCGTACTTACCAGATGGTTGTCTAAGAAGATCCACAATAGTCAAGGAAAATGTTTCAAGTTCTTGGTGAAGTTCTTTTGCTTGATTAATTAAAACATTTATCTCATTACTTACTCGAGAGAAAGCAGATTGGGATTGAGAAAATACCATATATTTTATTTATAAAACAGTATACTCTTAGAACACACAGAGGGCGGAATAGAAAAACTTAGAACAAGAACTTTTTACAGAGAAAAACTTAAAGACTTTTATTGCATACTACATTCTGCTTGATGTGCAGGTCGGGGGTCCTTCTTATAGGAGCTAGAGAGAATCTTCTAGCGTCATTGAGGACGTCACTTTTAGTGGCAGACAATGATGAGTGGCTAGCTGACAGCAGTGGATAGTTGTCAGTAGTGTCTTTTAGACTTGACAGTTGCCAGCACACTCATGGTTGCGAAGCTTGGCATGCGCCCCATCAAGCATCCTAGACCATACAAGTTGCAATGGCTGAATGACTGTGGGGAAATTAAGGTGAACAAGCAAGTGATGTTGGCTTTTTCTATTGGAAGGTGTAAGGATGAGGTGTTGTGTGATGTGGTGCCAATGCATGCTGGACATTTTTTGCTAGAGAGACCATGGCAATATTATAGGAAGGTAGTGCATGATGGATTTAGGAATAGGTACTCCTTTGATCATGATGGACGAAGGGTTACTTTAGCAGCATTATCACCCGCACAAGCTTTTGAAGATCAATTAAGGATAAAACAGACCATGAATGAGCAACAACAAAGAGAGGCCAAGCTAAGAGTGCAAAAAGAGAAAGAAAGAAAAGAAAGAGAGGAAAAAGTAAGAGGGAAAAATGGGGGAGAGAAAGAGAAGAGAGAAAATTCAAAAAGAGTGAAACCAAAAGGAAAGGGCTTGGGCCAAAAGGAGAGTTGTGAGAAGAGTGGAGAGAATAAAGTCAGTTTGCTAGCAAAAGCCAAGGATGTGAGGACTGCATATTTTTTTAGTATGCCAATGGCTTTGCTAATTTGTAAGGGAGCTTATACCAATGTTTCTAACCTTGACCCATCCATTCCTAATTGTGCTTTGCCCTTATTGCAGGAGTTTGAGGATGTCTTCCCTGAAGAAATACCTAATGGGCTACCACCCATTAGAGGCATGGAGCACCAAATAGATTTTGTGCCTAGAGCTGTAATCCCAAAATGGGCCAGCCTATAGAACCAATCCGGAAGAGGCTAAGGAACTTCAAAGACAAGTGGAGGAGCTTCTAGCAAAAGGCCATGTTAAGGAGAGCATGAGCCCATGTGCCGTACCTGTTCTTTTGGTGCCTAAGAAAGATGGGACCATGCGCATGTGTGTGGATTGTAGAGCAATCAACAAAATGATGATGGGTCCTCTAAATAATGGCATAGGCACTGGTGCTTCTTCATCACAAAATCACTGTAAAGTATAGACATCCCATATCTAGACTTGATAATATGCTTGATGAGTTGCATGGTGCATGCATATTTTCTAAAATTGATTTAAAGAGTGGTTATCACCAAATTCGCATGAAATTAGGAGATGAATGGAAAACTGCCTTTAAGACTCAATATGGACTATATGAACGGTTAGTCATGCCATTTGGCTTGACCAATGCACCTAGTACATTTATGAGGCTTATGAACCCTGTGTTGCGTGCTTTCCTAGGAAAATTTGTTGTAGTGTATTTTGATGATATCCTAGTATATAGCCAAAATATGCATGATCATTTGCTGCACTTGAGATAAGTTTTTGAGGTGTTGAGAAAAGAGCACTTGTATGCCAATCTTAAGAAATGTACTTTATGTATGGACAAAGTTATTTTCCTAGGATTTGTAAGAGTGGCAAGGGAATTGAGGTTGATGAGGACAAGGTTAGAGCCATTAGAGAGTGGCCTACACCTAAGTCCGTGAGTTGTGAGAAGCTTCCATGGGTTGGCTAGTTTTTATAGGAGATTTGTAAAGGACTTCAGTACCATAGCCTCACCCTTGAATGAAGTTGTAAAAAAGAATGTGGGATTCAAGTGGGGGGAAGAACAAGAGCATGCATTTAATTCACTCAAGGAGAAATTGTGTTCTGCACCTTTACTTGCTTTACCTGATTTTTCTAAAACTTTTGAGATTGAATGTGATGCCTTTGGAGTGGGTATTGAAGCTGTTTTGAAGCAGGAAAAGAGAACGATTGCCTGCTTCAGTGAGAAGCTAAGTGGGGCTACATTAAACTACTCCACTTATGACAAAGAGATGTATGCTCTGGTGCGTGCACTTGAGACTTGGCAATACTACTTGTGGCCGAAGGAGTTTGTCATTCATAGTGACCATAAGTCACTCAAGTACTTAAAAGGGCAGAATAAGCTCAACAAGCGCCATGCCAAGTGGAGTGAATTCATTGAAGGTTTCCCATATGTGATTCAATACAAGCAAGGCAAAGAGAATGTGGTGGCTGATGCACTTTCAAGGAGGTACACTTTACTTTCCATGCTTGACGCTAGACTTTTAAGCTTCGAACATGTGAAAGAAATGTATGCTAATGATAATGACTTTGGGAAAGTGTTTGCCTTTTGTGAACATGCTGCATATGAGAAATTCTATAGGTATAATGGTTTCTTGTTTAGGGAAAATAAATTTTGTGTGCCTAAATGCTCAATTAGAGAGTTGCTTGTTAAAGAATCACATGCTGGTGGTTTAATGGGACATTTTGGGGTTGCAAAGACCTAAGAAATTTTAAAGGAACATTTTTATTGGCCACACATGAAGAGGGATGTAGAGAGAGTGTGTGCTAGATGTGTGACTTGCATGAAGGCAAAGTCCAAAGTAAAGCTGCATGGTCTATGCATGCCATTGAGTGTTCCTAGTGAACCTTGGGTAGATTTGATACGGTTTCTACCCTTAGTTGCTGATTCTACTAAGAAGAAAGACCAAAGGACCGTCTTCAAAACAAGCCAAGAAACTCCCTTGAACCTTCAACCCTTCACCTTGAAGATGGAGAACTGAAAATATAATTCCTAAGAAAGACAGCCAAGAACAAGACTAATTCACCTATGCTGATGAACAACCTTGAACATATAATAAAACTTAACAAATCAAGGTAAGAATTTGCTAAGAAAAATAGAGACAGTTCTAAGAAGAACTTTGAAGCAAAGCTCCAGCAATTTTGCTCTAAAAAAATACCATATGAATTCTGTTCTCTAAATGAAACAAAAGAAGGCTAATATGGTTTGGTGTATTCTGCCAAGACATTTCAACAACCATGGGACATGTGCAAGTCTTGGTTAATACACCAATCTCTCTAAAAATAGATACAAAGTTCAAACATTAATAGAAAAGTCAGATTTGGCAGCCTACAAATGAGAGACAATCTGAAAAGAGATGTTTTGTCTTGAAGTTGAAAATAGTAAATTTGCTTTTCCTATAAATAGTTGAAGCATGGCTGGAGCTTTTGGACAAAGTTATGGCTTTCAATCTTTGCAAAATGGACAAAAGCATCTTCAAAAAGTTGGTGGAGATGGGCTGCCAATTGTGCTGCCACCTAGGCACTCCACATGGACGCCACATTGGATGCCAACTAGGATGGATTTGCTGAGGTGGCTGCCACATGTATGCCAACTTGGACGGAAGCCACTTGGTCTCTTGGCTCCTCAAATATGCAAAGGAATGTACAGCAAGGTTGGCTTCCCTCTTCCAAGTCCAAACCAAATACTTGCAAGAGGTTGGACTTGGTGATGTGCTTATGCACCAAGCCTTGAAGCTTCTTAGCCATTGCTCTAGTTATTGGCCCTTGGTGTGGAATTGGTGCAACCGGTTCCTCATCAAGATTTATCTATGGATTTCATTTTGGGTTTGCCTAGGACAAAGAAAGGACATGATAGTATTTTTGTTGTTGTTGATCGTTTTTCTAAGATGGCTCATTTCATACCATGTCACAAGACTGACGTTGCATCTTACATTGCTTCTTTGTTCTTTAGGGAGATAGTTAGATTGCATGGCATTCCTAGAACAATTGTTAGTGATAGGGATGTAAAATTTCTAAGCCATTTTTGAAAAGTCTTGTGGGGAAAATTAGGAACCAAACTTTGTTTCTCTACCACTTGCCATCCACAAGTGGATGGGCAAACAGAAGTTGTCAATAGGACAGTGGGCACTCTTCTACGTGCAATGATTAAACAAAAATTGAAAGCTTGGGAGGAGTGCATACCATTCATAGAATTTGCATATAACAGGTCTATGCATTCACCTACTGGTTATTCACCCTTTGGACTTGTATATGGTTTTAACCCACTAACTCCTTTAGATTTGTTGCGGGTGATAATGCTGCTAAAGTAACCCTTCGTCCATCATGATCAAAGGAGTACCTTTTGGGCATGGTTTCTTCAGCAAAAATGTGCCACTATAAGCCTAGTTTCATGTACAATTGGCCAAACACCAATTGGACCTGCACAGCCAAAGTTATGACTGTCTAAGTGGACTGAAATTTCAGTCACCCTGCTGCTGTCCCTAGGCAGCATACTCATTCACTTTGACATGCTACATTTCAGTCCAAATTATGGTCAACTTACCTAAAATGGTCACTAATTGACCCTTAAAATGTTCTCTAACAATTTCCTAAGCCAAGTCAAATTTTCACTTCTCAAAACCCTAGTTCTCATCTCCATTTCACACTAGTTACCCTAGTTAACTAGCTAAGTCATTATCCACATAATTATGTACTTCAAACATGATCTCTAGTCCACTTTAAGTCCATCAAAAACACTCAATCTTGTTCCTTCCTTAGGGCAGCCGAAATCCATGGTATGTATACACATGAATTTAGTCCATTTAATTTACAAATTCCTACTAAATTCAAGTCCCTAACATGGAAATAAAGAAATCTTTGCATAAGTAAGCACTAACCTCTTGTAGGGCAGAATTTTCTAAGCTTCAACTCCACTTTCTTTGCTTTTCTAGGCTGCCAAACACTTCCCCAAGTTGTATGGACAAGTTTTAATGAAAGGTGTCTAGGGTTTTATAGTGGAAATTCATGGGAAATGGAGGTAATGAAAGAAAATTTTCATGGAGGGAGGAATAAGAGAGGGTCACGTTTTGAGGAAGAAGAAGAAGAAGATGACCAGAATTTTTGGTTGGGAGAAAGTAAATGACATCACCATATGTCATAAATGGGCATTTTTCTCATTTTCTATTCTTTTCTTCTCTACTTATTTTCTATTTAATTTTTAGCAATATTTTCTCACATTTTATATCATAATAATTATTTACTCAACTGGACAAGTCGGCCAAAAATCGTCTCTGAAGGCGAAATGACCAAAATGCCCTCCGTTTGGCTTAACGGGTCAAAATTGGCTGTACCGATTGAAAAATTTTTCTAAATATTTTCATGGCATTCTAATGCCGTAGGAACCTCAATGACCCTTCTCTGGAGTCTCAAAAATTATTTTATGAATTTTCTCCCGGGTCTAGGGCTCCTAGTTGCGAGAACCGCAACTTCCCTCTGGTTACCCATCGCTTGGGCACCGGCTCGTTTAACTTGGTTGTATTTTATTTCTAAAATTTTTTCTAAATTTTTCTTATTAATATTTGAGTTAATTATGGTTCCTGACTTTAGTTTAAATATTTTTCCGGACGTTCTAGCTGTCCGGACCGACACCGGTCACCGGAACAGTAGAATGTACGGAGTTGCTATCGGGAGAGTGTTACAACTCTTCCCCTCTTATTTAAATTTCGTCTTCGAAATTTACTGGGTGTAGGTATCTAAGATAATTCTTTTACCTTTCTATTGCTCCCTCTGTCTACTTCTTTTATATATATAGTACCATTTAGTCTTTCTGAATATATCATTATACACTTAGGCATATCATAAAGGAAATACTTTACCTCAAATTCACATCTGGGGCTTCTTGCTCCTCTCCGACTTGGGTAACATTTGGAAGTGGTGTTACTGTTGTACTTGGTCCTTCCACGGCCTCTGTCTGGGTCCGTGGTATATTCCTCTTAGGACAATCTTTCAGACGATGGTCTATGGCCCCACATCTAAAACGGGCTCCAGTTAATCCCCTACATTCACCTTTATGCCACTTGTTACAATGGCCACATTTTCTTGCTAATCCTGTCGCACTAACTACTAGTGTTTCTGGTTGATCTCTTCTGGGTATAGGCCTGGGCCTAGATCTCCTACTTTGATCATATGTCTGACTTAACTGTTCTCTCGGCCTCTTATTACTCGACTGTCCAAATTTCCTCTTTTGCTGATCACCACTCCTCTTTTGTTCCTCTTCATGAGCACAGCTAATATATTTCTTTCTAAACTCTATCAGAAAGAATTCCCAAGTTACGTTAGCTGGTGGCACTATCTTGGTTACGACATCCCACCACCGATATGCAGCTTCTTGTAATAATGAAATTGCACACTCCAAACTCTGTTCTGGTGTGCAATGGAGCTGCTGCAGGACTCTTTCAGTCCTTTCTAACCAATACTTAGCCGCTGCAGAATCGTCTTCCTTTCTACCATTGAAATCTACAGCTCCATACTTCCTAATTTTTCCTAAAGGTGATTTCTGCTGAGACAATGGTGGAACAACCCCAGTCATCTGTCGAAAGAATCCAGTCATCTGCTCAAACAAGGCTTGTTGGGGTTGTACAGGCACCTCTTGCACTGGTGGAGCAGGATCTCCCCGATTTCCAATATCACTACCAGTCGGGATACAACTTACTACTTCTTCTTCTATTGCCCTCTGCGATTCTGAGTCCATACGTTAACCTAAAATAACCAAGAAAACATATCTGCAATAGTGTCACCTCAACTCATATGAATGCAATGCATGTTATGCACACAAATCTTATTCTATCTACCTATGCCTAGGAACGCCTAAACCGCGCTCTGATACCAATAAATGTAACACCCCTCACCCAACTACAGTGTAGCCGAGCAAAGTGTGCTACATTCGGTGCCGGAGCACCCTATCTTATCTTACTTTATTCCTTTCATATTTTGATCTCGATATATTTTAATATTAATAAATTTTTCGACGGAGAAACCAGCTGAGTTTCCCCTATTTTATTACCAGTTGACGTATTTTACTATTTACCTATTTGAAAGTTTCAATAATATTTTACAAATAAAATCTCATCAATTATTTTCATAACCATCTCATAATTCACATCTCAGTCATATATCTCAATTTCATATTCATTTCCATGCATTATCTATATATTTCAAATCTGTCTTCGAATCTATACAATCTCTCTCATTCATGCTCAAATCACATAAGTAAAATTTTCAAATTTCTTTAATTTACATAATTTACAAAATAATTACAAAATTTCATAATTTACATGATATACAAATTAATTACAATTTGCTAATTTATATTACAATATAAGAAATAATTAACATACACAAAATACATGATATGCTTAATGTGAGCCCTATCTACATGCATTGCTGAGGAGGTGACAACCTTTGACACTCTGCAGATCTGAACTCTCAAAATTTCCAGTCAAACGTCCAGTGGGTTCTAGCTTCAGTACCTGCGCGAGAAAACAATTCCATCGCGCTAAGCATTGCTGCTTAGTGGTGCAATAATATAACAAGGAAATAATATACAAATAAAGATAGAAATAAAACATCATTCAAATAATTAAGATCTATTTATACTTCACATGCAGTTTCTAAAATTTAATATGTTTTATCCTAATTTAGTCTTCTTTGGAAGCGTTTATTTCGCCAATGTACAGTAATAATGTACAAGAAAAAAATGATCTGAAAATAATAAATTTATGCTTATATTATTATATAAGTCTCATTTGCAATATTTATTTATTTTATAATTTTCTTTGCTAATCTTTTAGCATTTTCCCAATACTTGCTAGGTTGTCTCAGATTATCTCATAATAAGTAAATTTTAATATCTGTCTAGTTCATTTCGATTCTTTCTAATAACTAACTATTCTAATTTATTTTAGGTCATCTTACTCATTTATTTTATTTAATTTCTAATATTTTAAATTGCTAATATTCTTAACTTATCTCAATAAATTTCACTGCCCAAGTAACCTATGTGGTGACTAAACTGGATAACGGTCGTTGTACTGGACACCTTGGTGCCTCGGGCCGTCATACCATGGGACGCAGAACGTCAACCACGTATGCAGTCAGTATGGCTAGAAAGCCATGATAACACATAATCGGGCGTAGAAGCCATGAATGTTAGCATAATGCCATGAATGCGGGCATAAAGCCATGAATACAGGCATAAAGCCTTTCGCAGTACTGCTAAAACAATACCCTATTGGCATGCCAAACTATCCAATCTGACACACATGTCTAGGCAATACAAGGGCACATAATATCATTAAACATTAATATATTGTGTTTTATGACTTCATTATTTCATAATAAATTTCAATTATAATTCATACATTCATTTGATCATTTATATGATCACAATT
The DNA here is from genome assembly GCF_030052815.1 of Hevea brasiliensis. Lineage (NCBI taxonomy): Eukaryota > Viridiplantae > Streptophyta > Magnoliopsida > Malpighiales > Euphorbiaceae > Hevea > Hevea brasiliensis. Next base: position 39,810,237 of record NC_079502.1, on the reverse strand, counting down.
CACATCAATTATCCTTTTTATACCATTGTACTCAAAATACTTCTCCTTTCTACAATAATGAGAACTAATGTCTCATTCATACATTAATATGGTTCATTTATTCATTCTTTATGTTATTCATATTAATCACAATTCTAAACAATGGTTCACATGTACCATTGTATTCAAAACATTTTTCCTTTTCTCATTTATACATTCAAGAATCTACTTATGTAATTGCAAATTTTATATTTCAAGTTGAGTTATTAATATTTTATGGATTCCATTTGTGATGGGCATATAAGCCCTAACTATCTATTCACATCAATTAGGTGACTTATTTTTCATGTTTCAAGTAATCCATGAATATTTCATGGATTTCAAATCTATAGCCTTAATTTCTTTTTAACAAATTTGACTAGGATGCATAGTCCACATTTGTCATACAATTCTAAGCATTTAAGCTTAGAATTGGTTCTAGGTCTTCATCTTAATTTACTAATCATTTTGATTACTATTCACCTTACTAGTCTGGTTACCCATCGCTTGGACACCGGCTCGTTTAACTTGGTTGTATTTTATTTCTAAAATTTTTCCTAAATTTTTCTTATTAATATTTGAGTTAATTATGGTTCCTGACTCTAGTTTAAATATTTTTCCGGACGTTCTAGCTGTCCGGACCGACACCGGTCACCGGAACAGTAGAATGTACGGAGTTGCTATCGGGAGGGTGTTACAATGCGCCACATGAAGCATCCTAGACCATACAAGTTGCAATGGCTGAATGAATGTGGGGAAATTAAGGTGAACAAGCAAGTGATGTTGGCTTTTTCTATTGGAAGGTATAAGGAAGAGGTGTTGTGTGATGTGGTGCCAATGCATGCTGGACATATTTTGCTAGGGAGACCATGGTTATATGATAGGAAGGTAGTGCATGATGGATTTAGGAATAGGTACTCCTTTGATCATGATGGACGAAGGGTTACCTTGGCAGCATTATCACCCGCACAAGCTTTTGAAGATCAATTAAGGATAAAACACACCATGAATAAGCAACAACAAAGAGAGGCCGAGCTAAGAGTGCAAAAAGAGAAAGAAAGAAAAGAAAGAGAGGAAAAAGTAAGAGGGAAAAATGAGGAAGAGAAAGAGAAGAGAGAAAATTCCAAAAGAGCGAAACCAAAAGGAAAGGGCTTGGGGCAAAAGGAGAGTTGTGAGAAGAGTGGAGAGAATAAAGTTAGTTTGCTAGCAAAAGCCAAGGATGTGAGGACTGCATATTTTTCTAGTATGCCAATGGCTTTGTTAATTTGTAAGGGAGCTTACACCAATGTTTCTAACCTTAACCAATCCATTCCTAGTTGTGCTTTGCCCTTGTTGCAGGAGTTTGAGGATGTCTTCCTTGAAGAAATACCTAATGGGCTACCACCCATTAGAGGCATAGAGAACCAAATAGATTTTGTGCCTGGAGCTGTAATCCCAAATAGGCCAGCCTATAGGACCAATCCGGAAGAGGCTAAGGAACTTCAAAGACAAGTGGAGGAGCTTCTAGCAAAAGGCCATGTTAGGGACAGCATGAGCCCATGTGCCGTACCTGTTCTTTTGGTGCCAAAAAAAGATGGGAGCATGCGCATGTGTGTGGATTGTAGAGCAATCAACAAAATCACTGTAAAGTATAGACATCCCATACCTAGACTTGATGATATGCTTGATGAGTTGCATGCTGCATGCATATTTTCTAAAATTGACTTAAAGAGTGGTTATCACCAAATTCGCATGAAATTAGGAGATGAATGGAAAACTGCCTTTAAGACTCAATATGGACTATATGAATGGTTAGTCATGCCATTTGGTTTGACCAATGCACCTAGTACATTTATGAGACTTATGAACCATGTGTTGCGTGCTTTCCTAGGAAAATTTGTTGTAGTGTATTTTGATGATATCCTAATATATAGCCAAAATATGCATGATCATTTGCTGCACTTGAGACAAGTCTTTGAGGTGTTGAGAAAAGAGCACTTATATGCCAATCTTAAGAAATGCACTTTCTGTATGGACAAAGTTATTTTCTTAGGATTTGTGGTGAGTGGAAAGGGAATTGAGGTTGATGAGGACAAGGTAAGAGCCATTAGAGAGTGGCCTACACCTAAGTCCGTGAGTGATGTGAGGAGGTTCCATGGGTCGGCTAGTTTTTATAGGAGATTTGTAAAGGACTTCAGTACCATAGCCTCACCCTTGAATGAAGTTGTAAAAAAGAATGTGGGATTCAAGTGGGGGGAAGAACAAGAGAATGCATTTAATTCACTCAAGGAGAAATTGTGTTCTGCACCTTTACTTGCTTTACCTGATTTTTCTAAAACTTTTGAGATTGAATGTGATGCCTCTGGAGTGGGTATTGGAGCTGTTTTGAAGCAGGAAAGGAGACCAATTGCCTACTTCAGTGAGAAGCTAAGTGGGGCTACATTGAACTACTCCACTTATGACAAAGAGATGTATGCTCTGGTGCGTGCACTTGAGACTTGGCAACACTACTTGTGGCCGAAGGAGTTTGTCATTCATAGTGACCATGAGTCACTCAAGTACTTAAAGGGGCAGAACAAGCTCAACAAGCGCCATGCCAAGTGGAGTGAATTCATTGAAGGTTTCCCATATGTGATTCAATACAAGCAAGGCAAAGAGAATGTGGTGGCTGATGCACTTTCAAGGAGGTGCACTTTACTTTCCATGCTTGATGCTAGACTTTTAGGCTTCGAACATGTGAAAGAAATGTATGCTAATGATGATGACTTTGGGAAAGTGTTTGCCTTTTGTGAACATGCTGCATATGATAAATTCTATAGGCATAATGGTTTCTTGTTTAGGGAAAATAAATTATGTGTGCCTAAATGCTCATTTAGAGAGTTGCTTGTTAAAGAATCACATACTGGTGGTTTAATGGGACATTTTGGGGTTGCAAAGACTGATGATGCATCTTACATTGCTTCTTTGTTCTTTAGGGAGATAGTTAGATTGCATGGCATTCCTAGAACAATTATTAGTGATAGGGATGTGAAATTTCTAAGCCATTTTTGGAAAGTCCTGTGGGGAAAATTAGGAACCAAACTTTGTTTCTCCACCACTTGCCATCCACAAACGGATGGGCAAACAGAAGTTGTAAATAGGACCGTGGGCACTCTTCTACGTGCAATGATTAAACAAAACTTGAAAGCTTGGGAGGAGTGCATACCATTCATAGAATTTGCATACAACAGGTCTATGCATTCATCTACTGGTTATTCACCATTTGAACTTGTATATGGTTTTAACCCACTAACTCCTTTAGATTTGTTGCCTTTGCCTACTAATGAGCTTGCTAGTTTAGATGGCAAAAGGAAAGCTGAAATGGTGAAACAAATGCATCAAAAAGCAAAACAACAAATGGAGAAAGTGAATGAGAGAAGGGCAGCCCAAGCTAACAAGGGGAGAAAGAAGATGGTGTTCCAACCTGGTGATCTTGTATGGGTTCACTTGAGAAAGGAGAGGTTTCCTACACAAAGGAAATCAAAACTTCAGCCTAGGAGTGATGGACCTTTTGAAGTACTAGAGTGAATTAATGACAATGCATACAAGATAAACCTTCCAGGTGAGTATGGTGTAAGTGCTACATTTAATGTGACTGATCTTGCTCCTTTCTTTGTAGATGATGACAATTCGAGGACGAATTCTTTCGAAGAGGGAGAGGATAATGAGGAACCGGTTGCACCAATTCCGCACCAAGGGCCAATAACTAGAGCAATGGCTAAGAAGCTTCAAGGCTTGGTGCATAAGCACATCACCAAGTCCAATCTCTTGCAAGTATTCGGTTTGGACTTGGAAGAGGGAAGCCAACCTTACTGTACATTTCTTTGCATATTTGAGGAGCCAAGAGACCAAGTGGCATCCGTCCAAGTCGGCATACATGTGGCAGCCACCTCAGCAAATCCATCCTAGTTGGCATCCAATGTGACGTCCATGTGGAGTGCCTAGGTGGCAGCACAATTGGCAGCCCATCTCCACCAACTTTTTGAAGATGCTTTTGTCCATTTTGCAAAGATTGAAAGCCATAACTTTGTCCAAGAGCTCCATCCATGCTTCAACTATTTATAGGAAAAGCAAAGTTACTACTTTCAACTTCAAGACAAAACATCTCTTTTCAGATTGTCTCTCATTTGTAGGCTGCCAAATCTAACTTTTCTATTAATGTTTGAACTTTGTATCTATTTTTGGAGAGATTGGTGTATTAACCAAGACTTGCACATGTCCCATGGTTGTTGAAATGTCTTGGCAGAATACACCAATGCATATTAGCCTTCTTTTGTTTCATTTAGAGAACAGAATTCATATGGTATTTTTTTGAGCAAAAATTGCTGGAGCTTTGCTTCAAAGTTCTTCTTAGAACTGTCTCTATTTTTCTTAGCAAATTCTTACCTTGATTTGTTAAGTTTTATTATATGTTCAAGGTTGTTCATCAGCATAGGTGAATTAGTCTTATTCTTGGCTGTCTTTCTTGGGAATTATATTTTCAGTTCTCCATCTTCAAGGTGAAGGGTTGAAGGTTCAAGGGAGTTTCTTGGCTTGTTTTGAAGACGGTCCTTTGGTCTTTCTTCTTAGTAGAATCAGCAACTAAGGGTAGAAACCGTATCAGAATTGCAATGCAATTCGGATCGGTAAGGGTTCCCTATTCGGTAGTTTGATCTAGGTCACTTTTAGGGACTAAAACTGTAATTCTGCCACCCTAATTGGTATGAGGCTAATTGGATATGAAAGTAGACACATAATGACACAATTTTCATGTAAAAATCATGCTCAGAAAATGACATTAAGATAGTGAACAATTAGGTCAAATTCGGTTAATGCATACTGCCACTTTACAGAAATGACCAAATGAACAGGTAAAGCCAAAAGTTTTAGAAAAATCAGGTAAAGCCAACATAGGAGCGGAACATAACATCTCTTTAATTTTGTAAAAAGCATCATCTTGTTTCTGTTCCCAAACAAAATTAATATTCTTTTTGACAAGATCATTCAATGGTGCTGCAATGATACTGAAATTCTTAATAAATCTTCTATAGAAACTAGCTAGTCCATGAAAACTACGTACTTCAGATGCAATCTTCGGAATGGGCCAGTCTCTAATAGCTCTAATTTTTTTTATCATCAACTTCAACACCATTAGCACTAATGACAAATCCTAAAAAGACAACCTTTTCCATGCAAAATGAACATTTATTCAAGTTAGCATATAATTTTTCCTTTCTTAACACATCGAATACAGCCCTTAAATGATGCAAATGTTCATTCATGTCTCTACTATAAACCAATATATCATCAAAATAAACAACAACAAATTTTCCAATAAAAGCACGCAACACATGATTCATCAATCTCATAAAAGTGCTAGGAGCATTAGTTAGCCCAAAAGGCATCACTAACCACTCATATAGTGATACGGTTTCTACCCTTAGTAACTGATTCAACTAAGAAGAAAGACCAAAGGACCGTCTTCAAAACAAGCCAAGAAACTCCCTTGAACCTTCAACCCTTCACCTTGAAGATGGAGAACTGAAAATATAATTCCCAAGAAAGACAGCCAAGAACAAGACCAATTCACCTATGCTGATGAACAACCTTGAACATATAATAAAACTTAACAAATCAAGGCAAGAATTTGCTAAGAAAAATAGAGAGAGTTCTAAGAAGAACTTTGAAGCAAGCTCCAGCAATTTTGCTCAAAAATTTACCATATGAATTCTGATGCCAAAATGAAACAAAAGAAGGCAGAAATATGGGTTGGTGTTGTCAAGACATTTCAACAACCATGGGACATGTGCAAGTCTTGGTTAATAGACCAATCTCTCCTAAAAATAGATACAAAGTTCAAACATTAATAGGAAGGTCAGATTTGGCAGCTACAATTGAAAGACAATATGAAAAGAGATGTTTTGTCTTGAAGCTGAAAGTAGTAACTTTGCTTTTCCTATAAAAGGTTGAAGCATGGCTGGAGCTCTTGGACAAAATTATGGCTTCCAATCTTTGCAAAATGGACAAAAGCATCCTCAAAAGGTAGGTGGAGATGGGCTGCCAATTGTGTTGCCACCTAGGCACTCCACTTGGACGCCACATTGGATGCCAACTAGGATAGACTTGCTGACGTGGCTGCCACATGTATGCCAACTTGGACGGATGCCACTTGGTCTCTTGGCTCCTCAAATATGCAAAGAAATGTACAGCAAGGTTGGCTTCTCTCTTCCATGTCCCAACCGAATACTTGCAAGAGGTTGGACTTGGTGATGTGCTTATGCACCAAGCCTTGAAGCTTCTTAGCCATTGCTCTAGTTATTGGCCCTTGATGTGCAATTGGTGTAACCGGTTCCTCATCATCCTCTCCCTCTTCGAAAGAATTCGTCCTCGAATTGTCATCATCTGCATAGAAAGGAGCAAGATCAGTCACATTAAATGTAGCATTTACACCATACTCACCTGGAAGGTTTATCTTGTATGCATTGTCATTAATTCTCTCTAGCACTTCAAAAGGTCCATCACTCCTAGGCTGAAGTTTTGATTTCCTTTGTGTAGGAAACCTCTCCTTTCTCAAATGAACCCATACAAGATCACCAGGTTGGAACACCATCTTCTTTCTTCCCTTGTTAGCTTGGGCTGCCCTCCTCTCATTCACTTTCTCCATTTGTTGCTTTGCTTTTTGATGCATTTGTTTCACCATTTCAGCTTTCCTTTTGCCATCTAAACTAGCAAGCTCATTAGTAGGCAAAGGCAACAAATCTAAAGGAGTTAGTGGATTAAAACCATATACAAGTTCAAAGGGTGAATAACCAGTAGATGAATGCATAGACCTGTTGTATGCAAATTCTATGAATGGTATGCACTCCTCCCAAGCTTTCAAGTTTTGTTTAATCATTGCACGTAGAAGAGTGCCCACGGTCCTATTGACAACTTCTGTTTGCCCATCCGTTTGTGGATGGCAAGTGGTGGAGAAACAAAGTTTTGTTCCTAATTTTCCCCACAAGACTTTCCAAAAATGGCTTAGAAATTTCACATCCCTATCACTAACAATTGTTCTAGGAATGCCATGCAATTTAACTATCTCCCTAAAGAACAAAGAAGCAATGTAAGATGCATCGTCAGTCTTGTGACATGGTATGAAATGAGCCATCTTGGAAAAACGATCAACAACAACAAAAATACTATCATGGCCTTTCTTTGTCCTAGGTAAACCCAAAATGAAATCCATGGATAAATCTACCCAAGGTTCACTAGGAACACTCAATGGCATGTATAGACCATGCGGCCTTACTTTGGACTTTGCCTTCATGCAAGCCACACATCTAGCACACACTCTCTCTACATCTCTCTTCATGTGTGGCCAATAAAAATGTTCCTTTAAAATTTCTAAGGTCTTTGCAACCCCAAAATGTCCCATTAAACCACCAGCATGTGATTCTTTAACAAGCAACTCTCTAATTGAGCATTTAGGCACACATAATTTATTTTCCCTAAACAAGAAACCATTATGCCTATAGAATTTATCATATGCAGCATGTTCACAAAAGGCAAACACTTTCCCAAAGTCATCATCATTAGCATACATTTCTTTCACATGTTCGAAGCCTAAAAGTCTAGCGTCAAGCATGGAAAGTAAAGTGTACCTCCTTGAAAGTGCATCAGCCACCACATTCTCTTTGCCTTGCTTGTATTGAATCACATATGGGAAACCTTCAATGAATTCACTCCACTTGGCATGGCGCTTGTTGAGCTTGTTCTGCCCCTTTAAGTACTTGAGTGACTCATGGTCACTATGAATGACAAACTCCTTCGGCCACAAGTAGTGTTGCCAAGTCTCAAGTGCACGCACCAGAGCATACAACTCTTTGTCATAAGTGGAGTAGTTCAATGTAGCCCCACTTAGCTTCTCACTGAAGTAGGCAATCGGTCTCCTTTCCTGCTTCAAAACAGCTCCAATACCTACTCCAGAGGCATCACATTCAATCTCAAAAGTTTTAGAAAAATCAGGTAAAGCAAGTAAAGGTGCAGAACACAATTTCTCCTTAAGTGAATTAAATGCATGCTCTTGTTCTTCCCCCCACTTGAATCCCACATTTTTTTTTACAACTTCATTCAAGGGTGAGGCTATGGTACTGAAGTCCTTTACAAATCTCCTATAAAAACTAGCCAACCCATGGAAGCTCCTCACATCACTCACAGACTTAGGTGTAGGCCACTCTCTAATGGCTCTTACCTTGTCCTCATCAACCTCAATTCCCTTGCCACTCACCACAAATCCTAAGAAAATAACTTTGTCCATACAAAAAGTGCATTTCTTAAGATTGGCATACAAGTGCTCTTTTCTCAACACCTCAAAGACTTGTCTCAAGTGCAGCAAATGATCATGCATATTTTGGCTATATACTAGGATATCATCAAAATACACTACAACAAATTTTCCTAGGAAAGCACGCAACACATGGTTCATAAGCCTCATAAATGTACTAGGTGCATTGGTCAAGCCAAATGGCATGACTAACCATTCATATAGTCCATATTGAGTCTTAAAGGCAGTTTTCCATTCATCTCCTAATTTCATGCGAATTTGGTGATAACCACTCTTTAAGTCAATTTTAGAAAATATGCATGCACCATGCAACTCATCAAGCATATCATCAAGTCTAGGTATGGGATGTCTATACTTTACAGTGATTTTGTTGATTGCTCTACAATCCACACACATGCGCATGCTCCCATCTTTCTTAGGCACCAAAAGAGCAGTGCGGCACATGGGCTCATGCTCTCCCTAACATGGCCTTTTGCTAGAAGCTCCTCCACTTGTCTTTGAAGTTCCTTAGCCTCTTCCGGATTGGTTCTATAGGCTGGCCTATTTGGGATTACAGCTCCAGGCACAAAATCTATTTGGTGCTCTATGCCTCTAATTGGTGGTAGCCCATTAGGTATTTCTTCAGGGAAGACATCCTCAAACTCCTGCAATAAGGGCAAAGCACAACTAGGAATGGATTGGTCAGGGTTAGAAACATTGGTGTAAGCTCCCTTACAAATTAGCAAAGCCATTGGCATACTAGAAAAATATGCAGTCCTCACATCCTTGGCTTTTGCTAGCAAACTGACTTTATTCTCTCCACTCTTCTCACAACTCTCCTTTTGCCCCGAGCCCTTTCCTTTTGGTTTCACTCTTTTGGAATTTTCTCTCTTCTCTTTCTCTTCCTCATTTTTCCCTCTTACTTTTTCCTCTCTTTCTTTTCTTTCTTTCTCTTTTTGCACTCTTAGCTCGGCCTCTCTTTGTTGTTGCTCATTCATGGACTGTTTTATCCTTAATTGATCTTCAAAAGCTTGTGCGGGTGATAATGCTGCTAAAGTAACCCTTCGTCCATCATGATCAAAGGAGTACCTATTCCTAAATCCATCATGCACTACCTTCCTATCATATTGCCATGGTCTCCCTAGCAAAATATGTCCAGCATGCATTGGCACCACATCACACAACACCTCATCCTTATACCTTCCAATTGAAAAAGCCAACATCACTTGCTTGTTCACCTTAATTTCCCCACAGTCATTCAGCCATTGCAACTTGTATGGTCTAGGATGCTTGATGGTGCGCATGCCAAGCTTCGCAACCATGAGTGTGCTGGCAACATTCACACAACTACCACTATCTACGATCATGCTACAAGTTTTACCATTCACCAAGCATCTAGTGTGGAAAATATTTTCCCTTTGCAGTGCATCTCCCTCTTCTTCCTTTGCTTGTGCACTTAGTGCACGCCTAACCACCAGAATATTTCCTCCCACGGCATGCTCTACATCACTAGCTTCCTCCAAAGGAGGCATACTCTCACTAGCATCATCATCATCAACATCATCATCTTCTGATTCGATCTCTCCATTCGGCCTCATCACCATCACCCTCTTGTTAGGACATTGAGATGCATAATGTCCCTTCCCTAGGCACCTAAAACATTTGATATCCCTAGTTCTTCCACTAGAGGTATTCTGTCCATTGCCTTTCTCAGTCACACTAGGCTTTTCTCCACCCCTAGTCTCCTCTTTCTTTTCCTTAGAAACAGCCTTGGAATCACTAGTTTCACCCTTCTTCCAATTCGGTTTCCATGGAGCATTGTTTCCCAAATTCATACCTACACCCATTTTGAATGCTTTCTTCTTCTTTAGTTGTTTTTCTATCTTGATTGCCATATTTAACATGTCATCAAGCTCTACATAGTGTTGTAGCTCCACTATGTTGGCAATATCAAGATTCAGCCCCTTTAGGAACCTAGCCATAGTGGCTTCCCTATCCTCCTCTACATTGGCTCTTATCATAGCCATCTCCATCTCCTTGAAATATTCTTCCACACTTTTGTTTCCTTGCACCAGCCCTTGCAACCTTTGGTGCAACTCCCTATAGTAATGTTGAGGTACAAATCTGTCCCTCATGATTTGCTTCATCTCATCCCAAGTTTCAACACCCCTCATCCCATTTCTCCTTCTTTTAGTGAGCAATTGATCCCACCAAACTATGGCATAATCTGTAAACTCAACTACTGCAAGCTTCACCTTCTTTTCCTCACTATAATTGTGACAATAAAAAATGAGATCCACCTTCCTCTCCCACTCCAAATATGCATCCGGATTGGCTTTGCCTTGGAATGGCGGAATTTTCATTTTGATCCCACTAATGTTACCATCCACTCTCCCTCTCCCTCTTGCTTCCTCCATATTACCTCTTCTCAAGTTTCTGCCTCCACCTCTTCCACCCCTATTACCTCTCATCCCTCTCGGTCTATGGTGGTCATCATGTGCAGCAGAGTGCTGGTCATCCTCTTCATCAGAATCATCATCATTTTCATCCCCCCAATCATCTATAGGTGGTGCATTGTTCACTCTAGATCCCCTAGCCCTATTCTGCCCCTCATTTGTGTTTTGTCTACCATTCCCACTATTCTGCTCAATTCTTTCAATTCGGTCAGCTAGGTTGCTCAATTGTCTACCAATTCTTTCCAAATGTTGAACAAGTGCTTGTTGGTAAAAAGGATTATCCATATTAAGTCCACTAGTTTGTTCTTGTGACATTTTTAACACCTGCACAAAAAAAGTTAGTAAAACAGAAAACAACCTCACAAATTCACTCAATTTTTGGTCACTCAAGTGTTTGTACTCAGTTTATAGGCTTTTACCCTCCTGGAGTTCTTGCCACTCAATGCCTTTTCCACTCAAGCTTGCTTACCAAGTTCTTGTCAGAACTAATGCAATTCCAGCAAGTTTAAATCAAGTTTTAATATATGTTCAAGCACAAACTCAAGCAAAACGTGTGGAATAAGGGTTTGTTATGACACTTGAAGCAAGAAATGAAGACACCAAGCTCTAGAGCAATCAAGTGAAATAGGAGTCGAATTAGCTTGCTATTTTTGTAAAACTGTTTTAAGAGCAGCAACAAGACATAGTTTTAGTAGGGAAAATCAAGTCTAGAGGTTCCAGAAAGCACCTTGAAGTTTTGGACTCCAAATTGGCCTAATAGGTGCTAAATTTGGTTCACCAAGTAAACGGTAGAATTTTTACACCAAATTTGATTTCTAAGCTTAATTTCGTCTACAAAGCACCCCTATGAAGTTTTAGAATTTTCTGGGTTGGTTTGGTTTTACCTCCCCCAAAACAGCCACCAAATAGAAATGTTGAATTTATTTTCCAGCTCTCAAACATACACTTTAGCACCTTTTTTTTTTTATAACCCCCTTTTTTTTTTCTTCTTTCTTTTTGTTCTTTTTTTTTTATATCATGTAACCACACAACAGATACACTCAACACATCCAGCAATAAACACTTCAACAACACACTTCACAAGCCACAAAGATGCAAATAACCAGGTTGTGAAGAAAAAGTTTAAGGTAGAAAACAACACAAATGTGACAAAACTAGGGAAACAAGGACAGATGCAAGAAAGACTCTAATATACCCTAAGATTAGTAGTATTGAGTGTTAACTCACTACTAAGCCAAGAATATGTTCAGATTTTCTTAAAAACACCAGAAAACACAAGGACTTGAAGAACCTTCAAGGCTGAAACACAAGGAAGAGAAAAAAAAAAAAAGGAGAAAGGAAAAAAACAAGAACACAACAAAATGGATGACCAACCTGTTTTGAAGAGAGCCTAGGCTCTGATACCAAATGATACGGTTTCTACCCTTAGTAACTGATTCAACTAAGAAGAAAGACCAAAGGACCGTCTTCAAAACAAGCCAAGAAACTCCCTTGAACCTTCAACCCTTCACCTTGAAGATGGAGAACTGAAAATATAATTCCCAAGAAAGACAGCCAAGAACAAGACCAATTCACCTATGCTGATGAACAACCTTGAACATATAATAAAACTTAACAAATCAAGGCAAGAATTTGCTAAGAAAAATAGAGAGAGTTCTAAGAAGAACTTTGAAGCAAGCTCCAGCAATTTTGCTCAAAAATTTACCATATGAATTCTGATGCCAAAATGAAACAAAAGAAGGCAGAAATATGGGTTGGTGTTGTCAAGACATTTCAACAACCATGGGACATGTGCAAGTCTTGGTTAATAGACCAATCTCTCCTAAAAATAGATACAAAGTTCAAACATTAATAGGAAGGTCAGATTTGGCAGCTACAATTGAAAGACAATATGAAAAGAGATGTTTTGTCTTGAAGCTGAAAGTAGTAACTTTGCTTTTCCTATAAAAGGTTGAAGCATGGCTGGAGCTCTTGGACAAAATTATGGCTTCCAATCTTTGCAAAATGGACAAAAGCATCCTCAAAAGGTAGGTGGAGATGGGCTGCCAATTGTGTTGCCACCTAGGCACTCCACTTGGACGCCACATTGGATGCCAACTAGGATAGACTTGCTGACGTGGCTGCCACATGTATGCCAACTTGGACGGATGCCACTTGGTCTCTTGGCTCCTCAAATATGCAAAGAAATGTACAGCAAGGTTGGCTTCTCTCTTCCATGTCCCAACCGAATACTTGCAAGAGGTTGGACTTGGTGATGTGCTTATGCACCAAGCCTTGAAGCTTCTTAGCCATTGCTCTAGTTATTGGCCCTTGATGTGCAATTGGTGTAACCGGTTCCTCATCATATAGTCCATGTTTTGTTTTAAATGCAGTCTTCCATTCATCACCTACTTTCATGCGAATTTGATGATATCCGCTTTTCAAGTCAATTTTGGTAAAAGCACAAACACCACAAAGTTCATCCAACATATCATCCAATCTAGGTATAGGGTAGCGATACTTTACAGTGATTTTGTTTACCGCCCTACAATCCACACACATGCGCCATGTGCCATCTTTCTTTGGTACCAAAAGGACGGGTACAGCACAAGGGCTCATACTTTCTCTCACGTAACCCTTAGCTAGCAATTCCTCAACTTGCCTTTGTAATTCTTTGGTTTCTTCAGGATTAGTTTTATAGGCTGGACGGTTGGGAATAACTGCTCCAGGTACAAAATCAATCTGGTGCTCAATCCCTCGAATAGGTGGTAGTCCAGCTGGCATCTCCTCAGGTAGCACATCCTCATATTCCTGCAAAAGGGGGACAACAACACTAGGCAAATTGGGGTCAAGGTCAGATGTGGATAAACAAGAGTCCTTAAACGCAATTAATAACATTTGCTTGTTGGCAAACATGGCATTCCTCACATCTATTCCTTTAGCGTACAAGCTTAATTTTCTCTCCCCTCTTTCCGTACAGCTCTCCTTTTGCGCTGAAGTTTCACCTTTTTCAAGCACTCTTGGAATGTTTTCTTTACTCTCTTTTCTTTCCTCACAATCACCCTTGTCTTGCTCACTCACAACATTTTCAGTCAATTTCCTTTCACTCCTTTTCTTCTCTGCTCTCTTTTCGGCCACTCTTGATTTTACCTCACCCATTGCTTGCTTAAGCCTTGTTTGGTCTTCATAAATCTATTTTGGTGTCATAGGTGCCAAAATGATTTTCCTTCCATTCATTTCAAAAGAATACCTATTTTTATACCCATCGTGGATCACCTTTCTATCAAATTGCCATGGTCGGCCAAGGAAATCAGCACTCGTTTTGTTACTTTCACCTCACCGCATTCATTCAACCACTGCAATTTATAGGGTCTAGGGTGTTTCAAAGTCCTCAACCCTAATCTCTGCACCAAAATAGTACTAGCAACATTGGCACAACTTTCCCCATCAATGATGACACTACAAGCTTTGTCTTGGATAAGACACCTTGTATGGAAAATTGTTTTTCTTTGCAATTCATCACCAACGTCCTCCTTTACTTGAGTATTTAATGCTCTCATAATCACTAGAGCACTTCCTTCAGCAGCATATTCCACCTCCGCATCCTCCTCCCCTGAAGATGTGAAATCACTAACAATTTCCTCCTCCGTTTCTATCTCACCATTTTCTCTCATGACCATGACTCTCTTGTTAGGGCATTGAGAAGCTATGTGTCCACTGCCCAAACACCTAAAACACTTCACATCTCTATTTCGGGTAGTAGTTGCAACCTCCTTTCCTTTGCTTTCTACAAATTTCTTCTCCACCTTCTTTTCCTTATCCTTATCCTCATTTATCTTATAGTTGCTAAAAGCCTTTTCCCTATCCTTCTTCTTCCAGTTAGACTTCCAAGATGAAGAAGTACCTGCATTTCCTCCAAATTTTGACTTGCTTTTAAGTTGCCTTTCTACCTTCATAGCCATGTGGACCATATCCTCCAACTCAACATAGTAATGTAACTCAACAATATGAGCAATCTCCTTGTTTAGCCCATTCAAGAATCTAGCCATGGTGGCTTCTTTATCCTCCTCCACATTTGCTCTAATCATAGCAATTTCCATTTCTTTGTGATAATCTTCAACACTTTTAGAACCTTGAGTAAATCTTTGTAACCTCTGATGTAGCTCTATATAGTAATGACTAGGAACAAATCTCTTCCTCATTATAGTTTTCATCTCACCCCAGGTTGCAATTGATTGCTCATAATTTCACCTTCTACTAATCAACACTTGATCCCACCATACCAAAGCATAATCAGTAAATTCTACTGCTGTAACTTTACTTTCTTTTCCACTGAATAGTGATGACAATCAAACACAGCTTCAACCTTCCTTTCCCATTCAAGATACACATCCGGATCATTTTTCCTTCTCTCATTTTGCCTATCTCTTTGCTCCAATCTTTCCAACCTATCTATGATTCCATTGCACACAACATTCATTCTTTCAAATTGTTGTCTGACAGCCTGCATGCAGAATGTATTTTCACCTTCCCCCTCACTACCATCACCCCTTCTAGACATGTTTTCAGACCTGCAAGAAAATGGTTAGTGTAAAGAAAACACCTCACTCACTCCCTTACGTGTTTACACTCAACAGGGGACACTCCACTCATGTTTAACACAACAAGGCTTTTCCCCTCTTATGAACTCACCACTCTGTACCTTTTACCTCTCTTGGCTATGTCCACAAGTTCTTAGCAAACTCAAGTGACTCAAACCAAGACTGTACTCACAAAAATTTAACACACAATAAAATTCTTGAACGTGACGGATCAAAATGAGGAATAAAAAAAAACAATAATGTGACTCAAGAAGTCAAGAAAAGAAAAGCTCAAGTATGGAAATGCAATGCAATAAGGAATCAATAAAGAAGACAACAAAATAAAAGAGTAATAATCTGGAAAAGTTGTCACCTAAAGAAGTGATATCAAGCTTAAATATCCAAGTTTGCCACCAACTTATCACAATTACCAGCAGTTCACACAATGCACCAAGAATTGCATAAATTTAGGATCACCAAGCAAACGAGTGTATTTTGATCTGAAATTGAGTAGGCAAATGCAACCCAATACTGACTAATTGCTGGTAGAATTTCAGGCTTTTCTTGACAGACTTACTATGTAAATCAAATGTAATCGTGTCTGCCGCAAAATTTTGGTTCCCCACACAAACCGATGAATTTTAAGCTGAAATTTAATTTGAGAACTACTGATATGGGGCATAAACACCCTGTAAATTTTCAGGAATTTCTGGATCTATTTGCTATGCGAACATAATTTGATCGGGTCTGCCGCAAAATTTTGGTTCAGCAGGCAAACGATATCAAACAACCCCTAAAATTTACACCCAACGTCTTAAACACACCCAAATAATGATGGTACAGTTTCAGGCCAAATTGGTAAGTCGAACTCAATGACGCAAATAATCTCTCATGCTTGATTTCAAAATGAAGGAAGCAAGATGGATAGCCAGAATAATGGCTTTGGCTTGATTAACCCAAAACCCTAAGACAAACTCAACATAACAAATTTTTAAACAAACAAGTCATACTAAACCCCAAGAGCCAATTTCAGTCAAGCATATAATGAACAAAAATGTGAATAACAGAAACACAATAAGAAGCAAAATAAGGGTTAGCAAGAAAGAACCAGATGCAAGATGAAGAAGAAGAAACAAATATGGAACTAGAGCCAAACAACAAATATGAAAAAGGTAACAAACAAAAAGAATAAGAAGCAAATAGAGAATCTACCTTGTTTGGACGTCCCTTTGCTCTGATACCACATTGTCACGGGACGGGAGTTCTTGATGCGTCCCACATCGATTCTGCAGGGAGGTCTTGGGTGTTATATATATGAGTTTGCAAACCTCCCCTTGTGAGGGTCGGTGGGCCATGTACAAAGGTTCCCTGACGTTATTCGGGAGAGGTCAGGGTGAACAAGTCATGACCCCGGTTACTTCATGAGGACGTTCAGTCTAAAGGGGTCGGGAATGATGCGTCCCACATCGATTCTGCAGGGAGGTCTTGGGTGTTATATATATGAGTTTGTAAACCTCCCCTTGTGAGCTAGCTTTTGAGGCGGAGTTAGGCAGGTTCATATCAGTTCTAGCTCTGTGTGGCACCTAGGTCCCCCTTGGCCAGGGCCCCCAGGTCAGCCTCCCCCTATCTGGCAAGCTCGCATAAGCCCATATAATAAGCATCTTCGAGGTTTCTGGCACGTACCTGTACAGATTCACACTAGTTAGCTCCATAGGGCAAGAGACAGCTTGTGACGGCCTTGCCAACTGCCAAGAATAGGAGTGGGGAACTTCCGAACCGTTACATTCTCCCCCACCCAATCCCGTAAATGCCCTCGTTTGCGTGCGTTCGAGTCGCTTCCCTGTGCAACTTGATCACACTCCCACGCACATAGGAGTCCACACACCATTTGTTGCGCTCGGACAATGCAAACACTTGAGCAGCATATTGGCCACCAGTTTGCCAATTCACTCACCCACTTCCACACGCAGACATCGTCTAAAATGCCTTTGCCAAGATTCATCATGTTACTCGCCAGACGCATACCAGCTGCTGCATGATATGCCGCACTTGTCCCTCGGATCGACCCCTTTCTTGTCCGACCCCTTTCTCTCCCACCCGATTCTAGCAACACCCTTATCGCCATCGGCACCCTGCCTACCCCTATCCCGTTGGGGCGCTTGGCGTGATTCGGATCATCTGGGGCCTGCTCTGATACCAAAACTGATGTGAACCTTCAAGCAATTGGTAACTTGAAAACCCACATTCAAGAATTACATGAACAATATGGAAAGCACCAAATCAAGATTTATGAATTTGAATCTTTGAACCAGCACAATCAAATTGTTGTGTAATTCAAAGAAAATTTCAGAAATGGGATTCTTGACCTAATTCATATGAAGAATGAATAAACCAAGAATATTATGCACATTAAACCTTGCAAGATAGAATCTCAGCAAGTTAATGAGCTTCACAAGAATAAAGGCAACAGCCAATTTACTCACTAAAGGAGCAGAAACAATCCCTCATTAATATTCAAAGTGTGTCCTCCACTCTCTGATTACACTTGTATTTATAGCATCTTGGCTTCAAAGCTAAAGACAAAAATATCCCTACTTTAATAACAGCTGTAAGGAGCGTTAAGTCCAAACAAAAATTAATCTATCAAAAGACTAAAAACTCCTTACAAAAATTAAATTTAATACAGCAGCAAATAAGAACATTTAAGTCCAAAAGAGAGGTGGTTATAACAGATGGAATATTCCTTGAAAAAAGGTGCCAGCAGATGCATGTACATGGGTTGGATCTAGTGCATGCATGTCTACAGGTTATTCCATGTAACCTAATGCTCCACATGACACCTGGTCACTTATAAGCTTAATTTTCACCAAATTTAATTCTTTATAATTTTCTTCATGCTATTCCAGCTCATAATCCTTGCTCCTTATGATTTCACAAATTAAATTTTGAAGTGATTTAGCTCTAGCTCTAGTAATTGGACCTTAGATGAAATCCTTTGGTGTGGATGTAGCTTGATTCTCATCATTCCCCTCTGCTTCAAAAGGATTCGTCCTCGAATCTATTCCTGCATCAACACAAGGAGATAAATCAGCAATATTAAAGGTGGCACTGACATTATACTCACCAGGCAGGTCTATTTTGTAGGCGTTATCATTAATTTTGGCCAGCACTTGGAAAGGTCCATCACATCTTGGTTGTAATTTTGATTTCCTTCTAGAGGGAAACTTTTCTTTGCGCAAGTGAACCCATACCCAATCTCCAGGTTGAAATGTGACTTTCTTCCTTCCTTTGTTGGCTTGACTAGCATATTTTTCATTTTTCTTTTCAATTTGAAGCTTGGCTTGTTCATGGATTTTCTTCACCAATTCTGCTTTTCTTTTTCCATCTAAACTAGCAAGCTCGTTCACAGGCAAAGGTAAAAGATCCAAAGGAGTTGAAGAATTAAAACCATACACAATTTCAAATGGAGAATAGCCAGTAGAAGAATGCACATTTCTATTGTATGCAAATTCAACAAGTGGAATGCAATCTTCCCATGACTTCAAATTTTGCTTAACCACAGCACGCAAAAGAGTAGTTAGTGTCCTATTTACTACTTCAGTTTGACCAATGGTTTGTGGGTGACAAGTGGTGGAAAATAACAACTTGGTGCCCAATTTTCCCCACAAAACCTTCCAAAAGTGACTAAGGAATTTAACATCCCTATCACTAACTAAACTCTTAGGTATGCCATGCAACCTAACAATATCTCTAAAGAATAAATTTGCAACATTTGTAGCATCATCAGTTTTATGGCATGGAATAAAATGTGCCATTTTTGAAAACCTGTCAACAACAACAAAAATTGAATCATGGCCTTGGTTAGACCTAGGTAATCCCAACACAAAATCCATAGACAAATGAACCCAAGGATCACTAGGGGTAGGCAAAGGTGTATACAAACCTTGTAGCAAAACTCTAGATTTAGCCTTAGCACACACAATGCACCTAATACATGCTCTTTCAACATCTCTTTTCATATTCGGCCAATAAAAATGTTCCTTTAATACATCTAAAGTTTTGGCAACACCAAAATGACCCACTAATCCACCAGCATGAGACTCATTCACAAGTAATTCACGCATGCAACTCTTAGGCACACACAATCTATTTTCTCTAAACAAATATCCATCATGCCTATAAAACTTATCAAAAGCATTCTTTTCACAAGCTGCATACACTCTAGCAAAGTCATTATCTTCAGCATATAATTCTTTCACATATTCAAATCCCAATAACTTTGCATCAAGAAGGGCAAGAAGGTTGTACCTTCAAGATAAGGCATCAGCCACCACATTTTCTTTCCCATGTTTGTATTGAATCACATATGGGAAGGTCTCAAGGAACTCAACCCATTTTGCATGACGCCTACTCAACTTATTTTGCCCCTTGATATGCTTCAATGACTCATGATCTGTGTGGATGACAAATTGCTTTGGCCAAGGGTAATGTTGCCATGTTTCCAAGGCACGTACCAATGCATACAACTCCTTATCATATGTAGAATAGTTTAAAGCTGTTCCATTAAGCTTCTCACTAAAGTATGCTATTGGTCTCTTATCCTGCATTAAAACGGCTCCAATACCTATTCTTGATGCGTCACACTCAATCTCAGAAGTTTTAGAAAAATCAGGTAAAGCCAACACAGGAGCCGAACATAACATCTCTTTAATTTTGTAAAAAGCATCATCTTGTTTCTGTTCCCAAACAAAATTAACATTCTTTTTGACAAGATCATTCAATGGTGCTGCAATGATACTGAAATTCTTAATAAATCTTCTATACGTACTTCAGATGCAGTCTTTGGAATGGGCCAGTCTCTAATAGCTCTAATTTTTTTCATCATCAACTTCAACACCATTAGCACTAATGACAAATCCTAAAAAGACAATCTTCAAGTTAGCATATAATTTTTCTTTTCTTAACACATCGAATACAGCTCTTAAATGATGCAAATGTTCATTCATGTCTCTACTATAAACCAATATATCATCAAAATAAACAACAACAAATTTTCCAATAAAAGCACGCAACACATGATTCATCAATCTCATAAAAGTGCTAGGAGCATTAGTTAGCCCAAAAGGCATCACTAACCACTCATATAGTCCATGTTTTGTTTTAAATGCAGTCTTCCATTCATCACCTATTTTCATGCGAATTTGATGATATCCGCTTTCAAGTCAATTTTGGTAAAAACACAAGCACCACAAAGTTCATCCAACATATCATCCAATCTAGGTATAGGGTGGCGATACTTTACAGTGATTTTGTTGACCGCCCTACAACCCACACACATGCGCCATGTGCCATCTTTCTTTGGTGCCAAAAGGACGGGTACAGCACAAGGGCTTATACTTTCTCTCACGTAACCCTTAGCTAGCAATTCCTCAACTTGACTTTGTAATTCTTTGGTTTCTTCAGGATTAGTTCTATAGGCTGGACGGTTGGGAATAACTGCTCCAGGTACAAAATCAATCAGGTGCTCAATCCCTCGAATAGGTGGTAGTCCAGCTGGCATCTCCTCAGGTAGCACATCCTCATATTCCTGCAAAAGGGGGACAACAACACTAGGCAAATTGGGGTCAAGGTCAGATGTGGATAAACAAGAGTCCTTAAACACAATTAATAACATTTGCTTGTTGGCAAACATGGCATTCCTCACATCTATTCCTTTAGCGTACAAGCTTAATTTTCTCTCCCCTCTTTCCGCACAGCTCTCCTTTTGCGCCGAAGTTTCACCTTTTTCAAGCACTCTTGGAATGTTTTCTTTACTCTCTTTTCTTTCCTCACAACCACCCTTGTCTTGCTCACTCACAACATTTTCACTCAATTTCCTTTCACTCCTTTTCTTCTCTGCTCTCTTTTCGGCCACTCTTGATTTTACCTCACCCATTGCTTGCTTAAGCCTTGTTTGGTCTTCATAAATCTGTTTTGGTGTCATAGGTGCCAAAATGATTTTCCTTCCATTCATTTCAAAAGAATACCTATTTTTATACCCATCGTGGATCACCTTTCTATCAAATTGCCATGGTCGGCCAAGTAATAAATGGCCAGCTTGCATTGGAACCACGTCACACATAACCTCATCTTGATACTTTCCTATTGCAAAGGAAATCACCACTTGTTTTGTTACTTTCACCTCACCATATTCATTCAACCACTGCAATTTATAGGGTCTAGGGTGTTTCAAAATCCTCAACCCTAATCTCTGTACCAAAATAGTACTAGCAACATTGGCACAACTTCCGCCATCAATAATGACACTACAAGCTTTGTCTTGGATAAGACACCTTGCATGGAAAATTGTTTCTCTTTGCAATTTATCACCAACATCCTCCTTTACTTGAGTATTTAAGGCTCTCATAATCACTCGAGCACTTCCTTCAGCAGCATATTCTACCTCTACATCCTCCTCCCCTTAAGATGTGGAATCACTTGCAATTTCCTACTCCGTTTCTATCTCACCATTTTCTCTCATGACCATGACTATCTTGTTAGGGCATTGAGAAGCTAAGTGTCCACTGCCCAAACACCTAAAACACTTTACATCTGATGAGGATCAAGCTACATCCACGCCAAAGGATTTCATCCAAGGTCCAATTACTATAGCTAGAGCTAAATCACTTCAAAATTTAATTTGTTAAATCTTAAGGAGCAAGGATTATAAGCTGGAATAGCATGAAGAAAATTATAAAGTATTAAATTTGGTGAAAATTAAGCTTGGAAGTGACTAGGTGTCATGTGGAGCATTAGGTTACATGAAATAACCTGTGGACATGCATGCACCAGATCCAACCCATGTACATGCATCTATTGGCACCTTTTTGAAGGAATATTTCTTGCTGTTATAACCACCTCTTTTTTGGACTTAAATGCCCTTATTTGCTGTATTATTAAATTTGCTTTTTGTTAGGAGTTTTTAGTCTTTTGATAGATTAATTTTTGTTTGGACTTAAAGCTCCTTGCAGCTGTTACTAAAGTAGAGGTAGTTTTGTCTTTAGCTTTGGAGCCAAGAGACTATAAATACAAGTGTTATGAGAGAGTGGAGGTCACACTTTGAATATTAATGAAAGTTTGTTTCTGCACCATTAGTGAGTAAATTGGCTGTTGCCATTGTTCATGTGAAGCTCATTAACTTGTTGAGATTTCTATCTTACAAGGTTTAATGTGCATAATATTCTTAGTTTATTCATTCTCCATATGAATTAGGTTAAGAATCCCATTTCTAATATTTTCTTTGAATTACACAGCAATCTGATTGTGCTGGTTCAAAGAATGAAATTCATACATCTTGATTTAGTGCTTTCCATATTGTTCCTTTAGTTCTTGAATGTGGGTTTTCAAGTTATCAATTACTTGAGGGTTCACATCAGTTTTGGTATCAGAGCAAAGGGACGTCCAAACAAGGCAGATTCTCTGTTTGCTTCTTATTCTTTGTGCTTACTTTGTGTTTGTTAACTTTTTCATATTTACTGTTTGGCTCTAGTTCCATATTTGTTTCTACTTCTTCATCTTGCACCTGGTTCTTTCTTGCTAAACCTTATTTTGCTTCTTATTGTGTTTCTGTTATTCACATTTTTGTTCATTATATGCTTGACCGAAATTGGCTCTTGGGGTTTAGTATGATCTGTTTGTTTAAAAATTTGTTTTGTTGAGTTTGTCTTAAGGTTTTGGTTTTATCAAGTCAAAGCCATTATTCTAGCTATCTATTTTGCTTCCTTCATTTTGATATCAAGCATGAGAGCTTATTTGGCCTGAAACTGTACCAGCATTATTTGGGTGTGTTTAAGACGTTGGGTGTAAATTTTGGGGGTTGTTTGATATTGTTTGCCTGCTGAACCAAAATTTTGCAGCAGACCCGATCAAATTATGTTCACAAAGCAAATAGATCCAGAAATTTTTGAACATTTACAGGGTCCTGCCATGAAAAGTCTGAAATTCTGACAACAATTAGTCAGTATTGGGTTGCATTTGCCTACTCAATTTCATATCAAAATACACTCGTTTGCTTGGTGATCCTAAATTGATGTAATTCTTGGTGTATTGTGTAAACTGCTAGTAGTTGTGATAAGTTGGTGGTAAACTTTGATATTTAAGCTTGATATCACTTCTTTAGGTTGTCTCTTTTCCAACTTACTACTCTTTTATTTTGGTGTCTTCTTTCTTGATTCCTTATTGCATTACGTTTCCATACTTGAGCTTTTCTTTTCCTGACTTCTTGGGTCACATTATTGCTTTCTTGATTACTCATTTTGATCCGTCACATGCGAGAATTTTATTGTGTGTTAAATTTTTGTGAGTACAGTCTTGGTTTGAGTTACTTGAGTTTGATAAGAACATGTGGACATGTCTAGAAGGGGTGATGGTAGTGAGGGGGAAGGTGAAAATCCATTCTACATGCAGGCTGTCAGACAACAATTTGAAAGAATGAATGTTGTGTGCAATGGAATCATAGATAGGTTGGAAAGATTGGGGAAAAGAGATAGGCAAAATGAGAGAAGGCCAAAGAGGAGGGATCTTGTATCTCCAGTAGTTGAATCTGATGAAGAAGATGAGGTTGATAACTATGATTTTGAGGTTGAAAGACCTAGGAGGGTTTGGTATGAGAGAAGAGCTGAAGATAGGAGGAATGGGGGTAGGAGGATAAGAAGAGAGGAAAGAGAGAGGAATACCAGATGACAATATCAAAAGTATTAAAATGAGCATCCCTTCTTTCCAAGGGAAAAATGATCCAGATGTGTATCTAGAATGGGAGAGGAAGGTAGAAGCTGTCTTTGATTGTCATCACTATTCGGATGAGAAGAAAGTAAAGTTAGCTGCAATAGAATTTACTGATTATGCTTTGGTATGGTGGGATCAAGTGTTGATTAGTAGAAGGAGAAGTTATGAGCAATCAATTGCAACCTAGGGTGAGATGAAAACTATAATGAGAAAGAGATTTGTTCCTAGTCATTACTATAGAGAGCTACTGATGAGGAACCGGTTGCACCAATTGCACATCAAGGGCCAATAACTAGAGCAATGGCTAAGAAGCTTCAAGGCTTGGTGCATAAGCACATCACCAAGTCCAACCTCTTGCAAGTATTCGGTTGGGACATGGAAGAGAGAAGCAAACCTTGCTGTACATTTCTTTGCATATTTGAGGAGCCAAGAGACCAAGTGGCATCCGTCCAAGTTGGCATACATGTGGCAGCCACGTCAGCAAGTCCATCCTAGTTGGCATCCAATGTGGCGTCCAAGTGGAGTGCCTGGGTGGCAGCACAATTGGCAGCCCATCTCCACCTACCTTTTGAGGATGCTTTTGTCCATTTTGCAAAGATTGGAAGCCATAACTTTGTCCAAGAGCTCCAGCCATGCTTCAACCTTTTATAGGAAAAGCAAAGTTACTACTTTCGGCTTCAAGACAAAACATCTCTTTTCATATTGTCTTTCAATTGTAGCTGCCAAATCTGACCTTCCTATTAATGTTTGAACTTTGTATCTATTTTTAGGAGAGATTGGTCTATTAACCAAGACTTGCACATGTCCCATGGTTGTTGAAATGTCTTGACAACACCAACCCATATTTCTGCCTTCTTTTGTTTCATTTTGGTAACAGAATTCATATGGTAATTTTTTGAGCAAAATTGCTGGAGCTTTGCTTCAAAGTTCTTCTTAGAACTCTCTCTATTTTTCTTAGCAAATTCTTGGCTTGATTTGTTAAGTTTTATTATATGTTCAAGGTTGTTCATCAGCATAGGTGAATTGGTCTTGTTCTTGGCTGTCTTTCTTGGGAATTATATTTTCAGTTCTCCATCTTCAAGGTGAAGGGTTGAAGGTTCAAGGGAGTTTCTTGGCTTGTTTTGAAGACGGTCCTTTGGTCTTTCTTCTTAGTGGAATCAGTTACTAAGGGTAAAAACCGTATCATTTGGTATCAGAGCTTATGCTCTCTTCAAAACAGGTTGGTCATCCATTTTGTTGTGTTCTTGTTTTTACTTTCTCCTTTTTTTCTTCCTTGTGTTTCAGCCTTGAAGGTTCTTCAAGTGTTTTCTGGTGTTTGTAAGGAAATCTGAACATATTCAGGGCTTAGTAGTGAGTTTACACTCAAAACTACTAATCTTAGGGTATATTAGAGGCTTTCTTGCATCTGTCCTTGTTTCCCTAGTTTTGTCACATTTGTGTTGTTTCCTACCTTAAGCCTTTTCCTCACAACCTGGTTATTTGCATCTTTGTGTCTTGTGAAGTGTGTTGTTGAAGTGTTTAGTGTTGGATGTATCTATTGTGTGGTTGCATGATATAAAAAAAAAAAAGAACAAAAAGAAAGAAGAAAAAAAAAAAAGGTGCTAAAGTGTATATTTGGGTGCTGGAATATTTAAGTTCAATATTTCTATTTGGTGGCTGTTTTGGGGGAGGTAAAGCCAAACCAACCTAGAAAATTCTGAAACTTCATAGGGGTGCTTTGTAGGTGAAATTAAGCCTAGAAATCAAATTTGGTGTAAAAATTCTACCGTTTACTTGGTGAACCAAATTTAGCACCTATTAGGCCAATTTGGAGTCCAAAACTTCAAGGTGATTTCTGGAACCTCTAGACTTGATTTTCCCTACAAAAATTATGTCTTGTTGCTGTCCTTAAAACAATTTTACAAAATTCCAACTTTGCCTTTTTTTTTCGGGGAGAGGCAAAAATAGCAAGGTAATTTCGACTCCTATTTCACTTCATTGCTCTAGAGCTTGGTGTCTTCATTTCTTGCTTCGAGTGTCATAACAAACCCTTATTCCACACGTTTTGCTTGAGTTTGTGCTTGAACATATATTAAAACTTGATTTAAACTTGCTGGAATTGCATTAGTTCTGACAAGAACTTGGTAAGCAAGCTTGAGTGGAAAAAGGCATTGAGTGGCAAGAACTCCAAGAGGGTAAAAGCCTATAAACTGAGTACAAACACTTGAGTGACCAAAAATTGAGTGAATTTGTGAGGTTGTTTTCTGTTTTACTAACTTTTTTGTGCAGGTATTAAAAATGTCACAAGAACAAACTAGTGGACTTAATATGGATAATCCTTTTTACCAACAAGCACTTGTTCAACATTTGGAAAGAATTGGTAGACAATTGAGCAACCTAGCTGACCGAATTGAAAGAATTGAGCAGAATAGTGGGAATGGTAGACAAAACACAAATGAGGGGCAGAATAGGGCTAGGGGATCTAGAGTGAACAATGCACCACCTATAGATGATTGGGGGGATGAAAATGATGATGATTCTGATGAAGGGGATGACCAGCACTCTGCTGCACATGATGACCACCATAGACCGAGAGGGATGAGAGGTAATAGGGGTGGAAGAGGTGGAGGCAGAAACTTGAGAAGAGGCAATATGGAGGAAGCAAGAGGGAGAGGGAGAGTGGATGGTAACATTAGTGGGATCAAAATGAAAATTCCGTCATTCCAAGGCAAAGCCAATTCGGATGCATATTTGGAGTGGGAGAGGAAGGTGGATCTCATATTTGATTGTCACAATTATAGTGAGGAAAAGAAGGTGAAGCTTGCAGTAGTTGAGTTTACAGATTATGCCATAGTTTGGTGGGATCAATTGCTCACTAAAAGAAGGAGAAATGGGATGAGGGGTGTTGAAACTTGGGATGAGATGAAGCAAATCATGAGGGACAGATTTGTACCTCAACATTACTATAGGGAGTTGCACCAAAGGTTGCAAGGGCTGGTGCAGGGAAACAAAAGTGTGGAAGAATATTTCAAGGAGATGGAGATGGCTATGACAAGAGCCAATGTAGAGGAGGATAGGGAAGCCACTATGGCTAGGTTCCTAAAGGGGCTGAATCTTGATATTGCCAACATAGTGGAGCTATAACACTATGTAGAGCTTGATGACATGTTAAATATGGCAATCAAGATAGAAAAACAACTAAAGAAGAAGAAAGCATTCAAAATGGGTGTAGGTATGAATTTGGGCAACAATGCTCCATGCAAACCGAATTGGAAGAAGGGTGAAATTAGTGATTCCAAGGTTGTTTCTAAGGAAAAGAAAGAGGAGACTAGGGTTGGAGAAAAGCCTAGTGTGACTGAGAAAGGCAAGCGACAGAATACCTCTAGTGGGAGAACTAGGGATATCAAATGTTTTAGGTGCCTAGGGAAGGGACATTATGCATCTCAATGTCCTAACAAGAGGGTGATGGTGATGAGGCCGAATGGGGAGATCGAATCAGAAGATGATTGAAGTTGATGATGATGATGCTAGTGAGAGTATGCCTCCTTTGGAGGAAGCTAGTGATGCAGAGCATGCCGTGGGAGGAAATATTCGGGTGGTTAGGCGTGCACTAAGTGCACAAGCAAAGGAAGAAGAGGGAGATGCACTGCAAAGGGAAAATATTTTCCACACTAGATGCTTGGTGAATGGTAAAACTTGTAGCATGATTGTAGATAATGGTAGTTATGTGAATGTTGCCAGAACACTCATGGTTGCGAAGCTTGGCATGCGCACCATCAAGCATCCTAGACCATACAAGTTGCAATGGCTGAATGACTGTGGGAAAATTAAGGTGAACAAGCAAGTGATGTTGGCTTTTTCTATTGGAAGGTATAAGGATGAGGTGTTGTGTGATGTGGAGCCAATGCATGCTGGACATATTTTGCTAGGGAGACCATGGCAATATGATAGGAAGGTAGTGCATGATGGATTTAGGAATAGGTACTCCTTTGATCATGATGGACGAAGGGTTACTTTAGCAGCATTATCACCCGCACAAGCTTTTGAAGATCAATTAAGGATAAAACAGACCATGAATGAGCAACAACAAAGAGAGGCCGAGCTAAGAGTGCAAAAAGAGAAAGAAAGAAAAGAAAGAGAGGAAAATGAAAGTGGGAAAAATGAGGAAGAGAAAGAGAAGAGAGAAAATTCCAAAAGAGTGAAACCAAAAGGAAAGGGCTCGGGGCAAAAGGAGAGTTGTGAGAAGAGTGGAGAGAATAAAGTCAGTTTGCTAGCAAAAGCCAAGGATGTGAGGACTGCATATTTTTCTAGTATGCCAATGGCTTTGCTAATTTGTAAGGGAGCTTACACCAATGTTTCTAACCTTGACCAATCCATTCCTAGTTGTGCTTTGCCCTTGTTGCAGGAGTTTGAGGATGTCTTCCCTGAAGAAATACCTAATGGGCTACCACCAATTAGAGGCATAGAGCACCAAATAGATTTTGTGCCTGGAGCTGTAATCCCAAATAGGCCAGCCTATAGAACCAATCCGGAAGAGGCTAAGGAACTTCAAAGACAAGTGGAGGAGCTTCTAGCAAAAGGCCATGTTAGGGAGAGCATGAGCCCATGTGCCGTACCTGTTCTTTTGGTGCCTAAGAAAGATGGGAGCATGCGCATGTGTGTGGATTGTAGAGCAATCAACAAAATCACTGTAAAGTATAGACATCCCATACCTAGACTTGATGATATGCTTGATGAGTTGCATGGTGCATGCATATTTTCTAAAATTGACTTAAAGAGTGGTTATCACCAAATTCGCATGAAATTAGGAGATGAATGGAAAACTGCCTTTAAGACTCAATATGGACTATATGAATGGTTAGTCATGCCATTTGGCTTGACCAATGCACCTAGTACATTTATGAGGCTTATGAACCATGTGTTGCGTGCTTTCCTATGAAAATTTGTTGTAGTGTATTTTGATGATATCCTAGTATATAGCCAAAATATGCATGATCATTTGCTGCACTTGAGACAAGTCTTTGAGGTGTTGAGAAAAGAGCACTTGTATGCCAATCTTAAGAAATGCACTTTCTGTATGGACAAAGTTATTTTCTTAGGATTTGTGGTGAGTGGCAAGGGAATTGAGGTTGATGAGGACAAGGTAAGAGCCATTAGAGAGTGGCCTACACCTAAGTCTGTGAGTGATGTGAGGAGCATCCATGGGTTGGCTAGTTTTTATAGGAGATTTGTAAAGGACTTTAGTACCATAGCCTCACCCTTGAATGAAGTTGTAAAAAAAAATGTGAGATTCAAGTGGGGGGAAGAACAAGAGCATGCATTTAATTCACTTAAGGAGAAATTGTGTTCTGCACCTTTACTTGCTTTACCTGATTTTTCTAAAACTTTTGAGATTGAATGTGATGCCTCTGGAGTGGGTATTGGAGCTGTTTTGATGCAGGAAAGGAGACCGATTGCCTACTTCAGTGAGAAGCTAAGTGGGGCTACATTGAACTACTCCACTTATGACAAAGAGTTGTATGCTCTGGTGCATGCACTTGAGACTTGGCAACACTACTTGTGGCCGAAGGAGTTTGTCATTCATAGTGACCATGAGTCACTCAAGTACTTAAAGGGGCAGAACAAGCTCAACAAGCGCCATGCCAAGTGGAGTGAATTCATTGAAGGTTTCCCATATGTGATTCAATACAAGCAAGGCAAAGAGAATGTGGTGGCTGATGCACTTTCAAGGAGGTACACTTTACATTCCATGCTTGACGCTAGACTTTTAGGCTTCGAACATGTGAAAGAAATGTATGCTAATGATGATGGCTTTGGGAAAGTGTTTGCCTTTTGTGAACATGCTGCATATGATAAATTCTATAGGCATAATGGTTTCTTGTTTAGGGAAAATAAATTATGTGTGCCTAAATGCTCAATTAGAGAGTTGCTTGTTAAAGAATCACATGCTGGTGGTTTAATGGGACATTTTGGGGTTGCAAAGACCTTAGAAATTTTAAAGGAACATTTTTATTGGCCATACATGAAGAGGGATGTAGAGAGAGTGTGTGCTAGATGTGTGGCTTGCATGAAGGCAAAGTCGAAAGTAAGGCCGCATGGTCTATACATGCCATTGAGTGTTCCTAGTGAACCTTGGGTAGATTTATCCATGGATTTCATTTTGGGTTTACCTAGGACAAAGAAAGGCCATGATAGTATTTTTGTTATTGTTGATCGTTTTTCCAAGATGGCTCATTTCATACCATGTCACAAGACTGACGATGCATCTTACATTGCTTCTTTGTTCTTTAGGGAGATAGTTAGATTGCATGGCATTCCTAGAACAATTGTTAGTGATAGGGATGTGAAATTTCTAAGCCATTTTTGGAAAGTCTTGTGGGAAAATTAGGAACAAAACTTTGTTTCTCCACCACTTGCCATCCACAAACGGATGGGCAAACAGAAGTTGTCAATAGGACCGTGGGCACTCTTCTACATGCAATGATTAAACAAAACTTGAAAGCTTGGGAGGAGTGCATACCATTCATAGAATTTGCATACAACAGGTCTATGCATTCATCTACTGGTTATTCACCCTTTGAACTTGTATATGGTTTTAATCCACTAACTCCTTTAGATTTGTTGCCTTTGCCTACTAATGAGCTTGCTAGTTTAGATGGCAAAAGGAAAGCTGAAATGGTGAAACAAATGCATCAAAAAGCAAAGCAACAAATGGAGAAAGTGAATGAGAGGAGGGCAGCCCAAGCTAACAAGGGAAGAAAGAAGATGGTGTTCCAACCTGGTGATCTTGTATGGGTTCATTTGAGAAAGGAGAGGTTTCCTACACAAAGGAAATCAAAACTTCAGCCTAGGAGTGATGGACCTTTTGAAGTGCTAGAGAGAATAAATGACAATGCATACAAGATAAACCTTCCAGGTGAGTATGGTGTAAGTGCTACATTTAATGTGACTGATCTTGCTCCTTTCTATGCAGATGATGACAATTCGAGGACAAATTCTTTCGAAGAGGGAGAGGATGATGAGGAACCGGTTGCACCAATTGCACATCAAGGGCCAATAACTAGAGCAATGGCTAAGAAGCTTCAAGGCTTGGTGCATAAGCACATCACCAAGTCCAACCTCATGCAAGTATTCGGTTGGGACATGGAAGAGAGAAGCAAACCTTGCTGTACATTTCTTTGCATATTTGAGGAGCCAAGAGACCAAGTGGCATCCGTCCAAGTTGGCATACATGTGGCAGCCACGTCAGCAAGTCCATCCTAGTTGGCATCCAATGTGGCGTCCAAGTGGAGTGCCTGGGTGGCAGCACAATTGGCAGCCCATCTCCACCTACCTTTTGAGGATGCTTTTGTCCATTTTGCAAAGATTGGAAGCCATAACTTTGTCCAAGAGCTCCAGCCATGCTTCAACCTTTTATAGGAAAAGCAAAGTTACTACTTTCGGCTTCAAGACAAAACATCTCTTTTCAGATTGTCTTTCAATTGTAGCTGCCAAATCTGACCTTCCTATTAATGTTTGAACTTTGTATCTATTTTTAGGAGAGATTGGTCTATTAACCAAGACTTGCACATGTCCCATGGTTGTTGAAATGTCTTGACAACACCAACCCATATTTCTGCCTTCTTTTGTTTCATTTTGGTAACAGAATTCATATGGTAATTTTTTGAGCAAAATTGCTGGAGCTTTGCTTCAAAGTTCTTCTTAGAACTCTCTCTATTTTTCTTAGCAAATTCTTGGCTTGATTTGTTAAGTTTTATTATATGTTCAAGGTTGTTCATCAGCATAGGTGAATTGGTCTTGTTCTTGGCTGTCTTTCTTGGGAATTATATTTTCAGTTCTCCATCTTCAAGGTGAAGGGTTGAAGGTTCAAGGGAGTTTCTTGGCTTGTTTTGAAGACGGTCCTTTGGTCTTTCTTCTTAGTGGAATCAGTTACTAAGGATAAAAACCGTATCAGCTACATCAGAGGTTACAAAGATTGACTCAAGGTTCTAAAAGTGTTGAAGATTATCATAAAGAAATGGAAATTGCTATGATGAGAGCAAATGTGGAGGAGGATAGAGAAGCCACCATCGCTAAATTCTTGAATGGGCTAAACAAGGAGATTGCTCATATTGTTGAGTTACATCACTATGTTTAGTTGGAGGATATGGTCCACATGGCTATGAAGGTAGAAAGGCAACTTAAAAGCAAGTCAAAATTTGGAGGAAATGCAGATACTTCTTGATCTTGGAAGTCTAACTAGAAGGAGGAGGATAGGAAAAAGGCCGTTAGCAAATATTAGAAAAATGAGGAAAAGGAAAAGGTGGAGAAGAAATTTCTAAAAAGTAAAGAAAAGGAGGTTGCAACTACTACCCGAAATAGAGATGTGAAGTGTTTTAGGTATTTGGGCAGTGGATACATAGCTTCTCAATGCCCTAACAAGAGAGTCATGGTCATGAGAGAAAATGGTGAGATAGAAACCGAGGAGGAAATTGTTAGTGATCCCACATATTCAGGGGAGGAGGATGCACAGGTAGAATATGCTGCTGAAAGAAGTGCCCTAGTGATTATGAGAGCATTAAACACTCAAGTAAAGGAGGATGTAGGTGATGAATTGCAAAGAGAAACAATTTTCCATACATGGTGTCTTATCCAAGACAAAGCTTGTAGTGTCATCATTGATGGTGGAAGTTGTGCCAATGTTTCTAGTACTATTTTGGTGCTAATGGTGTTGAAGTTGATGATGAAAAAATTAGAGCTATTAAAGACTGGCCCATTCCAAAGTCTGCATCTGAAGTACGCAGTTTCCGTGGACTAACTTGTTTCTATAGAAGATTTTTTAAGAATTTCAGTACCATTGCAGCACCATTGAATGATCTGGTCAAAAGGACAGTTAATTTTGTTTGGGAACAAAAACAAGATGATGCTTTTCACAAAATTAAAGACATGTTATGTTCCGCTCCTGTGTTGGCTTTACCTGATTTTTCTAAGACTTTTGAGTTTGAGTGTGACGCATCAGGAATGGGTATTGGAGGCGTTTTAATGCAAAATAGCAGAGCAAAAGCATACTTTGTTTCAATCTTAATGGAGCAGCTTTGAACTATTCTACATATTACGAAGAGGTGTATGCATTGGTACGTGCTTTGGGAACGTGGCAACATTACCTTTGGCCAAAGCAATTTCTCATCCACACAGATCGTGAGCCACTGAAGCATATCAAGGGGCAAAATAAGTTGAGTGGACGTCATGAAAAATGGGTTAAGTTCCTTTAGACCTTCCCATATGTGATTCAATACAAACATGGGATAGAAAATGTTGATGAGAATCAAGCTACATCCACACCAAAGGATTTCATCCAAGGTCCAATGACTAGAGTTAGAGCTAAATCACTTCAAAATTTAATTTGTGAAATCTTAAGGAGCAAGGATTAAAAGTTGGAATGGCATGAAGAAAATTATAAAGGATCAAATTTGATGAAAATTAAGCTTGGAAGTGACCAGGTGTCAAGTGGAGCATTAGGTTACATGGAATAAATTGTGGACATGCATGTACCAGATCCAACCCATGTACATGCATCTGCTGGCACCTTTTTGAAAGAATATTCCTTGCCGTTATAACCACCTCTCTTTTGGACTTAAATGTCCTTATTTGCTACTGTATTAAATTTACTTTTTGTAAAGAGTTTTTAGACTTTTGATGGATTAATTTTTGTTTGGACTTAAAGCTCCTTGCAGCTGTTATTAAAGTAGGGATATTTTTGTCCTTAGCTTTGGAGCCAAGAGACTATAAATACAAGTGTAATGAGAGAGTGGAGGACACACTTTGAATATTGATGAAAGATTGTTTCTGCTCCTTTAGCGAGTAAATTGGTTGTTGCCTTTGTTCTAGTGAAGCTCATTAACTTGCTGAGATTTCTATTTTGCAAGGTTTAATGTGCATAATATTCTTGGTTTATTTCTCTTTCATGAACTCTATTCTTTATGCTCTAACTTTTGCCTGAAATGCTTTCGAGTTTTCATTTCAGCGGGCTTGCTCTAACTTTTGCCAAAGCAGCCCTTTCGGATTTTCCACTTAGCGAGCTCTCTTTTTTTTTCTTTTCTTTTTCTTTTTCTTTTTCTCTTTTTTTTTTTTTGAAATTAGACAATCACCAGGGCATTCATATCAAGCATCTATTCTGTCATGCTCACAAGACATAGATTAAATCAAAACAATGTTGTTCAATTATCTAATCATTTGATGTATCCCTTAAGACACAAGCATTCACAATCATAATTAAATAAGACCTATTCCTAGTTAATGTAATAAAAACTTCTTTATCTATTCAGGTACAGCATTACTCCCTCTTACATTTAGTTGTACCAAATTTTCAACCTTCCAAAGTTAGAAATAAGCTTTATAAACTGCTGAATGGCCTTTTTCAGGTTTTCCATCCAGATCTTGTCTCATCTCTCCTTTTACCTAGACCACCTTTTGTAGATTTTCAATCTAGTATTTTTTTTGCTTTTCTTCTTCTATTTTTTTCTTTAACCCTTACTTTTGCCTAAACCGCCTTTTGTAGGTTTTCAGCCTAGCGGGCCTATCTCACATAAAGTACCATTTGAGCCTGTCTAAATTGACTGGTTCTTGAAATTCATTCCCATCCAGGTCTGATATTCTTACTGTGGTAAGATCTTGTTGACTATATATGGACCATCCTAGCTTGGGTAAACTTTCTTCTTAAATCAAAAGGGATGGGCAGAGTTTATTTCAAAATCATATCTCCCTCTTTAATCTTTCTTGGCTTCACCTTCTTATTAAAGGCTCTAGCTATCTTTCTCAAATAAGCCTGCATACGATACAAGGCTCTCATCCTCTTTTCATCAATCAAAACTAGTTCTTCATATCTCTTCTAGGCCCACTCATTTTCTAGGATCTTAGCTTCTAGCATCACTCTTAAGGATTTGACCTCTTGTTTAATGGATAGCACTACTTTAGCCCCATACACTAAAGAGAATGGGGTTACCCTCGTGGATGTCCTTGTAGTACTACAATAACCTTAAAGAACATAAGGGAGTTTTTCAAGCCAATCCTTTTATGTTTCAAATATTTTTTTTCCAACTAGAACCTTTCCATTCATATGGGGACCACACATTCCTGCATGTACTTCTTGCATTATTTGCTCAGCCTATTTTTCTATCACATATAAGAGATTGTAGAACTGCCCCCTAGCTAAAGTAAGTTGAGTGGCTAATCTATGAATTATTGCTCCTCTTTTATTGGCTGAATGCGAGTATTCTCTCACTTACAGAGACCTCCTTATGTCTTCATACCATTTTCCTTCTCTCTCTAGGTCCACATGTGCTACTACTAATCCTTCATAGCATGAAATTTTACTCCTCATTAGGATAACTAGCTAAGTCAACTTTTGATCATTCTTTTCCTATAGGAACACTAGCTTGGCTTAGGAATCGGCCATCTAATTTTAAGCTCGAGGCATGTGCTTCTTGGTACTTTGCTAACAAGGCTATAAATTTATCTCTTTCTTATTGGATTAAATCTACAGCAAACTATTAGTCTTTAGGATTATTTGGTGTACCCAAATTAATAGAAATCGATTTTGATGCATCAATAGAAACTGATTCTAAATGATTATGAATGTCATGCATATGCCTATTAGAATAAGAATCAATTAAGTAAGCAGAAGGACTGGTCATGTTGTTGATCTTCGCCTTAAAATCAGCATCAAGTATATCAGAAATGGAAACATCAGTATCACTACTGTGAGCATTATGAAAGACAGACTCAAACTTAGGGGTATAGCTTTAAGTGTTTAGCTTTCATATAGTCTTTATATCAATGGTGCTGATTTTCTGCTCTAATTCTTTCACATGTGGTAACCCTTAATCATATGTCAAGGTAATTGCCCCCTCTTTAAAGAACTTAGGAGGTTTTGGCTCTTCTTCCTCTTCTGTTGGCTCATAGCCCAAACCATGACTCGTGATTTGCCCCTTTATTTCAAGAAAAGTCACCAGACCATCTATACTTTCTCCTAAGCCTATGCTAAGAAAAAACTTCATCCCTTTCTTCATAGTAGCCACTTTTAGATCCATCTAGTTTTCATAGATCCCAATAACTTGAAAATCAGACACTAGTGGAACTGAACCATCTAATTGTAATGCAACTATCTCCTCATCAGAATCAGTCCAGACATCCAAAGGACCCTCATCATAGCTAGAATTATCACAAATGTCAACAACCATTATAAACTGAGGTTCATTGGGCTTTTGGATGGGTTAGATAGGTTCATTGGGCTTTTGGATGGATTGGATAAAGTCAATAATTCTGTTAGAGTTATTTGGGGTGATGGAGATCATGTAGAGACCTAGTGTAGGTGGAAATTTTGATTAGGCATGGGGCTTTTTGGTGATTTTCTAGGTCAATTATCCTTTTGGCATTAATTAGATCTTAGATATCATGCTTAAGTTGAAAGCATCAGTCAATATCATGACTATGGGCTTGGTAGAACGGGCAATATTAGTTGATATCATAGCTAGGTGGGAGTGGATTTAGTAGTGGTCTGGCTGCTAGGAGCTATAGGAGGTCTTGAGCTTTGAGACACTCCAAAACTTCATATAAGGGTTGGCTGAATTGAAAAAATCTCCTTGGGGTGTGAGACACAATTTGAACTTCAATAACTTTAATGCCACGTAATTGGCCTACCTCGGGTCCTCTTTATAAAGTTGACACCAATTTTCTCTTCTAGCTCAAACATCTTGGAGTTCAATATTTCATCAAGCGCAACCATAGTTTCTTCCATCTTAAGTTGTGCAGGTGAAATCCTTACTAGTGTCTTCCCTTCCCTAACCCAAGTGAGCTTATTGGAAGTCTCTTTGGTGTATTTTGAGGCTATGTTTGCTAAAAAAAAAAAAGGATTTAAGGGTTAACCTAAGCATGCTATGTACATGAATGCAATGCATGAATGGACCATTTTTCTCTTTTTTTTCTTTTTTTCTTTTTTTTGCCTTTACTTTTATAAAACCAAAACTGAACCATACCAATAGAAACAAAACTAAACCAAAACCAAACCATATAAGCTGAACTAAAATCAGACCAAAGACTGAATTAAAACCAAAAAAAAAAAATCTCCAAAACTGAATCTTCGCCCCCTTATACCTTAAACTCTCATGCGCAGGGTAAGAAAAAAAATCTATCCTAGGTTACAGTGCACAGGACACACCAACAAGGGGTGGTCCAGGACGATCCTTCCCTCACAAACAAAGGATTTATATCCTTAAAGTGTAACCATAAGTAAGCATCCTTTTGCTTAACACGGGTTTTGAAATGGACTTGGGCATATAAACACATTGGGTTTATGCATAGGCCTAAGTTCATCTCAACTATCACTAGAACTTATGGTTTGAATAATAAGGTTATAAATCCAGCACAATAAAAATCTATGGGGTACCTAGGGCTGAAATCTATGGCTCATGGGCTTCATTGGGTAGGAAAAGGGTCACCCATGCGAGAGCTTGTCCATTAAGCACAACTACCGGAGCTGTGGCTCTTTTATATACTACTCAAAGGTACGAGCATGGGGTGCTAGCATTCACCAATTCATCATAGCTTGAGTGAAACTATGGCCTCCATAGCAAGTACTAGCGGGGCTAAAAGGGGTAAGAGTGATCCATGTGATAGTGTAGTGTAATGTAAAAAGTTTAACAAAGGAATAATATTATACTAATAGAAACATGTTGGAGTAACTATCCATTTAGTCCCCAGCAGGGTCGCCAAACTGTGGGAGGGGGGGGGGGTGAGGCGAAATATCATCCATTGGAATTATATAAAAATGCACCAATTAATGCCCAGGAAAGATGGTGGAGTCACAATGGTATCACTTAAGTACCACTTCCTTAAACAGCATTTCCTAAACATGTACTTCATACAATCCTAATAGAATCAAACCACTGGTAAGTACCGTCTTCCCATAACACTACCATGGTAGTAAGGATTTATGCCACGAAGGCATAGATAGATAGAAGTCACCACCCGGGTAATAACCGGGCCATATGCAATGTTTCTTTCGAGGGTCATGGATGGCAACTTACTCCTTGCAGAGTTTCCATAACTGTCATTACTATAGCCCAATGTCTAAGTTCAGGATAGTGGGTACATAAGGGGAAGGTGTTAGGCACCCCTTATGCCTGGTCTAACCTCATTAATTCGAGTGCCAGTCCTCTACTAATGTTTCTACAAGAACATGCATAAATATACAATTTCCAAATTCTAGCAGATTAAAGATAGCAAGAAATCTGATTTTTTAAAAATAGTTAGACATGCCTAAAAATCATACAAAAATTACAGAAGGCAGCCTACATATCATACAAGATCATAAAATTTATAAATCAAACAAAACCCTAGCCGAATGGTCTACATAAATCGTAACTTTTCTAAGTGACAAAATCGTACTACTTTTTTTGTAAAATTCATAACTCATTAACCACAACAGATATGAACGCAAAACCAATTGGAAAAGATTCATAAGATTTTGAAATTAATTTTAGACACAAGATTTACACAAAAATGTTAAGAAATAGGGGAGATATGGGCTCCAAAAGTCGGGTATCCTACAAATCGGATTTTATAGGTACCCTAACTTCAAACAACCATAATTTACAAAATATTAAGGCTTTTTTTAGTGATTTTTGAGCTTGAAATTAATAAAATTTCGTGTGGAATATGAATATAATTTTTACACATTTTTTACAAATTCAGAAAGTAACAAAAAATAATAAAATTGCGAGAGACAGAAACTAAACATGTGCATAGTTGTGTATCCTCTCAAATTAAATATGATTACATGATCTATATGAACACATAAAATAAATTAAAAATAAGGAATATAGAATTAAATATTACATGGCATAGAAAGAAAGAAGAACTAAAAGAATTTTAGCTATTCCTCTCTTTAATATTTTTTTCCTTTTTTTATTATTATTATTTTTTTTTTCTTCTCCTCCCCCTCCTTTTTTTTTCTCTCTTTTTAGTGGGATATTTATAGAGTTTTGGGAGAGAGATGTGATAGGGTTTGGAGTCCTAGCGTGATAAAGTTCAGATAACTTAAACAACTAGGATTGTAGAATTTGAGTAAAATTGAAATATAGATGAGGTGTTTCAACCAATGGGAAGAGAAGGAAAGGGGAAGGCACCAATAGGGAGTGAGGAAGAGGTGTGATAGGATTTGAAGTCCTAGTGTGATAAGGTTCAGATAACTTAAACAACTGGGATTGAGGAATTTGGGTAGCGATATTTCTTAAAGGTTAGTTCTTTTATTTTCTTTTCAAGATCTATGCCATGTAATATTTAATTCTATGTTCCTTGTTTTTAATTTATTTTATATGTTCATATAGATCATATAATCATGTTTAATTTGAGAGGATACACAACTCTGCACATGTTTAGTTTCTATCTCTCGCAATTTTATGATTTTTTGTTACTTTCTGAATCTGTAAAAAATTTGTAAAAATTATATTCATATTCTACACGAAATTTTATTAATTTCAGGCTCAAGAATCACTAAAAAAGCTTTAATATTTTGTAAGTTATGGCTGTTTGAAGTTAGGGTTCCTATAAAATCCGATTTGCAGGATACCTGATATGAACCTGCCTAACTCCGCCTCAAAAGCTAGCTCACAAGGGGAGGTTTGCAAACCCATATATATAACACCCAAGACCTCCCTGCAGAACCGATGTGGAACTCATCATTCCCGACCCTTTTAGACTGAACGTCCTCGTGAAGCAACTAGGGTCATGATTCGCTCACCCCGACTTCTCCCGAAGAACGTTAGGGAACCTTTGTACATGGCCCACCGACCCATATAGAGTGAGGCTCTGATACCAAATGATATGGTTTCTACCCTTAGTAGCTGATTCCACTAAGAAGAACGACCAAAGGTCCGTCTTCAAAACAAGCCAAGAAACTCCCTTGAACCTTCAACCCTTCACCTTGAAGATGGAGAACTGAAAATATAATTCCCAAGAAAGACAGCCAAGAACAAGACCAATTCACCTATGCTGATGAACAACCTTGAACATATAATAAAACTTAACAAATCAAGGCAAGAATTTGCTAAGAAAAATAGAGAGTTCTAAGAAGAACTTTGAAGCAAAGCTCCAGCAATTTTGCTCTAAAAATGACCATATGAATTCTGTCCCCAAAATGAAACAAAAGAAGGTAGAAATATGTGTTAGTGTATTCTGCCAAGACACTTCAACAACCATGGGACATGTGCAAGTCTTGGTTAATACACCAATCTCTCCTAAAAATAGATACAAAGTTCAAACATTAATAGGAAGGTCAGATTTGGCAGGCTACAATTGAGAGACAATCTGAAAAGAGATGTTATGTCTTGAAGCTGAAAGTAGTAACTTTGCTTTTCCTATAAAAAGTTGAAGCATGGCTGGAGCTCTTGGACAAATTTATGGCTTCCAATCTTTGCAAAATGGACAAAAGCATCTTCAAAAGGTAGGTGGAGATGGGCTGCCAATTGTGCTGCCACCTAGGCACTCCACTTGGACGCCACATTGGATGCCAACTAGGATGGACTTGCTGACGTGGCTGCCACATGTATGCCAAATTGGACAGATGCCACTTGGTCTCTTGGCTCCTCAAATATGCAAAGGAATGTACAGCAAGGTTGGCTTCTCTCTTCCATGTCCAAACCGAATTCTTGCAAGAGGTTAGACTTGGTGATGTGCTTATGCACCAAGCCTTGAAGCTTCTTAGCCATTGCTCTAGTTATTGGCCCTTGATGTGGAATTGGTGCAACCGGTTCCTCATCATCCTCTCCCTCTTCGAAAGAATTCGTCCTCGAATTGTCATCATCTGCATAGAAAGGAGCAAGATCAATCACATTAAATGTAGCACTTACACCATACTCACCTGGAAGGTTTATCTTGTATGCATTGTCATTAATTCTCTCTAGCACTTCAAAAGGTCCATCACTCCTAGGCTGAAGTTTTGATTTCCTTTGTGCAGGAAACCTCTCCTTTCTCAAGTGAACCCATACAAGATCACCAGGTTGGAACACCATCTTCTTTCTCCCCTTGTTAGCTTGGGCTGCCCTCCTCTCATTTACTTTCTCCATTTGTTGCTTTGCTTTTTGATGCATTTGTTTCACCATTTCAGCTTTCCTTTTGCCATCTAAACTAGCAAGCTCATTAGTAGGCAAAGGCAACAAATCTAAAGGAGTTAGTGGGTTAAAACCATATACAAGTTCAAAGGGTGAATAACCAGTAGATGAATGCATAGACCTGTTGTATGCAAATTCTATGAATGGTATGCACTCCTCCCAAGCTTTCAAGTTTTGTTTAATCATTGCACGTAGAAGAGTGCCCACGGTCCTATTGACAACTTCTGTTTGCCCATCCGTTTGTGGATGGCAAGTGGTGGAGAAACAAAGTTTGGTTCCTAATTTTCCCCACAAGACTTTCCAAAAATGGCTTAGAAATTTCACATTCCTATCACTAACAATTGTTCTAGGAATGCCATGCAATCTAACTATCTCCCTAAAGAACAAAGAAGCAATGTAAGATGCATCGTCAGTCTTGCGACATGGTATGAAATGAGCCATCTTGGAAAAACGATCAACAACAACAAAATTACTATCATGGCCTTTCTTTGTCCTAGGTAAACCCAAAATGAAATCCATGGATAAATCTACCCAAGGTTCACTAGGAACACTCAATGGCATGTATAGACCATGCGGCCTTACTTTGGACTTTGCCTTCATGCAAGTCACACATCTAGCACACACTCTCTCTACATCCCTCTTCATGTGTGGCCAATAAAAATGTTCCTTTAAAATTTGTAAGGTCTTTGCAACCCCAAAATGTCCCATTAAACCACCAGCATGTGATTCTTTAACAAGCAACTCTCTAATTGAGCATTTAGGGACACATAATTTATTTTCCCTAAACAAGAAACCATTATGCCTATAGAATTTATCATATGCAGCATGTTCACAAAAGGCAAACACTTTCCCAAAGTCATCATCATTAGCATACATTTCTTTCACATGTCCGAAGCCTAAAAGTCTAGCGTCAAGCATGGAAAGTAAAGTGTACCTCCTTGAAAGTGCATCAGCCACCACATTCTC
Source organism: Hevea brasiliensis (assembly GCF_030052815.1). NCBI lineage: Eukaryota > Viridiplantae > Streptophyta > Magnoliopsida > Malpighiales > Euphorbiaceae > Hevea > Hevea brasiliensis. Next base: position 39,768,047 of record NC_079502.1, on the reverse strand, counting down.
TTTGCCTTGCTTGTATTGAATTACATATGGGAAACCTTCAATGAATTCACTCCACTTGGCATGGCGCTTGTTGAGCTTGTTCTGCCCCTTTAAGTACTTGAGTGACTCATGGTCACTATGAATGACAAACTCCTTCGGCCACAAGTAGTGTTGCCAAGTCTCAAGTGCACGCACCAAAGCATACATCTCTTTGTCATAAGTGGAGTAGTTCAATGTAGCCCCACTTAGCTTCTCACTGAAGTAGGCAATCGGTCTCCTTTCCTGCTTCAAAACAGCTCCAATACCCACTCCAGAGGCATCACATTCAATCTCAAAAGTTTTAGAAAAATCAGGTAAAGCAAGTAAAGGTGCAGAACACAATTTCTCCTTAAGTGAATTAAATGCATGCTCTTGTTCTTCCCCCCACTTGAATCCCACATTCTTTTTTACAACTTCATTCAAGGGTGAGGCTATGGTACTGAAGTCCTTTACAAATCTCCTATAAAAACTAGCCAACCCATGGAAGCTCCTCAAATCACTCACGGACTTAGGTGTAGGCCACTCTCTAATGGCTCTTACCTTGTCCTCATCAACCTCAATTCCCTTGCCACTCACCACAAATCCTAAGAAAATAACTTTGTCCATACAGAAAGTGCATTTCTTAAGGTTCCCACTCACCAGAATATTACCTCCCACGGCATGCTCTACATCACTAGCTTCCTCCAAAGGAGGCATACTCTCACTAGCATCATCATCATCAACATCATCATCTTCTGATTCGATCTCCCCATTCTGCCTCATCACCATCACCCTCTTGTTAGGACATTGAGATGCATAATGTCCCTTCCCTAGGCACCTAAAACATTGGATATCCCTAGTTCTCCCACTAGATGTATTCTGTCCCTTGCCTTTCTCTGTCACACTAGGCTTTTCTCCACCCCTAGTCTCCTCTTTCTTTTCCTTAGAAACAGCCTTGGAATCACTAGTTTCACCCTTCTTCCAATTCTGTTTCCATGGAGCATTGTTGCCCAAATTCATACCTACACCCATTTTGAATGCTTTCTTCTTCTTTAGTTGTTTTTCTATCTTGATTGCCATATTTAACATGTCATCAAGCTCTACATAGTGCTGTAGCTCCACTATGTTGGCAATATCAAGATTCAGCCCCTTTAGGAACCTGACCATAGTGGCTTCCCTATCCTCCTCTACATTGGCTCTTATCATAGCCATCTCCATCTCCTTGAAATATTCTTCCACACTTTTGTTTCCTTGCACCAGCCCTTGCAACCTTTGGTGCAACTCCCTATAGTAATGTTGAGGTACAAATCTGTCCCTCATGATTTGCTTCATCTCATCCCAAGTTTCAACACCCCTCATCCCATTTCTCCTTCTTTTAGTGAGCAATTGATCCCACCAAACTATGGCATAATCTGTAAACTCAACTACTGCAAGCTTCACCTTCTTTTCCTCACTATAATTGTGACAATCAAAAATGAGATCCACCTTCCTCTCCCACTCCAAATATGCATCCGGATTGGCTTTGCCTTGGAATGACGGAATTTTCATTTTGATCCCACTAATGTTACCATCCACTCTCCCTCTCCCTCTTGCTTCCTCCATATTACCTCTTCTCAAGTTTCTGCCTCCACCTCTTCCACCCCTATTACCTCTCATCCCTCTCGGTCTATGGTGGTCATCATGTGCAGCAGAGTGCTGGTCATCCTCTTCATCAGAATCATCATCATTTTCATCCCCCCAATCATCTATAGGTGGTGCATTGTTCACTCTAGATCCCCTAGCCCTATTCTGCCCCTCATTTGTGTTTTGTCTACCATTCCCACTATTCTGCTCAATTCTTTCAATTCGGTCAGCTAGGTTGCTCAATTGTCTACCGATTCTTTGCAAATGTTGAACAAGTGCTTGTTGGTAAAAAGGATTATCCATATTAAGTCCACTAGTTTGTTCTTGTGACATTTTTAATACCTGCACAAAAAAGTTAGTAAAACAGAAAACAACCTCACAAATTCACTCAATTTTTGGTCACTCAAGTGTTTGTACTCAGTTTATAGGCTTTTACCCTCTTGGAGTTCTTGCCACTCAATGCCTTTTTCCACTCAAGCTTGCTTACCAAGTTCTTGTCAGAACTAATGCAATTCCAGCAAGTTTAAATCAAGTTTTAATATATGTTCAAGCACAAACTCAAGCAAAACGTGTGGAATAAGGGTTTGTTATGACACTCGAAGCAAGAAATGAAGACACCAAGCTCTAGAGCAATGAAGTGAAATAGGAGTCGAAATTAGCTTGCTATTTTTGCCTCTCCCCGAAAAAAAAAAAAAGGCAAAGTTGGAATTTTGTAAAACTGTTTTAAGGACAGCAACAAGACATAATTTTTGTAGGGAAAATCAAGTCTAGAGGTTCCAGAAATCACCTTGGAGTTTTGGACTCCAAATTGGCCTAATAGGTGCTAAATTTGGTTCACCAAGTAAACGGTAGAATTTTTACACCAAATTTGATTTCTAGGCTTAATTTCGCCTACAAAGCACCCCTATGAAGTTTTAGAATTTTCTGGGTTGGTTTGGCTATACCTCCCCAATATTGAACTTAAATATTCCAGCACTCAAACATACACTTTAACACCTTTTTTTTTTTCTTCTTTCTTTTTGTTCTTTTTTTTTTTATATCATGTAACCACACAACAGATACATCCAACACTAAACACTTCAACAACACACTTCACAAGACGCAAAGATGCAAATAACCAGGCTGTGAGGAAAAGGCTTAAGGTAGGAAACAACAAAAATGTGACAAAACTGGGGAAACAAGGACAGATGCAAGAAAGCCTCTAATATACCCTAAGATTAGTAGTATTGAGTGTAAACTCACCACTAAGCCCAGAAAGCCTCTTACAAACACCAGGAAACACTTGAAGAACCTTCAAGGCTGAAACACAAGGAAGAAAAAAAGGAGAAAGGAAAACACATATCTGTTATAACCACCTCTCTTTTGGAGCCCATTCTTTCCATCTGTTATAACCACCTCTCTTTTGGACTTAAATGGCCTTATTTGCTGCTGTATTAAATTTACTTTTTGTAAGGAGTTTTAGACTTTTGATAGATTAATTTTTTTTTTGGACTTAAAGCTCCTTGCAGCTGTTATTAAAGTAGGGATATTTTTGTCTTTAGCTTTGGAGCCAAGAGACTATAAATACAAGTGTAATGGGAGAGTGGAGGACACACTTTGAATATTAATGAAAGATTGTTTCTACTCCTTTAGTGAGTAAATTGGCTGTTGCCTTTGTTCTTGTGAAGCTCATTAACTTGCTGAGATTTCTATCTTGCAAGGTTTAATGTGCATAATATTCTTGGTTTATTCATTCTCCATATGAATTAGGTCAAGAATCCCATTTCTGATATTTTCTTTGAAATACACAGCAATCTGATTGTGTTGGTTCAAAAAATCAAATTCATACATCTTGATTTAGTGTTGTTCCTTTAATCCTTGAATATGGGTTTTCAAGTTACCAATTACTTGAAGGTTCACATCAGTTTTGGTATCAGAGCAAAGGGACGTCCAAACAAGGTAGATTCTCTATTTGCTTCTTATTCTTGGTGTTTGTTACCTTTTTTCACATTTGTTGTTTGGCTCTTGTTCCATATTTGTTTCTTCTTCTTCATCTTGCATCTGGTTCTTTCTTCCTAAACCTTGATTTACTTCTTATTGTGTTTCTGTTAATCACATTTTTGTTCATTGTATGCTTGACTGAAATTGGCTCTTGGGGTTTAGTATGACCTGTTTGTTTAAAAATTTGTTTTGTTGAGTTTTTCTTAGAGTTTTGGTTTAATCAAGCCAAAGCCATTATTCCAGCTATCCATCTTGCTTCATTCATTTTGATATCAAGCATGAGAGATTATTTGGGTCATTGAGTTCGACATACCTATTAGGCTTGTAACTGTACCAGCACTATTTGGGTGTGTTTAAGACGTTGGGTGTAAATTTTGGGGGTGGTTTGATAGTGTTTGCCTACTGAACCAAAATCGATTGAATTTCAGCTTAAAATTGTACCGTTTGTGTGGGGAACCAAAATCTTATGGCAGACCCAATCAAATTAAGTTCACATTGCAAATTAGCCCAAAAATTCCTGAAAATTTACAGGTTGTTTTTGCCACATTTGAGCTATTCTCAAATTAAATTTCAGCTCAAAATTTAATCGTTTGTGTGGGGAACCAAAATTTTGCGGCAGGCATGATTACATTTGATTTACATAGTAAGTCTATCAAGAAAAGCCTGAAATTCTTGCAGCAATTAGTCAGTATTGGGTTGCATTTGCCTACTTAATTTCAGATCAAAATACACTCGTTTGCTTGGTGATCCTAAATTTATCCAATTCTTGGTGTATTGTATGAACTGCTGGCAATTGTGATAAGTTGGTGACAATCTTAGATATTTAAGCTTGATATCTCTACTTTAGGTTGTCTCTTTTCCAGCTTACTATTTTTTTTTTGGTGACTTCTTTCTTGATTCCTTATTGCATTACATTTCCATACTTGAGCTTTTCTTTTCTTGACTTCTTGATTCACATTATTGCTTTTTTGATTACTCGTTTTGATTTGTCACGTTCAAGAATTTTATTGTGTTAAATTTTTGTGAGTACAGTCTTGGTTTGAGTTACTTGAGTTTGATAAGAACTTGTGGACATGGCCAAGAGAGGTAAAAGGCACATAATGGTGAGTTCATAAGAGGGAAAAAGCCTTGTTGAGTTAAACACGAGTGGAGTGTCCCCTGTTGAGTGTAAACACGTAAGGGAGTGAGTGAGGTGTTTTCTTTACACTAACCATTTTCTTGCAGGTCTGAAAACATGTCTAGAAGGGGTGATGGTAGTGAGGGGGAAGGTGAAAATCCATTCTACATGCAGGCTGTCAGACAACAATTTGAAAGAATGAAAGTTGTGTGCAATGGAATCATAGATAGGTTGGAAAGATTGGAGCAAAGAGATAAGCAAAATGAGAGAAGGCCAAATAGGAGGGATCTTGTACCTCCAGTAGTTGAATCTGATGAAGTTGAGGTTGACAACTATGATTTTGAGGTTGAAAGACCTAGGAGGGGTAGATATGAGAGAAGAGCTGAAGATAGGAGGAATGGGGATAGGAGGATAAGAAGAGAGGAAAGAGAGAGGAATAAGGTTGATGACAATATCAAAAGTATTAAAATGAGCATCCCTTCTTTCCAAGGGAAAAATGATCCGGATGTGTATCTTGAATGGGAAAGGAAGGTTGAAGCTGTGTTTGATTGTCATCACTATTCAGAGGAAAAGAAAGTAAAGTTAGCAGCAGTAGAATTTATTGATTATGCTTTGGTATGGTGGGATCAAGTGTTGATTAGTAGAAGGAGAAATTATGAGCAATCAATTGCAACCTGGGGTGAGATGAAAACTATAATGAGGAAGAGATTTGTTCCTAGTCATTACTATAGAGAGCTACATCAGAGGTTACAAAGATAAACTCAAGGTTCCAAAGGTGTTGAAGATTATCATAAAGAAATGGAAATTGCTATGATTAGAGCAAATGTGGAGGAGGATAGAGAAGCTACCATGGCTAGATTCTTAAATGGGCTAAACAAGGAGATCACTCATACTGTTGAGTTACATTACTATGTTGAGTTGGAGGATATGGTCCACATGGCTATGAAGGTAGAAAGGCAACTTAAAAGCAAGTCAAAATTTGGAGGAAATGCAGGTACTTCTTCATCTAGGAAGTCTAACTGGAAGAAGGAGGATAGGGAAAAGGCTGTTAGCAACTATAAGAAAAATGAGGATAAGGAAAAGAAGGTGGAGAAGAAATTTGTAGAAAGCAAAGGAAAGGAGGCTGCAACTACTACCCGAAATAGAGATGTGAAGTGTTTTAGGTGTTTGGGCAGTGGACACATAGCTTCTCAATGCCCTAACAAGAGAGTCATGGTCATGAGAGAAAATGGTGAGATAGAAACGGAGGAGGAAATTGTGAGTGATTCCACATCTTCAGAGGGGGAGGATGTAGAGGTAGAATATGCTGCTGAAGGAAGTGCTCTAGTGATTATGGGAGTATTAAATACTCAAGTAAAGGAGGATGTTGGTGATGAATTGCAAACAGAAACAATTTTCCATACAAGGTGTCTTATCCAAGACAACGCTTGTAGTGTCATCATTGATGGGGGAAGTTGTGCCAATGTTACTAGTACTATTTTGGTGCAGAGATTAGGGTTGAGAACTTTGAAACACCCTAGACCCTATAAGTTGCAGTGGTTGAATGAATGCGGTGAGGTGAAAGTAACAAAACGAGTGCTGATTTCCTTTGCAATAGGAAAGTATCAAGATGAGCTTATGTGTGACGTGGTTCCAATGCAAGCTGGCCATTTATTACTTGGCCGACCATGGCAATTTGATAGAAAGGTGATCCACGATGGGTATAAAAATAGGTATTCTTTTGAAATGAATGGAAGGAAAATCATTTTGGCACCTATGACACCAAAACAGATTTATGAAGACCAAACAAGGCTTAAGCAAGCAATGGGCAAGGTAAAATCAAGAGTGGCCGAAAAGAGAGCAGAGAAGAAAGGAAGGAGAGAAAAGAAATTGACTGAAAATGTTGTGAGTGAGCAAGACAAGGGTGGTTGTGAGGAAAAAAAAGAGAGTAAAGAAAACATTCCAAGAATGCTTGAAAAAGGTGAAATTCGGCACAAAAGGAGAGCTGTGCAGAAAGAGGGGAGAGAAAATTAAGCTTGTATGCTAAAGGAAGAGATGTGAGGAATGCCATGTTTGCCAACAAGCAAATGTTATTAGTTGTGTTTAAGGACTCTTGTTTATCCACATCTGACCTTGACCCCAATTTGCCTAGTGTTGTTGTCTCCCTTTTGCAGGAATATGAGGATGAGCAACCTGAGGAGATGCCAGCTGGACTATCACCTATTCGAGGGATTGAGTACCAGATTGATTTTGTACCTGGAGCAGTTATTCCCAACCGTCCAGCCTATAGAACTAATCCTGAAGAAACCAAAGAATTACAAAGGCAAGTTGAGGAATTGCTAGCTAAGGGTTACGTGGGAGAAAGTATGAGCACTTGTGCATTGGTAGGACATTAGGTCCAATTTTGTATTTTGTAATTTTTATAAGTTTTGCAATTAAACGCTTATTTTATCATGTATATTTGAAACCTATGTAATATAATTTTGTATTAATGTAAGTATTTGTAAATCTGTGTTTATAAATAACATATGAGTATTTATTTATGATTTGAGCATGATGATGATATGAAATGAATGAATGAAAATCGAGGAATTATTGAGAAATTGTTAAAAATTGATGTGATAATTGGAGTTGTGATTTGAACAATTATTGGAAGTGATTTCTACAGGTTTCGAAGAACTGTTTTCTCCATTTTTAGCCGACACTTTGTCGAATTTTCTATAAAATTTTTGAAACCCCAAATTAATTTATAATTTCAATAAATGATTTAATGAGATCAATTTCATAAATTTCACTTAATAACTATAAATAAATAAATTAAGAACGAATAAATATCAAAGGGATAAGTTATGGTGTTCCGGTATACAGTGTGGCATATCTTGCTCGGCTACACTGTAGACGGGTAAGGGGTTTCACATTTAATGGTATCAGAGCACGGACTAGTGCGTTTCTGGGTCTAGATAGAGTCCATACCATGCATTGTATTCGTAAGAGTCGGGTGACACTAATGCAGATCTGTTTGTTTTTCTTATTTTGATTAGGATATGGACCCTACATCACAGAGAGCAGTAGATGAGAAAGTGGAGAGTCACGCTCCACCTGCAACTGAGACTGGAGGCAGGAGAGCACCTGCTCCACCAGCACCAGAGGTGCCTGCACAGCGTCCGCTGGCTATATTTCAGCACATAGCGGATTTCTTCAGACATATGGCTGGGGTTATGCCACCACCACCACCTCCATAGCAGAAATCTCACCTGAAAAATTGAAGAAATTTGGAGCTGTGGACTTTTTGGGTAAGAGAGAAGAAGACTCAGTGGTAGCTGAAAATTGTTTAGACAGAACCATCCGGGTATTGAAGCAACTGCATTGCACCCCAGAGCAAAACTTGGAGGGTGCGGTGTCTCTACTGCAAGATGATGCCTATCAGTGGTGGGACACTGTATCTAGTGAGGTCCGGCCATAGCTGGTAACTTGGGATTTCCTCCTCACTGAGTTCAGAAAGAAGTATATGAAAAGTGTGTACCTGGAAGATAGAAGAAGAGAGTTTATCAGCTTGAGGCAAAGATAGCTGACTGTAGCAGAATATAAACAGGAATTTGTGAGACTGAGTAGGTATGGGAGAGAGATAGTCCCCACAGAAGCAGAGAAGTGTAGAAGGTTAGAAGAGGGGCTAAACGATAACATCAAATTAATGATCACAGCCTTAGGGTATGACTTCACCAAATTAGTTGAAGCTGCATTAAAAGTTGAGAAAGTTATAATAAATGAGGAGAACAGAAGAGAGAGACAGTAGACGAGGGGTCCAGGTCAGTCCAGTTCATCCTCTGCCCCTGGGAAAAAATTTAAAGGTCCACCTGCTCAGAGTTCGGGTCAGCCTCAAGGTTAGGATTAGTCCTCCCAGGGGCCCAGATCATATGATGAAGAAGCACCAGTGCCTATGCCATTATTTAGAGGACCCATCACCAGAGCCAGAGCTAGAGAGCTGCAAGCATTGGTGTTGGAGCATTATGAGCACAAGGGGGATCAAAATTTCCATGTTGGACTTTCTTGCATATTGTTGGAATCTAGGTGGATCATTCTCACACAAGTTGGCATGGGAGACATGACAAGTGGCGCCACATCAGCGTGACTTCGCCACATCAGCATGACTTGGCACAAGACCATTTGGCCAAGTGGATTGGAGGAGCTTCTTATGCTTATTTGGATTTGCCATGTGCTGATACCTTTTGTTTGTCCCCACTACATTAAAAAAAGGCTGCTACCACCTAAAGTGTTGCTGCCAACTTATGGTCCCCACTACATAAAGGGCTGCCATAAAGCAAGTGGTCCCAAATGGTCCCCCCCCTATGGAAACGCCCCATCTGATTGAGGAGCCTTTTATTTTTGTCTTTTTAGCCATGTTGGCACACTTTTAGGGTTTTGGCACACTTTTAGGGTTTTAGAGATGCTATATATAACCCAAGATATTCAGATTGTATGGGCAGCCTTCATTTTTTCTAGTTTAAGTGTGAGCATTAGGGTGAGAACTCCATTGCTGGAGCTTTAGTTAGTTCTATGTTTCTTCCATGTTTCTTGAAAGAACTTGGATTCTAGCAGCATGAACCCCTTGCTAGTCTTATTTTGATGATCAATATGCTTTAGCTTGTTACTATTTGTGTATTGACACTTGGGTTTTCAATATGAAATTCTGGCTTGTTTGGATGATTAAAGATCTTGGTTCCAATATTTAGATGTTGTGTTTCTTGGCATCCTAGGAGTGCTCATCATTTTGGTATCAGAGCCTTGGCATCTAACAAGGTATTTATCCATTAAAACTTCTTTTTCTTTTCTGTTTGGTTAACTATAATAGTGAGCCATTGTAGGACCTTTAGATATCTATTAGTTTCATCATCTAGTACCTTGTTCTTTGTAGCCAAATCAAATCTGCATTTTAGGGTACTGATTTTTCTTCTTTTTTTTTGTTTGAACTCTTGCTGGCTGAAACTTGGTAGTCTTAATTTTAGTGTAGGATTTTGCTTAATCTTAGATTAAATCTCTTGTTCATCTTGTTTTCTTTGAGTTTGTCTGTAGGATTAGAGTTAATCAAGCTGAAACCTATCTTTGACACTAGCGATTTGCCTCTTGGGATGTACCTGTGTGCTAGTGGGTAGAGCTTGATTTGGATTGCCAAAATACTTGAGTGGTATCAGTATTTGATTCTGCAATTTTTATCCTTTGCATCAGTATAAAAAAAAAAGAAAAAAAAAAGAAAAGGAGATTGGATTGTAAGCTGAGTTGTGCTGTGCTGAAAAAAAAAATTGACAAGCTGACATAAGTGATGAAATTGTGAATTGTGGAGTTAAACATTGAATTTGATCCTGATAATCTACCAACAACTTTGGGTATTACTAGACTCATCACATGCCATATTTGATGTGAAAATTCCACTGTTTGCGTATCGAACCAAAATTTGTGGCAAACCTGATCAAATTGAGTTAACACACCAAACCAACCCAGAAAGCTCCGAAATTTTGCAGGCTGATTATACTCCATCTCAGTAGCTTTTGTGTCAATTTTCAGGGTTTTGTGACATTGTTTGCCTACCGAGCCAAAATTTGCGGCAAACCTGATCAAATTGAGTTAACACACCAAACCAACCCAGAAAGCTCCGAAATTTTGCAGGCTGATTATACTCCATCTCAGTAGCTTTTGTGTCAATTTTCAGGGTTTTGTGACATTGTTTGCCTACCGAACCAAAATTTTGCCGCAGACCTAGTCAAATTTCGTTCACCTAGTAAACTCATCCAGAAACTCCTGAAATTTTACCAGTAGTTAGTCAGTATTGGGATGCCTATGTCTACCAAATTTCAGATTTATATATTCGTTTGTGTGGTGAACCAAAATTGTTGCATATTTTTGGTTAATTGTGTGAACTGCTGGTATTTGTGCAAAGTTGGCTATGAAATTGGAAGTTTGAGCTTGATATCATTCTATTGGGTTGTCTCTCATACAGTTTTCAAAAATCATACCATTTAGTTCACATTTGCTTCTACTTTTGGTGTCTTCCATTTCTTTGGCTCTAGTGTCACACTTTCTGGTTATTGCTATTTTGTTTCTTCCAGTTTCGTTTGTTGATTGTTTTTTTTATAAAATTAGCAAGTATTTGTGCTTGTTTGTGAATTTTAGTTCCCAAAGGAACAAGGGAAGCAAACTGTTGAGTGTTAAAAGGCAAGAGTGTTTGAGTGCCAAAAGAGGGTAAGAGCCTGAAATTTGTGCGAAAGCACTTGAGAGGGTGAGCCATTTCTACTAACTTTGTTTTCTTGCAGCCAAATCATGTCTCAATTCCAAGAGACAAGTGGTAGTAGTGGAGGTAATGATGGGAAAAGGGAGTTTCCTGATGATCGAATTTTTAAAGAATCCGTAGCACAAAGCTTTGAAAGGATGAATTTGCAAATGAATGACTTTAGAGATGAATTGGATGTATTGAAGGGAATGAGAAATGAGATGACCAGGTTTATGGAAGAGATGAGAAGGGACAAAGAAGATAGAAATAGGAGGAATGATGGGGGAGCAAATGTGGGAAATCCGAATAGAAATGAAGGTAGATTTCGGGCAGAACATAGGAATGAAGGGTATGAAGAAGCTGAATGGAATGATGATGATTATGATGAAGCTTATGACTATGGCAACTACCATTATGGTGGAAGAGGGCATAGACCACCTAGGGGTAGAGGGCCTAGGGGAAGAAGGGGTGGCAGAAATTTTAGGCTCGGTGATCATTGGGATAGAGATGGAAATGAGGAGAGAGTTGATGGGAATTTAGCTAGTATAAAGATGCAAATTCCACCTTTTCATGGGAAGGATAATCCAGAAGTTTATTTGGAGTGGGAGAGACAGGTGGAGTTGATTTTTGAGTGCCACCATTATTCTGAAGAAAAGAAAGTGAAGTTAGCAGCTGTAGAATTCAAAGAGTATGCAATTGTATGGTGGGATCAGTTGTTGAGTAGGAGGAGGAGAAATGGGCAACGAACCGTGGAGACATGGGACGAAATGAAGGGAATCTTGAGAAACAGGTTTGTGCCACCTTACTACCACAGAGAGCTGCTTCAAAGATTACAAAAACTCACTCAAGGTACTAAAAGTGTCGAAGAATACTACAAGGCCATGGAGATAGCGTTGATTAGAGCTGATGTTGAGGACGATTGGGAAGCTACAATGGTTCGCTTTTTGAATGGGTTAAATCCTGAAATTGCTAATATTGTGGAGCTGCAACCTTGTGTGGAGGTGGAGGATATGCTACAAATGGCACTTAAAGTGGAGAAGCAACTAAAAAGGAAGAATGTGGCTAGATATGCACCAGCCAACCATTCGGCTCCTAGGAGTAATTGGAAGTCAAATTGGTCTGCTCCTTCAAGGGTGGAGAAAGAAGTTCCCAAATTCAAGAAAGAAGAATGGAAAGGAAAGGAGAAAGTAGAGGAGAAGAACAAGGGAGTTCCTACTAGGACAAGAGAATTGAAGTGTTTTAAGTGTTTGGGAAATGGACATTATGCCTCACAATGTCCAAATAAAAGAGTGATGGTTGTTAGGGAAAATGGAGAGTTAGAAAGTGAAGAGGAAAGGGAGGAACAATCTGATAATGTTGATGAGCATGAGGATGATTGCTACGATGAGGGAGATCAGCCACCTATGGATGGCAATATCCTTGTCACCATGCGCACACTAAGTGCACAAGTGAGTATGGAGTGTGGTGATGAAATGCAAAGGGAGAACATCTTCCATACTAGGTGCTTGGTGAATGACAAGTTGTGTAGTGTGATTGTAGATGGTGGGAGCTGTTGTAATGTGGCTAGTTCACTCTTGGTGGACAAGTTGGGTTTGCCTACTACTACACATCCAAAACCATATGGCTTGCAATGGTTGAATGATTGTGGGAAGTTGAGGGTTACAAAACAGGTGGTTGTGCCATTCACCATTGGCAAGTATAATGATGAGGTACTTTGTGATGTTGTGCCTATGGTTGCTACGCATCTTTTGTTGGGCCGTCCATGGCAGTATGATAGAAGTGTTGTGCATGATGGTAGGAAGAACAGATACACGGTCACTAAGGAAGGTCGAACATACTCATTGCTTCCTATGACACCAGGTCAAGTGCATGAAGATCAAATGAGGATTCTTAGATCCATTGAAGAAAAGAAAGAAACTTGGAGAGAAAAACTTAGAGAGGCCGAGCTGGATGAGAGTGAAAAGAAAGAGAAAAGAGAAACAAAAGAAAAGAAAATGAGCAACATTATTTGTGGCCTAAAGGGCCTTGGAAACTTCGCTTTTTGAATGGGTTAAATCCTCAAATTGCTAATATTGTGGAAGAAAAGAGAAACAAAAGAAAAGAAAATGAGAACAAATGAGAAAAAGGAAAGCTCGGGGCAAAAGGAGAGTGGAGAGAAAAGAATGAGTTTGTATGTGAAGGAAAGAGAAGTTAGAGAGGCTTTACATTTAGGAAGACCTCTTTGTGTACTTATGTACAAGGAGGTTAATTTATGTGTTACTGACCTTGATTCACATTTGCCTAGTGATGCTTTGTCTCTTATACAGGAATATGAACATGTCTTCCCGGATGAGTTGCCACCAGGATTGCCACCTATCAGAGGGATTGAGCACCAGATTGACTTAATACCTGGAGCACAAATACCGAATAGACCAGCATACAGAACAAATCCTAAAGAAACAAAGGAGTTACAAAGGCAAGTGGAGGAGCTTATGGAGAAGGGCTATGTTAGGGAGAGCATGAGCCCATGTGCTGTACCTGTGTTGCTAGTGCCTAAGAAGGATGGGAGTTATCGCATGTGTGTGTATTGCAGAGCCATCAATAAAATCACTGTAAAGTATAGACACCCAATCCCTCGCCTTGATGATATGCTTGATGAGTTGCATGGTGCAAGTGTGTTTTCTAAGATAGATTTGAAAAGTGGTTACCACCAAATAAGAATGAAAATTGGTGATGAGTGGAAAACTGCTTTCAAAACTAAATATGGGTTGTATGAATGGATGGTGATGCCATTTGGGCTCACAAATGCTCCTAGCACTTTTATGCGTTTGATGAATCATGTGTTGAGGAATTTCATTGGAAAATTTGTTGTTGTGTATTTTGATGACATTTTGATTTACAGCAGTAACATAGACGAGCATTTGCATCACTTGAGACTTGTTTTTGATGTGTTGAGAAATGAGAAATTTTATGCGAATGCGAAAAAGTGTTCATTTTGCTTGGATAAGGTTGTTTTTCTTGGTTTTGTTGTAAGTAGTAAAGGTGTACAGGTTGATGAAGAGAAAATCAAAGCCATTAGAGATTGGCCAAATCCTAAGAATGTGTCTGAGGTTAGGAGTTTCCATGGATTGGCTAGTTTCTATAGGCGATTTGTGCCTAATTTTAGTACAATTGCTGCTCCTTTGAATGAATTGGTGAAAAAGAATGTTGCATTTGAGTGGAAAAAGAAACATGAACATGCATTTTCTGAACTTAAAGATAGATTGTGTTCTGCACCCTTATTGAGTTTGCCAGATTTTGATAAGACTTTTGAGATTGAATGTGACGCAAGTGGTGTAGGAATTGGTGCGGTTCTCATGCAAGAGAAACGACCAATAGCATATTTTAGTGAGAAATTGCATGGAGCTGCCTTGAATTACTCTACTTATGATAAGGAGATGTATGCATTAGTTAGGGCCTTGGAAACTTGGCAACATTATTTGTGGCCTAAAGAGTTTGTCATACATTCAGATCATGAATCATTGAAGCATATTAAGAGTCAAAATAAGTTGAGTAGAAGGCATGCTAAGTGGATTGAATTTTTGGAGTCATTTCCATATGTGATTAAATACAAGCAAGGAAAAGAGAATGTTGTAGCTGATGCACTTTCTAGGAGACATGCACTTTTGTCTACACTTGATGCTAAATTGCTTGGTTTTGAGTTCATGAAAGAATTGTATGTTGATGATGCTGATTTTTGTAATGTATATGCTGCTTGTGAGAAAAGTGCATTTCAGAAATTTTATAGGCATGATGGATACTTGTTTAAGGAGAATAAATTGTGTGTGCCTAAATGCTCTATGCGAGACTTGCTTGTTTTGGAGTCACATAGTGGTGGTTTGATGGGACATTTTGGTGTTGCTAAGACTTTAAACATATTGCAAGAACACTTCTTTTGGCCACATATGAGGAAAGATGTTGATCGAATGTGTTCTAGGTGTGTTGAATGTAAGAAAGCAAAGTCTAGAGTAATGCCAAATGGTCTTTACACACCCTTGCCTGTTCCTAAGGAACCTTGGACTGATATTTCTATGGATTTTATTTTGGGTTTGCCTAGGTCTAGGAGAGGTCATGATTCTATATTTGTGGTTGTTGATAGATTTTCTAAGATGGCACACTTCATACCGTGTCACAAAACAGATGATGCCACATACATAGCCAATTTGTTCTTTAAGGAGAAAGAAACGTAACATGGTAAACCTAGGACTATAGTAAGTGATAGAGATGTTAAGTTCCTAAGTCACTTTTGGAGGGTGTTGTGGGGTAAGTTAGGTACTAAACTGTTGTTCTCAACTACTTGTCATCCCCAGACTGATGGACAAACAGAAGTAGTGAATAGAAGCTTAACTACTTTATTGCGTGTGATGGTTACACAAAATTTGAAATCTTGGGAAGATTGCATTCCTTTTGTTGAGTTTGCTTATAACAGAGTAGTGCATTCTTCTACCGGATTTTCACCATTTCAGATTGTGTATGGTTTTATTCCATTGACACCATTAGACTTGTTGCCTTTACCTGTTGATCATATTAATAATCTTGATGGTAAAAAGAAAGCAGATTTGGTTAGGAAATTGCATGAGCAAGCTAGGTGACAAATTGAAAAGAAAAATGCACAATATGCTACTCATGCTAATAAAGGCCGAAAGCCTCTTGTGTTTGAACCAGGTGACTTTGTTTGGGTGCATTTAAGGAAAGAGCGGTTTCCAAACCTAAGAAAGTCGAAATTACAGCCAAGGTGTGATGGTCCATTCAAAGTGCTAGAAAGGATCAACCACAATGCATACAAGATTGATTTACCTGGTGAGTATGGTGTTAGCAATTCTTTTAACATTACTGATCTTTCCCCTTGCATTGATGCAGGACCAAGTTCGAGGACGAATTCTTTCAAAGGAGGATGGGATGATGAAGAAGCACCAGTGCCTATGCCATTATTTAGAGGACCCATCACCAGAGCCAGAGCTAGAGAGCTGCAAGCATTGGTGTTGGAGCATTGTGAGCACAAGGGGGATCAAAATTGCCATGTTGGACTTTCTTGCATATTGTTGGAATCTAGGTGGATCATTCTCACACAAGTTGGCATGGGAGACTTGACAAGTGGCGCCACATCAGCGTGACTTCGCCACATCAGCATGACTTGGCACAAGACCATTTGGCCAAGTGGATTGGAGGAGCTTCTTATGCTTATTTGGATTTACCATGTGCTGATACCTTTTGTTGGTCCCCACTACATTAAAAAAAGGCTGCTACCACCTAATGGGTTGCTGCCAAATTATGGTCCCCACTACATAAAGGGCTGCCATAAAGCAAGTGGTCCCAAATGGTCCCCCCCCCCCTATGGAAACGCCCCATCTGATTGAGGAGCCTTTTATTTTTGTCTTTTTAGCCATGTTGGCACACTTTTAGGGTTTTAGAGATGCTATATATAACCCAAGATATTCAGATTGTATGGGCAGCCTTCATTTTTTCTAGTTTAAGTGTGAGCATTAGGGAGAGAACTCCATTGCTGGAGCTTGAGTTAGTTCTATGTTTCTTCCATGTTTCTTGAAAGAACTTGGATTCTAGCAGCATGAACCCCTTGCTAGTCTTATTTTGATGATCAATATGCTTTAGCTTATTACTATTTGTGTATTGACGCTTGGGTTTTCAATCTGAAATTCTGCCTTGTTTGGATGATTAAAGATCTTGGTTCCAATATTTAGATGTTGTGTTTCTTGGCATCCTAGGAGTGCTCATCATCATAGTTCACACCTAGGAGAGGCCAGTCCACACCATCAGTGGGTAGCTCTCCAGGGACGGTGTTCAGGGGACCAGCCTCAGCATCTTCTACCTGTCCACACTGGCTGAAGTGGCATAAGGGGGAATGTTGGAGAGTGACGGGTGCTTGCCTAAGGTGTGGGTCTACAGAGCATCAGCTAAGAAACTATCCATGCAGAACTACTACAGCTGCTCCAGCACAAGCAGATAGGCCTGGCCCTGTACCTCAAAGGAGTAGAAGGCCTGGTAAATCTGAGGCAGCTGGTCCAACACAGAGACTTGCATCTGAGACAGCCGAGAGGACAGAGGCCAGAGTACCTGCCAGGGCTTATTCCATGAGAGCTCAGGAGGAGCAAGATGCCCTAAATGTCATCAGGGGTACGTTTTCCCTCTACAACATCTCTGTACATGCATTGGTGGATCAAGAATCTACCCATTCATATATCTGCATCAAGCTACCTGTAGAAAGGGGAATACTAGTAGAGGAAACAAACCAAGACATTCTAGTCACTAATCCATTAGGCCACAGTGTGGTGGTGAATAAGGTGTACAAAGGTTGCCCGTTAAGGATTCAGGGGTATGAAGAAGTGAGTGGTAAAAGGCTTGAGGGTGTGAGTGCATTAGAGGGCAAAAGCCATCTGTTTGTGTGAACACCTAGAGAGGGTTAGTCATTTCCTACTAACTTGTTTTCTTACAGCTCAAAATCATGTCAAATGAAACTGGTAGTAGTGGGGAGAGAGTCCTAGTTGATGAAGCTATGTATAGGGACGCCGTGGCTGCACAATTTGAGAGATTAACCTTGGGCATGAATACGCTGAGGGATGACATGAATAGGATTTTGGAGGAGATGAGAAGGGATAGGGAAGAGAGAGCAAGGGGTAGAGATGATGCTAGGGACAGAAGGCAAGAAGTGAGAAATATAGGGGAACCAAGGTTGGAGAACCTTGAGGGTGAAGTGCATGTTGAGGAAGAGTTTGAGGAAGCAATAGAAGAAGAATTTGAGGTTGGGAACTATAACTATGGTGGTAGGGGTTATAGACCACCTAGGGCCAGGGGAGCTAGAGGTAGAAGAGGAGGTAGGTTGCCTAGATTTGGGGAGTATGGATATGTGGGCCTAGAAGAGAGGGTAGACACTAATGTGGGTAGTATTAAGATGAAAATTCCTCCCTTTCATGGGAAGGAGAATCCGGATGCTTACATGGAATGGGAAAGACAAGTTGAGCTAATTTTTGAGTGTCATAACTATAGTGAGGAAAAGAAGGTGAAGCTTACAGCTGTAGAGTTTAAGGAGTATGCTATAGTGTGGTGGGACCAGTTGATGGTTAGGAGAAGGACTTTAGGTCTTAGACCCATTGCTTCTTGGGAGGCTATGAAAGAAGCAATGAGGGAGAGATTTGTTCCCCAACACTACTTTAGGGAACTCCACCAAAGGTTGCAAAGGATGACACAAGGAGGGAAGAGTGTAGAGGAGTACTATAAGGCAATGGAGATAGCCTTAGCAAGGGCACAATTAGATGAACCTCCAGAGGCTACTATGGCACGTTTCCTAGCTGGTCTTAACATAGAGATTGCACATGTTGTTGAGTTGCACTCTTACACTAATTTGACTGAGTTGGTGCACATAGCCATTAAAGTAGAAAAACAATTGAAGATGAAGAGAGCTTTGAAGTATGGTAGTGGTGTCCATTCAGCTCCAAAGGCCCCTTGGAAACCAAATGTAGATAAGACTTCTAAGGGTGAGAAAGAAATTCCTAAGTTTAGGAAAGAAGAGTGGAAGGGGAAAGAAAAGGTAGAAAGTAAAGATAAGGAGAAGGGGGGTACTGCCACTACTAGGACTAGAGATGTGAAGTGTTTCAAGTGTTTGGGATATGGGCATTATGCTTCCCAATGTTCTAACAAGAGAGTCATGGTGATTAGGGAAGATGGGGAGGTAGAGAGTGAGGAAGAAAATGAATCCGAACCATTGATGTTAGTTGAGGGGAATGAAAATGAAGAGGATGTGCACGTTGAAGAGCCATCCGATGGGTATGACTTTGCATTGGTTACCATGGGGACCTTGAGTGCTCAACTTGTTGTGGATAGTGATGAGTTGCAAAGGGAAAACATCTTTCATACTAGGTGTGTGGTGAAGGAGAAATTGTGTAGCATGATTATAGATGGGGGTAGTTGTTGCAATGTGGCTAGTTCCTTACTTGTGGAGAAATTAGGATTGCCTACCCTTAAGCATCCTAAACCTTATGGGTTACAATGGCTAAATGATTGCAACAAAGTGAAGGTAACTAAGCAAGTAGTGGTACCTTTCACTATAGGGAGCTACCATGATGAGGTCTTATGTGATGTAGTGCCCATGATAGCTACACATATCTTGCTAGGTAGGCCATGGCAGTATGATAGGTATGTGATTCATGATGGGAGGAAGAATCACTACAATTTGAAGAAAGATGGCCGCACACATGCCTTGGTGCCCTTGTCACCAACACAAGCACATGAGGACCAAATGAGAATATTGAGGGCTGTTCAGGGGAGAAAAGAGAGTTGGAGTGAAAAATTAAGAGAGGCCGAGCACAAGAGTGAAGAAAGTAAAGAAAATAGTGATGGGAAAGAGAAAAAGAAAGAAGTGAAAGAAAAGAAAATGAGTGTAATGGAAAAGGGAGAGGGCTTGGGACAAAAGGAGAGAAGAGAGAAAAAGATGAGCTTGTATGTTGGGGGAAGGGAGTTGAGAGGAGCTTTGAGGGGTGGGATGCCATTGTGCATTCTCATGTATAGGGAGAATTATTTAAATGTTTCTGACCTTGACCCCAATCTTCCTTCTTCTGTTGTGTCTCTTTTGCAGGAATACCAGGATGTGTTTCCGGATGAGATACCTTCGGATTTACCACCTATTAGGGGTATTGAACACCAAATAGATTTCATTCCTGGTGCTCAAATTCCTAATAGACCAGCCTATAGGAGTAGTCCAGCTGAGACTAAGGAGCTTCAAAGACAGGTAGATGAGCTTTTGGCTAAGTGATGAGCACTCCTAGGATGCCAAGAAACACAACATCTAAATATTGGAACCAAGATCTTTAATCATCCAAACAAGGCAGAATTTCAGATTGAAAACCCAAGTGTCAATACACAAATAGTAACAAGCTAAAGCATATTGATCGTCAAAATAAGACTAGCAAGGGGTTCATGCTGCTAGAATCCAAGTTCTTTCAAGAAACATGGAAGAAACATAGAACTAACTCAAGCTCCAGCAATGGAGTTCTCTCCCTAATGCTCACACTTAAACTAGAAAAAATGAAGGCTGCCCATACAATCTGAATATCTTGGGTTATATATAGCATCTCTAAAACCCTAAAAGTGTGCCAAAACCCTAAAAGTGTGCCAACATGGCTAAAAAGACAAAAATAAAAGGCTCCTCAATCAGATGGGGCGTTTCCATAGGGGGGGGACCATTTGGGACCACTTGCTTTATGGCAGCCCTTTATGTAGTGGGGACCATAAGTTGGCGACAACACTTTAGGTGGTAGCGACCTTTTTAATGTAGTGGGGACCAACAAAGGTATCGACACATGGCAAATCCAAATAAGCATAAGAAGCTTCTCCAGTCCACTTGGCCAAATGGTCTTGTGCCAAGTCAAGCTGATGTGGCGAAGTCACGCTGATGTGGCGCCACTTGTCAAGTCTCCCATGCCAACTTGTGTGAGAATGATCCACCTAGATTCCAACAATATGCAAGAAAGTCCAACATGGCAATTTTGATCCCCCTTGTGCTCACAATGCTCCAACACCAATGCAAGCAGCTCTCTAGCTCTGGCTCTGGTGATGGGTCCTCTAAATAATGGCATAGGCACTGGTGCTTCTTCATCATCCCCTCCTCCTTTGAAAGAATTCGTCCTCGAATTTGGTCCTGCATCAATGCAAGGGGAAAGATCAATAATGTTAAAAGAATTGCTAACACCATACTCACCAGGTAAATCAATCTTGTATGCATTGTTGTTGATCCTTTCTAGCACTTTGAATGGACCATCACACCTTGCTGTAATTTCGACTTTCTTAGGTTTGGAAACCGCTCTTTCCTTAAATGCACCCAAACAAAGTCACCTGGTTCAAACACAAGAGGCTTTTGGCCTTTATTAGCATGAGTAGCATATTGTGCATTTTTCTTTTCAATTTGTGACCTAGCTTGCTCATGCAATTTCCTAACCAAATCTGCTTTCTTTTTACCATCAAGACTATTAATATGATCAACAGGTAAAGGCAACAAGTCTAATGGTGTCAATGGATTAAAACCATACACAATCTGAAATGGTGAAAATCCGGTAGAAGAATGCACTACTCTGTTATAAGCAAACTCAACAAAAGGAATGCAATCTTCCCAAGATTTCAAATTTTGTTTAACCATCACACGCAATAAAGTAGTTAAGCTTCTATTCACTACTTCTGTTTGTACATCGATGCAGGGATGACAAGTAGTTGAGAACAACAGTTTAGTACCTAACTTACCCCACAACACCCTCCAAAAGTGACTTAGGAACTTAACATCTCTATCACTTACTATAGTCCTAGGTATACCATGTAACCTGACTATCTCCTTAAAGAACAAATTGGCTATGTATGTGGCATCATCTGTTTTGTGACACGGTATGAAGTGTGCCATCTTAGAAAATCTATCAACAACCACAAATATAGAATCATGACCTCTCCTAGACCTAGGCAAACCCAAAATAAAATCCATAGAAATATCAGTCCAAGGTTCCTTAGGAGCAAGCAAGTGTGTGTAAAGACCATTTGGCATTACTCTAGACTTTGCTTTCTTACATTCAACACACCTAGAACACATTCGATCAACATCTTTCCTCATATGTGGCCAAAAGAAGTGTTCTTGCAATATGTTTAAAGTCTTAGCAACACCAAAATGTCCCATCAAACCACCACTATGTGACTCCAAAACAAGCAAGTCTCGCATAGAGCATTTAGGCACACACAATTTATTCTCCTTAAACAAGTATCCATCATGCCTATAAAATTTCTGAAATGCACTTTTCTCACAAGCAGCATATACATTACAAAAATCAGCATCATCAACATACAATTCTTTCATGAACTCAAAACCAAGCAATTTAGCATCAAGTGTAGACAAAAGTGCATGTCTCCTAGAAAGTGCATCAGCTACAACATTCTCTTTTCCTTGCTTGTATTTAATCACATATGGAAATGACTCCAAAAATTCAATCCACTTAGCATGCCTTCTACTCAACTTATTTTGACTCTTAATATGCTTCAATGATTCATGATCTGAATGTATGACAAACTCTTTAGGCCACAAATAATGTTGCCAAGTTTCCAAGGCCCTAACTAATGCATACATCTCCTTATCATAAGTAGAGTAATTCAAGGCAGCTCCATGCAATTTCTCACTAAAATATGCTATTGGTCGTTTCTCTTGCATGAGAACCGCACCAATTCCTACACCACTTGCGTCACATTCAATCTCAAAAGTCTTATCAAAATCTGGCAAACTCAATAAGGGTGCAGAACACAATCTATCTTTAAGTTCAGAAAATGCATGTTCATGTTTCTTTTTCCACTCAAATGCAACATTCTTTTTCACCAATTCATTCAAAGGAGCAGCAATTGTACTAAAATTAGGCACAAATCGCCTATAGAAACTAGCCAATCCATGGAAACTCCTAACCTCAGACACATTCTTAGGATTTGGCCAATCTCTAATGGCTTTGATTTTCTCTTCATCAACCTGTACACCTTTACTACTTACAACAAAACCAAGAAAAACAACCTTATCCAAGCAAAATGAACACTTTTTCGCATTCGCATAAAATTTCTCATTTCTCAACACATCAAAAACAAGTCTCAAGTGATGGAAATGCTCGTCTATGTTATCTTTGTAAATCAAAATGTCATCAAAATACACAACAACAAATTTTCCAATGAAATTCCTCAACACATGATTCATCAAACGCGCATAAAAGTGCTAGGAGCATTTGTGAGCCCAAATGGCATCACCATCCATTCATACAACCCATATTTAGTTTTGAAAGCAGTTTTCCACTCATCACCAATTTTCATTCTTATTTGGTGGTAACCACTTTTCAAATCTATCTTAGAAAACACACTTGCACCATGCAACTCATCAAGCATATCATCAAGGCGAGGATTGGGTGTCTATACTTTCTGATGATTTTATTGATGGCTCTGCAATACACACACATGCGATAACTCCCATCCTTCTTAGGCACTAGCAACACAGGTACAGCACATGGGCTCATGCTCTCCCTAACATAGCCCTTCTCCATAAGCTCCTCCACTTGCCTTTGTAACTCCTTTGTTTCTTTAGGATTTGTTCTGTATGCTGGTCTATTCGGTATTTGTGCTCCAGGTATTAAGTCAATCTGGTGCTCAATCCCTCTGATAGGTGGCAATCCTGGTGGCAACTCATCAGGAAGACATGTTCATATTCCTGTATAAGAGACAAAGCATCACTAGGCAAATGTGAATCAAGGTCAGTAACACATAAATTAACCTCCTTGTACATAAGTACACAAAGAGGTCTTCCTAAATGTAAAGCCTCTCTAACTTCTCTTTCCTTCACATACAAACTCATTCTTTTCTCTCCACTCTCCTTTTGCCCCGAGCTTTCCTTTTTCTCATTTGTTCTCATTTTCTTTTCTTTTGTTTCTCTTTTCTTCCACAATATTAGCAATTTCAGGATTTAACCCATTCAAAAAGCGAAGTTTCCAAGGCCCTTTAGGCCACAAATAATGTTGCTCATTTTCTTTTCTTTTGTTTCTCTTTTCTCTTTCTTTTCACTCTCATCCAGCTCGGCCTCTCTAAGTTTTTCTCTCCAAGTTTCTTTCTTTTCTTCAATGGATCTAAGAATCCTCATTTGATCTTCATGCACTTGACCTGGTGTCATAGGAAGCAATGAGTATGTTCGACCTTCCTTAGTGACCGTGTATCTGTTCTTCCTACCATCATGCACAACACTTCTATCATACTGCCATGGACGGCCCAACAAAAGATGCGTAGCAACCATAGGCACAACATCACAAAGTACCTCATCATTATACTTGCCAATGGTGAATGGCACAACCACTGTTTGTAACCCTCAACTTCCCACAATCATTCAACCATTGCAAGCCATATGGTTTTGGATGTGTAGTAGTAGGCAAACCCAACTTGTCCACCAAGAGTGAACTAGCCACATTACAACAGCTCCCACCATCTACAATCACACTACACAACTTGTCATTCACCAAGCACCTAGTATGGAAGATGTTCTCCCTTTGCATTTCATCACCACACTCCATACTCACTTGTGCACTTAGTGTGCGCATGGTGACAAGGATATTGCCATCCATAGGTGGCTGATCTCCCTCATCGTAGCAATCATCCTCATGCTCATCAACATTATCAGATTGTTCCTCCCTTTCCTCTTCACTTTCTAACTCTCCATTTTCCTTAACAACCATCACTCTTTTATTTGGACATTGTGAGGCATAATGTCCATTTCCCAAACACTTAAAACACTTCAATTCTCTTGTCCTAGTAGGAACTCCCTTGTTCTTCTCCTCTACTTTCTCCTTTCCTTTCCATTCTTCTTTCTTGAATTTGGGAACTTCTTTCTCCACCCTTGAAGGAGCAGTCCAGTTCATCCTCTGCCCCTGGGAAAAAATTTAAAGGTCCACCTGCTCAGAGTTCGGGTCAGCCTCAAGGTTAGGATTAGTCCTCCCAGGGGCCCAGATCATATGATGAAGAAGCACCAGTGCCTATGCCATTATTTAGAGGACCCATCACCAGAGCCAGAGCTAGAGAGCTGCAAGCATTGGTGTTGGAGCATTATGAGCACAAGGGGGATCAAAATTTCCATGTTGGACTTTCTTGCATATTGTTGGAATCTAGGTGGATCATTCTCACACAAGTTGGCATGGGAGACATGACAAGTGGCGCCACATCAGCGTGACTTCGCCACATCAGCATGACTTGGCACAAGACCATTTGGCCAAGTGGATTGGAGGAGCTTCTTATGCTTATTTGGATTTGCCATGTGCTGATACCTTTTGTTTGTCCCCACTACATTAAAAAAAGGCTGCTACCACCTAAAGTGTTGCTGCCAACTTATGGTCCCCACTACATAAAGGGCTGCCATAAAGCAAGTGGTCCCAAATGGTCCCCCCCCTATGGAAACGCCCCATCTGATTGAGGAGCCTTTTATTTTTGTCTTTTTAGCCATGTTGGCACACTTTTAGGGTTTTGGCACACTTTTAGGGTTTTAGAGATGGCTACAAATAGTAACAAGCTAAAGCATATTGATCATCAAAATAAGACTAGCAAGGGGTTCATGCTGCTAGAATCCAAGTTCTTTCAAGAAACATGGAAGAAACATAGAACTAACTAAAGCTCCAGCAATGGAGTTCTCACCCTAATGCTCACACTTAAACTAGAAAAAATGAAGGCTGCCCATACAATCTGAATATCTTGGGTTATATATAGCATCTCTAAAACCCTAAAAGTGTGCCAAAACCCTAAAAGTGTGCCAACATGGCTAAAAAGACAAAAATAAAAGGCTCCTCAATCAGATGGGGCGTTTCCATAGGGGGGGGACCATTTGGGACCACTTGCTTTATGGCAGCCCTTTATGTAGTGGGGACCATAAGTTGGCAGCAACACTTTAGGTGGTAGCAGCCTTTTTTTAATGTAGTGGGGACAAACAAAAGGTATCAGCACATGGCAAATCCAAATAAGCATAAGAAGCTCCTCCAATCCACTTGGCCAAATGGTCTTGTGCCAAGTCATGCTGATGTGGCGAAGTCACGCTGATGTGGCGCCACTTGTCATGTCTCCCATGCCAACTTGTGTGAGAATGATCCACCTAGATTCCAACAATATGCAAGAAAGTCCAACATGGAAATTTTGATCCCCCTTGTGCTCATAATGCTCCAACACCAATGCTTGCAGCTCTCTAGCTCTGGCTCTGGTGATGGGTCCTCTAAATAATGGCATAGGCACTGGTGCTTCTTCATCATATGATCTGGGCCCCTGGGAGGACTAATCCTAACCTTGAGGCTGACCCGAACTCTGAGCAGGTGGACCTTTAAATTTTTTCCCAGGGGCAGAGGATGACAAGGATATTGCCATCCATAGGTGGCTGATCTCCCTCATCGTAGCAATCATCCTCATGCTCATCAACATTATCAGATTGTTCCTCCCTTTCCTCTTCACTTTCTAACTCTCCATTTTCCCTAACAACCATCACTCTTTTATTTGGACATTGTGAGGCATAATGTCCATTTCCCAAGCACTTAAAACACTTCAATTCTCTAGTCCTAGTAGGAACTCCCTTGTTCTTCTCCTCTACTTTCTCCTTTCCTTTCCATTCTTCTTTCTTGAATTTGGGAACTTCTTTCTCCACCTTTGAAGGAGCAGACCAATTCGACTTCCAATTACTCCTAGGAGCCGAATGGTTGGCTGGTGCATATCTAGCCACATTCTTCCTTTTTAGTTGCTTCTCCACTTTAAGTGCCATTTGTAGCATATCCTCCACCTCCACACAAGGTTGCAGCTCCACAATATTAGCAATTTCAGGATTTAACCCATTCAAAAAGCGAACCATTGTAGCTTCCCGATCCTCCTCAACATCAGCTCTAATCAAAGCTATCTCCATGGCCTTGTAATATTCTTCGACACTTTTAGTACCTTGAGTGAGTTTTTGTAACCTTTGAAGCAGCTCTCTGTGGTAGTAAGGTGGCACAAACCTGTTTCTTAAGATTCCCTTCATTTCGTCCCATGTCTCCACGGTTCGTTGCCCATTTCTCCTCCTCCTACTCAACAACTGATCCCACCATACAATTGCATACTCTTTGAATTCTACAACTGCTAACTTCACTTTCTTTTCTTCAGAATAATGGTGGCACTCAAAAATCAACTCCACCTGTCTCTCCCACTCCAAATAAACATCTGGATTATCCTTCCCATGAAAAGGTGGAATTTGCATTTTTATACTAGCTAAATTCCCATCAACTCTCTCATCATTCCCATCTCTGTCCCAATGATCACCGAACCTAAAATTTCTGCCACCCCTTCTTCCCCTAGGCCCTCTACCCCTAGGTGGTCTATACCCTCTTCCACCATAATGGTAGTTGCCATAGCCATAAGCTTCATCATACTCATCATCATTCCATTCAGCTTCTTCATACGCTTCATTCCTATGTTCTGCCCGAAATCTACCTTCATTTGGCTAAGTGATGAGCACTCCTAGGATGCCAAGAAACACAACATCTAAATATTGGAACCAAGATCTTTAATCATCCAAACAAGGCAGAATTTCAGATTGAAAACCCAAGTGTCAATACACAAATAGTAACAAGCTAAAGCATATTGATCATCAAAATAAGACTAGCAAGGGGTTCATGCTGCTAGAATCCAAGTTCTTTCAAGAAACATGGAAGAAACATAGAACTAACTCAAGCTCCAGCAATGGAGTTCTCTCCCTAATGCTCACACTTAAACTAGAAAAAATGAAGGCTGCCCATACAATCTGAATATCTTGGGTTATATATAGCATCTCTAAAACCCTAAAAGTGTGCCAAAACCCTAAAAGTGTGCCAACATAGCTAAAAAGACAAAAATAAAAGGCTCCTCAATCAGATGGGGCGTTTCCATAGGGGGGGGGGGGACCATTTGGGACCACTTGCTTTATGGCAGCCCTTTATGTAGTGGGGACCATAAGTTGGCAGCAACACTTTAGGTGGTAGCAGCCTTTTTTTAATGTAGTGGGGACCAACAAAAGGTATCAGCACATGGCAAATCCAAATAAGCATAAGAAGCTTCTCCAGTCCACTTGGCCAAATGGTCTTGTGCCAAGTCAAGCTGATGTGGCGCCACTTGTCAAGTCTCCCATGCCAACTTGTGTGAGAATGATCCACCTAGATTCCAACAATATGCAAGAAAGTCCAACATGGCAATTTTGATCCCCCTTGTGCTCACAATGCTCCAACACCATTGCTTGCAGCTCTCTAGCTCTGGCTCTGGTGATGGGTCCTCTAAATAATGGCATAGGCACTGGTGCTTCTTCATCACTAAGGGACATGTCCGTGAGAGCATGAGTCCTTGTGCAGTTCCCGTTTTTGCTTGTGCCAAAGAAGGATGGAACATATAGGATGTGCGTGGATTGTAGAGCCGTGAATAAAATCACTGTAAAGTATCGCCACCCTATTCGTAGATTGGATGATTTGTTGGATGAATTGCATGGTTCTTGTTTTTTTAGTAAGATTGATTTGAAGAGTGGTTACCATCAAATTAGAATGAGAGTTGGTGATGAATGGAAAACTGCCTTCAAAACAAAACATGGCTTATATGAGTGGCTAGTGATGCCTTTTGGTCTCTCTAATGCCCCTAGTACTTTTATGAGGCTTATGAATCATGTTTTGAGAGCTTTTGTTGGACAGTTTGTTGTTGTCTACTTTGATGATATTCTTGTCTATAGCAAAAACATTGATGATCATTTGCATCATTTGAAACTTGCGTTTGATGTGTTGAGAAAAGAAAAATTATATGCAAATGTGAAAAAGTGTTCTTTTTGCTTAGAAAGAATTGTGTTTTTGGGATTTGTTGTGAGTAGCAAAGGTGTTGAAGTAGATGATGAAAAGCTTAAGGCAATTAGAGAATGGCCAACACCTAAAAATGCATCTGAAGTTAGGAGCTTTCATGGATTAGCAAGTTTTTATAGGAGATTTGTACCTAACTTTAGTTCATTGGCTGCTCCATTAAATGAACTTGTCAAAAAGAATGTGACATTTGTTTGGGGTGAAGAACATGAACATGCATTTGCCATGCTTAAAGAGAAATTGTGTTCTGCACCTTTATTAATTTTGCCTAATTTTGATAAGACATTTGAGATTGAATGTGATGCATCAGGTATAGGAATTGGAGCTATTCTCATGCAAGAGAAACGTCCAATTGGTTACTTTAGTGAAAAGTTGCATGGTGCCACATTGAATTATTCAACCTATGACAAAGAATTGTATGCATTAGTTAGGGCATTAGAGACATGGCAACATTATCTATGGCCTAAGGAATTTGTCAGACATTCTGATCATGAGTCTTTGAAGTATATCAAAAGCCAACATAAGTTGAGTAGGAGGCATGCTAAATGGGTAGAATTTATAGAGTCTTTTCCTTATGTTGTGAAATATAATCAGGGCAAAGAGAATGTGGTAGCTGATGCGCTCTCCCGCAGGTATAATCTTCTTACTACTCTTGATTCTAAATTATTGGGATTTGAGTATGTTAAAGAATTATATGAACATGATGATGACTTTGCTGCCATATTCCATGCATGTGAGAAATCTGCATTCCAAAAGTACTTTAGGCATGATGGATATTTGTTTAAAGAAAATAGATTGTGTGTGCCTAAGAGTTCTTTGAGGGAATTGCTTGTAAATGAGAGTCATAGTGGAGGCCTTATGGGGCATTTTGGTGCTGCCAAAACACTAGATGTCCTTAGGGAGCATTTCTTTTGGCCCCACATGAGAAAAGATGTTGAGAGACTATGTGCTAGATGTGAGACTTGCAAGAGAGCAAAGTTTAAGGTGATGCCTCATGGGCTATACACACCTTTACCTGTGCCTAAGCATCCTTGGGTTGATTTGTCCATGGACTTTGTCTTGGGATTGCCTAGGTCACAAAGGGGTCATGATTCAATTTTTGTTGTTGTGGATAGGTTTTCAAAAATGGCTCATTTTATCCCATGTCACAAAAATGATGATGCTACATATGTTGCTAATCTATTCTTCAGGGAGGTTGTTAGGTTACATGGTATACCTAGAACCATTGTGAGTGATAGGGATGTCAAGTTCTTGAGTCATTTTTGGAAGGTTCTTTGGGGAAAATTGGGAACAAAGCTACTTTTCTCTACTACTTGCCATCCCCAAATTGATGGCCAAACAGAAGTAGTGAATAGGACCTTAGTCACACTTTTGAGAGCCTTAGTGAAACAAAATTTAAAGTCTTGGGAGGAATGCATACCATACATAGAATTTGCATATAATAGGGTTGTGCATTCATCTAGTGGATACTCTCCTTTTGAGCTTGTTTATGGTCTTAATCCACTTACTCCCTTGGATTTGTTACCATTGCCTATTGATCATGTTGCTTCATTGGATGGCGAGAAAAAGGCTGAAATGGTTAAAAAGATGCATGAACAAGCTAGGTTGCATCTAGAAAAGAAAAATGAGCAATATGCATCTCATGCTAATAAGGGGCGAAAGCCTATGATTTTTGAACCTGGTGACTTGGTATGGATCCATTTAAGAAAGGAAAGGTTTCCTAAGCAAAGGAAATCTAAGTTGCATCCTAGAAGTGATGGCCCTTTTCAAGTGCTTGAAATAATTAACAATAATGCATATAAGATAGAATTGCCTAGTGATTATGGTGTTAGTAATACTTTTAATGTAACTGATCTAACTCCTTTCCTTGGTGCAGAAACAAATTCGAGGACGAATTCTTTTCAAGTGGGAGAGGATGATGAAGATCATCATGGAGCACCACCACCCTTCAAAGGGGCAATCACTAGGGCGAGAGCTAAGCAACTTCAAAGCATGCTCATGGACCATAAAAGGATTTTTAGCTTAGGAGGGGAGCTGCATAAGGAAGACCTAGCTTGCTTGCTCCAAGAATCTAAGTGGATCACCATGTGCCAAGTTGGAGCTTCCATTGCCACGTCACCAGCCACGTAAGATTCCATTGCCACATCACTGACCACGTCACCAGCCACTTTGGACATGCCTCATGCCACCCTGGAGTCCACTTGGCTGCCACCTAGGTTTTTGTAGGGTTCACGCCACATGGAGGGAGCTCATTGGTTCATTTGAATTAAAGAGAGCTACTTTTTGACCAAGTGGGCCCCAATATTCTGCCACAAAGAGGAATTAATTGCTGCCACCTTTTGCCCTTTTGCAATAAATGCTACTGCCATCTTTTGTCTTTATAATTAATGCACTTACTATTCTTGTTAGGATAGCCAACATGGCACAATTAGATGTAACTTTTGTCTTAACAAA
Source organism: Hevea brasiliensis (assembly GCF_030052815.1). Classification (NCBI taxonomy): domain Eukaryota; kingdom Viridiplantae; phylum Streptophyta; class Magnoliopsida; order Malpighiales; family Euphorbiaceae; genus Hevea; species Hevea brasiliensis. The sequence continues at coordinate 39,737,251 of NC_079502.1, read as the reverse complement.
TTTAGCTTGTGTTTCTGTAACCCTAGGTTTATAAGGAAGAGAATACCATCTTCTTCCTTCAGTTTTTGATTGCTGCTGTACATGAGAACCTCCCTTGGAGAGAGTTTGAGTCTTCTTTCTTGCTAGTTTCTGGAAGAACTAGAACTTAGGCAACTTGATCACTTGCCTATTTTACTTGATGATCAATGTAATCTCCCACAAGTTGGGTTATTGTGTTGACACTTGATCTGTTCCTCTTTGAAATATATATTCTGGTGCTTCTTTTTCCATAGAGATTGCATCTTATTTTGTTCAAAGAAAACTTGTTTTGGTGCTGATGATCCTTGGGTTCCATTAGAGGTCTGCATCCTTAGGCAATGTTCATTTGGGTGCTTATCATATTGGTATCAGAGCATTAGGGCATCAAATCAAGTAAGTGTCCTTCATTCCTTATCTTCCTTTAGTTGATTTTTCTGTTTGGTTTAAGCTTCTAAGGCATTCTGCCAAAGAGGACATTTCTAGGGTTTTTCTTTTTCTTCATCTTCCATGCACTTCATCTTTGTTTCTCATACTTGCTGCTGAAATCTTCATCTAGGGTTTTAGAGAAGTTTCTTTAGATCTGTCTTTGATTCCAGTTTTGTCTTAGGGTTTAATCTATATTCTAGCTTATACCATCTTTGTGCTAGCTAATTTCTTTGAACTCTTGCATAATATCAAGCATGTTGAGCCTACTGCAGTAATTTTGATTTATGAGAGATTGATGAGTTGATGACAGAAATTGGGAATTGACATGATTAGTAACTGATAGCAGTGCAATTTTGATGATATATATCTGCTGCACTATTGGAGTTTGTGGTTTTAGAGCTGGAAATTGTGATTTCTTACCATTGTTGAATTGGGGGAAATTATAGAAACGTGGGGTTAAAGTTTGAATTTGGTTTTGAAATTTCACCAGATTTTGGGTATAATTATTGTGCTTCATACCAAATTTGGGGTGAAAATACCACTGTTTGCCAATTGAACCAAATTTTGCGTAGAAACTGGACTATTTTTAGTTCACATATCAAACCAATCCAGAAAACTTTGAAAATTTACATGCTCTTTATACCTCATTTCACCAGTTACTGTGTCAATTTTTGGAGTTGTTTGACATTGTTTGCCTAGCAAACCAAAATTTTGCGGCAAATCTGATCAAACTTAGTTGGCATAAGAAAACAATTCAGAAAACTCTGAAAATTTATAGGCTATTTATACCCCATTTCAGTAGTGCCCATGTCAATTTTGGTGGTCGTTTGACACTGTTCTCTTGCTGAACCAAAATTTTGCGGCAGATCTGATCAAATTTAGTTTACATAGTAAAACCCCTCAGAAGCTGCTGAAATTTTACCAGTAGTTAGTCCGTATTGGGTTTCCAGTGTGTACCAAATTTCAGATCAAAATAGAGTCGTTTGTGTGGTGAACCAAAATTGGAGCATATTTTTGGTAAATTATGTGAACTGCTGGTATCTGTGCTGCTTTGATTATGAAACTTGATATTTGAGCTTGATATCATTTCATTAGGTTGTCTTCATTGCAGTTTACTAACTGTTCATTTGGTGTCTATATCTTATTTTGACCCCAGTGTCACATTGTTTGTTCTTGTGTCACGTCTTGTTCCTTGTCGTTCTTGATCATTTTGTTTAAAATTTGTGAGTTTTTGAATTGCCATTGGTATCTTAGTTCCAAGGAAACCAAGCAAGAAGAAGTGAGTGGTAAAAGGCTTGAGGGTGTGAGTGCATTAGAGGGTAAAAGCCATCTGTTTGTGTGAAACACCTAGAGAGGGTTAGTCATTTCCTACTAACTTGTTTTCTTACAGCTCAAAATCATATCAAATGAAACTGGTAGTAGTGGGGAGAGAGTCCTAGTTGATGAAGCTATGTATAGGGACGCCGTGGCTGCACAATTTGAGAGATTAACCTTGGGCATGAATACGCTGAGGGATGACATGAATAGGATTTTGGAGGAGATGAGAAGGGATAGGGAAGAGAGAGCAAGGGGCAGAGATGATAATAGGGACAGAAGGCAAGAAGTGAGAAATATAGGGGAACCAAGCGTGGAGAACCTTGAGGGTGAAGTGCATGTTGAGGAAGAGTTTGAGGAAGCAATAGAAGAAGAATTTGAGGTTGGGAACTATAACTATGGTGGTAGGGGTTATAGACCACCTAGGGCCAGGGGAGCTAGAGGTAGAAGAGGAGGTAGGTTGCCTAGATTTGGGGAGTATGGATATGTGGGCCTAGAAGAGAGGGTAGACACTAATGTGGGTAGTATTAAGATGAAAATTCCTCCCTTTCATGGGAAGGAGAATCCGGATGCTTACATGGAATGGGAAAGACAAGTTGAGCTAATTTTTGAGTGTCATAACTATAGTGAGGAAAAGAAGGTGAAGCTTGCAGCTGTAGAGTTTAAGGAGTATGCTATAGTGTGGTGGGACCAGTTGATGGTTAGGAGAAGGACTTTAGGTCTTAGACCCATTGCTTCTTGGGAGGCTATGAAAGAAGCAATGAGGGAGAGATTTGTTCCCCAACACTACTTTAGGGAACTCCACCAAAGGTTGCAAAGGATGACACAAGGAGGGAAGAGTGTAGAGGAGTACTATAAGGCAATGGAGATAGCCTTAGCAAGGGCACAATTAGATGAACCTCCAGAAGCTACTATGGCACGTTTCCTAGCTGGTCTTAACATAGAGATTGCACATGTTGTTGAGTTGCACTCTTATACTAATTTGATTGAGTTGGTGCACATAGCCATTAAAGTAGAAAAACAATTGAAGATGAAGAGAGCTTTGAAGTATGGTAGTGGTGTCCATTCAGCTCCAAAGGCCCCTTGGAAACCAAATGTAGATAAGACTTCTAAGGGTGAGAAAGAAATTCCTAAGTTTAGGAAAGAAGAGTGGAAGGGGAAAGAAAAGGTAGAAAGTAAAGATAAGGAGAAGGGGGGTACTGCCACTACTAGGACTAGAGATGTGAAGTGTTTCAAGTGTTTGGGATATGGGCATTATGCTTCCCAATGTTCTAACAAGAGAGTCATGGTGATTAGGGAAGATGGGGAGGTAGAGAGTGAGGAAGAAAATGAATCCGAACCATTGATGTTAGTTGAGGGGAATGGGCTAAACAAGGAGATTGCTCATATTGTTGAGTTACATCACTATGTTGAGTTGGAGGATATGGTCCACATGGCTATGAAGGTAGAAAGGCAACTTAAAAGCAGGTCAAAATTTGGAGGAAATGCAGATACTTCTTCATCTTGGAAGTCTAACTGGAAGGAGGATAGGGAAAATGCTGTTAGCAAATATAAGAGAAATGAGGAAAAGGAAAAAAAGGTGGAGAAGAAATTTGTAGAAAGTAGGGATATTTTTGTCTTTAGCTTTGAAGCCAAGAGGCTATAAATACAAGTGTAATGAGAGAGTGGAGGACACACTTTGAATATTAATGAGAGATTGTTTCTGCTTCTTTAGTGAGTAAATTGGCTGTTGCCTTTGTTCTTGTGAAGCTCATTAACTTGCTGAGATTCTATCTTGCAAGGTTTAATGTGCATAATATTCTTGGTTTATTCATTCTCCATATGAATTAGGTCAAGAATCCCATTTCTGATATTTTCTTAGAATTACACAACAATCTGATTGTGCTTGTTCAAAGATTCAAATTCATACATCTTGATTTGGTGCTTTCCATATTGTTCATTTAATTCTTGAATGTGGGTTTTCAAGTTACCAATTGCTTGAAAGTTCACATCAGGTGTGTATTGATGCAAGAGGGAAAGGTTGTCACCTATGCTTTCAGGCAACTAAGGCCACATGAACAGAACTACCCTACCCATGATCTGGAACTTGCAGCAATTATCTTCGCATTGAAGATATGGAAGCACTACTTGTATGGTGAAAAGTTCTACATATACACAGACCACAAAAGTCTGAAATACTTGCCAACCCAGAAGGAACTCAACCTTAAACAGAGGCGATGGATTGAGCTCCTGAAAGACTATGACTGTGTGATTGACTACCATCCTGGGAAGGCAAATGTAGTTACTGATGCTTGAGCAGAAAATCCATTATAGCCTTGAGATCTTTAAATGCCCGTCTATCCATGGCTCGAGATGGAGCTATTTTGGCTGAGTTGCAAGTGAAGCCAAACCTGTTACAGCAGATTCTAGATGGGCAGAAGGTAGATGAGAAGCTAATGGCTATTATGGCAAAATCCCAGAAGGGAAGGAAACTAACTATGTGATAAAAGCAGACAGGTGCCTATACTACAAAGGAAGAGTATGTGTACCAGATGATGGGGAATTGAAAGCCAGTATTCTGAAAGAGGCACACACTAGCGTTTATGCTATGCACCCAGGAAGTACAAAAACGTATCATGACTTGAAGCTTCATTATTGGTGGCCTGGTATGAAGAAGGATATAGCTGATTGTGTGACTAAGTGCCTAACATGTCAGTAGGTTAAAGCAGAACATCAAGTTCCATCGGGTTTGCTATAGCCCATAAGCATACCTGAATGAAAATGTGATTGGGTCACTATGGATTTTGTAAGTGGTCTACCTCTCACTTAGAAGAAGCATGATGCAGTATGGGTGATAGTGGATAGATTGACGAAGTCAGCACACTTTCTGCCAGTTAGGACTGACTACTCACTGGAGAAGCTAGCAGAATTGTATATCAGTGAGATAGTTAGACTGTATAAAATTCGACTTTCCATCATATCTGATCGAGACCCAAGGCTTACATCTAGATTTTTGATGAAGCTGCAAGATCCTTGGGCACACAACTCTACTTTAGCATAGCTTTTCATCCTCAAACGGATGGACAATCAGAAAGAGTAATCTAGGTAAACATTGAAACCAACTAAATTAATACAAATATTAAACTAAAAATTATAATAATAACATGAAATATATGTTAGGTTCTTGAGGATGTACTGAGGAGTTGTGTCATCGAATTTGAGGAAAGTTGGGATAGATACCTCCCACTGGCAGAATTTGCTTATAACAATAGCTATCAAGCTAGCATCCAAATGGCCCTGTATGAAGCATTGTATGGAAGGAAATGTAGAACCCCAGTGTGCTGGACTGAATTGGGCGAAGCTAACTTGGTAGGGCCAGACCTGGTGAAACAGACTAAGGAGAAGTTAATCAAAGCCAATCTGAAGGTTGCCTCAGACAGACAAAAATCCTATGCCGACCTAAAGAGAAAAGAGATAGAATATGCAGTTGGTGACAAAGTATTCCTTAAGGTGTTACCATCGAAGAAGGTACTGAGGTTTGGTAGAAAGGGTAAGTTGAGCCCTAGGTTCATTGGCGCAAATGAAGTCACTGAGCGTATGGGTCCAGTGGCCTACAGGCTAGCTTTACCACCAGAGCTGGACAAGATCCACAATGTGTTTCACGTATCTATGCCGAGAAGATACTACTTAGACCCTTCACATGTCATCTCTATGGAAGAGATTGAAATTCATCTGGACTTGACATATGAAGAAGAACTCATACAGATCCTAGCTCGGGAAGTGAAGGAATTGAGGAACAAATAAATTCCACTGGTGAAAGTGCTTTGAAGGCACCACAACACTGAGGAGGCAACCTGGGAAAGTGAAGAGACAATAAGGCAATAGTTCTCTCAACTGTTTGCATCAAGAAATTTCAAGGATGAAATTTAAATTAGAGGGGAAGAGTTGTAACACCCTCACTGTAGCCATTCCGTATATTCTACTGTTTCGGTGATCGTTGTTGGTCTGGATAGCTAGAACGTCTAGAAAAATATTTAGACTAGAGTAAGGAGTCATAAATAACTCAAATAATAGTAAGAAAAATTTTAAAAAATAAAATACAACCAAGTTAAATGAGTTGGTGCCCTAGCGATGGGTGACCACCGAATGGGAAATTGCTGTCTTCACAGCTAGAAGCCCTAAACCCTGGAAAAAATTCATGAAATAATTTTTGGAACTCCTGAGAAGAGTCATTAAGATTTCGATAGCATTAGAATGCCAAGAAAATTCTTAGAAAAATTTTTAGATCGGTATAGACGATTTTGGCTCAATAAGCCAAACGAAGGACATTTTGGTCATTTCATCTTCAGAGATGATTTTTGGCCAACTTTTCCAGTTAAATAAATAATTATTATGACATAAAATATGAATAAATATTGTTAAAAATTTAATTGAAAATGAGTAGAAAAGAGAAGAAAAGAAAATAAAAGAAAATTTGGAATTATGACATCACATGATGTCATTAGTGTGCTCTCCACCAATTACCATTTAACAACACCATTAAATTCATTAAAAAAGGAGAAAATGAGTCAAAAATGAAACACAAATTCTGCTCACTTTCTTCTCCAAGTTTCGGCAGCCTCTCTCCCTTCTCTCTCAACCTCCATGAAAGCTTCCTTGTAAGCTTGATTTCTCCCTTCATTTCACCACAAAAGCCCCATCTTCCCTTCACAAAAATTGGTCTTCACCATTAGAGCAATACTTGGGCAGCAAAAAAATGTGAAAATAAAGAAGTTTGTCAAGCTTGGGTTGGCACACAACAAGGTTAGTGTCAATTAATCCTTTAAACTTTGTGTATGCATCATTGGAAGTATGAGTTGATCCATTGATTGTATATGTTTGAAGAATTGAAATGGTTGGAGTTAGGGTTTGGGGCACAAATTTGAGACTTGCTCATGTATTAGTGAAAGGAAGTTCTAATGGTCAATTAGTGACCATTTGGCTGTGTGATTAGGAAGTGTAGTGATTTGTGCCATGGGAATTGAAGTTAGGTATGCTGCCTGGTGTGACCTGCAGGACTGGATGTGAGTCCAGTAGATTTGGGCAGCTATAACTAGAGTTGTGTAGGTTCAATTGGTTCAAGGATAATTGAACATGAAATTAGATACATAATGGCACAACTTTGATGAAGGAACCCTGCTCAGAAAACCACAATAGACTGACCTACAAATTTACCAAATCTGGGCAATACACACTTTGCCTGGGCAAAATGATCAAATGAATAGTGTAAATTCAATTAGTCATAACTCAGTGTAGAAAGGTCCAATTGACCTGAAATTATATCAATGAAAAGCTTAGACAATTTAAAACAACTGTTTTGTAGAACACAAACTCCAATTCTGAACTTAACCAAATGAAATTGTTAACCAAATTTGAGCTACCAAATCTAGCAAAACCAGAATTGCCCAGAAATTCTGGGTAAAAGTCTGTTTGACCAGTTATGGTAAAATGGCTATAACTTGAGCTAGAAAACTCCAAATAGAGTGATTCAAAAAGGGAATTAAAGAATACACAATAAAGAACAATTTTGATACAAAACATTTAGTTAAATTCTCACTGTAGAATGGCCTAATAGAAGAACAGTGAACTCTAGCACCCAAAACTGAATTTTTTGATTTATTTCCTATTGGTTTGAAGTATTGATTGGCAACTAATGCCAACACTTTTGGGAACCAAGATGTGGTAATTTCATGTGATTAAAACTCATGTAACTATCATGTATGGGAAAGTCAATATTTTGACTTAAATGGTAAAATGAATAGTAATCTTACATGTTAAGCACAAAAATTTAATCAAGAATTTTATTATATGCCCTAGTAGACCTAGTAAGATTGGGTTGGATAGGTTGGCATGCCAATAGGGTTCGGATAGCAGTACTACATATGGCATCACGCCATTCTATGATTTATGGCTTAAGTGGCTATTCGGTGATTTTATGGCTTTTAGCCATTCTGATATTGTTGTGATGCTTGGTCTTGTGCCTAATATTTATTATAGCTCATTAGCTGTTTTGTTGCACACCGGGAGACACCTTGTGACCGATGGTGTAACGGCCCGAGGTACTTGGTACCCAGTGCCAGTTTACCCATTTATCCAGTCCAGTCATCCAGTATAGGTTACTTGGGCAACCAAAAATGGAAGTTTATAAATTTAATTAAATAATTGATATAAACAGTAACAAATAAATAATAATACTATAAATAAGTACCAGAAATTGTCCGTATGGAAAATCTGCATACACTCTGCATGCTTATTCCATTTTAGTTCTTTTTATTTTATTATTGGTACCACTAAGCAGTATTGCTTAGCGCGTTGCTTTTGCCATGTGTAGGTTCTGGAGAGACTGATAGAGAGCCCAGCAGACCACAGACTGGGTGAGGTCATAGATCTGCATAGTATCATAGTCACCTCTCAGGCTACAGTGCATTGGTAGGACACTAGGTCCCATTTTGTATTTTGTGATTTTTGTAAGTTTTGTAATTAAACTCATATTTTATCATGTATATTTGAAACTTATGTAATATAATTTTGTATTAATGTAAGTATTTGTAACTTTGTGTTTATAAATAACATATGAGTATTTATTTATGATTTGAGCATGATGATGATGTGAAATGAATGAATGACAAATGGAGGAATTATTGAGAAATTATTGAAAATTGATGTGATAATTGGAGTTGTGATTTGAACAATTATTGGAAGTGTTTTCTACAGGTTTTGAAAAATTGTTTTCTCCATTTTTAGCAGGCACTCTGTCTGATTTTCTATAAAATTTTCGGAACGCAAATTAATTTATAATTTCAATAAATGATCTAAATGAGATCAATTTCATAAATTTCACTTCATAACTATAAATAAATAAATTAAAAACGGATAAATATCAATGGGATAAGTTATGGTATTCCGGTACACAGTGTGACATATCTTGCTCGACTACACTGTAGGTGGGTAAGGGGTGTCACAAATATTAAACCAGTACAACTCGGTTAAATAAGTCGGGGTCACGGCGATGGGTGGCCGTACCGGGAAGCGACTGTGAAGACAGTTGCCGACCCCAGACCCGCGAGGAACCCTAGGAAATAATTTTTGAGATTAAATTAGAGGATTTATGAAGATTAAATGATATTAAAAATGTTAAAGGAAAATTCAAGAAAATTAGTTAATCGGTATAGACCAAAAATGACGGATGAGCCGAGTAAAGGGCATTTTGGTCATTTCAACTCCAGAGTTGAATTTTGACCAAAATGTCAATTAAAATGAGAGGGATTAAAATACATAAAATAAATTAAATCATGAAAAATGCAATTAAAATGGGAAAAGAAAGAAAAGGAAATTAAAATGGGATTTATGACATAAGCATGACCTAAAGGTGATATAATTAAAAAGTTTAACCAATTAAATGTTAACAAATATTTATAAGAGATAAGAAGAGATGAGATGAGACAAAATTAACATAAAAAGCAACTCATCTTCTTCTTCCTTCGCCAATGGCCAAACCATATGGAGAGTTTTCTCTCTTCCATTTCCATCCTTGCTCAATTTCCCACCCTTTCTCACTATAAAACCCTAGACTCCCTTCACTAAAAATTATCCCTACACTATAAGGAAGATTGTGTCACACCCTACCCCTGGGTAAGGCATAACATGATCCTGCAATATACCTAATGAATTACTAACTTCGTCTACTGATAACCCATTAAATACACTACAAGAGATTTTAAACCTTTTCTTACTTCTTTACAAAGTGGTGAGCACTATTTACAGGTGTTAAAATTTTTTTTTTAACTGAAGTGAAACCAGATAACACATTTGAAGTATTAATAATTTCTGTAAAAATTCTGGCAGAGTGCCATCAGTATTTTGAATAAAACAATTCTTCAAAAACCTGTAAAAAAGCAATTCCAATATTTTGTTCAATCCCCAAACTCCAATATCCAATCAACACAATAAGTTTCTCAACATTTGCCAACTCAAATCCACAATAATTTTCCAGTGTTTTCAAAAGCTGAGATAAAAGAAATATATCCCAATATTTATAAGCCAAAATAATTTACAAATTTAGTTTACAACTTTAATGTACAATTTTAATTCACAACTGCTCAAAACCAAGAACAATACATACATAAAGTGAACATACATTACAATACAAAATACAAAATATGGTATACTCAATATACCCGATGAACTCTCAATGTAGCACTAACAGCCTAGTCTGCTACCCTATCGTCATTTCTACTGCGATAAAGAATGAAAGTCGTCACGAGCCAATGTCTCAGTGGTGCACAACATTAACAAAATGCAACTTTAAATCATAAGCCATAAATCATATAAATAGTGGATACTTAAAACCATAGTTAAATTCGAAGACAGTGAATGTCATAAAGAATTTAAACTCCATTTCACAATATCACAATAAATATCAATAAATCATGCACATAGCTTAATCAAGTTGCCAAAGTCCAATTCTTCCCAAAAGCCGATGACTAGTGAGGAATAACATAGCTAGCTAGTAATAATATGAGTACTCATTCTATTCGTCCTCAATAGGCACACACCTCAACACATTAGCCAGAGAGGGAATTCAAAGTCAATTCATCCCACTAGACAAGCTAGCGAGGAATTCAATCAATATACATGATAGCTGTGGTTTCAAACCATTTACATTGTTTTTCAAGCAATAAGTATCCATAAAATATCATTCAAACAAATTTTCACAATTTAAAATAATAACATACAAAATTCTCATAATTTATTTCAATTGAAAAGTCAAAAGAAATAACTGTTGTGCACAAACCTCTAAAGTGTAGCCTGTTGGCCCTGACTCAGTGTTTCCTTCCCCTTCCCTGAGTCTTTGCTAACTGAAACACACAATTTGAAATGTTTCAGTACTCATTTAAACTATCTCTAACAATAAGGCTTAATAATTAATTTATTGAATTCCATTATTTTCCTTAATCAACCTAAAATATTGACCATCGATGCACTTTAGGAGAATTAGGTTTAATGTTACCAAAATGTCACATTTATAGCCCTTTAGTGTTGGTATATGTTATCAATTTCATTTCCAAGTGTATTGCATTTTATTGCAATTTACCAGATTTCGGTGTACTGTTTTGACCTAGCCGGACGACCTAGTTTCCTAGGTTTTCGAGTTCCGGTCCAAACTACAAACTTGTAGGTCTATGTCTTATTGCACTTGGGGAAAAATTTCAGGTCATTCTGAGTTGTATAGACCAAGATATGGTCAATTTACCAATGCTGGACAGAATGCACCAAAATGGTAGGCTTGGGTCATTTTTAGGTCACTTTTAGTTCGGCCAGTTTTGGTACCTGAACTTGTGAAAGCTATTTGGCTTGGTTCTGGCCATTTCTGGGCTTTGGTGTCTTCATAAGAATTGTAGATATATTTCTAAACTATTCTTGGGAAAAATTTCAGGTCATTTGGACCTGTTTTGAGTATGTTATGGTCAAAACACTAACTGCTACCCAAATGGTCAATTTTCAGGCTTTCAAGTCACTAATCCGGATTTGGTCATTTTTCAAGTCACCTTCTAGGTAGAATTTAGGTAAGCTTCCTTCATGGAAGTTGGCACATTTTGTGCCTAGTTTCACCTCCAATTGGTCTCATACCAATTGGAGTCACACACTTAAGGTTATAAGCTAAAACATACACTGTCCTGCTACACACTCTTCATCACATACCAATTACACATCCTATCCTTACCAAGCTAATCCTTTCATGCCAATTCTGGTTTATCTCATAACATTAACACACTTTACATTACATTTTGGGCAGCTTGTATCCACTCTCAACATGCACATTATAACTCGGAATTTTCAAAGTCCAATTACAATAATTTAATCACATGAACATACTTCATTTACATATCCAAATCCAAACAATTATTCACATACACATGCTGCCACCATAAGCAACATAATTCAACAAACCAAACCATGAAACAACACATTTCTAACTAAACTTTAAGGTTGCCAAATCAACTCATGAACACATCTCCTTTAAATTTGCTTTCAAGCTTCCAAAACCAAGTGCACTATCACACATACACTTAGTATACATTATCTAAATTATTTCTATGCACATAAACACCTATACCAATATCTTAAACAACCATTTACATGCAAGGACAAGCTGTTCATAGTGAGGTTTCATGGCCGCCAAAATGGCTCAACTCCAATAACTCATCAAACATAAAAAAATTCTTCCATAAATCAACTACCCACAATATCCACTCAAAGTTTAATGAAACAAGATTGAAAAATACACACTTACCTCTTTAGGACTTCTTCAAAACTCCGCCAAAATTTATCTTTCTTGCTCCTAGTATGCTGCCCAAGGTGTGTACTTTAACTTTAATGAATAACTCTTGTGCAAACTAGGGCTTGAACATAGGTGGATTTGAGCTTAATGGTGGACGGCCATGGTTGGACCTTGGGAGAGCATGGTTTCGGCTGGTTTTTCTATGTGAGGTTGAAGATGGATTTTCAACATTCCAAGTGTCCCTTTAGGTGTCCCAAAGTTAAGGTTAGTGGAGCACTAAGGAGATATAATGATAATTATTCCAAGTTTTCAATTTTTGCAATTTGGCCACCACACTTTTACTATTTACATAATGTATCTCCTTTTAATTTTTCATGATATTTTCCAAGTGTAATATCATTTATTTGTAATGGACATTTAGGTCAAAAGGCAACTCGGGATGTCAAATAACCACAATGCCCCTATTCGGGTTACATTCTTGATTTTTCGGTAACACCGAGTCTTATCGTTTTCTCGATTTCTCATTTTTTCTTTGTACTAATTAATTAATTTTTCTTTGATATTTCTAATAAAATTTATACTTCAATAGATGTTTATTTAAGTCTTAAAAATATTTTCTAGGGTTAGTCAACGGTCCAGGGCTAGTCAACGGTCCACGCCGCAACTTCCCGGTGCGGTCACCCATCGCTGTGGTTTTCGGCTCGTTTAACTTGGTTACATTTCATTGTTATTATTTTTCCTTTGTTTTTCTCGTATTTTCCTTTCTTGTATTTCATTATTATATGTCTCCACACTAACGTTTAAATGTAGTTCTAGGTATTCTAACTATCCGGACAGACATTGCTCACAGAAACAGTAGAACGCACTACCGAACATAGTGTTGTTACAATTATCCCCCCCTTAAAATAAATTTCATCTCAAAATTTTACACGCATCGCCTCTCGAGCAGTGTGGGTCTTTGTCTCCTCATGTCCTCTTCACGTTCCCAAGTAGCTTCCTGGCCTGAATGATGGTTTCACAGCACTTTAACCAGGTATCTGTTTATTCCTCATCTGCTTCACCTCATATGCCAGAATTTCTATGGGTTCCTTCTCATATGAGAGGTCTGGATTTACCTCAATCTCTTCAACTGATAGTAGATGAGATGGGTCAGATCTGTACCTCCTTAACATGGACACATGGAAGACACTGTGTATCCTTTCTAGCTCAGGAAGTAATGCTATCCGATATGCCAAAGGACCCACTCTTTCCAGAACCTCATATGGTTCGATGAAACGAGGACTCAGTTTCCCCTTTCTACTTTCTCACCTTTAAGGAGAAACTTTAAGGAATACTTTATCACCCACTGCATATTCAATGTCTCTTCTCTTCAGATCAACATATAACTTTTGACGGTCTGATGCAGCCTTGAGTTGATCTCTGATCAATCTGATCTTCTCCTCTGTCTGCTGAACAATTTCTGGCCCAGTCAACTTTCTTTCACCTACTTCATCCCAACGTAGGGGAGTTCTGCACTTTCTGCCATACAAAGCTTCATATGGAGGCATCCCAATGCTTGATTGGTAGCTATTGTTATAAGCAAACTCAATCAAAGGCAAGTGTGTATCCCAACTACCTTCAAACTCAATCACACAAGCCCGTAGCATATCCTCCAATATCTGAATTACCCTTTCAGACTGGCCATCTGTCTGTGGGTGGAATGCTGTGCTGAAGTTCAATCTAGTTCCTAGGGCTCTCTGAAGACTACCCCAGAATCTAGAAGTGAACCTAGGATCTCTGTCTGATATAATCGATACTAGCACTCCATGCAGTTTTATAATCTCATTTATGTACAATCTGTCCAATCTCTCTAGGCTATCCATCCAGACTGGCAAAAAGTGAGCAGACTTTGTTAGTCTATCAACTATAATAGTGAGCCATTGTAGGACCTTTAGATATCTATTAGTTTCATCATCTAGTACCTTGTTCTTTGTAGCCAAATCAAATCTGCATTTTAGGGTACTGATTTTTCTTCTTTTTTTTGTTTGAACTCTTGCTGGCTGAAACTTGGCAGTCTTAATTTTAGTGTAGGATTTTGCTTAATCTTAGATTAAATCTCTTGTTCATCTTGTTTTCCTTGAGTTTGTCTGTAGGATTAGAGTTAATCAAGCTGAAACCTATCTTTGACACTAGCTATTTGCCTCTTGAGTTATATGATATCAAGTCTGAGTATGTTAAATTGGGTAATTAATGCTTGGGATGTGCCTGTGTGCTAGTGGGTAAAGCTTGATTTGGATTGCCAAAATACTTGAGTGGTATCAGTATTTGATTCTGCAATTTTTATCCTTTGCATCAGTATAAAAAAAAAGGAAAAAAAAGAAAGAAAAGGAGATTGGATTGTAAGCTGAGTTGTGTTGTGCTGAAAAAAAAAATTGACAAGCTGACATAAGTGATGAAATTGTGAATTGTGGAGTTAAACATTGAATTTGAGCCTGATAATCTACCAACAACTTTGGGTATTACTAGACACATCACATGCCATATTTGATGTGAAAATTCTACTGTTTGCCTATCGAACCAAAATTTGCGGCAAACCTGATCAAATTGAGTTAACACACCAAACCAACCTAGAAAGCTCCGAAATTTTGCAGGCTGATTATACTCCATCTCAGTAGCTTTTGTGTCAATTTTCAGGGTTTTGTGACATTGTTTGCCTACCGAACCAAAATTTGCGGCAAACCTGATCAAATTGAGTTAACACACCAAACCAACCCATAAAGCTCCGAAATTTTGCAGGCTGATTATACTCCATCTCAGTAGTTTTGTGTCAATTTTCAGGGTTTTGTGACATTGTTTGCCTACCGAACCAAAATTTTGCGGCAGACCTAGTCAAATTTCGTTCACCTAGTAAACTCATCCAAAAACTCCTGAAATTTTACCAGTAGTTAGTCAGTATTGGGATGCCTATGTCTACCAAATTTCAGATCAAAATATATTCGTTTGTGTGGTGAACCAAAATTGTTGCATATTTTTGGTTAATTGTGTGAACTGCTGGTATTTGTGCAAAGTTGGCTATGAAATTGGAAGTTTGAGCTTGATATCATTCTATTGGGTTGTCTCTCATACAGTTTTCAAAAATCATACCATTTAGTTTACATTTGCTTCTACTTTTGGTGTCTTCCATTTCTTTGGCTCTAGTGTCACACTTTCTGGTTATTGCTATTTCGTTTCTTCCAGTTTCATTTGTTGATTGTTTTTTTTTATAAAATTAGCAAGTATTTGTGCTTGTTTGTGAATTTTAGTTCCCAAAGGAACAAGGGAAGCAAACTCTTGAGTGGTAAAAGGCAAGAGTGTGTGAGTGCCAAAAGAGGGTAAGAGCCTGAAATTTGTGAGAAAACACTTGAGCTAAACACTTGAGAGGGTGAGCCATTTCTACTAACTTCGTTTTCTTGCAGCCAAATCATGTCTCAATTACAAGAGACAAGTGGTAGTAGTGGAGGTAATGAAGAAAAAAGGGAGTTTCCTGATGATCGAATTTTTAAAGAATCTGTAGCACAAAGCTTTGAAAGGATGAATGTGCAAATGAATGACTTTAGAGATGAATTGGGTGTATTGAGGGGAATGAGAAATGAGATGACCTGGTTTATGGAAGAGATGAGAAGGGACAGAGAAGATAGAAATAGGAGGAATGATGGGGGAGCAAATGTGGGAAATCAGAATAGAAATGAAGGTAGATTTCGGGCAGAACATAGGAATGAAGCGTATGAAGAAGCTGAATGGAATGATGATGAGTATGATGAAGCTTATGACTATGGCAACTACCATTATGGTGGAAGAGGGTATAGACCACCTAGGGGTAGAGGGCCTAGGGGAAGAAGGGGTGGCAGAAATTTTAGGCTCGGTGATCATTGGGATAGAGATGGGAATGATGAGAGAGTTGATGGGAATTTAGCTAGTATAAAAATGCAAATTCCACCTTTTCATGGGAAGGATAATCCAGATGTTTATTTGGAGTGGGAGAGACAGGTGGAGTTGATTTTTGAGTGCCACCATTATTCTGAAGAGAAGAAAGTGAAGTTAGCAGCTGTAGAATTCAAAGAGTATGCAATTGTATGGTGGGATCAGTTGTTGAGTAGGAGGAGGAGAAATGGGCAACGAACTGTGGAGACATGGGACGAAATGAAGGGAATCTTAAGAAACAGGTTTGTGCCACCTTACTACCACAGAGAGCTGCTTCAAAGGTTACAAAAACTCACTCAAGGTACTAAAAGTGTCGAAGAATACTACAAGGCCATGGAGATAGCTTTGATTAGAGCTGATGTTGAGGAGGATCGGGAAGCTACAATGGTTCGCTTTTTGAATGGGTTAAATCCTGAAATTGCTAATATTGTGGAGCTGCAACCTTGTGTGGAGGTGGAGGATATGCTACAAATGGCACTTAAAGTGGAGAAGCAACTAAAAAGGAAGAATGTGGCTAGATATGCACCAGCCAACCATTCAGCTCCTAGGAGTAATTGGAAGTCGAATTGGTCTGCCCCTTCAAGGGTGGAGAAAGAAGTTCCCAAATTCAAGAAAGAAGAATGGAAAGGAAAGGAGAAAGTAGAGGAGAAGAACAAGGGAGTTCCTACAAGGACTAGAGAATTGAAGTGTTTTAAGTGTTTGGGAAATGGACATTATGCCTCACAATGTCCAAATAAAAGAGTGATGGTTGTTAGGGAAAATGGAGAGTTAGAAAGTGAAGAGGAAAGGGAGGAAGAATCTGATAATGTTGATGAGCATGAGGATGATTGCTACGATGAGGGAGATCAGCCACCTATGGATGGCAATATCCTTGTCACCATGCGCACACTAAGTGCACAAGTGAGTATGGAGTGTGGTGATGAAATGCAAAGGGAGAAAATCTTCCATACTAGGTGCTTGGTGAATGACAAGTTGTGTAGTGTGATTGTAGATGGTGGGAGCTGTTGTAATGTGGCTAGTTCACTCTTGGTGGACAAGTTGGGTTTGCCTACTACCACACATCCAAAACCATATGGCTTGCAATGGTTGAATGAATGTGGGAAGTTGAGGGTTACAAAACAGGTGGTTGTGCCATTCACCATTGGCAAGTATAATGATGAGGTACTTTGTAATGTTGTGCCTATGGTTGCTACGCATCTTTTGTTGGGCCGTCCATGGCAGTATGATAGAAGTGTTGTGCATGATGGTAGGAAGAACAGGTACACGGTCACTAAGGAAGGTCGAACATACTCATTGCTTCCTATGACACCAGGTCAAGTGCATGAAGATCAAATGAGGATTCTTAGATCCATTGAAGAAAAGAAAGAAACTTGGAGAGAAAAACTTAGAGAGGCCGAGCTGGATGAGAGTGAAAAGAAAGAGAAAAAGAGAAACAAAAGAATAGAAAATGAGAACAAATGAGAAAAAGGAAAGCTCGGGGCAAAAGGAGAGTGGAGAGAAAAGAATGAGTTTGTATGTGAAGGAAAGAGAAGCTAGAGAGGCTTTACATTCAGGAAGACCTCTTTGTGTACTTATGTACAAGGAGGTTAATTTATGTGTTACTGACCTTGATTCACATTTGCCTAGTGATGCTTTGTCTCTTATACAGGAATATGAAGATGTCTTCCGGATGAGTTGCCACCAGGAGTGCCACCTATCAGAGGGATTGAGCACCAGATTGACTTAGTACCTGGAGCACAAATACCTAATAGACCAGCATACAGAACAAATCCTAAAGAAACAAAGGAGTTACAAAGGCAAGTGGAGGAGCTTATGGAGAAGGGCTATGTTAGGGAGAGCATGAGCCTATGTGCTGTACCTGTGTTGCTAGTGCCTAAGAAGGATGGGAGTTATCGCATGTGTGTGGATTGCAGAGCCATCAATAAAATCACTGTAAAGTATAGACACCCAATCCCTCGCCTTGATGATATGCTTGATGAGTTGCATGGTGCAAGTGTGTTTTCTAAGATAGATTTGAAAAGTGGTTACCACCAAATAAGAATGAAAATTGGTGATGAGTGGAAAACTGCTTTCAAAACTAAATATGGGTTGTATGAATGGATGGTGATGCCATTTGGGCTCACAAATGCTCCTAGCACTTTTATGCGTTTGATGAATCATGTGTTGAGGAATTTCATTGGAAAATTTGTTGTTGTGTATTTTGATGACATTTTGATTTACAGCAGTAACATAGACGAGCATTTGCATCACTTGAGACTTGTTTTTGATGTGTTGAGAGATGAGAAATTGTATGCGAATGCGAAAAAGTGTTCATTTTGCTTGGATAAGGTTGTTTTTCTTGGTTTTGTTGTAAGTAGTAAAGGTGTACAGGTTGATGAAGAGAAAATCAAAGCCATTAGAGATTGGCCAAATCCTAAGAATGTGTCTGAGGTTAGGAGTTTCCATGGATTGGCTAGTTTCTATAGGCGATTTGTGCCTAATTTTAGTACAATTGCTGCTCCTTTGAATGAACTGGTGAGAAAGAATGTTGCATTTGAGTGGAAAAAGAAACATGAACATTCATTTTCTGAACTTAAAGATAGATTGTGTTCTGCACCCTTGTTGAGTTTGCCAGATTTTGATAAGACTTTTGAGATTGAATGTGACGCAAGTGGTGTAGGAATTGGTGCGGTTCTCATGCAAGAGAAACGACCAATAGCATATTTTAGTGAGAAATTGCATGGAGCTGCCTGGAATTACTCTACTTATGATAAGGAGATGTATGCATTAGTTAGGGCCTTGGAAACTTGGCAACATTATCTGTGGCCTAAAGAGTTTGTCATACATTCAGATCATGAATCATTGAAGCATATTAAGAGTCAAAATAAGTTAAGTAGAAGGCATGCTAAGTGGATTGAATTTTTGGAGTCATTTCCATATGTGATTAAATACAAGCAAGGAAAAGAGAATGTTGTAGCTGATGCACTTTCTAGGAGACATGCACTTTTGTCTACACTTGATGCTAAATTGCTTGGTTTTGAGTTCATGAAAGAATTGTATGTTGATGATGCAGATTTTTGTAATGTATATGCTGCTTGTGAGAAAAGTGCATTTCAGAAATTTTATAGGCATGATGGATACTTGTTTAAGGAGAATAAATTGTGTGTGCCTAAATGCTCTATGCGAGACTTGCTTGTTTTGGAGTCACATAGTGGTGGTTTGATGGGACATTTTGGTGTTGCTAAGACTTTAAACATATTGCAAGAACACTTCTTTTGGCCACATATGAGGAAAGATGTTGATCGAATGTGTTCTAGGTGTGTTGAATGTAAGAAAGCAAAGTCTAGAGTAATGCCAAATGGTCTTTACACACCCTTGCCTGTTCCTAAGGAAGGACTGATATTTCTATGGATTTTATTTTGGGTTTGCCTAGGTCTAGGAGAGGTCATGATTCTATATTTGTGGTTGTTGATAGATTTTCTAAGATGGCACACTTCATACCGTGTCACAAAACAGATGATGCCACATACATAGCCAATTTGTTCTTTAAGGAGATAGTCAGGTTACATGGTATACTTAGAGGACTATAGTAAGTGATAGAGATGTTAAGTTCCTAAGTCACTTTTGGAGGGTGTTGTGGGGTAAGTTAGGTACTAAACTGTTGTTCTCAACTACTTGTCATCCCAGGTGATGGACAAGCAGTAGTGAATAGAAACTTAACTACTTTATTGCGTGTGATGGTTAAACAAAACTTGAAATCTTGGGAAGATTGTATTCCTTTTGTTGAGTTTGCTTATAATAGAGTAGTGCATTCTTCTACCGAATTTTCACCATTTCAGATTATGTATGGATTTAATCCATTGACACCATTAGACTTGTTACCTTTACTTGTTGATCATATTAATAGTCTTGATGGTAAAAAGAAAGCAGATTTGGTTAGGAAATTGCATGAGCAAGCTAGGTTACAAATTGAAAAGAAAAATGCACAATATGCTACTCATGCTAATAAAGGCCGAAAGCCTCTTGTGTTTGAACCAGGTGACTTTGTTTGGGTGCATTTAAGGAAAGAGCGGTTTCCAAACCTAAGAAAGTCGAAATTATAGCCAAGGTGTGATGGTCCATTCAAAGTGCTAGAAAGGATCAACAACAATGCATACAAGATTGATTTACCAGGTGAGTATGGTGTTAGCAATTCTTTTAACATTACTGATCTTTCCCTTTGCATTGATGCAAGACCAGATTCGAGGATGAATTCTTTCAAAGGAGGAAGGGATGATGAAGAAGCACCAGTGCCTATGCCATTATTTAGAGGACCCCAGAGCTAGAGAGCTGCAAGCATTGGTGTTGGAGCATTGTGAGCACAAGGGGGATCAAAATTGCCATGTTGGACTTTCTTGCATATTGTTGGAATCTAGGTGGATCATTCTCACACAAGTTGGCATGGGAGACTTGACAAGTGGTGCCACATCAGCGTGACTTCGCCACATCAGCATGACTTGGCACAAGACCATTTGGCCAAGTGGATTGGAGGAGCTTCTTATGCTTATTTGGATTTGCCATGTGCTGATACCTTTTATTGGTCCCCACTAAATTAAAAAAAGGTTGCTACCACCTAAAGTGTTCTTTGCCAACTTATGGTCCCCACTACATAAAGGGCTGCCATAAAGCAAGTGGTCCCAAATGGTCCCCCCCCCCTATGGAAACGCCCCATCTGATTGAGGAGCCTTTTATTTTTGTCTTTTTAGCCATGTTGGCACACTTTTAGGGTTTTGGCACACTTTTAGGGTTTTAGAGATGCTATATATAACCCAAGATATTCAGATTGTATGGGCAGCCTTCATTTTTCTAGTTTAAGTGTGAGTATTAGGGAGAGAACTCCATTGCTGGAGCTTGAGTTTCTTCTATGTTTCTTCCATGTTTCTTGAAAGAACTTGGATTCTAGCAGCATGAACCCCTTGCTAGTCTTATTTTGATGATCAATATGCTTTAGCTTGTTACTATTTGTGTATTGACACTTGGGTTTTCAATCTGAAATTCTGCCTTGTTTGGATGATTAAAGATCTTGGTTCCAATATTTAGATGTTGTGTTTCTTGGCATCCTAGGAGTGCTCATCAAATGTGTTATATGAGCTTTGAAAATTGTAACATGAAATTGTGAATCATTTGAATTGTGAATTGTCAATAAATGTTTTATATACCGCATTTTAAATTTTTATTGTGCACCACTGAGTAAATTTTACTCAGCGATAGCTTTTTCATTGCTGTCGCAAGTAGACAGATAGATAAAGCAGCAAAGTAGGCTGCTTGTAACTTCACTTTGGAATTTTGCCAGGTATATTGAGTATACCACTTCCTTATAAATATTATTGTAATGTATGTGAACTGTATGTATATATTGTACTTGGTCTTGAGCAGTTGTAAAATAAAGTTGTAAATTATTTTGGCCTATAAAAATGTTGTACTATAATTTTCTTATCTCAGCTTTGAAATACTTAGTCATTTTGGATTTTATTTTTGAAACTATTGAAAGTGATGTTGAATTGAGTTTGACTTATGTTTGAGAAAATTGATTTGTGTTGAGCCATATTGGAGTTTGGGACTGAAACAAATATATTGGAAGTATTTTCTACAGGTTTTTGAAGAACTACTTTGCTCAAAATACAGACGGCATTCTGTCGAAATTTTTATAAAATTTATGGGTATTTCAGACCTAATGTGTGATTTAACTTTGATTAAAAAGTTTTAACACCTGTCAAAAGTGCTCACCACTTTAAAAGAAGTAAGAAATTGTTTGAAATCCCTTGTAGTGTATTTAATGGGTTACTGGTAGGCAAAGTATGCTAATTCAATAGGTGTACTATGGGATTATGTTATATCTTATGGAGGCGTAGGGTGTGACAAGTACCTTGCTCATATCCTAGCTAGCTTTTGGCTAGAGAATCAACATGGGGTTCATGAAGACCCCTGGTTACTTCGCTTATCTAAAATAGCAGAGCAATTTTTAAGTTCAACTTTTTATTTTTCCCAATTTATGCATCTACATATTATAAAGTGCCCTAATAGATTAAAAAAAGTTCTGAAATATGCATGACACTAGTTTGTTTAAAGCACACATAACTAATCATTTCACCATTAAATCAAGCCTAAATGATTTATGCAGGAAAAAAGAATTGCTCTATGGCATGGAGAAGAGGGAAAATCCATCATTAAAGTTACTATTACCTTGCCTAAAATCTCAAAAATTCAATCTAAAATAGAAAAGTCATTTCAAGGACAAAGCACTTCTCTTCGAGAGTTAATATAGAATCATGAATCAAGCTTATGAGAACAATTTTTTTTCTATTAAAAAAAAAATTGCAGCAACAAATTTCTCCTCTCCCATACTTAAAACTTCTATTGTCCCCAATGTAAAGCCCAAATGCGAAAGAAAAGAAAAAATGCTAGAAAATAAAATAAAATAAGATAAGGGAAAGAAAACAAATCTGATTGTGGCTAACAAGCCACCCATGGGTTGCCTCCCAAGAAGCATTTTTGTTTATCATCGTTAGCTTGACATGGCAAAGCTCCTTAATACACATAAATTGGGTTACTCAATTTGAGCTCCTCCATTGTATGCTCTTGAATCCCCTCATAAAATGGCTTAAGTCTATGATCGTTGACCTTCAACACCTTGTTAGTTCCTAAACTTTGAATTTCAACTGCACCACAAGGAAACACATTAGTAATAACAAAGGGTCCAATCCAATGAGAACACAACTTATCGGGCATCAGCTTCAATATGGAATTATACAATAAAACCTTTTGCCCAATCACAAACTGCTTTCTTAGTTTGTCGTGGAATGCCTTAGTCTTTTCTTTATAGATCCTAGAATTCTCATAAGCCTCAAGTCAAATTTCCTCTAATTCATGCCATTGTAATTTTCTTTCTAACTCATCCTCCAAGCTTAACTCAAAAACATCCTGCACAAACGTATCAACAACATCAATAAAAAAGACAGAATGATTATCAGCAGGATACTTCATGACATCAAAGATATTAAATTTGATAGTCTCTTCATCAAACTCTATAGTTAAGGAACTATCATCCACATCAATTTTTGTCTTCGCCGTTTTTAGGAAAGGTCTTCCAAACAAAATCAAAGCTGACTTTGATGTGAGAGCACTATCCTCCATATCTAGAATGTAAAAATTTGCAGGAAAAATCAATTCTCCAACCTGCACCAACACATCCTCAACTACTCCCAATGGGTAAGCATTAGAACGATTAGCTAACTGAATAATGACACTGGTATCTTTCAAAGGACCCAAATTTAAAATTTGAAAAACTGAATTTGATATGACATTAATAGATGCTCCTAAATCTGCCATTGCACTTTCAAATCTAGAATCACCTATTTTGTAAGGAATAGAAAATGAACCTGGATCCTTACACTTAGGGGGTAATTTTCGCTGAATTAATGCCGACACATTTTCCCCCACACTGATTTTCTCATTATTCCTCAACTTGCACTTTGTAGTGCATAACTCCTTAAGGAATTTAGTATGCTTGGGGATTTGTTTGATCGCATCAAGTAAAGGTACATTGACCTCTACGTTTCTGAAAGTCTCTAAAATTTCTTTCTCTTGTTCTTCTCTCTTAGTTTTAGCCAACCTGCATGGGAATGGAGGAAGAACATAATTATTAACCTTATTCAGTTTAGGTTCAATATTTATCTCAACTTCAGGAACTTCAGAAACTTTAGACTCTTTTGCTCCTTGCTTCTTCTTTTTCATTGGCTCATGTGGAGTCTGGTTATCAACTTCTTTCCCACTCTGCAACACTATAGCACTTGCATTTTCTCTGGGATTCATGACTATTTGGGATGGAAGCTTTCCAGAACCTTGAGCTTCAAGCTTACTCACAGATGAAGCTAATTGACTAATCTGCCTCTCTATATTTTGAATGCTAATTTTGGTCTCCTATTGAAACTATTGTGTATTGTTAGCCAAAGCCTTAACAATTTCATCGAGTGACATACCTTGATTTGAGGGAGGCGGAGGTTGTTAATTCACTTGTGGTCTCTGCTGTTGGTATCGGTTTTGCACTAGTTGATTCCCATAACTTAAATTGGGATGATCGCGTTATAAGTATTAGAAAAGGGATCATCCTACGTTGTGGCTATCCATAATTTTTTACTACATTAACATGTTGCATTGATTCATCCTCTTGTAACGCAGGACACATGTCAGTGGCATGACCTAAATCGAACAAATTCCACATACCTTAACAGTTTGCATGTTCCCTATAGCCAATTGCCTCACCAAAGAAGTTAAATCAGAAATCTGTTTCTCAAGGTTAGATGTACTTACCTCATTAACCTTCTTAGGTGTGTGATCCATTCTCAATCCAAACTGCTGAGAGTTTGCTGCCATGTTAGCAATCAGCCTCCTTGCATCTTCTGGTGTCTTTTTAACTAAAGCTCCTCCACTAGCAGCATCTATCATACTGCAGTCCATTGGTAGAAGTCCCTCATAGAAATACTGAATCAACAGTTGCTCACTTATTTGATGATGGGGACAACTTGCACACAGCTTCTTAAATCTCTCCCAATACTCATACAAACTCTCTCCATTGTACTGCCGGATCCCACAAATTTCTTTTCTTATATTGGCAGCACGGAAGCAGGAAAATACTTCTCCAAGAACATCCGCTTCATCTCATTCCAAGAGTTGATAGATCCAGAAAAAGGTAATACAACCAATCCTTAGCTGTGCCTTCCAGTGAGAAAGGGAAAGCTCAAAGCTTGATCTGGTCCTCTGAAACTCCTTGAGGTTTCATGCTAGAACACACTACATGAAATTCCTTTAAATGCTTATGTGGATCCTCACCTGCAAGACCATGAAATTTAGGCAACAAATGAATTAGTCCAGATTTTAACTCAAAAGTAACATTTAAAGCAGGGTATTGAATACACAAAGGCTGTTGGTTTAAATCAGGAGCAGCCAACTCTTTCAAAGTTCTAACAGCCATGGTTTCATTTTTGGAATCTAAATCTGAATCTGAATTCGAACTTAATTCCCTTGGAGATTTGACTCCTTCAGATGTACTCAGAATCTGCCTAGCTTGCTTAGCCAATTTTCTTAACTGTTTAGCTATTTTTTCTCCTTTTGGATCAAAGATCAACTCACCAGATTGAGAAGTTCTTGTCATAAACAAAAAGAAATCAAGGTAAAAACAGAAAAATGCCTCAAAACCCTAGAAAACAATGGAATTTGGCCTTAAGAGAGTGGGGCCAATGAATCTTACAGGCTGATTGGTCTTGATCATAATGTCATTTCCTTCAAAACAAGTATAGAGCGCCCTCTTAATTCAACCAAAAACCTGTCGATGAATAGTAACACCGTAATTTTTTTGGAAAAACTAGAAAACAGCAACACTTCACAAACAAGGTTAATAACAGAATATCCTAACACTAAAAACACGAAATCTAATGAACTTCAGTCCTCGGCAACGGCACCAAAATTTCTTGATGGTTGCCGAATCCACTGAAAATTAAATTAATTGAAATTACCAGTAATGAAATATTTTCTATAGTAAGTGATAATTCAGGTCAAACCCTAGAGACAGTGTTATTAAATTTCATGCACTTGTGTAATAGGAAAAGATATGGTGGGAGGGGGTTGTAAAACTAAATTTGAAGAAAGAAATCACATTCAGAAAGTAAAAAACTAAATTTAAATATGAAACTCTTAAATTAAACAAACTTTAGTCCAAGGTAATTCGCATTCCAATGCATGACTCAATCATAGACAAAAGAAATACAATTATCTCTTATTGAATAATTAACGTAGATTTACCAAACAGCGAGGTAAAACCCCTTACTTCCCTATACTCGTCAATTCGAGTCCAGCACTCTTGTTGACTCTAATTATTAACTAAATTGGTATTAAGCAATCCTCATCAAATTAATAACTACTTTAAAAACAGGAAGTAGTTAAGCTGAACAATGATTTATAAAACATAAACCATTTAATTCATCCTATTATTTCCTTAGGTTATTATCGAAAAGTTGGATCATAGTCAATAAAACCTAATTGCTACTCAAATTCAATCTTACACAATAATTACGGATTATGAAGATGAACTAGCAATTGATCAAATCAAACAATTAATTAATAGGCCTTTTTAGCAAATCATTCAAAAGATCAAAAGTAATTCAATCAGGAAACAAATAGATATTCAAAAAGACATAATTTAAATTAAGAACCTAGTCTCACAAATTATGCATAGGAACTAGAATCCCTTGAACTGAATTTAGAAACTTAGCCACCCATCATGGCTTACAAAAGAAAAAAAAAATGGAGAAATCTAAAACTATGGATGTAAATGGAGAATGAAGATGTTGAAGATGTCGAAGCTGCTAAATGGTGTGTGTCAGCTGCTGCCCAAAGATGGTCTTTATAATCAAAAACCTAATCTAAGAATAACAGCTAATCTTGGAAAAGTTTTATAATTCAAAAGACAGATTTTCTGCTCTACAATCACAGTAGTTTTTCAGCCACTTCCCTTTCAAATCTGCCTCTACCTTCTTCAGGAAAGTTGTAGCCCTACTTCTTAGCTTTCCAACGGATACTCATTTTCCCAAATCTGAGGTCTATAGCAAAAGTTATGGGCTAAAAACCGAAACTAGTTCTGACAGACAGTCCAGCCCATAATTTTGACTTCATTGCCATTTTTAACAATTAAAATGGCCTTATCTCGTTTGCAGCCCTTCACAACAATTGTAGAGGTGGCTCTTAAGGTTCAATTGGGCCTAGGTTTGCTTCATTTGGACCTCCGGAGCTCCAGATATAAAAAAAAAAATCCCAAGATTGGTCATGACAAATTAAGAGTAGGCTTTTATAATTGATCCATAGCTCATTTTGACAACCTTAGAGATTGATTTGGGCTTTAGTCCCTCTTTGTCATTTGTAGTGCTCTGACTTAGCTGTTCAATGAATTAAACAACACTCAATTCGGAGACCTACAACTTTAGAAACACCTAAAAAATACAGCAAATATCAAATTAATATAAAAGCTAAAAATTTCTCTTTTAACACAATTATTCCAACAACTATCTAAAAATATACCTAATTGATAATTATACTTTAATCAATTAAATTAGGCATAAAAACACACTAGAAACACTAAATGTGATGGGAGTAAAATTAATAAATTATGCACTTATCAAGAAGGGAAAGGAAAGATGGGTCGGCTGAAGTGAATGGAAGAAGACACAAAATTTTATTTTATATGCCTTAGATATTTTTCCCTTCTTAACATGTGTCACTTTGCCATTGGTCCACATTTCCACTTTTTAATTGGTGATTAATTAACTTAATTTGTAATGGCCTGACCCACTGGCTAGTATTGTCTGCTTTGGCCCAGGCCATACTAGGCCTCACGGATTTGTCCCTTGGGCTTTTATACCCAAAAGCGCGCTAACCAATGTTCTAAGACCACCCAATTTAAGTCCAAGATCTCTTCCGTGCTTTGCTGATGTGGGATTTACCTAAGGGACCTTTCTCCCCCCCTTTTGGGACTCAGCGTTCTTGCTGAGGTTTGCCCCACCATCGCTCAAGAGGCCACACGGAGTGCTCTGATACCAAATGTAACGGCCCGACCCACTGGCTAGTATTATCCACTTTGGCCCAGCCCATACTAGGCCTCACAGATTTGTCCTTTGGGCTTTTACACCTAAAAGTACCCTAAACAGTGTTCCAAAACCACCCAATATAAGTCCAGGATCTCTCCTGTGCTTTGCCGATGTGGGATTTGCCTAAGGGACCTTTCTCTCCCCCTTTCGGGACTCAACGTCCTCACTGAGGTTTGCCCCACCATCACCCAAGAGGACACTTGAGTGACTCTGATACCAATTGTAACAGTCAGGGCTCTAACCACTAGAGAATTTGTCCGCTTTGGCCATAAGCCTCACGGTTTTGTCCCATAAGTGGAATGGAGAACTTTCTAGGAGGCACCCATCCTAGGATTTCTCTGAATCGAGCACGCTTAACCCTGGAGTTCTTCCAACTCTCTAGGCTATTCCACCAAAAGGTGTCTCTAGTGATTAGTTCCCCCATTTTATATATCGGTACTTTTTGAACCCAATACCATCTCCATGCTTTTTCGATGGGGGATTTGCCTAAGGGACCTTTCTCTCCCCCTTTTGGGACTTAGCGTCCTCATTGAGGTTTGCCCCACCATCGCCCAAGAGGACACGCGAGAGGCTTTGATACCAATTGTAATGGTCTGGCTCCAACCACTAGAGGAATTGTCCGTTTTGGCCATAAGCCTCATAGTCCTTAGGCAAATCCCATATCGGCAAAGCACAGGAGAGATCTGGACTTAAATTGGGTGGTCTTGGAACACTGGTTAGCACGCTTTTGGGTGTAAAAGCCCAAGGGACAAATCTGTGAGGCCTAGTATGGGTTAGGCCAAAGCGGACAATACTAGCCAGTGGGCCAGGCCATCACATAATTAATCACACTTAATGATCTTAATTAAATTCAATTAGATGCTAAGTTGAAAAATTTTAATTTTCCCCCCGAACTTCATTAATTTTATAACAAAGTCCATAGGTTTTTTTTTTTCAAAATTTTAATTTAACCCCTCATTTAATCCAATTTACGTATCATATTTAATATTTGGTTTCTCATTGAAATATACTAAATACGGTCTATAAATTTGGGGCATTGCAACTCTCTCCCTTTTAGGAAATTTCATCCTCGAAATTAGAGATTGTACCTTAGTTGAATAGTTGGGGATATTATTATTTCATCACTTCCTCGCTTTCCCAAGTAGCTTCTTTAATTGCATGATTCCTCCATAACACTTTAACTAGTGGAACTTGCTTGTTCCTCTATTCCTTCACTTCACGAGCTAAAATTGCCACCGGTTCCTCTTAGGTTAAATATGGTTGCACTTCAATTGTCTCCATAGGGATGACATGGGTTGGGTCTAATCTGTATCTCCTTAACATTGAGACATGGAAGATATTGTGTATTTTTTATAGTTCTAGTGTTAAGGCTAGTCTATAGGCTATT
Organism: Hevea brasiliensis; assembly: GCF_030052815.1. Taxonomy (NCBI): domain Eukaryota; kingdom Viridiplantae; phylum Streptophyta; class Magnoliopsida; order Malpighiales; family Euphorbiaceae; genus Hevea; species Hevea brasiliensis. Next base: position 39,708,213 of record NC_079502.1, on the reverse strand, counting down.
GGACCCACATGTTCAATTATTTCATATGGACCAATAAACCTAGGACTTAACTTGCCTTTCTTGCCAAATCTCAAAATCTTCTTCCATGTTGAGACTTTTAAGAAGACTTTATCACCCACTTCATATTCTATATCCCTTCTCTTTAAATCAGCGTAAGATTTCTGCCTGTCCATTGCTGCTTTCAGTCTATCCTTTATTAGTTTCACTTTATCCTCTATCAGTTTCACAAGTTTTGGTCCCACTAACTTCTTTTCACCCAATTCTGTCTAGCATAAAGGAGTTCCACATTTCCTACCATATAAGGCTTTATAAGGTGCCATATGGATGCTAGACTGATAACTATTATTGTAAGCAAATTCTATCAGTGGGAGGTGTTTGTCCTAACTTCCTTCAAATTTAATAATACAACTTCTCAACATATCCTTTAGCACCTATATAACTATTTCGAATTGTCCTTCTATCTGAGGATGGAAGGCTGTACTAAAGTGGAGTTGAGTACCCAAGGCCTTATGCAAACTTTCCCAAAATCTTGATGTAAACTGTGGGTCTTGATCTGATATGATAGATATAAGCACTCCATGTAATCTGACTATCTCATTCATGTATAATTTAGCAAACTGATCTAGTGAATAGTCTTGTCTAACTGGAAGAAAATGGGCTGACTTGGTTAATCTATCCACAATGACCCATATTGAATCATCCTTTCTCTGTGCATGAGGGAGGCCTGTAATAAAATCAATGGTAATCTTTTCCCATTTCCACTTCAGTATAGAGATTGGTTATAGTAAACTAGATGGTACTTGATGTTCAGCCTTCACTTGCTGATATGTTAGGCATTTAGATACATACTCTGCTATGTCTTTCTTCATACTAGGCCATTAGTAATGTAGCTTCTGATCTTGGTACATCTTATTACTTCCCGGATGCATAGCATAAGTAGCAGTGTGTGTTTCTTTAAGGATGCTCTGCTTCAAATCACTTACATTCGGTATACAGAGTCTATCTTTGTAATACAAATGACTATCTCCTTTTACCATATATTCACCTTCCTTCTCATCTGATAATTTACTGATTATTGCTATTAACTTCTCATCTGTTTTCTGTGCATCTTGCACCTATTGAATCAGACTAGATTTAATCCTCAGTTTAGCCACAATCACACCATTAGTTGTCAACCTCAGATGAGCATTCATTGCCTTTAAAACTGCCAATGACTTCTGGCTGAGGGCATTAGCTACTATATTGGCTTTTCCTAAATGGTAATCTATGATGCAATCATAGTCTTTAAGCAATTCCATCCATCTCTTCTATCTCAGGTTTAGTTCTTTTTATGAAGGTAGGTATTTTAGACTTTTTTGATCTGTATAAATGTAATATTTTTCCCTATATAAGTAATGCCTCCATATTTTCAAAGTGAAGACGATGGCTGCTAGCTCCAGATCATTAGTAGGATAATTTCTTTCATGTGGTTTCAATTGTTTGGAAGCATAAGCTATCACCTTTCCTTCTCACATCAACATACAACCAAGTCCATTTAATGAGGCATCATTATAAATCACAAAATCCTTTCCTGATATAGGTTGCATCAACACAGGAGCTTCTGTAAGCATAGCTTTTAATTCATCGAAGCTAGCCTGACACTTATCTGTCCATTCAAACTTAACACCTTTATACAGCAGTTTGGTTATTGGTGAAGCTATCATGGAAAACTCTTTCATAACTTTTTTATAATATCCAGCCAATCCTAGAAAACTTTTGATTTTTGACATATTTTTTAGATGGCTTTCATTCCAAAATAACTTCTATCTTTTTAGGATCTACCCTTATGCCTTATGAGGATATAATATGGCCTAGGAAGGAAACTTCATTCAGCCAAAAATCACACTTGCTTAACTTAGCATATAATTGCTTGTCCCTCGGAATCTGTATTACAATTCTAAGGTGCTGAGCATGTTCTTCTCTTGTCTTAGAATAGACCAGTATGTCATTAATGAAAACAACTACAAACTAATCAAATAAGGTTTGAAAATTCAATTCATTAAGTCCATGAAGGCAGTTGGGGCATTGGTTAGCCCAAATGGCATCACTAGAAACTCATAGTAGCCATAACTAATTTTGAATGCAATTTTAGGAACATCAGGTTCCTTAACCTTCAACTGATAATACCCAGATCTCAAATCAATTTTGGAGAAGACCCTGGCCCTTTTTAATTGATCAAACAAATCATTAATCCGGGGTAAAGGATATTTATTCTTGACTATCACCTTATTCAACTACCTGTAGTCAGTGCACAGCCTAAGGGTGCCATCTTTCTTTTTGATAAACAGTACTAGCGCTCCCCAAGGTGACACACTAGGGCGTATAAACCCCTTGTCAAGTAAGTCTTGTAGCTGCAATTTTAACTTCTTCAACTCAGTGGGAGGCTTTCTATAGGGTGCTATTGATATTGGTGCAATACCAGGAAGCACATTAATTGAAAATTCTACCTCCCTGCCTGGTGGTAGCCTAGGTAATTCTTCAGGAAATACATCCTGAAATTCATTGACTATAGCAATATCCTGAATATTAAAACCTTCTTTCTAGTGTCTATGACATGCGCTAAAAAAGCCTCACACCCCTTTCTAATTAGCTTCCTGGCTGTGATAATTGAGATCACATTTTATAATAAATTTTGTCTCTCACCATATACAGCCACATCAGAATTATCAAAAGCTTTCAACACAACCCTTTTTAATTTGCAATTAACCACAGCCTGATGTTTAGCTAACCAATCCATGCCCAGGATGTAACGATCGGGCTCTAACCACTAGAGGAATTGTCCGCTTTGGCCATAAGCCTCACGGTTTTGTCCCATAGGTGAAATGGAGAACTTCCCAAAAGGTCACCCATCCTATGATTTCTCTCAAGCGAGTACGCTTAACCCTGGAGTTCTTCCAACTCTCCAGGCCATTCCACCAAAAGGCGCCTCTAGTGATTAGTTCCCCCATTTTATATATCATTACTATTTGAAACCAAGACCATCTTTGTGCTTTGCCAATGTGGGATTTGCCTAAGGGACCTTTCTCCCCACCTTTCGGGACTCAGCGTCCTCGTTAAGGTTTGCTCCACCATCGCCCAAGAGGACAAGCGAGCGGCTCTGATACCAATTGTAACGATCGGGTCCAACCACTAGAGGAATTGTCCGCTTTGGCCATAAGCCTCACGGTTTTGTCCCATAGGTGAAATGGAGAACTTCCCAAAAGGTCACCCATCCCAGGGTTTTGTCCCATAGGTGGAATGGAGAACTTCCCAGAAGGTCACCCATCTTAGGATGGGATGGGTGACCTTCTGGGAAGTTCTCCATTCCACCTATGGGACAAAACCGTGAGGCTTATGGCCAAAGCGGACAATTCCTCTAGTGGTTGGAGCCCGATCGTTATAATTGGTATCAGAGCCGCTCGCGTGTCCTCTTGGGCGATGGTAGGGCAAACCTCAGTGAGGACGCTAAGTCCTGAAAGGGGTGGAGAAAGGTCCCTTAGGCAAATCCCACATCCGCAAAGCACGGAGATGGTCTTGGATTCAAAGAGTAATAATATATAAAATTGGAGAACTAATCATAAGAGGCGCCTTTTGGTGGAATGGCTTGGAGAGTTGGAAGCACTTCAGGGTTAAGCATGCTCACTTGAGAGAAATCCTAAGATGGATGACCTTCTAAGAAGTTTTCCATTCCACCTATGGGACAAAATCGTGAGGCTTATGGCCAAAGCGGACAATTTCTCTAGTGGTTGGAGCCCGATCGTTACACAGGATAACATCAAATTCATGGAAAGGCAATTCTATAAAGTCAATAGGAAATTGCATGATCCCTAATTGGGCAGTCTCTAAGCACCTTGTTTATGAAGGAGCGGAAGCATGAAAAACACAAGTTTATACCATTGAATTCAAAAATTTTTCACCTAGGGTCACATGCATCATGCAAGATTTATTTTTATCTATTTGATTTCAATGATAAATAATATATTAAAGCTCTTTTAATATGTTTTTGGATCTGTATTTGCCATTTAAGATTTTAGAATTAATCCGATTAATTTTAGAATCCTAGATTAAATCAAGAACAAATACACTAACCTCTTGATGCACTGCAACGTATTTGTGCCTTTGGGATGCGTCTTCAGGACACCAGATGTTGTCCCTCTAGTTTGTCCACACCAAGTTCACCTATGGCAGCCCCTGAATAGCTTCTAAAGCTTTTTCTATTAATTAGAAAATCAAGTTTTGCCTTTTAAGAGATTAAAGATGTAAACAGGACACTAGAAACAATTTCTAGTATTTTTAATTCAAGAGATTGTTTGCTAATCTCTTGGAACTAATGAGAGATGAAGAAGAAGAGTGAATGGGAGCTTCAAGGGTGGCGGCACCAAGGGAGGCAGAAGCTGGTTGTAATTTTTCTTTTTCATAACACTTATATAGCTAGGTCACCACTTAAAACCCTTGCCACATGCCACATGTCACCTTCTGATTGGCTCTAGGTTTAATTGACCCAATCACATTGTGCCAAGTGTCAAACCTATATTTAATCTTAATTTTAATCATCTTACATGATTAAAAGACATTTGGCAAGCTTATGTGTAGTGCCATGTGTCACCATCACATGGTGCCACATGTCACCCTGTGAAATGACCAAAATGCCCCTGTGTTTTAATTTTGAGTTCTCAACCCAAAATAATTATTTCTCTTCTTCTAATCAATTTATATCAAATATAAATTAATTAATTAATCTCTATTAATTAATTTCTCATTAATTAAATTTATATTTAAACACTTTAAATATAAATTTAACTTATACTATACATCCAATAATTTAGATTTAGTTTCAAGCCATGCTAGGGACTTTGCAATCTAATTGCAAACCAAACCTATTTAATTAATCAATTAAACTCTTTAATTAATTTAGTTAAATCATATTTAATTTGATGATTACTTGTGTATGTGTGTGACTTACTAGGCTCATCACTAATTGGAAATGGGACATGATATCAACTCTTAATATCATAAAAAATCTTTCTTACCATAAATAATTTCTCTAAACCATTTTATGCATCTCATAGACCATGGCTAACACCTAGCATAGCATGCCATGGCCGCCCAATTAGTAATAAGGTTTATCTTAAATGAACTTATAATCATATGTTACCATGCACTATAATCTCTCTGTTACAAAATCCCAACTCAAGTTGGAGTCATGGTTTATGTCAAACCCCATTTCCTATGAATATTATGTTCTCTTTTAATTCCAATTCTTGATTAAAAAGATTTTCTCATCAGAAAATCTTTTCTGATTAAATCTATCTGTCCTAGCTAGGAACTTAAAACATCAAGAACAATTAAATGAACATAGAATTTTATCTTTATTTACTTAGAGGAACAGATTCCATCTTGATCAACACCTACCTCCACATATAACTAGTAGGAGCCAACATATGCCCATATACCCATACACAGTACAAGTATGAAAGCAGTATCAAACTCAAACCACCTATATACAAGATAACTGTGCTATCTCAGGTCTAAAGATTATATGCACTGATATGATTTATGACAATACATTGACAAGAGTAAACTCCATGTGCTTGTCTTAAGTGTCACTGGTTCGGCCTACTCATCATGTATAAGTGCCTATCATGTTTGTCATATGGCATGAGACTCATCATTCCATCTTATTTATATCTCATATAAATAACTTGAGAACAAACATGAATACAATTTTTCTGGATAAGTCATGTCCTTATTGTGAAGTATCCTCGATTGTGAACTTGTTTATGATACTTTGTACTAGAAATACTGTCACTCATATTCTTAACAACTTAAGAATAGAATTTCTAACAAAATATCAATGGACCTTTTCTATTACAGATAAATATATTATGTAAACGGAAAAGTGAAAATGCCTTTTATTAATAAAAACATGTACAAGATACATACTAAATGATATGCTCTAGGGCATACTACTAACAGTTTACAGTCACACTATGTCCTATAGGATTAGTTATCAATATATCATGTGACAATAATTCAGCATGTAAACCCTTCTCACTTGGTGTAGTGGTGCAAATATAAGAATGTGTAGATCCCAGATCAATCAATGCATACAAATTAGCATCAAATAATAGAAATTTACCACCTATCAATCAGGAGCATCTTTATCCTCTTTAGCTTTTATTGCATATGCTATGGCTGGGGCTTTGTAACACCCCTTACCCGATCTATAGCATAGCTGAGCAAAGTGTGCCACATTCTGTACCGGAGCACCTTATCAATTTATCTTATCTTATCCATTATTAATCTTGTGTTCTTTTTTTTTTTTTTCAAATGGGGAAACAGACGGAGTCTCTCCTGTTTTATTAGCATTTGGGGTATTTCACTATTTACCTATTAAAAATAATTTCCTGTTTTAAAACATCTCATATCAATATTTCAATATCTCAAGTACATATCCATTTCATATCATCAATCACTCATATAACATTTCTTGTAAAATACAAATATTTCATTTCATTAAAAAAATTCATGTACATAATTTATAATTTATTATACAAGCTCAAAATATGATTACAATCTTCCTTATATACAATGAACAAAAATGAATATACAACTGGTAACCATGGGCCCTACCAAAAATACTCTGCAGAGGTGACACTAACTCTAGTGCAGATTTGTAGTCCAATTCTGAGTCCTCTATCTACTGGGCTGTATCTTCAATGCCTACGCGAGAAAAAAATCCATTACGCTAAGCATATTGCTTAGTTGTGCATTTAATAAAATAAAATGAGATAAATAAATAGAAATACATGTTTTAGATATGAAACGTCATAAATAAATGCATTTTTATAAATTTTAAGCTACTTTTATTTTATGGTGCTTTAGGAGTAATTTAGCTTTTTTGGTTTTCTCCATTCAATTATCTCATATTAAATCTTTTTGGGCTAAATAATAATTTATCTCCATTCATTTATTAAGCTAAATAAAGAGCAATTCATGTTTCATGGATGGAGAACCATAAAATAATGTACTTTTATACTTTTGAGTCTTGGCATATTTTGTTGCTCTGTAGAAGCATATTATGTGTTTGGGATTTTTATAATGTAATTGTTTAAAATTAAAGCTTATAAAATCATATTAGTGCCCAAGTAACCTATAACTGATTATTAAGACTGAATACACGGGAGTATACTAGTTAGACACCTTGTGTGTCTACCAAGTATAAATCATGTTATGTTAGGCACAAGGCCAACGGACAGGCATAAAGCCAAAAATTATGTCAGACATAAAAGTCAGTAATCATATCATGTAAGGCATAAAGCCATAAGAATAATCATATCAGACATATATTATCTACCAATGATCATTCATATAAGCAGTATTGCAATCTGTGGTCCCTAATTGATATACAGATCAATCAATGCATACAAATTAGCATCAAATAATAGAAATTTACCACCTATCAATCAGGAGCATCTTTATCCTCTTTAGATTTTATTGCATATGCTCTGGCTGGGGCTTTGTAACACCCCTTACCCGATCTATAGCATAGCTGAGCAAAGTGTGCCACATTCTGTACCGGAGCACCTTATCATCTTATCTTATCTTATCCATTATTAATCTTGTGTTCTTTTTTTTTTTTCAAATGGGGAAACAGACGGAGTCTCTCCTGTTTTATTAGCATTTGGGGTATTTCACTATTTACCTATTAAAAATAATTTCCTGTTTTAAAACATCTCATATCAATATTTCAATATCTCAAGTACATATCCATTTCATATCATCAATCACTCATATAACATTTCTTGTAAAATACAAATATTTCATTTCATTAAAAAAATTCATGTACATAATTTATAATTTATTATACAAGCTCAAAATATGATTACAATCTTCCTTATATACAATGAACAAAAATGAATATACAACTGGTAACCATGGGCCCTACCAAAAATACTCTGCAGAGGTGACACTAACTCTAGTGCAGATTTGTAGTCCAATTCGAGTCCTCTATCTACTGGCTGTATCTTCAATGCCTCTGCGAGAAAAAATCCATTGCGCTAAGCATATTGCTTAGTTGTGCATTTAATAAAATAAAATGAGATAAATAAATAGAAATACATGTTTTAGATATGAAACGTCATAAATAAATGCATTTTTATAAATTTTAAGCTACTTTTATTTTATGGTGCTTTAGGAGTAATTTAGCTTTTTGGGGTTTTCTCCATTCAATTATCTCATATTAAATCTTTTTGGGCTAAATAATAATTTATCTCCATTCATTTATTAAGCTAAATAAAGAGCAATTCATGTTTCATGGATGGAGAACCATAAAATAATGTACTTTTATACTTTTGAGTCTTGGCATATTTTGTTGCTCTGTAGAAGCATATTATGTGTTTGGGATTTTTATAATGTAATTGTTTAAAATTAAAGCTTATAAAATCATATTAGTGCCCAAGTAACCTATAACTGATTATTAAGACTGAATACACGGGAGTATACTAGTTAGACACCTTGTGTGTCTACCAAGTATAAATCATGTTATGTTAGGCACAAGGCCAACGGACAGGCATAAAGCCAAAAATTATGTCAGACATAAAAGTCAGTAATCATATCATGTAAGGCATAAAGCCATAAGAATAATAATATCAGACATATATTATCTACCAATGATCATTCATATAAGCAGTATTGCAATCTGTGGTCCCTAATTGATATACAGATCAATCAATGCATACAAATTAGCATCAAATAATAGAAATTTACCACCTATCAATCAGGAGCATCTTTATCCTCTTTAGATTTTATTGCATATGCTCTGGCTGGGGCTTTGTAACACCCCTTACCCGATCTATAGCATAGTGAGCAAAGTGTGCCACATTCTGTACCGGAGCACCTTATCATCTTATCTTATCTTATCCATTATTAATCTTGTGTTCTTTTTTTTTTTTTCAAATGGGGAAACAGACGGAGTCTCTCCTGTTTTATTAGCATTTGGGGTATTTCACTATTTACCTATTAAAAATAATTTCCTGTTTTAAAACATCTCATATCAATATTTCAATATCTCAAGTACATATCCATTTCATATCATCAATCACTCATATAACATTTCTTGTAAAATACAAATATTTCATTTCATTAAAAAAATTCATGTACATAATTTATAATTTATTATACAAGCTCAAAATATGATTACAATCTTCCTTATATACAATGAACAAAAATGAATATACAACTGGTAACCATGGGCCCTACCAAAAATACTGCAGAGGTGACACTAACTCTAGTGCAGATTTGTAGTCCAATCGAGTCCTCTATCTCTTTGGGCTGTATCTTCAATGCCTACGCGAGAAAAAAATCCATTGCGCTAAGCATATTGCTTAGTTGTGCATTTAATAAAATAAAATGAGATAAATAAATAGAAATACATGTTTTAGATATGAAACGTCATAAATAAATGCATTTTTATAAATTTTAAGCTACTTTTATTTTATGGTGCTTTAGGAGTAATTTAGCTTTTTGGGGTTTTCTCCATTCAATTATCTCATATTAAATCTTTTGGGCTAAATAATAATTTATCTCCATTCATTTATTAAGCTAAATAAAGAGCAATTCATGTTTCATGGATGGAGAACCATAAAATAATGTACTTTTATACTTTTGAGTCTTGGCATATTTTGTTGCTCTGTAGAAGCATATTATGTGTTTGGGATTTTTATAATGTAATTGTTTAAAATTAAAGCTTATAAAATCATATTAGTGCCCAAGTAACCTATAACTGATTATTAAGACTGAATACACGGGAGTATACTAGTTAGACACCTTGTGTGTCTACCAAGTATAAATCATGTTATGTTAGGCACAAGGCCAACGGACAGGCATAAAGCCAAAAATTATGTCAGACATAAAAGTCAGTAATCATATCATGTAAGGCATAAAGCCATAAGAATAATAATATCGACATATATTATCTACCAATGATCATTCATATAAGCGATTGCAATGTGGTCCCTAATTGATATACAGATCAATCAATGCATACAAATTAGCATCAAATAATAGAAATTTACCACCTATCAATCAGGAGCATCTTTATCCTCTTTAGATTTTATTGCATATGCTCTGGCTGGGGCTTTGTAACACCCCTTACCCGATCTATAGCATAGGTGAGCAAAGTGTGCCACATTACATGCGGAGCACCTTATCATCTTATCTTATCTTATCCATTATTAATCTTGTGTTCTTTTTTTTTTTTTCAAATGGGGAAACAGACGGAGTCTCTCCTGTTTTATTAGCATTTGGGGTATTTCACTATTTACCTATTAAAAATAATTTCTGTTTTAAAACATCTCATATCAATATTTCAATATCTCAAGTACATATCCATTTCATATCATCAATCACTCATATAACATTTCTTGTAAAATACAAATATTTCATTTCATTAAAAAAATTCATGTACATAATTTATAATTTATTATACAAGCTCAAAATATGATTACAATCTTCCTTATATACAATGAACAAAAATGAATATACAACTGGTAACCATGGGCCCTACCAAAAATACTGCAGAGGTGACACTAACTCTAGTGCAGATTTGTAGTCCAATTCGAGTCCTCTATCTCTGGGCTGTATCTTCAATGCCTACGCGAAAAAAATCCATTGCGCTAAGCATATTGCTTAGTTGTGCATTTAATAAAATAAAATGAGATAAATAAATAGAAATACATGTTTTAGATATGAAACGTCATAAATAAATGCATTTTTATAAATTTTAAGCTACTTTTATTTTATGGTGCTTTAGGAGTAATTTAGCTTTTTGGGGTTTTCTCCATTCAATTATCTCATATTAAATCTTTTTGGGCTAAATAATAATTTATCTCCATTCATTTATTAAGCTAAATAAAGAGCAATTCATGTTTCATGGATGGAGAACCATAAAATAATGTACTTTTATACTTTTGAGTCTTGGCATATTTTGTTGCTCTGTAGAAGCATATTATGTGTTTGGGATTTTTATAATGTAATTGTTTAAAATTAAAGCTTATAAAATCATATTAGTGCCCAAGTAACCTATAACTGATTATTAAGACTGAATACACGGGAGTATACTAGTTAGACACCTTGTGTGTCTACCAAGTATAAATCATGTTATGTTAGGCACAAGGCCAACGGACAGGCATAAAGCCAAAAATTATGTCAGACATAAAAGTCAGTAATCATATCATGTAAGGCATAAAGCCATAAGAATAATAATATCAGACATATATTATCTACCAATGATCATTCATATAAGCAGTATTGCAATCTGTGGTCCCTAATTGATATACAGATCAATCAATGCATACAAATTAGCATCAAATAATAGAAATTTACCACCTATCAATCAGTAGCATCTTTATCCTCTTTAGATTTTATTGCATATGCTCTGCTGGGCTTTGTAACACCCCTTACCCGATCTATAGCATAGCTGAGCAAAGTGTGCCACATTCTGTACCGGAGCACCTTATCATCTTATCTTATCTTATCCATTATTAATCTTGTGTTCTTTTTTTTTTTTTCAAATGGGGAAACAGACGGAGTCTCTCCTGTTTTATTAGCATTTGGGGTATTTCACTATTTACCTATTAAAAATAATTTCCTGTTTTAAAACATCTCATATCAATATTTCAATATCTCAAGTACATATCCATTTCATATCATCAATCACTCATATAACATTTCTTGTAAAATACAAATATTTCATTTCATTAAAAATTCATGTACATAATTTATAATTTATTATACAAGCTCAAAATATGATTACAATCTTCCTTATATACAATGAACAAAAATGAATATACAACTGGTAACCATGGGCCCTACCAAAAATACTCTGCAGAGGTGACACTAACTCTAGTGCAGATTTGTAGTCCAATTCTGAGTCCTCTATCTACTGGGCTGTATCTTCAATGCCTACGCGAGAAAAAAATCCATTGCGCTAAGCATATTGCTTAGTTGTGCATTTAATAAAATAAAATGAGATAAATAAATAGAAATACATGTTTTAGATATGAAACGTCATAAATAAATGCATTTTTATAAATTTTAAGCTACTTTTATTTTATGGTGCTTTAGGAGTAATTTAGCTTTTTGGGGTTTTCTCCATTCAATTATCTCATATTAAATCTTTTTGGGCTAAATAATAATTTATCTCCATTCATTTATTAAGCTAAATAAAGAGCAATTCATGTTTCATGGATGGAGAACCATAAAATAATGTACTTTTATACTTTTGAGTCTTGGCATATTTTGTTGCTCAGAGAAGCATATTATGTGTTTGGGATTTTTATAATGTAATTGTTTAAAATTAAAGCTTATAAAATCATATTAGTGCCCAAGTAACCTATAAGCGATTATTAAGACTGAATACAGGAGTATACTAGTTAGACACCTTGTGTGTCTACCAAGTATAAATCATGTTATGTTAGGCACAAGGCCAACGGACAGCATAAAGCCAAAAATTATGTCAGACATAAAAGTCAGTAATCATATCATGTAAGGCATAAAGCCATAAGAATAATAATATCAGACATATATTATCTACCAATGATCATTCATATAAGCAGTATTGCAATCTGTGGTCCCTAATTGATATACAGATCAATCAATGCATACAAATTAGCATCAAATAATAGAAATTTACCACCTATCAATCAGGAGCATCTTTATCCTCTTTAGATTTTATTGCATATGCTCTGGCTGGGCTTTGTAACACCCTTACCCGATCTATAGCATAGGTGAGCAAAGTGTGCCACATTCTGTACCGGAGCACCTTATCATCTTATCTTATCTTATCCATTATTAATCTTGTGTTCTTTTTTTTTTTTTCAAATGGGGAAACAGACGGAGTCTCTCCTGTTTTATTAGCATTTGGGGTATTTCACTATTTACCTATTAAAAATAATTTCTGTTTTAAAACATCTCATATCAATATTTCAATATCTCAAGTACATATCCATTTCATATCATCAATCACTCATATAACATTTCTTGTAAAATACAAATATTTCATTTCATTAAAAAAATTCATGTACATAATTTATAATTTATTATACAAGCTCAAAATATGATTACAATCTTCCTTATATACAATGAACAAAAATGAATATACAACTGGTAACCATGGGCCCTACCAAAAATACTCTGCAGAGGTGACACTAACTCTAGTGCAGATTTGTAGTCCAATTCTGAGTCCTCTATCTACTGGCTGTATCTTCAATGCCTACGCGAGAAAAAATCCATTGCGCTAAGCATATTGCTTAGTTGTGCATTTAATAAAATAAAATGAGATAAATAAATAGAAATACATGTTTTAGATATGAAACGTCATAAATAAATGCATTTTTATAAATTTTAAGCTACTTTTATTTTATGGTGCTTTAGGAGTAATTTAGCTTTTTGGGGTTTTCTCCATTCAATTATCTCATATTAAATCTTTTTGGGCTAAATAATAATTTATCTCCATTCATTTATTAAGCTAAATAAAGAGCAATTCATGTTTCATGGATGGAGAACCATAAAATAATGTACTTTTATACTTTTGAGTCTTGGCATATTTTGTTGCTCTGTAGAAGCATATTATGTGTTTGGGATTTTTATAATGTAATTGTTTAAAATTAAAGCTTATAAAATCATATTAGTGCCCAAGTAACCTATAACTGATTATTAAGACTGAATACACGGGAGTATACTAGTTAGACACCTTGTGTGTCTACCAAGTATAAATCATGTTATGTTAGGCACAAGGCCAACGGACAGGCATAAAGCCAAAAATTATGTCAGACATAAAAGTCAGTAATCATATCATGTAAGGCATAAAGCCATAAGAATAATAATATCAGACATATATTATCTACCAATGATCATTCATATAAGCAGTATTGCAATCTGTGGTCCCTAATTGATATACAGATCAATCAATGCATACAAATTAGCATCAAATAATAGAAATTTACCACCTATCAATCAGGAGCATCTTTATCCTCTTTAGATTTTATTGCATATGCTCTGGCTGGGGCTTTGTAACACCCCTTACCCGATCTATAGCATAGCTGAGCAAAGTGTGCCACATTCTGTACCGGAGCACCTTATCATCTTATCTTATCTTATCCATTATTAATCTTGTGTTCTTTTTTTTTTTTTCAAATGGGGAAACAGACGGAGTCTCTCCTGTTTTATTAGCATTTGGGGTATTTCACTATTTACCTATTAAAAATAATTTCCTGTTTTAAAACATCTCATATCAATATTTCAATATCTCAAGTACATATCCATTTCATATCATCAATCACTCATATAACATTTCTTGTAAAATACAAATATTTCATTTCATTAAAAAAATTCATGTACATAATTTATAATTTATTATACAAGCTCAAAATATGATTACAATCTTCCTTATATACAATGAACAAAAATGAATATACAACTGGTAACCATGGGCCCTACCAAAAATACTCTGCAGAGGTGACACTAACTCTAGTGCAGATTTGTAGTCCAATTCTGAGTCCTCTATCTACTGGGCTGTATCTTCAATGCCTACGCGAGAAAAAAATCCATTGCGCTAAGCATATTGCTTAGTTGTGCATTTAATAAAATAAAATGAGATAAATAAATAGAAATACATGTTTTAGATATGAAACGTCATAAATAAATGCATTTTTATAAATTTTAAGCTACTTTTATTTTATGGTGCTTTAGGAGTAATTTAGCTTTTTGGGGTTTTCTCCATTCAATTATCTCATATTAAATCTTTTTGGGCTAAATAATAATTTATCTCCATTCATTTATTAAGCTAAATAAAGAGCAATTCATGTTTCATGGATGGAGAACCATAAAATAATGTACTTTTATACTTTTGAGTCTTGGCATATTTTGTTGCTCTGTAGAAGCATATTATGTGTTTGGGATTTTTATAATGTAATTGTTTAAAATTAAAGCTTATAAAATCATATTAGTGCCCAAGTAACCTATAACTGATTATTAAGACTGAATACACGGGAGTATACTAGTTAGACACCTTGTGTGTCTACCAAGTATAAATCATGTTATGTTAGGCACAAGGCCAACGGACAGGCATAAAGCCAAAAATTATGTCAGACATAAAAGTCAGTAATCATATCATGTAAGGCATAAAGCCATAAGAATAATAATATCAGACATATATTATCTACCAATGATCATTCATATAAGCAGTATTTCAAACAGAGGTACCTAATTGATATAACGATAAATCAATGCATACAAATTAGCATCAAATAATAGAAATTTACCACCTATCAATCAGAGCATCTTTATCCTCTTTAGATTTTATTGCATATGCTCTGTTGGGCTTTGTAACACCCCTTACCCGATCTATAGCATAGTGAGCAAAGTGTGCCACATTCATGCATGGAGCACCTTATCATCTTATCTTATCTTATCCATTATTAATCTTGTGTTCTTTTTTTTTTTTTCAAATGGGGAAACAGACGGAGTCTCTCCTGTTTTATTAGCATTTGGGGTATTTCACTATTTACCTATTAAAAATAATTTCCTGTTTTAAAACATCTCATATCAATATTTCAATATCTCAAGTACATATCCATTTCATATCATCAATCACTCATATAACATTTCTTGTAAAATACAAATATTTCATTTCATTAAAAAAATTCATGTACATAATTTATAATTTATTATACAAGCTCAAAATATGATTACAATCTTCCTTATATACAATGAACAAAAATGAATATACAACTGGTAACCATGGGCCCTACCAAAAATACTCTGCAGAGGTGACACTAACTCTAGTGCATTTGTAGTCCAATTCTGAGTCCTCTATCTACTGGGCTGTATCTTCAATGCCTACGCGAGAAAAAAATCCATTGCGCTAAGCATATTGCTTAGTTGTGCATTTAATAAAATAAAATGAGATAAATAAATAGAAATACATGTTTTAGATATGAAACGTCATAAATAAATGCATTTTTATAAATTTTAAGCTACTTTTATTTTATGGTGCTTTAGGAGTAATTTAGCTTTTTGGGGTTTTCTCCATTCAATTATCTCATATTAAATCTTTTTGGGCTAAATAATAATTTATCTCCATTCATTTATTAAGCTAAATAAAGAGCAATTCATGTTTCATGGATGGAGAACCATAAAATAATGTACTTTTATACTTTTGAGTCTTGGCATATTTTGTTGCTCTGTAGAAGCATATTATGTGTTTGGGATTTTTATAATGTAATTGTTTAAAATTAAAGCTTATAAAATCATATTAGTGCCCAAGTAACCTATAACTGATTATTAAGACTGAATACTGAGTATACTAGTTAGACACCTTGTGTGTCTACCAAGTATAAATCATGTTATGTTAGGCACAAGGCCAACGGACAGCATAAAGCCAAAAATTATGTCAGACATAAAAGTCAGTAATCATATCATGTAAGGCATAAAGCCATAAGAATAATAATATCAGACATATATTATCTACCAATGATCATTCATATAAGCAGTATTGCAATCTGTGGTCCCTAATTGATATACAGATCAATCAATGCATACAAATTAGCATCAAATAATAGAAATTTACCACCTATCAATCAGGAGCATCTTTATCCTCTTTAGATTTTATTGCATATGCTCTGGCTGGGGCTTTGTAACACCCCTTACCCGATCTATAGCATAGCTGAGCAAAGTGTGCCACATTCTGTACCGGAGCACCTTATCATCTTATATTATATTATCCATTTTTAATCTTTTGTTCTTTTTTTTTTTTTCAAATGGTGAAACAGAATGAGTCTCTCCTGTTTTATTAGCATTTGGGGTATTTCACTATTTACCTATTAAAAATAATTTCCTGTTTTAAAACATCTCATATCAATATTTCAATATCTCAAGTACATATCCATTTCATATCATCAATCACTCATATAACATTTCTTGTAAAATACAAATATTTCATTTCATTAAAAAAATTCATGTACATAATTTATAATTTATTATACAAGCTCAAAATATGATTACAATCTTCCTTATATACAATGAACAAAAATGAATATACAACTGGTAACCATGGGCCCTACCAAAAATACTCTGCAGAGGTGACACTAACTCTAGTGCAGATTTGTAGTCCAATTCGAGTCCTCTATCTCTTGGTCTGTATCTTCAATGCCTACGCGAGAAAAAATCCATTGCGCTAAGCATATTGCTTAGTTGTGCATTTAATAAAATAAAATGAGATAAATAAATAGAAATACATGTTTTAGATATGAAACGTCATAAATAAATGCATTTTTATAAATTTTAAGCTACTTTTATTTTATGGTGCTTTAGGAGTAATTTAGCTTTTGGGGTTTTCTCCATTCAATTATCTCATATTAAATCTTTTGGGCTAAATAATAATTTATCTCCATTCATTTATTAAGCTAAATAAAGAGCAATTCATGTTTCATGGATGGAGAACCATAAAATAATGTACTTTTATACTTTTGAGTCTTGGCATATTTTGTTGCTCAGAGAAGCATATTATGTGTTTGGGATTTTTATAATGTAATTGTTTAAAATTAAAGCTTATAAAATCATATTAGTGCCCAAGTAACCTATAATCGATTATTAAGACTGAATACACGGAGTATACTAGTTAGACACCTTGTGTGTCTACCAAGTATAAATCATGTTATGTTAGGCACAAGGCCAACGGACAGCATAAAGCCAAAAATTATGTCGACATAAAAGTCATTAATCATATCATGTAAGGCATAAAGCCATAAGAATAATAATATCGGACATATATTATCTACCAATGATCATTCATATAAGCGATTGCAATCTGTGGTCCCTAATTGATATACAGATCAATCAATGCATACAAATTAGCATCAAATAATAGAAATTTACCACCTATCAATCAGAGCATCTTTATCCTCTTTAGATTTTATTGCATATGCTCTGGTGGGCTTTGTAACACCCCTTACCCGATCTATAGCATAGATGAGCAAAGTGTGCCACAATCTGTACCGGAGCACCATATCATCTTATCATATCTTATCCATTATTAATATTGTGTTATTATTTTTTTTCAAATGGTGAAACAGTTTGAGTCTCTCCTGTTTTATTAGCATTTGGGGTATTTCACTATTTACCTATTAAAAATAATTTCCTGTTTTAAAACATCTCATATCAATATTTCAATATCTCAAGTACATATCCATTTCATATCATCAATCACTCATATAACATTTCTTGTAAAATACAAATATTTCATTTCATTAAAAATTCATGTACATAATTTATAATTTATTATACAAGCTCAAAATATGATTACAATCTTACTTATATACAATGAACAAAAATGAATATAAAACTGGTAACCATGTGCCCTACCAAAAATACTCTTCAGAGGTGACACTAACTCTAGTGCAGATTTGTAGTCCGATTCTGAGTCCTCTATCTCTGGGCTGTATCTTCAATGCCTACGCGAAAAAATCCATTGCGCTAAGCATATTGCTTAGTTGTGCATTTAATAAAATAAAATGAGATAAATAAATAGAAATACATGTTTTAGATATGAAACGTCATAAATAAATGCATTTTTATAAATTTTAAGCTACTTTTATTTTATGGTGCTTTAGGAGTAATTTAGCTTTTTGGGGTTTTCTCCATTCAATTATCTCATATTAAATCTTTTTGGGCTAAATAATAATTTATCTCCATTCATTTATTAAGCTAAATAAAGAGCAATTCATGTTTCATGGATGGAGAACCATAAAATAATGTACTTTTATACTTTTGAGTCTTGGCATATTTTGTTGCTCAGAGAAGCATATTATGTGTTTGGGATTTTTATAATGTAATTGTTTAAAATTAAAGCTTATAAAATCATATTAGTGCCCAAGTAACCTATAACTGATTATTAAGACTGAATACACGGGAGTGTACTAGTTAGACACCTTGTGTGTCTACCAAGTATAAATCATGTTATGTTAGGCACAAGGCCAACGGACAGGCATAAAGCCAAAAATTATGTCAGACATAAAAGTCAGTAATCATATCATGTAAGGCATAAAGCCATAAAAATAATCATATCAGACATATATTATCTACCAATGATCATTCATATAAGCGATGTGCAATCTGTGGTCCCTAATTGATATACTGATCAATCAATGCATACAAATTAGCATCAAATAATAGAAATTTACCACCTATCAATCAGGAGCATCTTTATCCTCTTTAGATTTTATTGCATATGCTCTGGCTGGGGCTTTGTAACACCCCTTACCCGATCTATAGCATAGCTGAGCAAAGTGTGCCACATTCTGTACCGGAGCACCTTATCATCTTATCTTATCTTATCCATTATTAATCTTGTGTTCTTTTTTTTTTTTTCAAATGGGGAAACAGACGGAGTCTCTCCTGTTTTATTAGCATTTGGGGTATTTCACTATTTACCTATTAAAAATAATTTCCTGTTTTAAAACATCTCATATCAATATTTCAATATCTCAAGTACATATCCATTTCATATCATCAATCACTCATATAACATTTCTTGTAAAATACAAATATTTCATTTCATTAAAAAAATTCATGTACATAATTTATAATTTATTATACAAGCTCAAAATATGATTACAATCTTCCTTATATACAATGAACAAAAATGAATATACAACTGGTAACCATGGGCCCTACCAAAAATACTCTGCAGAGGTGACACTAACTCTGAGCTATTTGTTCTTCAGTTCTATGGATTCCAATAGAGCTGAATCTATCTAGGTCTATTCCTGATAAGGAGGTCCTAGGTCTGATAGGTTCTGAAACTACAGATCTTCCTGAGAATGAGTTTCTGGACCTAGTCCTAGCAAAAGATATTGCTACGGTTCCATTGTTTGTTTCAATAATGGATTCCACATCTTCAGATTCTTCCTTTTTAGGAGGAATTGCTTCTTCTAAAATCCAGCTATCAGGTAAATTAACCTGTTCCCATGCTATGGACTTAGGGACCACAACTTCAAGCCCAAAAGAAACAGTAATCCTTAAAAGGCCAGAAAGCCCAACACCCTCAGATATGGGTTATGAGAAGGAAAGCGTTAGGACCCAGCAACCTAAAAGGATTATGGCCCTAACAACAGAAGAAAGCCCATTTGAAAAATGGTTTCAAATGACTTTCAAACTAGACCAACAAAAACAATTCTTAAAAGAATATAGTTGGTATCAAGATAGAGGTGGAAATAAAAATTTCCAAGACTTTATGAAATTCAGGTTAGAAATTCAAAGAAAGTCTTTCCCAGACTTTGAAGATCAGCAGTTCCTAGTCACCCTAGAATCTGCCTACAGGAATTTCATAACTCCCAAAGGTAAAACCTTGAGAGGCGTCCATCCACCATTAACAGAGATATCTTATAAGGTATCAGAAAATCAGGAATTTGAGTGTTCTCCATTCTCAAAATCAGATAAGCAGGGTAATTATGCCAACCTTAGCTTATATACCTTAGGTCAACAATTAACCAGAGTAGAAACACAACTCCAGACCTTTAAATCAAAAGAATACAGACCAGAAAAAGGAGAAACCTCTAAATCAAGTTTAGAGAAAAAGGTTTTATTTAAACCTGTTGAATCAGACAAGACCCCTATTAAGCTAGGAGGGAACTCAGAAATAGTTGATGAACTAACTAAAAGGTTAGCAGAATTAGGATTGGAAGCTAAGGATTCTAAAAAGAAAACCATAGCACCATTAACAAAATCTTTAAGTATTCAAGAAGAACTGGAAAACAGATTAAAAAATCTGAACATAGCTCCTGTAAAACAAGAGCTAGAAGAAACAGAGCCTTCTGAATCTGAAAATTCTTCTAATACAGAAGAATGGATTAACTCTCTAGAAGTCATGTTTAAAGAACCTGAACCTCAACCTCTAGAAGTTAATAGACTAGTATACCCTAAACCTAGGGCAACAGTCGAAATGAAGCCTTATTATCCTAGGCCTTCACCAATCAATCTACAATTTGAAGATACTAGTTATAACTACGTACAATTTGATGGAACTTCAATTGTAGAATGGAACATAGATGGATTATCTGAATATCAGATTAAAAATACTATCCATTTCATGACCATGTATGCGTTTGCTGCTAAATCAAGAGGAAACAGTGAGCAGCAAATAGTCCACGCAATTATATGTGGATTTACAGGCCAACTTAAAGGTTGGTGGGATTTTTCCTTAACTGAGGAAGGAAAAAGACAAATTTACGATGCTGTTAAAACAGAACAATCACCAACAGGTCAAACTCAAGTCCCAGACTGTGTGTATACCTTATTGTATACAATAGGATTACACTTCGTAGGAACCATGAGTATGTATTTAGATAGATCCCAGGAACAACTAATGAATCTTAGGTGTCCTGACCTATCCCATTTCAAATGGTATAAAGATACCTTCTTTTCCCTTATATTTGTCAGGGAAGACAATCAATATGATTTCTGGAAAGAAAAATTTCTTTCTGGTTTGCCCTCGTTATTTGCTGAACGAGTCAAAAAACAAATAAGAGATAAACATGATAATACCTTGCCATACAATCAGTATACCTTTGGTGAATTAGCATCCGAAGTAGTCACTGCAGGGTTAACACTGTGCAATGAACTAAGACTTCAGCGCCAATTACACAAAGAACGAATCACGGGTAAAAGAATACTGATGTGAACCTTCAAGTAATTGGTAACTTGAAAACCCACATTCAAGAATTAAATGAACAATATGGAAAGCACCAAATCAAGATGTATGAATTTGAATCTTTGAACCAGCACAATCAGATTGTTGTGTAATTCAAAGAAAATATCAGAAATGGAATTCTTGACCTAATTCATATGGAGAATGAATAAACCAAGAATATTATGCACATTAAACCTTGCAAGATAGAATCTCAGCAAGTTAATGAGCTTCACAAGAACAAAGGCAACAGCCAATTACTCACTAGAGGAGCAGAAACAATCTCTCATTAATATTCAAGTGTGTCCTCCACTCTCTCATTACACTTGTATTTATAGCCTCTTGGCTTCAAAGCTAAAGACAAAATATCCCTACTTTTGTAACAGCTGTAGGGAGCTTTAAGTCCAAACAAAAATTAATCTATCAAAAGACTAAAAACTCCTTACAAAAAGTAAATTTAATGCAGCAGCAAATAAGGGCATTTAAGTCCAAAAGAGAAATGGTTATAACAGATGGAATATTCCTTGAAAAAGGTGCCAGCAGATACATGTACATGGGTTGGATCTGGTGCATGCATGTCCACGGGTTATTCCATGTAATCTAATGCTCCATATGACACCTGGTCACTTCTAAGCATAATTTTCACCAAATTTAATCCTTTACATTTTTCTTCATGCCATTCCAGCTTATAATCCTTGCTCCTTATGATTTCACAAATTAAATTCTGAAGTGATTTAGCTCTAGCCCTAGTAATTGGACCTTGGATGAAATCCTTTGTTGTGGATGTAGCTTGATTCTCATCATTCCCCTCCGCTTCAAAAGGATTCGTCCTCGAATTTGTTTCTGCATCAACACAAGGAGATAAATCAGCAACATTGAAGGTGGCACTGACATTATACTCACCGGGCAGGTTTATTTTGTAAGCGTTATCATTAATTTTGGTCAGCACTTGGAAAGGTCCATCACATCTTGGTTGTAATTTTGATTTCCTTGAGAGGAAACCTTTCTTTGCGCAAGTGAACCCATACCCAATCTCCAGGTTGAAATGTGACTTTCTTCCTTCCTTTGTTGGCTTGACTAGCATATTTTTCATTGTTCTTTTCAATTTGAAGCTTGGCTTGTTCATGGATTTTCTTCACCAATTCTGCTTTTCTTTTTCCATCTAAACTAGCAAGCTCGTTCACAGGCAAAGGTAAAAGATCCAAAGGAGTTGAAGGATTGAAACCATACACAATTTCAAATGGAGAATAGTTAGTAGAAGAATGCACATTTCTATTGTATGCAAATTCAACAAGTGGAATGCAATCTTCCCATGACTTCAAATTTTGCTTAACCACAGCACGCAAAAGAGTAGTTAGTGTCCTATTTACTACTTCAGTTTGACCATCGGTTTGTGGGTGACAAGTGGTGGAAAATAACAACTTGGTGCCCAATTTTCCCCACAAAACCTTCCAAAAGTGACTAAGGAATTTAACATCCCTATCACTAACTAAACTCTTAGGTATGCCATGCAACCTAACAATATCTCTAAAAAATAAATTTGCAACATTTGTAGCATCATCAGTTTTATGGCATGGAATAAAATGTGCCATTTTTGAAAACCTGTCAACAACAACAAAAATTGAATCATGGCCTTGTTTAGACCTAGGTAATCCCAACACAAAATCCATAGACAAATGATGATAAGCACCCAAATGAACATTGCCTAAGGATGCAGACCTCTAATGGAACCCAAGGATCATCAACACCAAAACAAGTTTTCTTTGAACAAAATAAGATGCAATCTCTATGGACAAAGAAGCACCAGAATATATATTTCAAAGAGGAACAGATCAAGTGTCAACACAATAACTCAACTTGTGGGAGATTACATTGATCATCAAGTAAAATAGGCAAGTGATCAAGTTGCCTAAGTTCTAGTTCTTCCAGAAACTAGCAAGAAAGAAGACTCAAACTCTCTCCAAGGGAGGTTCTCATCTACAGCAGCAATCAAAAACTGAAGGAAGAAGATGGTATTCTCTTCCTTATAAACCTAGGGTTACAGAAACATAAGCTAAATTTGTTTAGACAAAAGTTACAAATAATTGTGCTATGTTGGCTATCCTAACAAGAATAGAAAGTGCATTAATTATAAAGACAAAAGATGGCAGCAGCATTTATTGCAAAAGGGCAAAAGGTGGCAGCAATTAATCCCTCTTTGTGGCATGAACCCTACAAACACCTAGGTGGCTGCCAAGTGGACTCCAGGGTGGCATGAGGCATGTCCAAAGTGGCTGGTGACATGGTCGATGACGTGGCAATGGAATCTGACGTGGCTGGTGACGTGGCAATGGAAGCTCCAACTTGGCACATGGTGATCCACTTAGATTCTTGGAGCAAGCAAGCTAGGTCTTCCTTATGCAGCTCCCCTCCTAAGCCGAAAATCCTTTTATGGTCCATGAGCATGCTTTGAAGTTGCTTAGCTCTCGCCCTAGTGATTGCCCCTTTGAAGGGTGGTGGTGCTCCTTGATGATCCTCATCAAATGAACCCAAGGATCACTAAAGGTAGGCAAAGGTGTATACAAACCTTGTGGCAAAACTCTAGATTTAGCCTTAGCGCACACAATGCACCTAGCACATACTCTTTCAACATCTCTTTTCATATTCGGCCAGTAAAAATGTTCCTTCAATACATCTAAAGTTTTGGCAACACCAAAATGACCCATTAATCCACCAGCATGAGACTCATTCACAAGTAATTCACGCATGGAACTCTTAGGCACACACAATCTATTTTCTCTAAACAAATATCCATCATGCCTATAAAACTTCTCAAAAGCATTCTTTTCACAAGCTGCATACACTCTAGCAAAGTCATCATCTTCAGCATATAATTCTTTCACATATTCGAATCCTAATAACTTTGCATCAAGAAGGGCAAGAAGGTTATACCTTCGAGATAAGGCATCAGCCACCACATTTTCTTTCCCATGTTTGTATTGAATCACATATGGGAAGGTCTCAAGGAACTCAACCCATTTTGCATGACGCCTACTCAACTTATTTTGCACCTTGATATGCTTCAATGACTCATGATCTGTGTGGATGACAAATTGCTTTGGCCAAAGGTAATGTTGCCATGTTTCCAAGGCACGTACCAATGCATACAACTCCTTGTCATATGTAGAATAGTTTAAAGCTGCTCCATTAAGCTTCTCACTAAAGTATGCTATTGGTCTCTTTTCCTGCATTAAAACGGCTCCAATACCTATTCCTGATGCGTCACACTCAATCTCAAAAGTTTTGCAAAAATCAGGTAAAGCCAGCACAGGAGCGGAACATAAAATCTCTTTAATTTTGTGAAAAGCATCATCTTGTTTCTGTTCCCAAACAAAATTAACATTCTTTTTGACAAGATCATTCAATGGTGCTGCAATGGTACTGAAATTCTTAATAAATCTTCTATAGAAACTAGCTAGTCCATGAAAACTACGTACTTCAGATGCAGTCTTTGGAATGGGCCAATCTCTAATAGCTCTAATTTTTTCATCATCAACTTCAACACCATTAGCACTAATGAAAAATCCTAAAAAGACAACCTTTTCCATGCAAAATGAACATTTCTTCAAGTTAGCATATAATTTTTCCTTTCTTAACACATCGAATACAGCCCTTAAATGATGCATATGTTCATTCATGCCTCTACTGTAAACCAATATATCATCAAAATAAACAACAACAAATTTTCCAATAAAAGCACGCAACACATGATTCATCAATCTCATAAAAGTGCTAGGAGCATTAGTTAGACCAAAAGGCATCACTAACCACTCATATAGTCCATGTTTTGTTTTAAATGCAGTCTTCCATTCATCACCTACTTTCATGCGAATTTGATGATATCCGCTTTTCAAGTCAATTTTGGTAAAAACACAAGCACCACAAAGTTCATCCAACATATCATCCAATCTAGGTATAGGATGGCGATACTTTACAGTGATTTTGTTGACCGCCCTACAATCCACACACATGCGCCATGTGCCATCTTTCTTTGGTACCAAAAGGACGGGTACAGCACAAGGGCTCATACTTTCTCTCACATATCCCTTAGCTAGCAATTCCTCAACTTGCCTTTGTAATTCTTTGGTTTCTTCAGGGGTATAGGCTGGACGGTTGGGAATAACTGCTCCAGGTACAAAATCAATCTGGTGCTCAATCCCTCGAATAGGTGGTAGTCCAGCTGGCATCTCCTCAGGTAGTACATCCTCATATTCCTGCAAAAGGGAGACAACAACGCTAGGCAAATTGGGGTCAAGGTCAGATGTGGATAAACAAGAGTCCTTAAACACAATTAATAACATTTGCTTGTTGGCAAACATGGCATTCCTCACATCTCTTCCTTTAGCATACAAGCTTAATTTTCTCTCCCCTCTTTCCGGACAGCTCTCCTTTTGCGCCGAAGATTCACCTTTTTCAAGCACTCTTGGAATGTTTTCTTTACTCTCTTTTCTTTCCTCACAACCACCCTTGTCTTGCTCACTCACAACATTTTCACTCAATTTCTTTTCACTCCTTCTTTTCTTCTCTGCTCTCTTTTCGGCCACTCTTGATTTTTCCTCACCCATTGCTTGCTTAAGCCTTGTTTGGTCTTCATAAATCTGTTTTGGTGTCATAGGTGCCAAAATGATTTTCCTTCCATTCATTTCAAAAGAATACCTATTTTTATACCCATCGTGGATCACCTTTCTATCAAATTGCCATGGTCGGCCAAGTAATAAATGGCCAGCTTGCATTGGAACCACGTCACACATAACCTCATCTTGATACTTTCCTATTGCAAAGGAAATCAATACTCGTTTTGTTACTTTCACCTCACCACATTCATTCAACCACTGCAATTTATAGGGTCTAGGGTGTTTCGAAGTCCTCAACCTTAATCTCTGCACCAAAATAGTACTAGCAACATTGGCACAACTTCCCCCATCAATGATGACACTACAAGCTTTGTCTTGGATAAGACACCTTGTATGAAAAATTGTTTCTCTTTGCAATTCATCACCAACATCCTCCTTTACTTGAGTATTTAATGCTCTCATAATCACTAGAGCACTTCCTTCAGCAGCATATTCTACCTCTGCATCCTCCTCCCCTGAAGATGTGGAATCACTCACAATTTCCTCCTCTGTTTCTATCTCACCATTTTCTCTCATGACCATGACTCTCTTGTTAGGGCATTGAGAAGCTATGTGTCCACTGCCCAAACACCTAAAACACTTCACGTCTCTATTTCGGGTAGTAGTTGCAACCTCCTTTCCTTTACTTTCTGCAAATTTCTTCTCCGCCTTCTTTTCCTTATCCTCATTTTTCTTATAGTTGCTAAAAGCCTTTTCCCTATCCTCCTTCTTCCAGTTAGACTTCCAAGATGAAGAAGTACCTGCATTTCCTCCAAATTTTGACTTGCTTTTAAGTTGCCTTTCTACCTTCATAGCCATGTGGACCATATCCTCCAACTCAACATAGTGATGTAACTCAACAATATGAGCAATCTCCTTGTTTAGCCCATTCAAGAATCTAGCCATGGTGGCTTCTCTATCCTCCTCCACATTTGCTCTAATCATAGCAATTTCCATTTCTTTATGATAATCTTCAACACTTTTAGAACCTTGACTCAATCTTTGTAACCTCTGATGTAGCTCTCTATAGTAATGACTAGGAACAAATCTCTTCCTCATTATAGTTTTCATCTCACCCCAGGTTGCAATTGATTGCTCATAATTTCTCCTTCTACTAATCAACACTTGATCCCACCATACCAAAGCATAATCAGTAAATTCTACTGCTGCTAACTTTACTTTCTTTTCCTCTGAATAGTGATGACAATCAAACACAGCTTCTACCTTCCTTTCCCATTCAAGATACACATCCGGATCATTTTTCCCTTGGAAAGAAGGGATGCTCATTTTAATACTTTTGATATTGTCATCTACCCTATTCCTCTCTCTTTCCTCTCTTCTTATCCTCCTATCCCCATTCCTCCTATCTTCAGCTCTTCTCTCATATCTACCCCTCCTAGGTCTTTCAACCTCAAAATCATAGTTATCAACCTCAACTTCATCAGATTCAACTACTGGAGGTACAAGATCCCTCCAATTTGGCCTTCTCTCATTTTGCCTATCTCTTTGCTCCAATCTTTCCAACCTATCTATGATTTCATTGCACACAACATTCATTCTTTCAAATTGTTGTCTGACAGCCTGCATGTAGAATGGATTTTCACCTTCCCCCTCACTACCATCACCCTTTCTAGACATGTTTTCAGACCTGCAAGAAAATGGTTAGTGTAAAGAAAACACCTCACTCGCTCCCTTACGTGTTTACACTCAACAGAGGACACTCCACTCGTGTAACTCAACAAGGCTTTTTCCCTCTTATGAACTCACCACTCTGTGCCTTTTACCTCTCTTGGCTATGTCCACAAGTTCTTATCAAACTCAAGTAACTCAAACCAAGACTGTACCCACAAAAATTTAACACACAATAAAATTCTTGAATGTGACGGATCAAAACGAGCAATCAAGAAAACAATAATGTGATTCAAGAAGTCAAGAAAAGAAAAGCTCAAGTATGGAAATGTAATGCAATAGGAATCAAGAAAGAAGACACCAAAATAAAAGAGCAGTAAGCTGGAAAAGAGACAACCTAAAGTAGAGATATTAAGCTTAAATATCCAAGTTTGCCACCAACTTATCACAATTACCAGCAGTTCACACAATACACCAAGAATTGCATAAATTTAGGATCACCAAGCAAATGAGTGTATTTTGATCTGAAATTGAGTAGGAAAATGCAACCCAATACTGACTAATTGCTGCAAGAATTTCACGCTTTTCTTGACAGACTTACTATGTAAATCAAATATAATCGTGTCTGCCCCAAATTTTTTGTTCCCCACACAAACGATTAAATTTTGAGCTGAAATTTAATTTGAGAATAGCTCAAATGTGGCACAAATGGCCTGTAAATTTTCAGGAATTTCAGGGCTGATTTGCTATGTGAACTTAATTTGATCGGGTCTGCCGCAAAATTTTGGTTCCCCACACAAACGGATGAATTTTAAGCTGAAATTTAATTTGGGAACTACTGATATGGGGTATAAACACTTGGTAAATTTTCAGAAATTTCTGGGTATATTTCCTATGTGAACTTATTTTGATCGATTCTGCCGCAAAATTTTGGTTCCCCACACAAACGGATGAATTTAAAGCTGAAATTTAATATGGGAACTACTGATATGGGGTATAAACACCTTGTAAATTTTCATGAATTTCTGGGTCTATTTGCTATGTGAACATAATTTGATTGGGTCTGCCGCAAAATATTGGTTCAGCAGGCAAACGATATCAAACAACCCCCAAAATTTACACCCAACGTCTTAAACACACCCAAATAATGCTGGTGCAGTTTCAGGCCAAATTGGTAAGCCGAACTCAATGAACCAGATAATCTCTCATGCTTAATATCAAAATGAAGGAAGCAAAATGGATGGCTAGAATAATCGCTTTAGCTTGATTAACCCAAAACCCTAAGACAAACCCAACAAAACAAATTTTTAAACAAACAGGTCCAACTAAACCCCAAGAGCCAAACAGCAAATATGAAGAAGGTAAGAAACACAAAGAATAAAAAGCAAATAGATAATCTACCTTGTTTGGATGTCCCTTTGCTCTGATACCAAAACTGATGTGAACCTTCAAGTAATTGGTAACTTGAAAACCCACATTCAAGAATTGAATGAACAATATGGAAAGCACCAAATCAAGATGTATGAATTTGAATCTTTGAACCAGCACAATCAGATTGTTGTGTAATTCAAAGAAAATATCAGAAATGGAATTCTTGACCTAATTCATATGGAGAATGAATAAACCAAGAATATTATGCACATTAAACCTTGCAAGATAGAATCTCAGCAAGTTAATGAGCTTCACAAGAACAAAGGCAACAGCCAATTACTCACTAGAGGAGCAGAAACAATCTCTCATTAATATTCAAGTGTGTCCTCCACTCTCTCATTACACTTGTATTTATAGCCTCTTGGCTTCAAAGCTAAAGACAAAAATATCCCTACTTTTGTAACAGCTGTAGGGAGCTTTAAGTCCAAACAAAAATTAATCTATCAAAAGACTAAAAACTCCTTACAAAAAGTAAATTTAATGCAGCAGCAAATAAGGGCATTTAAGTCCAAAAGAGAAATGGTTATAACAGATGGAATATTCCTTGAAAAAGGTGCCAGCAGATACATGTACATGGGTTGGATCTGGTGCATGCATGTCCACGGGTTATTCCATGTAATCTAATGCTCCATATGACACCTGGTCACTTCTAAGCATAATTTTCACCAAATTTAATCCTTTACATTTTTCTTCATGCCATTCCAGCTTATAATCCTTGCTCCTTATGATTTCACAAATTAAATTCTGAAGTGATTTAGCTCTAGCCCTAGTAATTGGACCTTGGATGAAATCCTTTGTTGTGGATGTAGCTTGATTCTCATCAAATACTCGGTGATTTCTGTGAACAGTATGGTTTACCACCAGTAACTTTTCCTTATAAAGGCAAAGTTAAAAAACTGGGGAGAGAGAGTAAGAGAAAAAGGTTTAAAAAACACAGAACCTTTTACCCTCGAAAAGAAAAACGGTTTAAACAACCAGTTAAAAGTAAACCTGTCACCTCTTCTAAAAAGAAGAAAAGAATAATAAAAGAGACTAATATAGTCTGTTACAAATGTGGAAAAACTGGTCACTACGCTAACAAGTGTAGAGTCAAACAACAAATTCAAGCCTTAGAAATTAATGACAATCTTAAAGATTCATTAATTAAAATCCTCTTAAATGAGTCTGATTCAGAAAAAGATTTAGAAGTCAATGCGTTAGATTATACTTCTGAAGAATCTTCTACTGAGTTAGAACCAGAACAAGATCAAATCTGTGATGGAAAATGTGATTATTACAAATCACTTTGTACCTTAAATGGTTTATGTGTCTTAACAAAAGAACAAAACTTGATGTTAGATCTTATAGATAAGATAGAAGATCAAGGAGAAAAAAGAGAAAAATTAGAAGAATATTTAAACTTAGTTAAGGATAAAAGTCCTTTAGAAAGAAAGATAGAAGAAAGAACAAATCCATATGAACTTAAAGAAGTTATGGAAAGAATAAAAAAAGCTAAAATGCCAAGAGAACCAACTCTAAAAGAGTTAAGACAAGAAGTAAATTCGATTAAATTCGAAGTACAATTTTTGAAAGAAAAAATAGTCTTGCTAGAAGCAAAACAAGAATTTCCCTTAATAGTGGAAACAACAGAAAAAGAAGTAGAAAAACAGGAACCAGTAGAAATAAACAGTCTTCAGTATGTCAATCGTATAGATAGAGTAATCACCCATAAGTGGCATACTAAAGTCACAATCATTGTTCAAAAGGAGTACTTATTTAGTACTATAGCCTTAATAGACTCAGGCGCAGATTTATGCTGCATAGATGAAGGACTTGTACCTTCAAAATACTTCTCTAAAACAGTCGAAGAATTACATACAGCAGATAGTTCTAAAATGGACATTAAATACAAATTATCTGATACGGTAGTTTGTAATCAAGGAATATGTTTTGAAATACCATTTATAATGGTAAAAGGATTATCTCATCCAGTAATCCTAGGGAACCCATTCCTTCACATGTTATACCCAATTAAGTCAATTACTGAAAAGGGAATAACAACAGAAATAGAGGGGAGAGAGATTATTTTTGAATTTATCTCTTTACCCATTGAGAGAGAAATTGATGTACTTAAAAGTAACATCAAAAGGAAAGAAAAATTTATTTATTCTCTTAAAAGAGAAGTTGATTACAAAACAATACAACAAAAGGTTAATGAACCTTTAATACAAGAAAAAATAAAACAACTTCAAAATGAGATGGCTAATAGCATCTGTGCAGAAGTACCTAATGCCTTCTGGGCTAGAAAAAGCCATGTGGTTAATCTACCATATGAGCCTGATTTTGAAGAAAGATTGATTCCTACGAAGGCCCGGCCCATTGCCATGGGACCAAGACATTTGGAGATCTGTAAAAAAGAAATTGCTGACCTCGAGTCAAAAGGGCTAATTAGAAAAAGTCAAAGCCCATGGAGTTGCCCAGCATTTTATGTTGAAAATGCCGCTGAACTAGAAAGAGGAGTACCTAGATTGGTAATCAATTATAAGCCTTTAAATAAGGCCCTAAGATGGATAAGATATCCATTGCCTAATAAAAGAGATCTATTAAATAGACTCTTTGAGGCCCAAATCTTTTCAAAATTCTATATGAAGTCTGGATATTGGCAAATCCAGATAGCTGAAACAGATAGGTATAAAACTACCTTTACTGTACCATTTGGACATTACGAATGGAACATAATGCCCTTTGGGCTTAAAAATGCCCCTTCAGAATTTCAAAAAATTATGAATGAAATATTCAATGCTTATTCAGCATTCTCAATTGTTTACATTGATGATGTCCTTATTTTCTCCAGGACAATTGATCAACATTTCAAACACTTAAATGTGTTTATGAAAATTGTCAAAAGAAATGGCTTGGTAGTCTCGGCCAGAAAGATTAAACTCTTTCAGACTAATATTAGATTTTTAGGACATAATATAAAACAAGGATCAATTATCCCTATTGATCGAGCCATTGAATTTGCCAGTAAATTTCCTGATGAAATAAAAGAAAAAACCCAGCTTCAAAGGTTTTTAGGAAGCCTAAATTATGTCTCAGACTTCTATAAAGACCTGGCCCATGATGCAAAGCCTTTATTCCAAAGACTTAAAAAGAATCCAAGCCCATGGACCAAAAAACATACTTTATCTGTTAAACGGATAAAACAAAGGGTTAAGACCCTTCCTTGTCTGGCAATACCTCATCCATCTGCCTTAAAGGTAGTGGAAACTGACGCATCTGACATCGGGTATGGAGGCATCTTAAAACAAAAACTAGATGACAAAGAAACCCTAGTCAGATTTACCAGTGGTATTTGGACAGGACCTAGAGTTAATTACTCTACGGTTAAAAAAGAGATCTTATCTATAGTTCTCTGTGTACAAAAGTTCGAATCTGATTTATTAAATCAGAAATTCCTTATAAGGGTTGATTGTAAAAGTGCAAAAGAAATATTACTGAAAGATGTTAAAAACATCGCATCTAAACAGATATTTGCAAGATGGCAGGCTATTTTGTCTGTATTTGATTTCGATATTGAGTTTATTAAAGGAGAAACTAACTCATTACCTGATTTCTTGACACGTGAATTCCTTACAGGACATGAGTTCAAAAGCCTCAGTAACTCCGTCAAAACGGACTCACGAGGTATCTCCACCTCCGTCTAAAATGATGGACAAACTCAGAAACGACGCTTATGCTATCAGTGTCGAAGCTAATAATGCTAAGGAGGTTAATTACCCCTACATTCCAATCGCCATCGTTTCCTTATGCCCATTGACAGGAAACACAAGGATTTGAAACCTTATGAGGTGGCAAATTTCTATACAGAACATCATACAGTGAATCCTTATTTACCAAAGGACTACACTTATTATCAAACTATCCTAGCAGAGACCGACTCAGTGGTCTTCTCACCTACAGAAAGGTCCGCTAATGAGTGGGCTTTCAGCAAGTTTATCATCAAAAGGGTTATTACCTACGATGATTGGGGAGATTCACTCTTTAAACAAAGAGAGTTGAATTTCGTAAACCTGTACTTTAATTATTTTGATTACATGATTGCTCGACTGGTGCCTTAATTTATGAAAATAGGCAGAAAAAGTTTAGCTGGTTCATACAATTCCAGTTAGACAAAGAATCATGGGAATTTCCCTCATGGTTCTATGAATGGTTCTTTAACTGGGGATTATATCCCATTTCTTTACCTAATAAGGTTCGGGCTGTTTATGAACAGTTTACCGATTCAAATAAATCCTTAAAGGATTCAAGATTACTATTTACTATCCTTTACAAAATACCATGGATAGTCAGATGGGATTATATTATCTCAAGAAAAAAGATGAAAAGGTTCAGTGAATTCTCTCGAACACGCAC
The DNA here is from genome assembly GCF_030052815.1 of Hevea brasiliensis. Lineage (NCBI taxonomy): Eukaryota > Viridiplantae > Streptophyta > Magnoliopsida > Malpighiales > Euphorbiaceae > Hevea > Hevea brasiliensis. The sequence continues at coordinate 39,674,343 of NC_079502.1, read as the reverse complement.
TCGTTAACCGTAAGAGTCCTAATCAAATGGTGGGATAAGTGTGACTTTTTGAGCCACCCTCGCCTATTCCTCCAAAGGACTAATCACTCTGGCTAAAAAGCCATCATCGCCAAGTCCATCGGTCTCTTCAGATCGCCGATCTTTTCAAAGACCTACTCAAATCAGTGCCGAAAGAAGAATTGCGCCGACAACTTTTCAGCGCACTACAAGAAGAAGACAAAGAAGCCAGCTCAAAAGCATCCACTTCAAAAGCAAAAGATGCTGCTGAGTGCTCCAAGTCTCACAAAAAGGACGATAGCGACAGCGACACTGATATGGAAGGACAGTATTGGGACGACAGCCAGGACCCATATGCACTATAAAAAGTCAAAAGATTCTTGCCAGCACTAAAGAAAGCCACTACCAACTCCACCTTATCTTGTCTGCCACTTAAAAGTGATGCATGCCATGACATCAGAAGATTCCTTCTAAAGACTATAAGAAGGCCTCTCGACTTGCTTAACAAGCAGAATGTAACTTAGGCAATAAGTTGTAATATAGAGTGTTCTCTAAGTTTTCAATTTGTTTTCTCTGCTTTGCTACTGTTTTGTTCAAAGTGTTCTTACGTGTACTGTTTTTATCAATAAAGAGTTTATGAATTTCTCTTCTACTTCTGATATTCGATCTTCATTAAACAAAGTAGGAAAAGAACTAGATGTTTTAATAGATCAAGCTAAAGAACTAAACAAAGAACTAGAGTTTAAATCCCGTAACATTGAGGACCTGCTTGGTCAACCATCTGGTAAGTTTGACTATAGAGTCTACTATTCACCTCCACCTTCAGCAAGCATTCCTTCATCCTCCATTAAACCCACTGGTTGGAATAACACTGTAAGTATTACTGTTCATACTGTTACTATTTAAATATTTGTTTTATTGGAAGCACTGTAAGCATCATAATTGTTTAAGTATGCTCTGTACTTGCCCTTAAAGGGATCCTGTACATCAGAAACTGTTCACGTTTACTATTTATGTCCACATATATTAATTGTCTTTTATTTTATTTATGTACTCTTGACTTGACTAATAGACGTGAAGTAGAACTGTTTAGACAAGCTTTAATAGAAAACGGAACTAATCTATTTAATGAGCATGTTGAAACTCATAATGAATTGTGTGATTGTAGAGAGCATCAACGTTTGTTAAATTTGTTTAATATTATAATTAGATTTTTAGATTTTTTACTTAATAATAATAATTTTTAAGACTCTTCTTCTCCTAAGCAAGTAAGTGGTATATCGGCTGGAAACTACTAACCGCTTTAGCCCTTCACTGTTGGAAGGTAGAGCGACCTGTAGCTACAACGCCACGTACTACTGAAATAATATTGTATGTATAATCCTGAGAGTCCAGTATATAGAAATAGGTTTGAATATAATCAATATCATAAAGAATCTAGAGTGTCTAAAAGTAATTTAGAAATAGTAATAGGAGTTGTTTGTCTAGCTATAATACTAGGAATATTAATTTTCTGTTTAAAAAGAAAGTTTTAAAAGCGATCCTTGCGTCTAAGTATTAATTTTCTGAGTCCTCTATCTACTGTGCTGTATCTTCAATGCCTACGGGAGAAAAAAATCCATTGCGCTAAGCATATTGCTTAGTTGTGCATTTAATAAAATAAAATGAGATAAATAAATAGAAATACATGTTTTAGATATGAAACGTCATAAATAAATGCATTTTTATAAATTTTAAGCTACTTTTATTTTATGGTGCTTTAGGAGTAATTTAGCTTTTTTGGGTTTTCTCCATTCAATTATCTCATATTAAATCTTTTTGGGCTAAATAATAATTTATCTCCATTCATTTATTAAGCTAAATAAAGAGCAATTCATGTTTCATGGATGGAGAACCATAAAATAATGTACTTTTATACTTTTGAGTCTTGGCATATTTTGTTGCTCTGTAGAAGCATATTATGTGTTTGGGATTTTTATAATGTAATTGTTTAAAATTAAAGCTTATAAAATCATATTAGTGCCCAAGTAACCTATAACTGATTATTAAGACTGAATACACGGGAGTATACTAGTTAGACACCTTGTGTGTCTACCAAGTATAAATCATGTTATGTTAGGCACAAGGCCAACGGACAGGCATAAAGCCAAAAATTATGTCAGACATAAAAGTCAGTAATCATATCATGTAAGGCATAAAGCCATAAGAATAATCATATCAGACATATATTATCTACCAATGATCATTCATATAAGCAGTATTGCAATCTGTGGTCCCTAATTGATATACAGATCAATCAATGCATACAAATTAGCATCAAATAATAGAAATTTACCACCTATCAATCAGGAGCATCTTTATCCTCTTTAGATTTTATTGCATATGCTCGTCAGGGCTTTGTAACACCCTTACCCGATCTATAGCATAGTGAGCAAAGTGTGCCACATTCTGTACCGGAGCACCTTATCATCTTATCTTATCTTATCCATTATTAATCTTGTGTTCTTTTTTTTTTTTTCAAATGGGGAAACAGACGGAGTCTCTCCTGTTTTATTAGCATTTGGGGTATTTCACTATTTACCTATTAAAAATAATTTCCTGTTTTAAAACATCTCATATCAATATTTCAATATCTCAAGTACATATCCATTTCATATCATCAATCACTCATATAACATTTCTTGTAAAATACAAATATTTCATTTCATTAAAAAAATTCATGTACATAATTTATAATTTATTATACAAGCTCAAAATATGATTACAATCTTCCTTATATACAATGAACAAAAATGAATATACAACTGGTAACCATGGGCCCTACCAAAAATACTCTGCAGAGGTGACACTAACTCTAGTGCAGATTTGTAGTCCAATTCTGAGTCCTCTATCTACTGGGCTGTATCTTCAATGCCTACGCGAGAAAATCCATTGCGCTAAGCATATTGCTTAGTTGTGCATTTAATAAAATAAAATGAGATAAATAAATAGAAATACATGTTTTAGATATGAAACGTCATAAATAAATGCATTTTTATAAATTTTAAGCTACTTTTATTTTATGGTGCTTTAGGAGTAATTTAGCTTTTTTGGTTTTCTCCATTCAATTATCTCATATTAAATCTTTTTGGGCTAAATAATAATTTATCTCCATTCATTTATTAAGCTAAATAAAGAGCAATTCATGTTTCATGGATGGAGAACCATAAAATAATGTACTTTTATACTTTTGAGTCTTGGCATATTTTGTTGCTCTGTAGAAGCAAATTATGTGTTTGGGATTTTTATAATGTAATTGTTTAAAATTAAAGCTTATAAAATCATATTAGTGCCCAAGTAACCTATAACTGATTATTAAGACTGAATACACGGGAGTATACTAGTTAGACACCTTGTGTGTCTACCAAGTATAAATCATGTTATGTTAGGCACAAGGCCAACGGACAGGCATAAAGCCAAAAATTATGTCAGACATAAAAGTCAGTAATCATATCATGTAAGGCATAAAGCCATAAGAATAATCATATCAGACATATATTATCTACCAATGATCATTCATATAAGCAGTATTGCAATCTGTGGTCCCTAATTGATATACAGATCAATCAATGCATACAAATTAGCATCAAATAATAGAAATTTACCACCTATCAATCAGGAGCATCTTTATCCTCTTTAGATTTTATTGCATATGCTCTGGCTGGGGCTTTGTAACACCCCTTACCCGATCTATAGCATAGCTGAGCAAAGTGTGCCACATTCTGTACCGGAGCACCTTATCATCTTATCTTATCTTATCCATTATTAATCTTGTGTTCTTTTTTTTTTTTTCAAATGGGGAAACAGACGGAGTCTCTCCTGTTTTATTAGCATTTGGGGTATTTCACTATTTACCTATTAAAAATAATTTCTGTTTTAAAACATCTCATATCAATATTTCAATATCTCAAGTACATATCCATTTCATATCATCAATCACTCATATAACATTTCTTGTAAAATACAAATATTTCATTTCATTAAAAATTCATGTACATAATTTATAATTTATTATACAAGCTCAAAATATGATTACAATCTTCCTTATATACAATGAACAAAAATGAATATACAACTGGTAACCATGGGCCCTACCAAAAATACTCTGCAGAGGTGACACTAACTCTAGTGCAGATTTGTAGTCCAATTCTGAGTCCTCTATCTACTGGGCTGTATCTTCAATGCCTACGCGAGAAAAAAATCCATTGCGCTAAGCATATTGCTTAGTTGTGCATTTAATAAAATAAAATGAGATAAATAAATAGAAATACATGTTTTAGATATGAAACGTCATAAATAAATGCATTTTTATAAATTTTAAGCTACTTTTATTTTATGGTGCTTTAGGAGTAATTTAGCTTTTTTGGGTTTTCTCCATTCAATTATCTCATATTAAATCTTTTTGGGCTAAATAATAATTTATCTCCATTCATTTATTAAGCTAAATAAAGAGCAATTCATGTTTCATGGATGGAGAACCATAAAATAATGTACTTTTATACTTTTGAGTCTTGGCATATTTTGTTGCTCTGTAGAAGCAAATTATGTGTTTGGGATTTTTATAATGTAATTGTTTAAAATTAAAGCTTATAAAATCATATTAGTGCCCAAGTAACCTATAACTGATTATTAAGACTGAATACACGGGAGTATACTAGTTAGACACCTTGTGTGTCTACCAAGTATAAATCATGTTATGTTAGGCACAAGGCCAACGGACAGGCATAAAGCCAAAAATTATGTCAGACATAAAAGTCAGTAATCATATCATGTAAGGCATAAAGCCATAAGAATAATCATATCAGACATATATTATCTACCAATGATCATTCATATAAGCAGTATTGCAATCTGTGGTCCCTAATTGATATACAGATCAATCAATGCATACAAATTAGCATCAAATAATAGAAATTTACCACCTATCAATCAGAGCATCTTTATCCTCTTTAGATTTTATTGCATATGCTCTGGTCAGCTTTGTAACACCCCTTACCCGATCTATAGCATAGTGAGCAAAGTGTGCCACATTCTGCACTGAGCACCTTATCATCTTATCTTATCTTATCCATTATTAATCTTGTGTTCTTTTTTTTTTCAAATGGGGAAACAGATGAGTCTCTCCTGCTTTATTAGCATTTGGGGTATTTCACTATTTACCTATTAAAAATAATTTCTGTTTTAAAACATCTCATATCAATATTTCAATATCTCAAGTACATATCCATTTCATATCATCAATCACTCATATAACATTTCTTGTAAAATACAAATATTTCATTTCATTAAAAAAATTCATGTACATAATTTATAATTTATTATACAAGCTCAAAATATGATTACAATCTTCCTTATATACAATGAACAAAAATGAATATACAACTGGTAACCATGGGCCCTACCAAAAATACTCTGCAGAGGTGACACTAACTCTAGTGCAGATTTGTAGTCCAATTCTGAGTCCTCTATCTACTGGGCTGTATCTTCAATGCCTACGCGAGAAAAAAATCCATTGCGCTAAGCATATTGCTTAGTTGTGCATTTAATAAAATAAAATGAGATAAATAAATAGAAATACATGTTTTAGATATGAAACGTCATAAATAAATGCATTTTTATAAATTTTAAGCTACTTTTATTTTATGGTGCTTTAGGAGTAATTTAGCTTTTTTGGGTTTTCTCCATTCAATTATCTCATATTAAATCTTTTTGGGCTAAATAATAATTTATCTCCATTCATTTATTAAGCTAAATAAAGAGCAATTCATGTTTCATGGATGGAGAACCATAAAATAATGTACTTTTATACTTTTGAGTCTTGGCATATTTTGTTGCTCTGTAGAAGCATATTATGTGTTTGGGATTTTTATAATGTAATTGTTTAAAATTAAAGCTTATAAAATCATATTAGTGCCCAAGTAACCTATAACTGATTATTAAGACTGAATACACGGGAGTATACTAGTTAAACACCTTGTGTGTCTACCAAGTATAAATCATGTTATGTTAGGCACAAGGCCAACGGACAGGCATAAAGCCAAAAATTATGTCAGACATAAAAGTCAATAATCATATCATGTAAGGCATAAAGCCATAAGAATAATCATATCAGACATATATTATCTACCAATGATCATTCATATAAGCAGTATTGCAATCTGTGGTCCCTAATTGATATACCAATCGATCCAATTTCTACAAATAAGTCTAGGCATACATTGGGTAATTTAGTGTCATTATGTTATTTTATGTACTATTCATAGGCACTATTCATTGTGCATATCATGGTCATTCCATTTGTGATGGGAACATAGGTCCCAATCTCATTTTCAAATGAGTTATGTGGTTAACAAATCATTTTGGTTAATTTCATTTCATATAACAAGTTATTTCATGAACCTTTCTCAAGGTCCAAATTTGGTATTGCAACTTGTCCTAACAAACTGGCTATGATGCAAAGTCTGTTAGATCACACTTCCTTCATGGAATTTGTTCCTCTATGTCTTATCTTTATTTTACTTTTTGAATCATATCATTTGCAGTTTTAGAACTCATGTTATGGTCAATTTTCCAAGACTGGTCTATTGACTCATTATTGTTATAGAACTAGGCAGATTTTGGAATCCCAAATTTGTCCAGCCATTTGGACATGTTACAATCATATTTAGGCGTAATGTTCTTCATATGAGTTATTCCCATATGTCTTAGGGTCACACAGATTCAAGAATCACTAAGTTTCACGTTGTGTAAGGTGAGTTATGGCTAATTAACTGACCTAGACTCATGAACCTTGTACATTCAGGATTTCAGGTTTAGGTCAGTGTCTATAATTCCCATTTTAGGGTCCTTACTCTCACAATTTGAGTAAGGTTCCTAAACCAAAGTTGGAGTCCTATTTCTTAAGTTTCCAGAACAGTTTGGCTCATCCTAATTGGAGTTTTCTAGTCGGAGTTATGATTTAACTACTATCCAGGGGTGAAATGGAATTTTGGTTCAAGTTTAAGAAATCTAGGATTGGAATTACTGACTTATCCTAGCAAATTGTCCAAGTTCCATTAGGTTCTTGGTTCTGTTCAAAACACTAAAATTGTAGTTCTAGGTCTTATGGAGGTTTTGGCTTTGGATTCATTGCATTTTTAGTTTTGTGGATAGAGTTATGGCATTTTTGCCAAAACTGGTCAAGTATGATCATTGCCCAGAATTTCAGGTCAGGTTTTGGTTTTGGTCAGATTTGCTGACCCAAATTGGACTAGCAAATTGGTTGAGTTAGGGACATAATTTGTAACACCCCTATTTGTATAGCCTGGTATATGTTACTGTTTCGGTGATCAATGTCGGTCCGGACAAGTTAGAGAAGTAGAACCACGTCTAAGATACCTAGATAAGCCCTGAACACAAATAATTTGTAATTGTCAAATAGTTAAGTATAAAGAAGAAAAACAAAGTACAAAAAGTTAAATGAGCCGGGAGTCACAGCGATAGGTGACCTTCTCGGGAATGACTGCGAGGTCAGTCTAAACTCAAATTTCGAATCGTAAAATGTGATGAAGTGGTCCTTAGGACTATTGCGAACATAGTGAAAAAGGGAAAATCACGAAAAAGAATTGTTAAGTAGGTCAAATAATTAGGTCAGGGATCCAGAAGAAATATCAAATAACTTGCAAACCGGATTGAACCGGCAAGGGGAAATTTAGTCAATTCACCCCTAGAACTGACTCCTGACCTAACTGTCTAATAAAATCAGAGAAAAGAAAATTTCAGAATCAGAAATTAAATTAAAAAACTAATAAAAAATAAATGAAAAAAGAAAAAAAGAAAAAGTGTTATTACATCACTTAGATGACATCATGGATGATGTCAAATTTGATTTAATTTTCCTACAAATTTGGACTAAGTCAAATAGCTAATTTAAAGACATATGACATAAAAAAAAAAAAAAAAGGAAAATTTCACTTTTTCTTCTTCCATTTTTAGTCACCCCATCTCCTTTCTCTCTCTCTTCTCTCTCTTTTCCACCATAGCCATGATTTTTCAAGCTTTGAAAGCTTGAATCTATTATATAAATCCTAGTAAAAACCCTTTGAAGACTCTTAATTAGGCTTCGGTAAGAAGTTGGAAGGAAAGAAAGTGAAGAAATTAGAGAAGAATTGGAAGATTAAAAAGCTCTAATTGAGGTAAGTGATTGAATTTGAAAATCTTAGTTTAATTGTTGTATATGTAGCTCACTTAACTTAGAAATTGTGAAAAATCAAAACAAAACAATTGTTGGGAGAGTAACATGGAATTTCGTCCAGCTAGAGTTAGGGTTTGATATGAATGAGTTTGATGGTTTTGAATGGTTATTTGAGGTGAATTAGGTGTGTAGATTATGAATGTACACTTTGAAATGCATTAGATTGAACTTATGTGTAGCTAGAGTTTTGAGCATGTGAATAATTGAAGAAAAATTTGAGAATTGGCCAAATGATGTAGTTGACCTTATATGAATCAATTATTAGATTTATTGTGAAATAAGATACTGAAACACTATAAATTGTGTGTTTCAACTAAAAAAGACCTGAAAAAGGATAGGGCAAACTGAGTCAAGGCCTAGAGGTGACTCATATCAGGTTTGTGCACAATAAACTTTAATTTATCGTTTTCTAATTGAAAATTTATTTAGTTATGCATTGTGAATTAGTTGTGCTAATTATGGTTTTGAGAAATGCTGTGTTGCCATTTTATGAATGGGAATTTGAATTGGAAATTGATTTGTATTTTGCGTGAAATGTTTGAATAACTTGATTTAAATTGTTTTTGATTCACACTTGGCATAGCAATATCACTATGTTCCTCCTCCATTTATGGGGTGAGTTTGACTATATTCGTCCTCTCTGGCTTACTAGTCTAAGGTGAGTTTAGATGAGTACTCATTAGCTAGCTAGCCACCTCCCTCATTGATTTCGATTAGTGGGGTGAGTTTGCCTTGTCATGATGTACACACGGCATATTCAGAAATTTTGTGTCATGGCCTGAGTTGTGTTATTGATTGGAACATTGAATTTATTAAATTCTTTGATCAAATTGTGTTATATTAAGCTTTGAAAATTGTGAAATATTTAAATTGTGATTTGTTATAAAGGTGATTTGAAAAATTGTAAAAAGTAATTGTGAAATATTTGAACTGTGAATTGATAATAAATGTTTTATATTTTGCATTCTTCATTTTATTGTGCACCACTAAGTATTTTTATACTCAGCGATAGTTTTCTTTGCTGTCGCAGATAGAGACAAGATAAAAGTAGTAGAGTGAGCTACTGATTATTGGGACTACACGGAGCTTTTGTACGAGTATTTAGTTATACCCTTGTAGCTTATTTTGATGTAAATAGTTTAGTGTCATATGTGATAATGTAAAATTGAGCAGTTGTACATCAAAGTTGTAATAATATTATTTTTTATTTTTCTTTTATAAAATAAGATTTGTGTATGTAAATTTAATTTAATGCAATGTTTATGAATTATCGAATTGTTTTGAACAATTTTTAAGTTGTGAAATTTGAGTTGAAATTTGGTTGAATTGAATTGATTGTAATGAATGAGGATATGAAAATGAATGTATTGGAGTTGTGGTTGTTTTGAAAACATTAGAAGTGTTTTTTTAGGTGTTTGAAGAACTGTTTTTCCCAAATATAGACGGCACTCTGCCAAAAATTTTCCAAAATTTGCTTAAAAATAAAAAAATGTACAAAAATTTTAACTAGTATTTAAACTTCAACTAAAAGTTTTTAATTCCTATTGAAAGAGCTCACCACTTTCAAAAGGTAAGTAAATTGTTTTAAAATCCCTTGTAGTATATTTAATGGGTTACCAGTGGCTAAATCTGATAATTCATTAGATGTACTACTGGAATCTTGTTACATCTTCTTGCAGTAGGGTGTGACATAATTTTGCTCTATGTTCTTCATATGAAATGTTCTCCTATGTCTAAGCTTTTTATAGGTTAAAAGATCAGCTCAATTGGAGCTTCCTATAGTGAGTTATGCTCATTTGAACATTTACTATTCATTTGGTCATTTTTCCAGGTTCAGAATTTGGTCACCCGGATTCAAGCTAATTTTAGGCCATCTTCTGGGCAGATTCTGGGTAGGGTCTCTTCATGAAAATTGTGGAATTATGTCTTACGTTTCATCTCCAATTAGTCTCACACCAAGTAGAGCAATGTAGCTCTACTTATGGCTACCTAATCATGCTGGACTCAGGGTCTAGAATTAAGTTCCCTACATAACTTCACTTTCTATCAATCAATTTGATGTCTTCTCAACATACTCAAATAATTAACACATCGAAGAGTTAAAATAAACATTCAATTGCATCACTTAGGGCATAAATAAGAAAATTCCTAATTATAGGAAACCCTAACAAAAATTCATAAAACTTCAAAATTGATGGGGATTGTTAGCACTAACCTTGTATTCAAGCTGTCCTTAGCCTAAATCAACCTTTAATTCAACCAAATCTTCACTCCCCTCATGGAACCACCTTGGCTGAAATTCTGATACCCCAAACTCTTAATTTCTTTTGGTTTTCTTGAGTGCTCTCTACTAATTAGGCTTTAGTTTAGGGTTTGCTTTAAATTTTCTAAAGGAATTATGGGTGGAACTTAGGGTTTTTAAACTTAATCTTGTGTTTTAATGGAGGAATTTTTGAGAGAGGAAAGAGAGAGAGCAATGGACGAGAATGAGGATGAAGAAGACATAATTTTTTTTTTCAATTATTGATTTATATATTAATTTAATGTCCAATGGCAAATTTGTAAATATAGAGAATGATAATTTTGTAATTATTTTAAAGTTATAATCATTAAATTTTGACTTTTCATTAATTATATTTAATTTTTATAATCTTAATTAATTAAATTAATCTAGCTTCATTAATTTAATAACTCTCATTTTTAGTCAATATTGGACCTTCAAATTTAATTGACCAAGTTTTGCTCTTACCGGGTTTATGTCCCTCTTTTCCATAATACCCGATAAATCCTCATCTTCCTTTGCTCTATGCTTATTTTTTTTTCATTTTCTTGACTTATTAATTCATAGAAATCCCCTTAATTAGGTCTTCATTAAGGGTCTTACAGGGTTCTGCATGAATTTAGAGCAACAACCGGACTCATAGTCACTTCCCAGTGAGGTTACCCAGCTTGTGCTCATTTAACCAATTTATAATTCATTTATTTTACTTTTCTTCAACTTTACTTGACCTTTATTTTATTAAATTATGCCTTCTCACTCTAGTTTAAGTGTAGTTCCAGACATCCTGACTGTCCGAATAGACATTAGTTATCGAAATAGTAGAATGTGCGGGATTGTCTAAAGTGAAGGCGTTACAATTCTTCCCCTCTAAATAGAAATTTCGTCCTCAAAATTTACCAGATGTAAATAGTGGAGGAAACTACTGCCTCATTATTTCTTCACTTTCCCATGTCACCTCTTTAGTGTCTGGATCCGGCTCCTTCCGAGCCTTCATGGCATATACGCGTGGTGCTACTCTGGCTTTGGGCCTTTTAACGGTCTCAGAAGCAATTTTCTTTGAAGAACCAGCAGCTTCTGTCCTAGCAGGTCTTTTAACTCCCTGGGTTGCTGGGCAGACCTCTTTGTCTGTGGTGGGCAATCTCGTAGATAAAGATCTGTAGCTCCACATCAGAAACATCCCCCAGTCAACAGTCGACACTCCCCTCTGTGTCTCTTACCTCAGTATGTACATTCTGGCACTTGGACTGACCCTTTTCTTTGTGTGCCCAGAATCGCCACAGATACCCTGCATCGGCCTCTCTGGCCCTGTGAACCCTTAGGCCTCTTACTAACAGAAGCCGACATATTAGACTGCTTCAGGCCATATCCTCTCTTATGCTGCCTATTTTTCTGAGACTGCTCACTATCTCTCACTCTCTCCTGTCCCGATCATGAGTACGAGTAGCTGCATGACTCTAAACCTCCTCTTCCATATGTCTTAGAGACCTGTGCTCTGAAGGATAAGAATCCATCTAATTCATAAAATAGAGAGAAGAACAAATCTGCATTAGTGTCACCTCGACTCGTAATTGAATGCTCATCCATGTTATGCACACTATCTCTTTCTAATTATCTAAGCCTAGGAACACCCAAACCTCTGCTCTGTTACTACTAAATGTGACACCCCTTACCAGATCTATAGTATAGCGGAGCAAGGTGTACCACATTCTGTGCCGGAGCATCTTATCATCTTATCTTGTCTTATTCATTATTAATCTTATGTTTTTTTTTTTTTTCAAATGGAGAAATGGACGGAGTCTCCCCTGTTTTATTAGCATTTGGCTTATTTCACTATTCACCTATTAAAAATAATTTCCTATTTTAAAACATCTCATATCAATATTTCAATATCTCAAGTACCTATCCGTTTCATATCATCAATTACTCATATAACATTTCTTGTAAAATACATTTCATTTCATTAAAAAAATTCATGTACATAGTTTATAATTTATTATACAAGCCCAAAATATGATTATAATCTTCCTTATATACAATGAACAAAAATGAATATACAACTGGTAACCATGGGCCCTATCAAAAATACTCTGCAGAGGTGACACCGACTCTAGTGCAGATCTGTAGTCCAATTCCCAGTCCTCTGTCTATTGGGCTATATCTTCAGTGCCTACTAGAGGGAAAAATCCATCGCGCTAAGCATATTGCTTAGTTGTGCATTTAATAAAACAAAATAAGACATATAAATAGAAATACATGTTTTAGATATGAAATGTCATAAATAAATGCATTTTTATAAATTTTAAGCTATTTGTATTTTATAGTGTTTGAGGAGTAATTTAGCTTTTTTGGTTTTTTCCATTCAATTATCTCATATTAAATCTTTTTGGGCTAAATAATAATTTATCTCCATTCATTTATTGAGCTAAATAAATAGTAATTCATGTTTCATGGCTGGAGAACCATAAAATAATGTACTTTTATACTTTTGAGTCTTTGCATATTTTGTTGCTCTGTAGAAGCATATTATGTGTTTGGGATTTTTATCATGTAATTGTTTAAAATTAAAGGTTATTAAATCATATCAGTGCCCAAGTAACCTATAACTGACTGTTAAGACCAGATAAATGGAAGTATACTAGTTAGACACCCTGTGTGTCTACCAAGTATATATCATGTCATGTCAGGCATAAGGCCACAAAGTGCATAAAGCCAAAAATCATGTCAGGCATAAAAGCCAGTAATCATATCATGTCAGGCATAAAGCCATAAGAATAATCATATCAGACATATGTTGTCTATCAATGATCATTCATATAAGCAGTATTGCAATCTATGGTCCCTAATTGGTATACCAATCGATCCAACCTCTACAGATAAGTCTAGGCATACATTGGGCAATTTATTGTCATTATGTTATTTTATGTACTATTCATAGGCACTATTCATTGTGCATATCATGGTCATTCCATTTGTGATGGGAACATAGGTCCCAATCTCATTTTTTAAGTGGGTTATGTGGTTAACAAGTCATTTTGGTTAATTCCATATCATATAACAAGTTATTTCATGAACTTTTCTCAAGATCCAGATTTGGTGTTGCAATTTGTCCTAACAAATTGGCTATGATGCAAAGTCTTTTAGATCACACTTCCTTCATGGAAGTTGTTCCTCTATGTCTTATCTTTATTTTCCTTTTTGAATCATATCATTTGCAGTTTTAGAACTCATGTTATGGTCAATTTTCCAAGATTGGTCCATTGACTCATTACTGTTCCAGCACTGGGCAAATTCTGGAATCCCAACTTTATCCAGCCATTTGGACATGTTACAATCATATTTATGTTAGTAGTATGCCCTAAAGCATATCATTTTTATATGTATCTTGTCTATATTTTATTAATAAAAGGCAATTTCACTTTTCTATTTATATAATCCATTTATGTGTAATTGAAAAGGTCTATTGATATTTTATTAGAAATTCTATTCTTAAGTTATTAAGAATAAGATTGACAATATTTCTAGCATAAAGTATCATAAATTGGTTCATAATCAAGGATACTTCACAAAGGACATGACTTATCCAGAAAGATTATAATCATATTTATTCCCAATATATTAATATGAGATATAAATAAGTTAGAATGGTGAGTCTCATGCCATATAACAAACATAATAAGCACTTATACATGATAAGTAGGCCGAACCAGTGACACCTATTACAAGCACATGGAGTTTACTCTTGTCAATGCATTGTCATACATCATATCAGTGCATATAACTTTAGACCTGAGATAACACAGTTATCTTGTATATAGGTGGTTTGAGTTTGATACTGCTTTCATACTTGTACTATGTATGGGTATATTAGCATGTGTTGGCTCCTACTAGTTATATATGGAGATAGGTGTTGATCAAGATGGAATCCATTACCCTTAGTTGTAACACCCCTATATTCGATAGTGTGTTCTACTGTTCCAGTCACCAATGTCTGTCCGGACAGCTAGAATGCCTGGAACTACACTTAAATGTTAGTGAGGAGACATGAAATAATGAAATACAATAGAGAAAAATACAAGAAAAATAAAGGAAAAATAAGAACAATGAAATGTAAATAATTTAAACGAGATAAAAACCGTAGTAATGGGTGACCGCACCGAGAAGTTGCAGCGTGAACCGTTGACTAGCCCTGACAATGGGAACCCTGGAAAATATTTTTAAGACTTAAATAAATATTTATTTAGGTATAATTGACTTAGAAAATATCAAAGAAAAACTAATAAATTAGTACAAAGAAAAATAAAAAAAATTAAGAAACCGATAAAAATTGGTGTTACCGAAAAATTTGAAATGCAACCTGAAGAGGGGCATTTTGGTCATTTAACACCTCGAGTTGTTTTTTGACCTAAATGTCCATTAAAAATAAATAATATTAAACTTTGAAAATGTCATGAAAATTAAAATTGTGGTACATAATGTAAATAGTAGAAGAATTGTGGCATAATTGCAATTTAAGGGACTTTGGATTATTTAATCTATTAATCACCATTAGTGCTCCACTAACTCATAGTTTTGGGACACCTAAAAGCTAGGGTGTAGAGAAACTTCGTCTTCAACCTCTCACCAAAAACCAGCCGAATTGCTCTCCAAACATTCATCCATGGCCGCCCACCTTTCAAGCTTAAATCTCCATGATCAAGCCATGCTTTCCACAACTTGTCTCCATAAAAGTTTATCCCCACCCTGCAAGCAAGAATTTGATAGTAACTTCAAGAGGAATAGGTGAAGTTTGTTCAAGCTCACAAGAGGTAAGTATCTGTTTCTTCATCTTTTCTTTGTTAAAGTTTGTATTGGTGTTATAGTGAGTTGATTTATGAAGAAATGTTGAGCTTTTGATGATTAGGGTGGTGTTCCATTTTTAGCAGCCATGAAAGTTCAAAATGTTTAGCTTGTTTTTACATGTAAATGGTGATTTGAGGTGTTGATTTAAGTGCTTAAATGTATAGGAGTTGATTTACCATGTATATAGTTTAAATTGTAAGTTTGAAAATTGAAAATGAAAGTTTGATGTATGTGTGTAAATTGGCAGCCTTGTGATGCATGGTAGAATGTTTAAATTCATGAAATAGTTTAGTGAATTATGGTACCAAGGATGGCAGAATGTGTATGAGATTATTGATAGGAAATTAGATGTGTTAATGAGAGGTATTCATGTGTATATATTGTTGAAATTGGACTTTGAAATTCTGAGTTGTAATTGATGTATTGTGAGCTGTTATATTCTGCCAAGTTGACCTAAGTATGATGTGTTGAGTGGTTATGGTTAGTACCAATTCAGAATTTGGTAGAGAAGTGGACTTATAACAAGGTTAATGTTTGGTGTTTGAGAGACATGTAAAGGGGCAGTATGTAAATAAGCCTATAACCCTAAGTGTGTGACTCCAATTGGTATGAGGCCAATTGGAGGTGAAACTAGGCACAAAATGCGCCAACTTTCATGTTAGAAGCCCACCTAAATTCTATCTAAAAAGTGACATGAAAATTGACCAAATCCGGATTGGTGACATTGCAAACCTAAAAATTGACCATTTGAATAGCAGTCAGTATTTTAACCATAACTCACTCACAATAGGTCCAAATGACCTAAAATTTATATGGTTGGAAAGCTTAGACATAGGGCTACATTTTTTGTAGAGATCACAAAACCTAGAAATGACCATAAGTAAGTCAAAATGCTTGCACAAGTTCGGGTGTAAAAACTGCCAGAATCGGAAATGACCTAAGTTTGCCATTTTAGTGTAACCTGTCCAGCATTGGTAAAATGACCATAACTTGGTCTAGTAAACTCCAAATGACCTAAAATTTGTGGCAAAAGTTCAATAAGACATAGACCTACAAGTTTGTAATTTAGATCAGAACCCGAAAACTAAGGGAACTAGGTCATTGGGCTAGGTCAAAATAGCATACCAAAATCTGATAAATTGCAATAAAATGCAATACACTTGAAAATGAAATTGGTAATATATACCAACACTAAAGGACTATAAAATGTGACATATTAATAACATTAAAATTTATTCCCCTAGAGTGCATCAAAGGTCAACATTATAGGTTGACTAATGAAAGGAATAGTATTAAATAAATTTAATTATTGAACCTTATTGTTAGAAACAATTTAAATGAGTGTTGAAACACTTTAAATTGTGTGTTTCAGTTAGCAAATACTCAAGGAAAGGGAAAGAAACACTTAGTCACTGCCAAAAGGCTACTCTTTAGAGGTTTGTGCACAACAGTTATTTCTTTTAAATTTTCAATTGAAATAAATTATGACAATTTGTATGTTATTGCTTAAATTGTGGAAAATTTGTTTGAATGATATTTGATGGATACTTATTGCTTGAAAAATTTTGCAAATGCTTTGAAATCACAGCTATCATGTATATTGATTGAATTCCTCGCTAGCTTGTCTAGTGGGACGAATTGGCTTTGAATTCCCTCTTTAGCTGAAGTGTTGAGGTGTGTGCCAGTTGAGGACGAAATATTTAAATTGTGATTTTTTATAAAGGTGATTTGAAAAATTATGAAATGTGATTGTGAAATATTTGAACTGTGAATTGATAACAAATATTTTATATTTTGCATTTTTCATTTTATTGTGCACCACTGAGTATTTTTATACTCAGCGATAGCTTTCTTTGCTGTCGCAGATAGAGACAAGGTAAAAGCAGTAGAGTGAGCTACTGATTGTTGGGACTACACGAAGGCTTTTGTATGGGTATTTAGTTATACCCTTATAGTTTATTTTGATGTAAATAGTTTAGTGTCATATGTGTTAATGTAAAATTGAGCAGTTGTACATCAAAGTTGTAATAATATTATTTTTTATTTTTCTTTTGTAAATTAAGATTTGTGTATGTAAATTTAATTTAATGCAATGTTTATGAATTATCAAATTGTTTTGAACAATTTTCAAGTTGTGAAATTTGAGTTGAAATTTGGTTGAATTGAATTGATTGTAATGAATAAGGATATGAAAATGAATGTATTGGAGTTGTGGTTGTTTTGAAAATATTGGAAGTGGTTTTTTAGGTATTTGAAGAACTGTTTTTCCCAAATATAAACGGCACTTTACCGAAAATTTTCCAAAATTTACATAAAAATGAAAAACATGTACAAAAATTTTAACTAGTCTTTAAACTTCAACTAAAAGTTTTTAATTCCTACTAGAAGAGCTCACCACTTTCAAAAAGTAAGTAAATTGTTTTAAAATCCCTTGTAGTATATTTAATGGGTTACCGGTAGGCGAAGTATGGTAATTCATTAGAAGTACTACGAGATCATGTTACATCTTACTGAGGGGTAGGGTGTGACATATTTAGTGGTATCAGAGCAATGGTTTTAAAATAAATTTTGAACTGTGAATTTGAAATATTTTGTCGGTAAATACAACTGCTCAAATGTTTGATACATATGACATATTTACATCATGAATATGCACTAACGGAGGTCAACCTCCTTGTGTTTGTTATCAGAGAGTAGAAAATTTCTGAAAGAGGAATGGAAGAAGAAGATCATTCTATAGAATAATCTGTCGAGGCTGAGGCCCGAAGAGAAGCCCCAGCACTCCAGAATGTGAGTGGGTCAGCCACTCCAGCTCCTCCTCAAGCACCGTAATTTCCTGCTCAGTTTGCACAGCAGATGACTGCGTTCTTTCAACAAATGGTGGGAAATGTGCCACCACAAGCTCAGATGCAAGCACCTGCAGCACAACCACAGCCCCCGGCTCGGCAATATGAAAAACTAATGAAATTTGGGGCTACCGAGTTCAAGGGCACTATGGATTCACTAGAGGTAGAACAGTGGTTAAAACGGATGGAAAGGGTATTCAGAAAGTTACAATGTGCCAAGAAATTAAAATTTGAATATTCAGTATCTCTTCTGTAAGGGGATGCGTAGGAATGGTGGAAGACTATCCCCCATAGCCTAGTTGAGCCCCCTGTTCTCACTTGGGCAGACTTCCTAAGAGAGTTCAGGCAGAAATGGGTCCCCGATACTTATGTAGACATGAAGCTGCAAGAGTTTTTAAGTCTGAAGCAAGGGGACAGAACTGTAGCAGAGTATGAGAGAGACTTCTCTCGACTAAGACACTATGCCGAAAGCTTGGTCACCACCCCCAGAGATCGGTGTAAGAGGTTTGAGGCAGGGTTGAGGCCTACTTTGAGAATGCAAGTGGTGAGGTTCTAACACCAGAATTTTACTGAATTGATTTCACAAGCCCTGAAACTGGAAAGGATAGAATCAGAATGGGCAGTGAAAAAGAGTACAGAAGAGAAAGAGAAAACAAAAAAAGCTACTGGTCAAACTACAGAAAGTAGTTTGGGGAAGAGAAAACATTTTGGAGGATCTAGCTCATGCGAATCGGCTAGAGGTAGATCTTTTGGACAAAAACCACCCCAATCCGATCAGTAAACTCAACAGACACACAGAAATATGCTGTCAGTTCGACTTTGTGAGACTTGTGGTGAACCACATAGTGGAGTATGTTATAGAGCTATAGGAGCATGTTTCAATTGTAGAGGGACTGGTCATTTTGCTAAGGATTGCATAAGTCCACGTCGTTATGGATCATTTACCACGTCAGAAGGATCAGCCCAAGTTTCTACCCCAAAGAGTTCACCAGCAATTGGTAGAGGCAGAGGCAGAGGTAGGGGTAGTACACTTGGAAGTCAGAGAGTGAATCAGCCAAGACAAGGTGATGCTCCAGCTAGAGTATATACTATGCGACAGAGGGATGAGGATGAGACTTCTGACATTGTTGCTAGTATTTTCTCAATTCTTAATTAAGATATGTATATGTATAAAAATCAATTTTGATGTGTTAGTGATTAGACTTTTAGGATAAGAATTACGATAATAAGCGTGATTGGAATTAATTTTGGAAAAGTTTCTAGTGAGAGACATCTCCTTGACTACGATAAATTATAAAGTTAATTAGTAAGCCTAATTAGGTAAGGCAAGAGGACCTAAAAGTAAGTTATGGTAATATAGCTACCTTAGATGTAGGTAAGGGTATTACTGCTGATAGATGTTAGTGGGTACTATAATCAAAATAAGTTTAAGATATTAGTGGATTTGAAAGAAATAAGATATAGGGAAGTTTGATCTATTGGGATGTATCATAGTAACTATGCAATATTCTTGATGTTTGTGCTGTAAGCTGCAGATTACAGTACTGACTTGGGATTTATTGTGTAGAGCTACGTACTACCCGATAGTGCACTAAGATGAGGATTATTGCAAATGGCATCTGTTTTGGTAAAATTTTGCTGGGACAGAATTTTATTATTGGAAGGGAGTTTGAAAATCCTAACCCAGGATTTAAAACTCTAAAGTTAGAATACTGAAAGGTTATAGTATAGTACAAAAGAAAGTAATGATTGCACATCAGTGCAAAATAAGCTATAAAATATTGATAGATAAAAGAGTTATAAAAGTAAAAAATTGAATAGTTAGTTCAGATATTATAAAGAAATATTATGAATATTATCAAGATTATTGACTAGAATGGTCAGAAGACCAATGATTAGGTAAATAGTATTGGCTAAAGTGTTATGGACTATTATTTAGGCTATGAAGCTATGTAGAAATATGAGAAAAACATGAGAAAACAACAAGTATGACTATTTGTGGATAAATAGTGAACACAATTTTGAGGACGAAATTTCTTTTGAGGGGGAGAGAATTGTAACACCCCTATTTGTACAGGGTATATGTTACTGTTTCGATGACCGGTGTTGGTTCAGGCTGTAACACCCCTATGTTCGGTAGTGCATTCTACTGTTCCAATGACCAGTGTTTGTCCGGACAGCTAGGATGCCTAGAACTACATTTAAATGTTAGTAAGGAGACATAAAATAATGAAATACAAGAAAGGAAAATACAAGAAAAACAAAGGAAAAATAATAGCAATGAAATGTAACAAAGTTAAACGAGCCGAAAACCGTAACGATGGGTGACCGCACCGGGAAATTGCGGCGAGGACAGTTGACTAGCCCTGGACCGCGGGGAACCCTGAAAAATATTTTTAAGACTTAAATAAACATCTATTGAAGTATAAATGACATTATAAATATCAAAGAAAAATTAATTAATTAGTACAAAGAAAAATGAGAAATCGAGAAAACGATAAAACTCGATGTTACCTAAAAATCGAGAATGCAACCCGAATAGGGGCATTGTGGTCAATTGACACTCTGAGTTGACTTTTGACCTCAATTTCCATTAAAAATAAATGGTAATAAAGTTTGAAAATGCCATGAAAAAATGAAATATTATGTGTTGTATAAATAAGAAAAATTATGGGTATAATGTGGAATAAATGAAAGTTTAACATTAACTTAGATTTTTTAATCACTTAGTGGACCACTATAGAATATCTAAAGCATTAAAAAATCAGAATTTTCCCACTAACATTCTGCAACACCATTTCTTCTTCAAATGCTCTCCTTGCTGAAACCAAATTCCCTTCCAAATCACCATTGCCGCCCATTTACATGCTCCATGCTCCCATGATCAAGCAATAAATTCTTGCAAGTGTCTTCACTAAAGTTAGAGTACACCTCTTGGACAGCAGTTTGGGAGCAAGAAGGGAGAGATTTGAAGGACTTTTGACAAGCTCCACTTGAGGTACATGTTCATTTCTTCATCCTTTCTCCATTAAAGCTTGTGTAGGTGTTGTAGTGAATGGATTTATGGAAGAAAAGTTGAAGTTTAGTGAGTTATGATGATATTACATTTTGGCAGCCATGGTAGTTCAATATGTGTAACTTGTATCTACATGTAAATGGTAGTTTGAGATGTTAAATTAAGTGCTTATATGTATTGAAGTTGATTTCCATGTATAAAGTTTGAATGGTGAGCTTGAAAAGTGAAAATGGAAGTTTAATGTGAATGTGTTACTTGGGCAGCCTCATAATGAAAATAAGTAATGTTTAAGTTCATGAAATGTTGTTAAAGTATTGTACAAAAAAATGGCAGCATATGTATGTGGAATAGTAGTGATAAGGTGTGTAAATTGATGATGGAAGTAATGAGTAATATTTAGGAAAGTTTATGTGTATATATTGTAGGGTTTGGACCTTGTGAATTATGGTTGCATTTGGTGCATTGTGAAATTGTTATATTCTGTCCAAGTTGACCTATAATGTAAGGTAATGAATGATTATGGTTAGTGCCAAATGCAGAATAGTGTGGGGAAGTGAAGATGTAGTTGGTAAATATGTGTTTAGTTTGGTGTTTGAAAGGCGTGTAGAGGGCAGTGTGCAAATGAGCCTATAACCCTAAGTGTGTGACTCCAATTGGTATGAGGCCAATTGAAGGTGAAACTAGGCACAAAATGTGCCAACTTTCATGAAGTAAGCCTAACTAAATTCTATCCAGAAAGTGATGTGAGAATTGACCAAATCCGGATTATGACTTTGCAAACCTGAAAATTGACCATTTGGACAGCAGTTAGTGTTTTGGCCATAACTCACTCAAAACAGGTCCAAATGATCTGAAATTTTTATCATGGATAGATTAGACATAGAGCTACAACTCTTATGAAGAAATAAAACCCAGAAATGACCATAAGCAAGTCAAAATGCTTTCACCAGTTCGGGTATAAATACTGCCAGAACCGGAAATGACCTTAAAATGACCTAAGTTTGCCATTTTAGTGCAATCTAACCAGTAATAGTAAAATGACCATAACTTGGTCTAGTAAACTCCAAATGACCTAAAATTTGTGGCAAAAGTTCACTATGACATAGACCTACAAGTTTGTAAGTCGGATCAGAAATCGAAAATCGAGGAAACTAGATCGTCCGGCTAGGTCAAAATCGCACATTAAAATCTGATAAATTGTAATAAAATGCAATACACTTAAAAATGGAATTGGTAACTTATACCAACACTAAAGGACTATAAAATGTGACATATTGGAAACATTAAAATTAATTCACCTAGAGTGCATCAAAGGGTCAACATTATAGGTTGACTAAGGAAAGCAATAGTATTAAATAAATTAATTATTGAACCTTATTGTTAGAGATAGTTTAAATGAATACTAAAACACTTTAAATTGTGTGTTTCAGTTAGCATAGACTTAGGGAAGGGGAAGGAAACACTGAGTCAGGGCCAAGAGGTTACACTTCAGAGGTTTGTGCACAACAGTTATTTCTTTTGAATTTTTCAATTGAAATAAATTATGACAATTTGTATGTTATTGTTTTAAATTGTGAAAAATTGTTTGAATGGAAATTTGATGGATACTTATTGCTTGAAAAATATTGTAAATAGTTTGAAACCATAGCTATCATGTCTATTTGGTTGAATTCCTTGCTAGCTTGTCTAGTGGGATGAATTGACTTTGAATTCCCTCTCTGATTGAAGTATTGAGGTGTGTGTCAGTTGAGGACGAATAGGATGAGTACTCATTTATTTGCTAGCTAGCTATGTTATTCCTCACTAGCCATCGGCTTTTGGGACGAATTGGATTATGGAATCGTGATTAAGTTGTGTGTGTGATTTATTGTGATATTGTGAAATGGAGTTTAATTCTTTATGACATTCACTGTCTTTTGAATTCAACTATGATTTTAAGTGTCCACAGTTCGTATGATTTATGGTTTATGGTTTTAAATTGCATTTTCTTAATGTTGTGCACCACTGAGACATTGGCTGAACGATAGCTTTTTTATTGCTATCGCAGGTAGACAGACGGACAGAGCAGCAGAGTAGGCTGCTTGTGCTATATTTTGGGATTCCACCGGTATATTAAGTATACCATATTTTTATAATTTTTGTTGTAATTTATGTGCACTGTATGTATATATTGTACCTAGTCTTGAGCAGTTGTAAACTAAAATTATAAATTATTTTGGCCTGTAAAAATGTTGTGATATATTTCTCTTATCTCAGTTTTTTGGAAACACTGGAAATTTGATGTTGAATTGAGTTGACAAATGTTGAGAAATTTATTGTGTTGAACTATTATTGGAGTTTTGGGATTGAAAAAATATATATTGGAAGTGCTTTTTACAGGTTTTTGAAGAACTGTTTTATTCAAAATACAGATGGCACTTTGCCAAAATTTTTATAGAAATTACTGATACTCAGATTTGTTATTTGGTTTCATTTCAGTAAAAAAAAAAAAAATTAACACCTATCAAAAGTGCTCACCACTGTAAAAAGAAATAAGAAAAGGTTTAAAGTCCCTTGTAGTGTATTTAATGGGTTATCAGTAGACGAAGTTTGGTAATTCATTAGGTATACTACGGGATCATGTTATGCCTTACAGAGGGGTAGGGTGTGACACAGATAAGTAAGAGAAGTAGAACCACGTCTAAGACACCTAGATAAACCCTGAACACAAATAATTAGTAATTATCAAATAGTTAAGTATAAAGAAGAAAAACAAAGTACAAAAAGTTAAATGAGCCGGGAGTCACAGCGATGGGTGACCTTCTCGAGAATAACTGTAAAGTCAGTCTAAACTCAAATTTCGAACCGTAAAATGTGACACCGCAGTCCTTAAGACTATTGCAAACACAGTGGAAAAGAGAAAATCATGAAAAAGAATTGTTAAGCAGGTCAAATAATTAGGTCAGAGATCCGGAAGAAATATCGAATAACTTGCAAACCGGATTGAACCGGCGAGGGGCAATTTAGTCAATTTACCCCTACAGCTGACTCCTGACCTAACTATCCAATAAAATCGAAGAAAATAAAATTTCAAAATCGGGAATTAAATTAAAGAACTAATAAAAAAAATAAATGAAAAAGAAAAAAAAAGTGTTATTACATCACTTGAATGACATCATGGATGATGTCAAAATTGATTTAATTTTCCTACAAATTTAGACTAAGTCAAATAGCTAATTTAAAGACATATGACATAAAAAAAAAAAAGAAAAATTCACTTCTTCTTCCATTTTCAGCTGCCCCATCTCCTCTCTCTCTCTCTCTTCTCTCTCTTTTCCACCATAGCCATGATTTTTCAAGCTTTGAAAGCTTGACTCTATTACATAAACCCTAGTAAAAACCCTTAGAAGACTCTTAATTAGGCTTTGGTCAGAAGTTAGAAGGAAAGAAAGTGAAGAAATTAGAGAAGAATTGGAAGATTAAAAAGCTCTAATTGAGGTAAGTGATTGAATTTGAAAATCTTAGTTTAATTATTGTGTATGTAGCTCACTTAACTTAGAAATTGTGAAAAATCAAAACAAAACAATTATTAGGGGAGTAATATGGAATTTCATCCAGCTAGGATTAGGGTTTGATATGAATGAGTTTGATTATTTTGAATGGTTATTTGAGGAGAAGTAGGTGTGTAGATTATGAATGTACACTTTAAAATGCATTAGATTGAACTTTATTATGTGTAGCTAGGGTTTTGAGCATGTGAATAATTGAAGAAAAATTTGAGAATTGGCCAAATGATGTAGTTAATCTTATTTGAGTTGAGAAATGGTCAATTGTGACCATTTGTGGTGTGTATGAATTGTTGGAAACAAGTTTAAATTCAGATTGGTGAGGGTAAATCTGTATTCAGCAGTCCTTAAGACTATTGCAAACACAGTGGAAAAGAGAAAATCATGAAAAAGAATTGTTAAGCAGGTCAAATAATTAGGTCAGAGATCCGGAAGAAATATCGAATAACTTGCAAACCGGATTGAACCGGCGAGGGGCAATTTAGTCAATTTACCCCTACAGCTGACTCCTGACCTAACTATCCAATAAAATCGAAGAAAATAAAATTTCAAAATCGGGAATTAAATTAAAGAACTAATAAAAAAAATAAATGAAAAAGAAAAAAAAAGTGTTATTACATCACTTGAATGACATCATGGATGATGTCAAAATTGATTTAATTTTCCTACAAATTTAGACTAAGTCAAATAGCTAATTTAAAGACATATGACATAAAAAAAAAAAAGAAAAATTCACTTCTTCTTCCATTTTCAGCTGCCCCATCTCCTCTCTCTCTCTCTCTTCTCTCTCTTTTCCACCATAGCCATGATTTTTCAAGCTTTGAAAGCTTGAATCTATTACATAAACCCTAGTAAAAACCCTTAGAAGACTCTTAATTAGGCTTTGGTCAGAAGTTAGAAGGAAAGAAAGTGAAGAAATTAGAGAAGAATTGGAAGATTAAAAAGCTCTAATTGAGGTAAGTGATTGAATTTGAAAATCTTAGTTTAATTATTGTGTATGTAGCTCACTTAACTTAGAAATTGTGAAAAATCAAAACAAAACAATTATTAGGGGAGTAATATGGAATTTCATCCAGCTAGGATTAGGGTTTGATATGAATGAGTTTGATTATTTTGAATGGTTATTTGAGGAGAAGTAGGTGTGTAGATTATGAATGTACACTTTAAAATGCATTAGATTGAACTTTATTATGTGTAGCTAGGGTTTTGAGCATGTGAATAATTGAAGAAAAATTTGAGAATTGGCCAAATGATGTAGTTAATCTTATTTGAGTTGAGAAATGGTCAATTGTGACCATTTGTGGTGTGTATGAATTGTTGGAAACAAGTTTAAATTCAGATTGGTGAGGGTAAATCTGTATTCAGCTTGACCTAGGTCCCTTTCAGGGATCAAAACTAAAAATTTGCCAACCCAATTGGTGTGAGGCCAATTGGGAATGAAAATAGATACAAAATAGCACATTTTTCATTCAGGAATCATGCCCCGAAAGTGACCCTAACTTAGTGAACAATTAGGCCAAATCCAGAATTGGGCGCACTGACTTGTACAAAAATGACCAAATAAACAGTGGTTACGTAAATGACCATAACTTGGTCTAGGAATGTCCAAATGACCTGAATTTTATACCGATAAAAAGCTGAGACATAGCCCTACAACTTTTATGAAGAAAATAAACCCAGATTTTGTACATAACCTATCCAAAAACTCACCTGTAGTCAGTGTACAAAGATTGCCAATATCTAGAAAATGCCCAGAATTCTGGGTAACACTAAATATGACCAGCCATGTTCAAATGGCCATAACTAGGGCTAAAAAACTCCAAATGGAGTGATTCAAAAAGGGAAATAAAGTTAAGACAATAAGGAACAACTTCTATGAAGAAAACTTAGCCAAATTACTACCGCAACTTGACCAATGGAACAGTGTAAAACATGATACTAAATCTGAAATTTTGGAATTTCACCTAAGAGACTTAAGATTTGAGGAAAACAACCAAAACCAACAAGTTAGGTAACCAAAATGTGGTATATGGGTGAAATTAGCATTCCTATACCTATTAAGCATTAAAAAGTCAATAAATTTTGATGAGGAACTGGTTGCACCAATTCCACACCAAGGGCCAATAACTAGAGCAATGGCTAAGAAGCTTCAAGGCTTGGTGCATAAGCACATCACCAAGTCCAACCTCTTGCAAGTATTCGGTTTGGACTTGGAAGAGGGAAGCCAACCTTGCTGTACATACCTTTGCATATTTGAGGAGCCAAGAGACCAAGTGGCATCCGTCCAAGGTGGCATACATGTGGCAGCCACGTCAACAAGTCCATCCTAGTTGGCATCTAATGTGACGCCCAGGTGGAGTGCCTAGGTGGCAGCACAATTGGCAGCCCATCTCCACCAACCTTTTGAAGATGCTTTTGTCCATTTTGCAAAGATTGGAAGCCATAACTTTGTCCAAGTGCTCTAGCCATGCTCCAGCTATTTATAGGAAAAGCAAAGTTACTACTTTTAGGTTCAAGACAAAACATCTCTTTTCAGATTGTCTCTCATTTGTAGCCTGCCAAATTTGACCTTCCTATTAATGTTTGAACTTTGTATCTATTTTCAGGAGAGATTGGTGCATTAACCAAGACTTGCACATGTCCCATGGTTGTTGAAATTTCTTGGCAGAATACACCAACCCATATTTCTGCCTTCTTTTGTTTCATTTTGGGGATAGAATTCATATGATAATTTTTTGAGAAAAATTGCTGGAGCTTTGCTTCAAAGTTCTTCTTAGAACTCTCTCTATTTTTCTTAGCAAATTCTTGCCTTGATTTGTTAAGTTTTATTTTATGTTCAAGGTTGTTCATCAGCATAGGTGAATTGGACTTGTTCTTGGCTATCTTTCTTGGGAATTATATTTTCAGTTCTCCATCTTCAAGGTGAAGGGTTGAAGGTTCAAGGTAGTTTCTTGGCTTATTTTGAAGACGGTCCTTTAGTCTTTCTTCTTGGTGGAATCAACAACTAAGGGTAGAAACTGTATCATTTGGTATCAGAGCTTAGGCTCTCTTCAAAACAGGTTAGTCATCCATTTTGTTGTGTTTTTGTTTTTTTCCTTTCCCCTTCTTTTATCTTCCTTGTGTTTAAGCCTTGAAGGTTCTTCAAGTCCTTGTGTTTTCTGGTGTGTTTAAGAAAATCTGAACCTATTCCAGGTTTAGTAGTGAGTTAACACTCAATACCACTAATCTTAGGGTATATTAGAGTCTTTCTTGCATCTGTCCTTGTTTCCCTAGTTTTGTCACATTTGTGTTATTTTCTACCATAAACCTTTTCTTCACAACCTGGTTATTTGCATCTTTATGGCTTGTGAAGTGTGTTGTTGAAGTGTTTAGTGTTGGATGTGTTGAGTGTATCTGTTGTGTGGTTACATGATATAAAAAAAAAAAGAAAAAAGGAAAGAACAAAAAGAAAGAAGAAAAAAAAAAGGAAAAAAAAAAGGTGCTAAAGTGTATGTTTGAGTGCTGGAATATTGTAAGTTCAACATTTCTTTTTGGTGGCTGTTTTTGGGGAGGTATAACCAAACCAACCTAAAAAATTCTAAAACTTCATAGGGGTGCTTTGTAGGCTTAAGCCTAGAAATCCAAAACATCAAGGTTCTTTCTGGAACCTCTAGACTTGATTTTCCCTACTAAAATTATGTCTTGTTGCTGCCCTTAAAACAGTTTTACAAAATTCCAACTTTGCCTTTTTTTCGGGGAGAGGCAAAAATAGCAAGCTAATTTTGACTCCTATTTCACTTCATTACTCTAGAGCCTGGTGTCTTCATTTCTTGCTTCAAGTGTCATAACAAACACTTATTCCACACATTTTGCTTGAGTTTGTGCTTGAACATATATTAAAACTTGATTTAAACTTACTGGAATTGCATTAGTTCTGACAAGAACTTGGTAAGTAAGCTTGAGTGGAAAAAGGCATCGAGTGGCAAGAACTCCAAGAGGGTAAAAGCCTATAAACTGAATACAAACACTTGAGTGACCAAAAATTGAGTGAATTTGTGAGGTTGTTTTCTGTTTTACTAACTTTTTTGTGCAGGTATTAAAAATGTCACAAGAACAAACTAGTGGACTTAATATGGATAATCCTTTTTACCAATAAGCACTTGTTCAACATTTGGAAAGAATTGGTAGACAATTGAGCAAACTAGCTGACCGAATTGAAAGAATTGAGCAGAATATTAGGAATGGTAGATAAAACACAAATGAGTGGCAGAATAGGGCTAGGGGATCTAGAGTGAACAATGCACCGCCTATAGATGATTGGGGGGGGGGGGGGGGATGAAAATGATGATAATTCTGATGAAGAGGATGACCAGCACTCTGCTGCACATGATGACCACCATAGATCGAGAGGGATGAGAGGTAATAGGGGTGGAAGAGGTGGAGGCAGAAACTTGAGAAGAGGTAATATGGAGGAAGCAAGAGGGAGAGGGAGAGTGGATGGTAACATTAGTGGGATCAAAATGAAAATTATGCCATTCCAAGGCAAAGCCAATCCGGATGCATATTTAGAGTGGGAGAGGAAGGTGGATCTCATTTTTTATTGTCACAATTATAGTGAGGAAAAGAAGGTGAAACTTACAGTAGTTGAGTTCACAGATTATGCCATAGTTTGGTGGGATCAATTGCTCACTAAAAGAAGGAGAAATGGGATGAGGGGTGTTGAAACTTGGAATGAGATGAAGCAAATCATGAGGGACAGATTTGTACCTTAACATTATTATAGGGAGTTGCAACAAAGGTTGCAAGGGCTGGTGCAAGGAAACAAAAGTGTGGAAGAATATTTCAAGGAGATGGAGATGGCTATGATAAGAGCCAATGGAGAGGAGGATAGGGAAGCCACTATGGCTAGGTTCCTAAAGGGGCTGAATCTTGATATTGCCAACATATTGGAGCTACAACACTATGTAGAGCTTGATGACATGTTAAATATGGCAATCAAGATAGAAAAACAACTAAAGAAGAAGAAAGCATTCAAAATGGGTGTAGGTATGAATTTAGGCAACAATGCTCCATGGAAACCGAATTAGAAGAAGGGTGGAAGTAGTGATTCCAAGGCTGTTTCTAAGGAAAAGAAAGAGGAGACTAGGGGTGGAGAAAAGCCTAGTGTGACTGAGAAAGGCAAGGGACAGAATACCTCTAGTGGGAGAACTAGGGATATCCAATGTTTTAGGTGCCTAGGGAAGGACATTATGCATCTCAATGTCCTAACAAGAGGGTGATGGTGATGAGGCCGAATGGGGAGATCGAATCAGAAGATGATGATATTGCTGATGATGATGCTAGTGAGAGTATGCCTCCTTTAGAGGAAGCTAGTGATGTAGAGCATGCCATGGGAGGAAATATTCTGGTGGTTAGGCATGCACTAAGTGCATAAGCAAAGGAAGAAGAGGGAGATGCACTACAAAGGGAAAATATTTTCCACACTAGATGCTTGGTGAATGGTAAAACTTGTAGCATGATTGTAGATAGTGGTAGTTGTGTGAATGTTGGCAGCACACTCATGGTTGCGAAGCTTGGCATGCGCACCATTAAGCATCCTAGACCATACAAGTTGCAATGGCTGAATGACTGTGGGGAAATTAAAGTGAACAAGCAAGTGATGTTGGCTTTTTCTATTAGAAGGTATAAGGATGAGGTGTTGTGTGATGTGGTGCCAATGCATGCTGGACATATTTTGCTAGGGAGACCATGGCAATATGATAGAAATGTAGTGCATGATGGATTTAGGAATAGGTACTCCTTTGATCATGATGGACGAAGGGTTACTTTAGCAGCATTATCACCTGCACAAGCTTTCAAAGATCAATTAAGGATAAAACAGACCATGAATGAGCAACAACAAAGAGAGGTCGAGCTAAGAGTGCAAAAGGAGAAAGAAAGAAAAGAAAGAGAGGAAAAATGAGGGAGAGAAATAGAAGAGAGAAAATTCAAAAAGAGTGAAACCAAAAGGAAATGGCTTGGTGCAAAAAGAGAGTTGTGAGAAGAGTGGAGAGAATAAAGTCAGTTTGCTAGCAAAAGCCAAGGATGTGAGGACTGCATATTTTTCTAGTATGCCAATGGCTTTGCTAATTTTTAAGGGAGCTTACACCAATGTTTCTAACCTTGACCCATCCATTCCTAGTTGTGCTTTACCCTTATTGCAGGAGTTTGAGGATGTCTTCTCTGAAGAAATACCTAATGGGCTACCACCCACCCATTAGAGGCATAGAGCACCAAATAGATTTTGTGCCTGGAGCTGTAATCCCAAATAGGTCGGCCTATAGAACCAATCCGGAAGAGGCTAAGGAACTTCAAAGACAAGTGGAGGAGCTTCTAGCAAAAGGCCATGTTAAGGAGAGCATGAGCCCATGTGCCGTACCTATTCTTTTGGTGCCTAAGAAAGATGGGACCATGCGCATGTGTGTAGATTGTGGAGCAATCAACAAAATCACTGTAAAGTATAGACATCCCATACCTAGACTTGATGATATGCTTGATGAGTTGCATGGTGCATGCATATTTTCTAAAATTGACTTAAAGAGTGGTTATCACCAAATTTGCATGAAATTAGGAGATGAATGGAAAACTGCCTTTAAGACTCAATATGGACTATATGAATGGTTAGTTATGCCATTTGGCTTGACCAATGCACCTAATACATTTATGAGGGTTATGAACCATGTGTTGCGTGCTTTCCTAGGAAAATTTATTATAGTGTACTTTGATGATATTCTAGTATATAGCCAAAATATGCATGATCATTTGCTGCACTTGAGACAAGTCTTTGAGGTGTTGAGAAAAGAGCACTTGTATGCCAATCTTAAGAAATGCACTTTCTGTATGGACAAAGTTATTTTCTTAGGATTTGTGGTAAGTGGCAAGGGAATTGAAGTTGATAAGGATAAGGTAAGAGCCATTAAAGAGTGGCCTACACCTAAGTCCGTGAGTGATGTGAGGAGCTTCCATGGGTTGGCTAGTTTTTATAGAAGATTTGTAAAGGACTTTAGTGCCATAGTCGCACCCTTGAATGAAGTTTTAAAAAAGAATGTGGGATTCAAGTGGGGGGAAGAACAAGAGCATGCATTTAATTCACTTAAGGAGAAATTATGTTCTGCATCTTTACTTGCTTTACCTGATTTTTCTAAAACTTTTGAGATTCAATGTGATGCCTCTGGAGTGGGTATTGAAGCTGTTTTGAAGCAAGAAAGGAAACCGATTGCCTACTTCAGTGAAAGCCTAAGTGGGGCTACATTGAACTACTCCACTTATGATAAAGAGATGTATGTTCTGGTGTGTGCACTTGAGACTTGGCAACACTACTTGTGGTCAAAGGAGTTTGTCATTCATAATTAAAGGGGCAGAACAAGCTCAACAAGCACCATGCCAAGTGGAGTGAATTCATTAAAGGTTTCCCATATGTGATTCAATACAAGTAAGGCAAAGAGAATGTGGTGGCTGATGCACTTTCAAGGAGGTACACTACTTTCCATGCTTGACGCTAGACTTTTAGGCTTCGAACATGTGAAAGAAATGTATGTTAATGATGATGACTTTGGGAAAGTGTTTGCCTTTTGTGAACATGCTGCATATGATAAATTCTATAGGCATAATGGTTTCTTATTTAGGGAAAATAAATTATGTGTGCCTAAATGCTCAATTAGAGAGTTGCTTGTTAAAGGATCACATGCTGGTGGTTTAATGGGACATTTTGGGGTTGCAAAGACCTTAGAAATTTTAAAGGAACATTTTTATTGGCCACACATAAAGAGAGATGTATAGAGAGTGTGTGCTAGATGTGTGACTTACATGAAGGCAAAGTCTAAAGTAAGGCTGCATAGTCTATACATGCCATTGAGTGTTCCTAGAGAACCTTGGGTAGATTTATCCATGAATTTCATTTTGGGTTTACCTAGGACAAAGAAAGGACATGATAGTATTTTTGTTGTTATTGATCATTTTTCCAAGATGGCTCATTTCATACCATGTCACAAGACTGACGATGCATCTTACTTTGCTTCTTTGTTCTTTAAGGTGATAGTTAGATTGCATGGTATTCCTAGAACAATTGTTAGTGATAGGGATATGAAATTTCTAAGCCATTTTTGGAAAGTCTTGTGGGGAAAATTAGGAACCAAACTTTGTTTCTCTACCACTTGCCATCTACAAACGGATGGGCAAACAGAAGTTGTCAATAGGACCGTGGGCACTCTTCTACGTGCAATGATTAAACAACACTTGAAAGCTTAAGAGGAGTGCATACCATTCATAGAATTTGCATACAACAGGTCTATGCATTCATCTACTAATTATTTACCCTTTGAACTTGTATATGGTTTTAACCCACTAACTTCTTTAGATTTGTTGCCTTTGCCTACTAATGAGCTTGCTAGTTTAGATGGCAAAAGGAAAGCTGAAATGGTGAAACAAATGCATCAAAAAGCAAAGCAACAAATGGAGAAAGTGAATGAGAGGAGGGCAGCCCAAGCTAACAAGGGGAGAAAGAAGATGGTGTTCCAACCTGGTGATCTTGTATGGGTTCACTGGAAGAAGGAGAGGTTTCCTACACAAAGGAAATCAAAACTTCAGCCTAGGAGTGATGGACCTTTTAAGGTGCTAGAGAGAATTAATGACAATGCATACAAGCAGGTGAGTATGGTGTAAGTGCTAAATTTAATGTGACTAATCTTGCTCCTTTCTATGCAGATGATGACAATTCGAGGACGAATTCTTTCGAAGAGGGAGAGGATGATGAGGAACTGGTTGCACCAATTTCACGCCAAGGGCCAATAACTAGAGCAATGGCTAAGAAGCTTCAAGGCTTGGTGCATAAGCACATCACCAAGTCCAACCTCTTGCAAGTATTCAGTTTGGACTTGGAAGAGGGAAGCCAACCTTGCTGTACATACCTTTGCATATTTGAGGAGCCAAGAGACCAAGTGGCATCCGTCCAAGGTGGCATACACGTGGCAGCCATGTCAGCAAGTCCATCCTAGTTGGCATCCAATGTGGTGCCCAGGTGGAGTGCCTAGGTGGCAGCACAATTGGCAGCCCATCTCCACCAACCTTTTGAAGATGCTTTTGTCCATTTTGCAAAGATTGGAAGCCATAACTTTATCCAGGTGCTCCAGCCATGCTCCAGCTATTTATAGGAAAAGCAAATTTACTATTTTTAGCTTCAAGACAAAACATCTCTTCTCAGATTGTCTCTCATTTGTAGCCTGCCAAATTTGATCTTCCTATTAATGTTTGAACTTTGTATCTATTTTTAGGAGAGATTGGTGCATTAACCAAGACTTGGACATGTCCCATGGTTGTTGAAATGTCTTGGCAGAATACACCAACCCATATTTCTGCCTTCTTTTGTTTCATTTTGGGGATAGAATTCATATGGTAATTTTTTGAGAAAAATTGCTGGAGCTTTGCTTCAAAGTTCTTCTTAGAACTCTCTCTATTTTTCTTAGCAAATTCTTGCCTTGATTTGTTAAGTTTTATTTTATATTCAAGGTTATTCATCAGCATAGGTGAATTGGTCTTGTTCTTGGCTATCTTTCTTGGGAATTATATTTTCAGTTCTCCATCTTCAAGGTGAAGGGTTGAAGGTTCAAGGTAGTTTTTTGGCTTGTTTTGAAGACGGTCCTTTGGTCTTTCTTCTTAGTGGATCAGCAACTAAGGGTAGAAACCGTATCAAATTGACTTGAATAGTATTATAAATAGTAACTCCGAAATGAAAATTTCCAAAAAATGTTAGTTTAAGCATATTGGGGCTAGAATTAAGTATATATGAATCAATTATTAGATTTATTGTGAAATAAGATACTGAAACACTATAAATTGTGTGTTTCAACTAAAAAAGACCTGAAAAAGGATAGGGCAAACTGAGTCAAGGCCTAGAGGTGACTCATATCAGGTTTGTGCACAATAAACTTTAATTTATCGTTTTCTAATTGAAAATTTATTTAGTTATGCATTGTGAATTAGTTGTGCTAATTATGGTTTTGAGAAATGCTGTGTTGCCATTTTATGAATGGAAATTTGAATTGGAAATTGATTTGTATTTTGCGTGAAATGTTTGAATAACTTGATTTAAATTGTTTTTGATTCACACTTGGCATAGCAATATCACTATGTTCCTCCTCCATTTATGGGGTGAGTTTGACTATATTCGTCCTCTCTGGCTTACTAGTCTAAGGTGAGTTTAGATGAGTACTCATTAGCTAGCTAGCCACCTCCCTCATTGATTTCGATTAGTGGGGTGAGTTTGCCTTGTCATGATGTACACACGGCATATTCAGAAATTTTGTGTCATGGCCTGAGTTGTGTTATTGATTGGAACATTGAATTTATTAAATTCTTTGATCAAATTGTGTTATATTAAGCTTTGAAAATTGTGAAATATTTAAATTGTGATTTGTTATAAAGGTGATTTGAAAAATTGTAAAAAGTAATTGTGAAATATTTGAACTGTGAATTGATAATAAATGTTTTATATTTTGCATTCTTCATTTTATTGTGCACCACTAAGTATTTTTATACTCAGCGATAGCTTTCTTTGCTGTCGCAGATAGAGACAAGATAAAAGTAGTAGAGTGAGCTACTGATTATTGGGACTACACGGAGCTTTTGTACGAGTATTTAGTTATACCCTTGTAGCTTATTTTGATGTAAATAGTTTAGTGTCATATGTGATAATGTAAAATTGAGCAGTTGTACATCAAAGTTGTAATAATATTATTTTTTATTTTTCTTTTATAAAATAAGATTTGTGTATGTAAATTTAATTTAATGCAATGTTTATGAATTATCGAATTGTTTTGAACAATTTTTAAGTTGTGAAATTTGAGTTGAAATTTGGTTGAATTGAATTGATTGTAATGAATGAGGATATGAAAATGAATGTATTGGAGTTGTGGTTGTTTTGAAAACATTAGAAGTGTTTTTTTAGGTGTTTGAAGAACTGTTTTTCCCAAATATAGACGGCACTCTGCCAAAAATTTTCCAAAATTTGCTTAAAAATAAAAAAATGTACAAAAATTTTAACTAGTATTTAAACTTCAACTAAAAGTTTTTAATTCCTATTGAAAGAGCTCACCACTTTCAAAAGGTAAGTAAATTGTTTTAAAATCCCTTGTAGTATATTTAATGGGTTACCAGTAGGCGAAGTACAGTAATTCATTAGATGTACTACGGAATCTTGTTACATCTTACTGCAGGTAGGGTGTGACATAATTTTGCTCTATGTTCTTCATATGAAATGTTCTCCTATGTCTAAGCTTTTCATAAGTTAAAAGATCAGCTCAATTGGAGCTTCCTATAGTGAGTTATGCTCATTTGAACATTTACTATTCATTTGGTCATTTTTCCAGGTTCAGAATTTGTTCACCCGGATTCAAGCTAATTTTAGGCCATCTTCTGGGCAGATTCTGGGTAGGGTCTCTTCATGAAAATTGTGGAATTATGTCTTACGTTTCATCTCCAATTAGTCTCACACCAAGTAGAGCAATGTAGCTCTACTTATGGCTACCTAATCATGCTGGACTCAGGGTCTAAAATTAAGTTCCCTACATAACTTCACTTTCTATCAACCAATTTGATGTCTTCTCAACATACTCAAATAATTAACACATCGAAGAGTTAAAATAAACATTCAATTGCATCACTTGGGGCATAAATAAGAAAATTCCTAATTATAGGAAACCCTAACAAAAATTCATAAAACTTCAAAATTGATGGGGATTGTTAGCACTAACCTTGTATTCAAGCTGTCCTTAGCCTAAATCAACCTTTAATTCAACCAAATCTTCACTCCCCTCATGGAACCACCTTGGCTGAAATTCTGATACCCCAAACTCTTAATTTCTTTTGGTTTTCTTGAGTGCTCTCTACTAATTAGGCTTTAGTTTAGGGTTTGCTTTAGGTTTTCTAAAGGAATTATGGGTGGAACTTAGGGTTTTTAAGCTTAATCTTGTGTTTTAATGGAGGAATTTTTGAGAGAGGAAAGAGAGAGAGCAATGGACGAGAATGAGGATGAAGAAGACATAATTTTTTTTTCAATTATTGATTTATATATTAATTTAATGTCCAATGGCAAATTTGTAAATATAGAGAATGATAATTTTGTAATTATTTTAAAGTTATAATCATTAAATTTTGACTTTTCATTAATTATATTTAATTTTTATAATCTTAATTAATTAAATTAATCTAGCTTCATTAATTTAATAACTCTCATTTTTAGTCAATATTGGACCTTCAAATTTAATTGACCAAGTTTTGCTCTTACCGGGTTTATGTCCCTCTTTTCCATAATACCCGATAAATCCTCATCTTCCTTTGCTCTATGCTTTTTTTTTTTTCATTTTCTTGACTTATTAATTCATAGAAATCCCCTTAATTAGGTCTTCATTAAGGGTCTTACAGGGTTCTGCATGAATTTAGAGCAACAACCGGACTCATAGTCACTTCCCAGTGAGGTTACCCAGCTTGTGCTCATTTAACCAATTTATAATTCATTTATTTTACTTTTCTTCAACTTTACTTGACCTTTATTTAATTAAATTATGCCTTCTCACTCTAGTTTAAGTGTAGTTCCAGACATCCTGACTGTCCGAATAGACATTAGTTATCGAAATAGTAGAATGTGCGGGATTGTCTAAAGTGAAGGCGTTACAATTCTTCCCCTCTAAATAGAAATTTCGTCCTCAAAATTTACCAGATGTAAATAGTCGAGGAAACTACTGCCTCATTATTTCTTCACTTTCCCATGTCACCTCTTTAGTGTCTGGATCCGGCTCCTTCCGAGCCTTCATGGCATATACGCGTGGTGCTACTCTGGCTTTGGGCCTTTTAACGGTCTCAGAAGCAATTTTCTTTGAAGAACCAGCAGCTTCTGTCCTAGCAGGTCTTTTAACTCCCTGGGTTGCTGGGCAGACCTCTTTGTCTGTGGTGGGCAATCTCGTAGATAAAGATCTGTAGCTCCACATCAGAAACATCCCCCAGTCAACAGTCGACACTCCCCTCTGTGTCTCTTACCTCAGTATGTACATTCTGGCACTTGGACTGACCCTTTTGCTGTTGTGCCCAGAGAACTGGCCACAGATACCCCAGACTGGCCTCTCTGGCCCTATGAACCCTTAGGCCTCTTACTAACAGAAGCCGACATATTAGACTGCTTCAGGCCATATCCTCTCTTATGCTGCCTATTTTTCTGAGACTGCTCACTATCTCTCACTCTCTCCTGTCCCGATCATGAGTACGAGTAGCTGCATGACTCTAAACCTCCTCTTCCATATGTCTTAGAGACCTGTGCTCTGAAGGATAAGAATCCATCTAATTTATAAAATAGAGAGAAGAACAAATCTGCATTAGTGTCACCTCGACTCGTAATTGAATGCTCATCCATGTTATGCACACTATCTCTTTCTAATTATCTAAGCCTAGGAACACCCAAACCTCTGCTCTGTTACTACTAAATGTGATGTGAACCTTCAAGTAATTGGTAACTTGAAAACCCACATTCAAGAATTAAATGAACAATATGGAAGGCACCAAATCAAGATGTATGAATTTGAATCTTTGAACCAGCACAATCAGATTGTTGTGTAATTCAAAGAAAATATCAGAAATGGAATTCTTGACCTAATTCATATGGAGAATGAATAAACCAAGAATATTATGCATATTAAACCTTGCAAGATAGAATCTCAGCAAGTTAATGAGCTTCACAAGAACAAAGGCAACAGCCAATTTACTCACTAGAGGAGCAGAAGCAATCTCTTATTAATATTCAAGTGTGTCCTCCACTCTCTCATTACACTTGTATTTATAGCCTCTTGGCTTCAAAGCTAAAGACAAAAATATCCCTACTTTTGTAACAAATGTAGGAGCTTTAAGTCCAAACAAAAATTAATCTATCAAAATAATAAAAACTACTTACAAAAAGTAAATTTAATGCAGCGACAAATAAGGGCATTTAAGTCCAAAAGAGAAATGGTTATAACAGATGGAATATTCCTTGAAAAAGGTGCCACAGATACATGTACATGGGTTGGATGCGGTGCATGCATGTCCACAGGTTATTCCATGTAATCTAATGCTCCATATGACACTGGTCACTTCTAAGCATAATTTTCACCAAATTTAATCCTTTACATTTTTCTTCATGCCATTCCACTTATAATCCTTGCTCCTTATGATTTCACAAATTAAATTCTGAAGTGATTTAGCTCTAGCCCTAGTAATTGGACCTTGGATGAAATCCTTTGTTGTGGATGTAGCTTGATTCTCATCATTCCCCTCCGCTTCAAAAGGATTCGTCCTCGAATCTGTTCCTGCATCAACACAAGGAGATAAATCAGCAACATTGAAGGTGGCACTGACATTATACTCACCGGGCAGGTTTATTTTGTAAGCGTTATCATTAATTTTGGTCAGCACTTGGAAAGGTCCATCACATCTTGGTTGTAATTTTGATTTCCTTCGAGAGGGAAACCTTTCTTTGCGCAAGTGAACCCATACCCAATCTCCAGGTTGAAATGTGACTTTCTTCCTTCCTTTGTTGGCTTGACTAGCATATTTTTCATTGTTCTTTTCAATTTGAAGCTTGGCTTGTTCATGGATTTTCTTCACCAATTCTGCTTTTCTTTTTCCATCTAAACTAGCAAGCTCGTTCACAGGCAAAGGTAAAAGATCCAAAGGAGTTGAAGGATTGAAACCATACACAATTTCAAATGGAGAATAGTTAGTAGAAGAATGCACATTTCTATTGTATGCAAATTCAACAAGTGGAATGCAAAACTGATACATCTAAATTTTGCTCTGATACCAAAACTGATGTGAACCTTCAAGTAATTGGTAACTTGAAAACCCACATTCAAGAATTAAATGAACAATAAGGAAAGCACCAAATCAAGATGTATGAATTTGAATCTTTGAACCAGCACAATCAGATTGTTGTGTAATTCAAAGAAAATATCAGAAATGGAATTCTTGACCTAATTCATATGGAGAATGAATAAACCAAGAATATTATGCACATTAAACCTTGCAAGATAGAATCTCAGCAAGTTAATGAGCTTCACAAGAACAAAGGCAACAGCCAATTACTCACTAGAGGAGCAGAAACAATCTCTCATTAATTTTCAAGTGTGTCCTATTTACAACTTCAGTTTGACCATCGGTTTGTGGGTGACAAGTGGTGGAAAATAACAACTTGGTGCCCAATTTTCCCCACAAAACCTTCCAAAAGTGACTAAGGAATTTAACATCCCTATCACTAACTAAACTCTTAGGTATGCCATGCAACCTAACAATATCTCTAAAAAATAAATTTGCAACATTTGTAGCATCATCAGTTTTATGGCATGGAATAAAATGTGCCATTTTTGAAAACCTTGTGGCAAAACTCTAGATTTAGCCTTAGCACACACAATGCACCTAGCACATACTCTTTCAACATCTCTTTTCATATTCGGCCAGTAAAAATGTTCCTTCAATACATCTAAAGTTTTGGCAACACCAAAATGGCCCATTAATCCACCAGCATGAGACTCATTCACAAGTAATTCACGCATGGAACTCTTAGGCATACACAATCTATTTTCTCTAAACAAATATCCATCATGCCTATAAAACTTCTCAAAAGCATTCTTTTCACAAGCTGCATACACTCTAGCAAAGTCATCATCTTCAGCATATAATTCTTTCACATATTCGAATCCTAATAACTTTGCATCAAGAAGGGCAAGAAGGTTATACCTTCGAGATAAGGCATCAGCCACCACATTTTCTTTCCCATGTTTGTATTGAATCACATATGGAAAGGTCTCAAGGAACTCAACCCATTTTGCATGACGCCTACTCAACTTATTTTGCCCCTTGATATGCTTCAATGACTCATGATCTGTGTGGATGACAAATTGCTTTGGCCAAAGGTAATGTTGCCATGTTTCCAAGGCACGTACCAATGCATACAACTCCTTGTCATATGTAGAATAGTTTAAAGCTGCTCCATTAAGCTTCTCACTAAAGTATGCTATTGGTCTCTTTTCCTGCATTAAAACGGCTCCAATACCTATTCACGATCGTCACACTCAATCTCAAAAGTTTTAGAAAAATCAGTAAAGCCAACACAGAGCGGAACATAACATCTCTTTAATTTTGTGAAAAGCATCATCTTGTTTCTGTTCCCAAACAAAATTAACATTCTTTTGACAAGATCATTCAATGGTGCTGCAATGGTACTGAAATTCTTAATAAATCTTCTATAGAAACTAGCTAGTCCATGAAAACTACGTACTTGGATGCGATCTTTGGAATGGGCGATCTCTAATAGCTCTAATTTTTTCATCATCAACTTCAACACCATTAGCACTAATGACAAATCCTAAAAGACAACCTTTTCCATGCAAAATGAACATTTCTTCAAGTTAGCATATAATTTTTCCTTTCTTAACACATCGAATACAGCCCTTAAATGATGCATATGTTCATTCATGCCTTTCTTGTAAACCAATATATCATCAAAATAAACAACAACAAATTTTCCAATAAAAGCACGCAACACATGATTCATCAATCTCATAAAAGTGCTAGGAGCATTAGTTAGCCCAAAGGCATCACTAACCACTCATATAGTCCATGCTTTGTTTTAAATGCGTCTTCCATTCATCACCTACTTTCATGCGAATTTGATGATATCCGCTTTTCAAGTCAATTTTGGTAAAAACACAAGCACCACAAAGTTCATCCAACATATCATCCAATCTAGGTATAGGATGGCGATACTTTCTGATGATTTTGTTGACCGCCTACAATCCACACACATGCGCCATGTGCCATCTTTCTTTGGTACCAAAGGACCAGTGCAAAGACAAGGGCTCATACTTTCTCTCACATATCCCTTAGCTAGCAATTCCTCAACTTGCCTTTGTAATTCTTTGGTTTCTTGAGTTACTTCTATAGGCTGGACGGTTGGGAATAACTACTCAGTACAAAATCAATCGGTGCTCAATCCCTCGAAT
This sequence comes from Hevea brasiliensis, assembly GCF_030052815.1. NCBI lineage: Eukaryota > Viridiplantae > Streptophyta > Magnoliopsida > Malpighiales > Euphorbiaceae > Hevea > Hevea brasiliensis. Next base: position 39,632,511 of record NC_079502.1, on the reverse strand, counting down.
AGGTGGTAGTCCGGTGGCATCTCCTCGGGTAGTACATCCTCATATTCTGCAAAGGAGACAACAACACTAGGCAAATTGGGGTCAAGGTCGGATGTGGATAAACAAGAGTCCTTACACACAATTAATAACATTTGCTTGTTGGCAAACATGGCATTCCTCACATCTCTTCCTTTAGCATACAAGCTTAATTTTCTCTCCCTCTTTCCTGACAGCTCTCCTTTTGTAGAAGATTCACCTTTTCAAGCACTCTTGGAATGTTTTCTTTACTCTCTTTTCTTTCCTCACAACCACCCTTGTCTTGCTCACTTACAACATTTTCAATCAATTTCATTTCACTCCTTCTTTTCATCTCAGATCTCTTTTCGCCACTCTTGATTTTCCTCACCCATTGCTTGCTTAAGCCTTGTTTGGTCTTCATAAATCTGTTTTGGTGTCATAGGTGCCAAAATGATTTTCCTTCCATTCATTTCAAAAGAATACCTATTTTTATACCCATCGTGGATCACCTTTCTATCAAATTGCCATGGTCGGCCAAGTAATAAATGGCCAGCTTGCATTGGAACCACGTCACACATAACCTCATCTTGATACTTTCCTATTGCAAAGGAAATCAATACTCGTTTGTTACTTTCACCTCACCACATTCATTCAACCACTGCAATTTATAGGGTCTAGGGTGTTTCGAAGTCCTCAACCTTAATCTCTGCACCAAAATAGTACTAGCAACATTGGCACAACTTCCCCCATCAATGATGACACTACAAGCTTTGTCTTGGATAAGACACCTTGTATGAAAAATTGTTTCTCTTTGCAATTCATCACCAACATCCTCCTTTACTTGAGTATTTAATGCTCTCATAATCACTAGAGCACTTCCTTCAGCAGCATATTCTACCTCTGCATCGAAGATGTCGAATCACTCACAATTTCCTCCTATGTTTCTATCTCACCATTTTCTCTCATGACCATGACTCTCTTGTTAGGGCATTGAGAAGCTATGTGTCCACTGCCCAAACACCTAAAACACTTCATGTCTCTATTTGGGTAGTAGTTGCAACCTCCTTTCCTGTACTTTCTATAAATTTCTTCTCCGCCTTCTTTTCCTTATCCTTATCCTCATTTTTCTTATAGTTGCTAAAAGCCTTTTCCCTATCATCATTTTTCCAATTAGACTTCCCAGATGAAGAAGTCACTGCATTTCCTCCAAATTTTGACTTGCTTTTAAGTTGCCTTTCTACCTTCATAGCCATGTGGACCATATCCTCCAACTCAACATAGTGATGTAACTCAACAATATGAGCAATCTCCTTGTTTAGCCCATTCAAGAATCTAGCCATGGTGGCTTCTCTATCCTCCTCCACATTTGCTCTAATCATAGCAATTTCCATTTCTTTATGATAATCTTCAACACTTTTAGAACCTTGAGTCAATTTTTGTAACCTCCGATGTAGCTCTCTATAGTAATGACTAGGAACAAATCTCTTCCTCATTATAGTTTTCATCTCACCACAGGTTGCAATTGATTGCTCATAATTTCTCCTTCTACTAATCAACACTTGATCCCACCATACCAAAGCATAATCAGTAAATTCTACTGCTGCTAACTTTACTTTCTTTTCCTCTGAATAGTGATGACAATCAAACACAGCTTCTACCTTCCTTTCCCATTCAAGATACACATCCGGATCATTTTTCCCTTGGAAAGAAGGGATGCTCATTTTAATACTTTTGATATTGTCATCTACCCTATTCCTCTCTCTTTCCTCTCTTCTTATCCTCCTATCCCCATTCCTCCTATCTTCAGCTCTTCTCTCATATCTACCCCTCCTAGGTCTTTCAACCTCAAAATCATTGTTATCAACCTCAACTTCATCAGATTCAACTACTGGAGGTACAAGATCCCTCCTATTTGGCCTTCTCTCATTTTGCCTATCTCTTTGCTCCAATCTTTCCAACCTATCTATGATTTCATTGCACACAACATTCATTCTTTCGAATTGTTGTTTGACAGCCTGCATGTAGAATGGATTTTCACCTTCCCCCTCACTACCATCACCCCTTCTAGACATGTTTTCAGACCTGCAAGAAAATGGTTAGTGTAAAGAAAACACCTCACTCACTCCCTTACGTGTTTACACTCAACAGAGGACACTCCACTCATGTTTAACTCAACAAGGCTTTTTCCCTCTTATGAACTCACCACTCTGTGCCTTTTACCTCTTTGGCTATGTCCACAAGTTCTTATCAAACTCAAGTAACTCAAACCAAGCCTTGTTTGGACGTCCCTTTGCTCTGATACCAAAACTGATGTGAACCTTCAAGTAATTGGTAACTTGAAAACCCACATTCAAGAATTAAATGAACAATATGGAAGGCACCAAATCAAGATGTATGAATTTGAATCTTTGAACCAGCACAATCAGATTGTTGTGTAATTCAAAGAAAATATCAGAAATGGAATTCTTGACCTAATTCATATGGAGAATGAATAAACCAAGAATATTATGCATATTAAACCTTGCAAGATAGAATCTCAGCAAGTTAATGAGCTTCACAAGAACAAAGGCAACAGCCAATTTACTCACTAGAGGAGCAGAAGCAATCTCTTATTAATATTCAAGTGTGTCCTCCACTCTCTCATTACACTTGTATTTATAGCCTCTTGGCTTCAAAGCTAAAGACAAAAATATCCCTACTTTTGTAACAGCTGTAGGGAGCTTTAAGTCCAAACAAAAATTAATCTATCAAAAGACTAAAAACTCCTTACAAAAAGTAAATTTAATGCAGCAGCAAATAAGGGCATTTAAGTCCAAAAGAGAAATGGTTATAACAGATGGAATATTCCTTGAAAAAGGTGCCAGCAGATACATGTACATGGGTTGGATCTGGTGCATGCATGTCCACAGGTTATTCCATGTAATCTAATGCTCCATATGACACCTGGTCACTTCTAAGCATAATTTTCACCAAATTTAATCCTTTACATTTTTCTTCATGCCATTCCAGCTTATAATCCTTGCTCCTTATGATTTCACAAATTAAATTCTGAAGTGATTTAGCTCTAGCCCTAGTAATTGGACCTTGGATGAAATCCTTTGTTGTGGATGTAGCTTGATTCTCATCAAAATGTGACACCCCTTACCAGATCTATAGTGTAGCGGAGCAAGGTGTACCACATTCTGTGCCGGAGCATCTTATCATCTTATCTTGTCTTATTCATTATTAATCTTATGTTTTTTTTTTTCAAATGGAGAAATGGACGGAGTCTCCCCTATTTTATTAGCATTTGGCTTATTTCACTATTCACCTATTAAAAATAATTTCCTATTTTAAAACATCTCATATCAATATTTCAATATCTCAAGTACCTATCCGTTTCATATCATCAATTACTCATATAACATTTCTTGTAAAATACATTTCATTTCATTAAAAAAATTCATGTACATAGTTTATAATTTATTATACAAGCCCAAAATATGATTATAATCTTCCTTATATACAATGAACAAAAATGAATATACAACTGGTAACCATGGGCCCTATCAAAAATACTCTGCAGAGGTGACACCGACTCTAGTGCAGATCTGTAGTCCAATTCCCAGTCCTCTGTCTATTGGGCTATATCTTCAGTGCCTACTAGAGGGAAAAATCCATCGCGCTAAGCATATTGCTTAGTTGTGCATTTAATAAAACAAAATAAGACATATAAATAGAAATACATGTTTTAGATATGAAATGTCATAAATAAATGCATTTTTATAAATTTTAAGCTATTTGTATTTTATAGTGTTTGAGGAGTAATTTAGCTTTTTTGGTTTTTTCCATTCAATTATCTCATATTAAATCTTTTTGGGCTAAATAATAATTTATCTCCATTCATTTATTGAGCTAAATAAATAGTAATTCATGTTTCATGGCTGGAGAACCATAAAATAATGTACTTTTATACTTTTGAGTCTTTGCATATTTTGTTGCTATGTAGAAGCATATTATGTGTTTGGGATTTTTATCATGTAATTGTTTAAAATTAAAGGTTATTAAATCATATCAATGCCCAAGTAACCTATAACTGACTGTTAAGACCAGATAAATGGAAGTATACTAGTTAGACACCCTGTGTGTCTACCAAGTATATATCATGTCATGTCAGGCATAAGGCCAACAGGCAGGCATAAAGCCAAAAATCATGTCAGGCATAAAAGCCAGTAATCATATCATGTAAGGCATAAAGCCATAAGAATAATCATATCAGACATATGTTGTCTATCAATGATCATTCATATAAGCAGTATTGCAATCTATGGTCCCTAATTGGTATACCAATCGATCCAACCTCTACAGATAAGTCTAGGCATACATTGGGCAATTTAGTGTCATTATGTTATTTTATGTACTATTCATAGGCACTATTCATTGTGCATATCATGGTCATTCCATTTGTGATGGGAACATAGGTCCCAATCTCATTTTTTAAGTGGGTTATGTGGTTAACAAGTCATTTTGGTTAATTCCATATCATATAACAAGTTATTTCATGAACTTTTCTCAAGATCCAGATTTGGTGTTGCAATTTGTCCTAACAAATTGGCTATGATGCAAAGTCTTTTAGATCACACTTCCTTCATGGAAGTTGTTCCTCTATGTCTTATCTTTATTTTCCTTTTTGAATCATATCATTTGCAGTTTTAGAACTCATGTTATGGTCAATTTTCCAAGATTGGTCCATTGACTCATTACTGTTCCAGCACTGGGCAAATTCTGGAATCCCAACTTTATCCAGCCATTTGGACATGTTACAATCATATTTATGTTAGTAGTATGCCCTAAAGCATATCATTTTTATATGTATCTTGTCTATATTTTATTAATAAAAGGCAATTTCACTTTTCTATTTATATAATCCATTTATGTGTAATTGAAAAGGTCTATTGATATTTTATTAGAAATTCTATTCTTAAGTTATTAAGAATAAGATTGACAATATTTCTAGCATAAAGTATCATAAATTGGTTCATAATCAAGGATACTTCACAAAGGACATGACTTATCCAGAAAGATTATAATCATATTTATTCCCAATATATTAATATGAGATATAAATAAGTTAGAATGGTGAGTCTCATGCCATATAACAAACATAATAAGCACTTATACATGATAAGTAGGCCGAACCAGTGACACCTATGACAAGCACATGGAGTTTACTCTTGTCAATGCATTGTCATACATCATATCAGTGCATATAACTTTAGACCTGAGATAACACAGTTATCTTGTATATAGGTGGTTTGAGTTTGATACTGCTTTCATACTTGTACTATGTATGGGTATATTAGCATGTGTTGGCTCCTACTAGTTATATATGGAGATAGGTGTTGATCAAGATGGAATCCATTACCCTTAGTTGTAACACCCCTATATTCGATAGTGTGTTCTACTGTTCCAGTCACCAATGTCTGTCCGGACAGCTAGAATGCCTGGAACTACACTTAAATGTTAGTGAGGAGACATGAAATAATGAAATACAATAGAGAAAAATACAAGAAAAATAAAGGAAAAATAAGAACAATGAAATGTAAATAATTTAAACGAGATAAAAACCGTAGTAATGGGTGACCGCACCAAGAAGTTGCAGCGTGAACCGTTGACTAGCCCCGGACAGCGGGGAACCCTGGAAAATATTTTTAAGACTTAAATAAATATTTATTTAGGTATAATTGACTTAGAAAATATCAAAGAAAAATTAATAAATTAGTACAAAGAAAAATAAAAAAAATTAAGAAACCGATAAAAATTGGTGTTACCGAAAAATTTGAAATGCAACCTGAAGAGGGGCATTTTGGTCATTTAACACCTCGAGTTGTTTTTTGACCTAAATGTCCATTAAAAATAAATAATATTAAACTTTGAAAATGTCATGAAAATTAAAATTGTGGTACATAATGTAAATAGTAGAAGAATTGTGGCATAATTGCAATTTAAGGGACTTTGGATTATTTAATCTATTAATCACCATTAGTGCTCCACTAACTCATAGTTTTGGGACACCTAAAAGCTAGGGTGTATAGAAACTTCGTCTTCAACCTCTCACCAAAAACCAGCCGAATTGCTCTCCAAACATTCATCCATGGCCGCCCACCTTTCAAGCTTAAATCTCCATGATCAAGCCATGCTTTCCACAACTTGTCTCCATAAAAGTTTATCCCCACCCTGCAAGCAAGAATTTGATAGTAACTTCAAGAGGAATAGGTGAAGTTTGTTCAAGCTCACAAGAGGTAAGTATCTGTTTCTTCATCTTTTCTTTGTTAAAGTTTGTATTGGTGTTATAGTGAGTTGATTTATGAAGAAATGTTGAGCTTTTGATGATTAGGGTGGTGTTCCATTTTTAGCAGCCATGAAAGTTCAAAATGTTTAGCTTGTTTTTACATGTAAATGGTGATTTGAGGTGTTGATTTAAGTGCTTAAATGTATAGGAGTTGATTTACCATGTATATAGTTTAAATTGTAAGTTTGAAAATTGAAAATGAAAGTTTGATGTATGTGTGTAAATTGGCAGCCTTGTGATGCATGGTAGAATGTTTAAATTCATGAAATAGTTTAGTGAATTATGGTACCAAGGATGGCAGAATGTGTATGAGATTATTGATAGGAAATTAGATGTGTTAATGAGAGGTATTCATGTGTATATATTGTTGAAATTGGACTTTGAAATTCTGAGTTGTAATTGATGTATTGTGAGCTGTTATATTCTGCCAAGTTGACCTAAGTATGATGTGTTGAGTGGTTATGGTTAGTACCAATTCAGAATTTGGTAGAGAAGTGGACTTATAACAAGGTTAATGTTTGGTGTTTGAGAGACATGTAAAGGGGCAGTATGTAAATAAGCCTATAACCCTAAGTGTGTGACTCCAATTGGTATGAGGCCAATTGGAGGTGAAACTAGGCACAAAATGCGCCAACTTTCATGTTAGAAGCCCACCTAAATTCTATCTAAAAAGTGACATGAAAATTGATCAAATCCGGATTGGTGACATTGCAAACCTAAAAATTGACCATTTGAATAGCAGTCAGTATTTTAACCATAACTCACTCACAATAGGTCCAAATGACCTAAAATTTATATGGTTGGAAAGCTTAGACATAGGGCTACATCTTTTGTAGAGATCACAAAACCTAGAAATGACCATAAGTAAGTCAAAATGCTTGCACAAGTTCGGGTGTAAAAACTGCCAGAATCGGAAATGACCTAAGTTTGCCATTTTAGTGTAACCTGTCCAGCATTGGTAAAATGACCATAACTTGGTCTAGTAAACTCCAAATGACCTAAAATTTGTGACAAAAGTTCAATAAGACATAGACCTACAAGTTTGTAATTTAAATCAGAACCCGAAAACTAAGGGAACTAGGTCATTGGGCTAGGTCAAAATAGCATACCAAAATCTGATAAATTGCAATAAAATGCAATACACTTGAAAATGAAATTGGTAATATATACCAATACTAAAGGACTATAAAATGTGACATATTAATAACATTAAAATTTATTCCCCTAGAGTGCATCAAAGGTCAACATTGTAGGTTGACTAATGAAAGGAATAGTATTAAATAAATTTAATTATTGAACCTTATTGTTAGAAACAATTTAAATGAGTGTTGAAACACTTTAAATTGTGTGTTTCAGTTAGCAAATACTCAAGGAAAGGGAAAGAAACACTTAGTCAATGCCAAAAGGCTACTCTTTAGAGGTTTGTGCACAACAGTTATTTCTTTTAAATTTTCAATTGAAATAAATTATGACAATTTGTATGTTATTGCTTAAATTGTGGAAAATTTGTTTGAATGATATTTGATGGATACTTATTGCTTGAAAAATTTTGCAAATGCTTTGAAATCACAGCTATCATGTATATTGATTGAATTCCTCGCTAGCTTGTTTAGTGGGACGAATTGGCTTTGAATTCCCTCTTTAGCTGAAGTGTTGAGATGTGTGCCAGTTGAGGACGAATAGGATGAGTACTCATATAATTGCTAGCTAGCTATGTTATTCCTCATTAGTCATTGGCTTTTGGGATGAATTGGACTTTGGAAACATGATTAAGCTGTGTGTGTGATTTATTGATATTCATTGAGACATTGTGAAATGGAATTTAATTCTTTATGACATTCTTTGTCTTTTGAATTTAACTGTGATTTTAAGTATCCACAGTTTATATGATTTATGGTTTATGGTTTTAAATTGCATTTTCTTAATGTTGTGCACCACTGAGACATTGGCTCAACGATAGCTTTTTCATTACTGTCGCAGGTAGACATACAGACAAAGCAGCAGAGTAGGTTGCTTGTGCTACACATTTTGGGATTTTGCTGGATATATTGAGTATACTATCTCCTTGTAATTTTTGTTGTAATGTATGTGAACTATATGTATATATTGTACTTGGTCTTGAGCAGTTGTAAACTAAAGTTATAATTATTTTGGCCTGTAAAAATTTTGTAATATATTTATCTTATTTCAGCTTTTGGAACTACTAGAAATTGATGTTGAATTGAGTTTGAAAAATGTTGAGAAATTAATTTGTGTTGAGCCATATTGGAGTTTGCAATTGAACAAATATATTAGAAGTGCTTTTTACAGGTTTTTAAAGAACTGTTTTATTCAAAATACAGATGGCACTCTGCCAAAATTTTTACAGAAATTATTAATACTTCAGATGTGTTATTTGGTTTCATTTTAGTTAAAAAAAATTTAATACCCGTCAAAAGTGCTCACCACTGTAAAAAGAAATAAGAAAAGGTTTAAAATCCCTTGTAGTTTATTTAATGGGTTATCAGTAGATGAAGTTTGGTAATTCATTAGGTATACTACGGGATCATGTTATGCCTTATGGAGGGGTAAGGTGTGACATAAGTAAATAGGGATAAAATCCTATATTCATTTAATTGTTCTTGATGATTTAAGTTCCTGGCCAGGACAGATATATTTAGTCAGAAAAGAGTGTCTGACAAGAAAATCTAATTAATCAAGAATTGGAATTAAAAAAGAACATAATTCATAGTGAATGGAGTTTGACATTAACCATGACTCCAGCTGGAATTGGGATTTTATAACGGAGAGATTCTAGTGCAATGTAATATATGATTAAAGATTCATTTAAGGTATTCCTTATTACTGATTGGGTGGCCATGGCATGCTATGCTAGGTGTCAACCATGGTCTATGATATGCTTGAAATGATTTAGAGAAATCATTTAAGGTAAGAAAGAGTTCTAATGATATTATGGGATAATATCATTTATCATTGCCAATAAGTAATGAGTCTAGTAAGTCACACATCTGCACAAGTTAATCACCGAGTAAAATGTGATTTAATTGATTAATTAAAGAGTTCAATTAATTAATTAAATAGGTTTGGTTTACAATAAGATTGCAAAGTCCCTAGCATGACTTAAAACCAAATCTAGGTAATTGGATGTATAGCATAAATTAAATTTATATTTAATTATTTAAATATGAATTTAATTGTGAGAAATTAATTAATGAAGATTAATTAATTAATAATTTATATTTGATATAAATTAATTTGAAGAGGAAAAATTATAATTTTGGGTTGAGAACTCAAATTAAAAGTATGGGTAAATTGGTCATTTCACATGGTGACATGTGGCACCATGAGATGGTGACACATGGCACCATATAAGCTTACCATTTGTCTTCCAATCATGCAAGATGACAAGATTCAATCTACCTTTGACACTTGGCTTGATGAGATTAAATCAACAAAAGTAAGATTAAATCAAGTGGTGACATGTGGCAAGGGAGTTAGTGAAACTTTGACTTAAGTATAAAAGCAAAAAGAAGAAGAAACAAAATGACACTCTTCCTCTCTTCAAGGTGGACAGTAGCCATTGTTTCCCTCTCCTCTTCTTGCTTTCTTAATTAATTCAAAGAGAATCCTTCAATTTCCATTAAATTAAATTTGCTAGAAAGTGTTTCTAGTCTTTCATACATTCACACACACTCACTAAAGCATAAACCCCAAATTTCAAGTGGTTGACAAGGCTTGGGAAGTCAAGTTGGGGCTGCCATTGGTATGCTTGTGGTGGACAAGCTAGAGGGATAACATTTGGGGTCCTAAGAGCATCCTAAGAGTGGGAATTGCATCAATTATGCATTAAGAGGTTGGTACTCAAAATCCCCCCTTTTAATTAGGGATTAATGAATTAATTTATTAATTCATAATCTTAAATGGCAAATGAAGATTTTAATACATGCTAAAATGTGTTTTGGTATGCTTATGAGCATTGAAATTCATTAGGCGCATAAAACATATGGTATGTTACATGTAACCCTAGATTAAAGTTTTAAATTTCAATGCTTAAAATGCCTTAATTCCCATGCTTCCATGCCTTCAATTGGTATTAGAGCCATTATATTTGCCATTTAGATTGATTATGAGGCTTAGTTGTATGATTGGGTTGAATTTGGGTTGATTTGAAGTTGGTTCGGATCACCTTAAAAACCAAACTGCCTCAAGAAACACAACTTGGACTGTGTTCTGGGTTTTTAGACGGCCCAGGGCGTGTTTCAACATACACGAGCCGTGTCCCTCGCGCGCCTCACCCCATGCCGAAGGCTACGTTTACACGAGGTGCCCGTGTTTTCACGTGCCTCAGGCCGTGTAAACGTTACACGGGCCATGTTCTTCGTTTAGGGGCATGTTAGGCATGTTGGGCTTTTTTTTTGGGCCCATTATGCAAATGTTGTGTAATTTAAGGCCCATAATTAAGCCCAAGCCTAATTAAATGGTTTAATTAGGAATTTTAATCACACAATTAATTTATGAAAATTGTTTTATGGAATCAAAATTGGAAAAAGGTTTCTAAATTTAAATTTATTTGAATAAGATTCAAATTTGAATTTTTGTTGAATATGTGATATTTAATTTAATTTTTAAGCATGTATATTTATTTAATTGTTAAATTTTAAATATGCATGATGGATGATCATGAACAATAAAAGACCAATGTGATTGAATTTATTTATTTTATTTTCTTTGGGATGTAAATTAATTAATTTAATTTTAGTGACATGTATCATAAATGTTACGATAACTTAGGATGTAATTTTATTTATTTTAGGACTTTAAAGTCTATATTCTTGTATATTCACCCTGGTATGCCAAGGGTTATAATGTAATTGGATTAGAAAAAGAACAAGGAGGTCAAGAGCATTGGTGGGACTAGTGGGAGGAAATCAAGATCAAGGGTTGATTATGTACTCCTTCAGCAACTCTTATAAAATGAATGAATGAAATACACCTAGGAGTGCCCTAATTCAAATCTTGATGGCTAAAAATTGAATCCCTTAGAAGGTCCATGATCATACCATATTATTTGTTTATCCATGTATGCATGAGGTGTATATAAATGTATGCAAGTATATGATATATGCATGCCAACTGGATAATGTGCAAAGTGAGTCCATAATAGTAATTAAGCCGACTACAAAATATTCCAAACCAATGATTAAGTTGGAAATAGTATAATTATGGTAATTATATCATAGCCCTTTATTGAGGCAATTATTTTAAGAAATTTTAAATACTTGCATTATTAGCTATATGAGCTTGGAAATGATGCATTTGTTTAAGAGATTTTCTTAAGAATAATTGTTAAGCATAAGATGTTGTGTCACACCTTACCCTTCCGTAAGGCATAACATGATCCCGTAGTATATCTAATGGATTATCGAACTTTGCCTACCGTTAATCCATTAAATACACTACAAGGGATTTTAAAACCTTTTTCATTCATTTTAAATTGTAAAGTGATGTGAAAGCATTATTTAAAAACCTTTAGTTGGAGTTTATGTCATAAAATAAGATTTTGGATAATTTGTTTTCCGTAAATTTTATAAAAATTTCAGCAAAGTTCCGGCTGTATTGTAAGAAAACAGTTCTTCAAAAACCCATAAAAACACTCCCAATATTTGTTTCAACCCCAAACTTTAATATAGTTTCAATTCAACTCAATTCAACAACACAATCTCCACAATTTTTAAGTAACTCATCACTAAAAACAAAATTATAAAAAGAACTCAAACATTTCATTATCGAGAAATAGTAAGTTCACAAATATTTACATGGGTCAAAATAAAATTTCAAAATTTAATATACAATGTTTGTACAACTACTCAAGTCCAAAAGTAAATACATACATACAGTTCATATACATTAAAATAAAAAGTTTACAAGGGGTATAATCTATATACCTGGTAAAATCCAAAAGTGCAGTCATTTCTAGCCACAAGCAACCTACTCTGCTGCTTTATCTGTATCTTTACCTGCGATAGCAATGAAAAGCTATCACTGAGCCATTGTATCAGTGGTGCACAACATTAAGAAAATAATAATTGAAACAATAAATAAATTACAAGTAAACCACTTGATGTGTTAACACATAAAATTATGCTTAATTTCAAAAGATAGAAAATTTCTTAAAGAAATCAAATTTCATTACATAATTTACCAAATAATATTTTTGATGAGTCACACATCTTAATCATGACACCAATGTTCAATTTGTTCCAATAGCTAAAGGCTAATGAGGAATACCATAGCTAGCTAGCAAAATATATGAGTACTCATCATATTCATCCTCAACTGGCACACACCTCAACACTTTAGCCAAAGAGGGAATTCAAAACCAATTCGTCCCACTAGACAGGTTAGTGAGTAATTCAATCACATATCATGATCGCTGCGGTTTCAAACCATTTTACAATTTCCAAGTATCAAAGAATTCATCAAATTTACATTCAAATAAATTTCTCAACATTTAGGCCAATAATAAACAATTGGTGTTATTCAAAATTTTCAATAGCAATTAAAGTCATAAATTAATCAAATCAAAAAGTCAATTGAAAATCAACAAGAACCAGTTGTTGTGCACAAACCTTTTATGAGTCACCTCTTAGCCTTGACTCACTTTCTCTTTATCCTTCCCAGTGTCTTGTTCTATTGAAAACACATAATTTTAAAATGTTTCAGTATTCATTTAAATAATTTCTAATAAGAAATTCCAATAATTAAATTTTGCAAACTTAATTTACCCAATACAGTTTATAAATTTGGGTCCTTTACATTGTTGTTTATGGAGGTACTATTCATTGCACTATTCAAGTCAAAATGTTGACTTTTTCATCTTTAATAAGTATGTTAGTCTTAAATGCACTCACATGCCACATTATGAGTGTCAAATTTGTTGGCATTGATTGCCATTCTAAATTCAAAGTTTCCTAGGAGAATTTGTAAATTTTCAGTTTTTGGTCACTCATTTCTACTGTTCCAACAGACTTTTTACAGTGAGAATTTGGCTAAATGTCCTTCACCAAAGTTGTTCCTTAATGTCTTAAATTTAATTCCATTTTTGAATCACTCCATTTGGAGTTTCGTAGCTCAAGTTATGGCCATTTAACCATAGCTGGTCGGATTGACCAATTCCAGAATTCTAGGCAAAATTCTGGGTTCTAGCAGTTTTGGTGACTCAAATTTGGGTGGCAAATTGATTTGGTTATGGTCAAAATTAGGGATTGTGTTCTTCATGAAAGTTATTATACTCTATTATAGCTTTCCAATGGTATAAAAATCAGGTCATTTGGACCTGTCTATACCAAGTTATAACTATTTGAACAAGTACTGTTTATATAGTTAGTTTTGCACAGTGGCAGGGCACCTAATCCGGACTTGACCAAAATTTTCACTAATGTGTATTCAGTTTTAGGGCAAGGTTTCTTCATCAAAATTGTTTCATTATGTCTTAATTTTCATCTTCAATTGGCCTCACACCAGTTGGAGCTACAAAATTACAATTATGGCCATTTGAATAGACTATGGTCAGGATGTCCAGAATTGGACATTGTCACCCTCACCCTTCAATCCATTCTATGCATTTAATCATACTCATAAACACTCCAATTGACCAATTTCAGCCTCAATTAGGTCAATTGGTAGCAATTTATCAAACCCCCAATTTTCCCCCTTAAATTACTAATGTCAAGAACCCTAATTCTCTACATTGCACAATTTATCAATTTCGAGTATACCATACATCTCTACACACTCAATTAAGTTCACATACTCATTTAATTCAATAATTTTTTTATCAAATCCAATATCTCCCTAGGCTGGCCGAATTCTCTACGGTTCCTTATCTTGTCATTTTGTTTCAATTTTTATCAAATTCTAACTTAATTTAAGTGTCTAATCATAAAGATAAAGAGAAATTGAAGGAATAATCACTAACCTTTTTGGTGCTCTTAATCTTCAATTTCCTTCCTAATTTCTCCAAATTCTCTTTCCACTTCTTCTCTTCTAATGGAAATTAGAAGGTTTCTAGGGGTTTTTGCTAGGGTGTATGGTGGAAAATCAACTGTTTGGAAGCTTGATATTTGTGTTTTAATGGTGGATAATGAGAGAGAAAACAAGAGAGCGGGGGATGGCTTTGGTTGGGAGGAAGATGACTTAAAATTTTCTTTTAATTTTTAATTTATCTCACTTTATAATTATCTAGTAAATTGATTTAATTAAATAAGAATTAAATTGGTTTTATGATGTCATGGTTACCTCATCTTAAAGATGTCATAACCTTTTTAAGTTCCTTTTTCTTTCTTTTTTTTTTCTTTCACACACATCTTTACTTTAAATCAATCTTTCCTAATTTTAATTTCCTATATTTTAGTGGACATTTAGGCAATGAGTCACCTCTAAGGATGAATTGACCGAATTGCCCCTTGTTGGTCTGATCCGTTTTTCCAATAGCACTAGATTGCTCCCAAAACCCTAGTTCAATTTTTTGATCTTGTTTTTTATTCTTTTCTGGGGTTTTCATAATACCCTTAACTTTGCAATAATTCCTAGGTCTATAGTGTCATAATGTCTCATACAAAATTAGGCTTTTGACTGACCTCGCAGTCACTTCTCAGTTAGGTCACCCATCGTTGTGACCTCGGCTTATTTAATATTTTATGCTCTATTTTTTTATTTCAATTTTTCCTTCATATAATTTCTATTAATTTTTGTTTATAGCTTTTTTAGGGGACTTAAATATGATTCTAAGCCTCTTGACTGTCCGGACCGGTACTGGTCACCGGAATAGTGAAATGTATAGAACTAATGAGCATAGGGGTGTTACAATTTTTCCCCCCTTAAAAGAAATTTCGTCTCGAAATTTTACCTAGTCTTAGTCTCAGAATAGTTGTGGGTGCTGCCTTTTCATATCCTCTTCTCGTTCCCAAGTAGCTTCTTGGCCCGAATGATGGTTCCACAAGACTTTTACCGGTGGTATCTGCTTGTTCCTTAGCTACTTCACCTCATATGCCAGAATCTCTATGGGTTCTTCCTCATATGAGAGGTCTGGATTTACTTCTATCTCTTCAACAGGTAGAATATGAGATGGGTCGAATCTACACCTCCTCAATATGGATACATGAAAGACATTATGTATCTTTTCTAACTCTGGAGGTAGTACCAATCGGTATGCCAAAGGACCCACTCTTTCCAGAACCTCACATGGCCAAATGAAACGAGGACTTAGTTTTCCCTTTTCTACCAAATCGCCTAATTTTCTTCCAAGGGGAAACCTTAAGGAATACCTTATCACCCACTACATATTCAATGTCTCTCCTTTTTAGATCGATGTAGGACTTCTGATGGTCTGATGCAGCCCTAAGTCAATCTTTGATAAGCTTAATCTTCTCCTCTGTTTGCTAAAAAATCTCTGGGCCAACCAATTTTCTTTCCCCCACTTCATCCTAACACAAAGGAGTTCTGTACTTCCTGCCGTATAGTGCTCCATATGGAGGCATCCCAATGCTTGATTGGTAGCTGTTATTGTAAGCAAACTCAATCAAAGGCAAGTGTGTATCCCAACTACCTTCAAATTCAATCACACAAGCCCGTAGCATATCCTCCAAGATCTGAATTACCCTCTCAGATTGGCCATCTATCTGTGGGTGGAATGCCGTACTGAAGTTCAATCTAGTTCCTAGGGCTTTTTGCAAACTACCCCAGAATCTAGAAGTGAACCTTGGATCTCTGTCTGACACAATTGACACTGGCAACCCATGTAGTCTCATAATCTCATCAATGTACAGTTTAGCCAATTTGTCCAAACTGTAGTCCATCCTCACAAGCAGAAAGTGAGCAGACTTGGTCAATCTGTCCACTATGACCCACACTGCATCATGATTCTTCTGCGTTCTCAGAAGTCCCATCACAAAATCCATTGTGATCCTTTCCCATTTCCACTCAGGCACTAGCAATGGATGTAGCAGACTAGCTGGCACTTGGTGTCACACCTTACCCCTCTGTAAGGCATAACATGATCCCGTAGAATACTTAATGAACTACCGAACTTCACCTACCGATAACTCATTAAGTACCCTACAAGGGATTTTAAAACAATTCTCTTACATTTTGGAAGTAGTGAGTATTTTGGTAGGAATTAAAAACCATTTATTTAAAGTTTAAATACTAGTAAAAATTTTTGTCAATTTTAAATTGTGCCGCAAATTTTATAAAAATTTTGATAGAGTTCCGTTTGTATGTGGAGAAAACAGTTCTTCAAATACCTGAAAAAAAAACACTTCCAATAATTTTCTCAACTCCCAACCTTCAATTAATCTCAAATCAACTCAATTCAATTCACTTCAAAATAATTCCACAATCCAAATCAAAATTTATCATCTCAAAATATTTAATAACTTCATTCACAAGGAATAAAGTATGAAATTCACAAGTACAAATATTAATTTACAGAAGGAAATCCAAAAATGATATTATTACAATTTATTTTACAACTGCTCAACTTTACATTGATACATAAAGCGTTATAATATTTACATCAAAATTAACTACAAGGGTATAAAATAATACCCGTACAAAAGATCAATGTGGTCCTCAATTCAATAGCAGCTCACTCTGCTGCTTTTTCCTTGCTTTTATCTGCAACAGCAAAATAAGCTATCGCTGAGTATAAAAATACTCAGTGGTGCACAATAAAAATTTAAAATACAATACATAAATCATTCATTGATAAAACACAATTTAAATATTTCTCAATCACATTTCACAAATTATCAAAGCTCATAATAACACAATTTAGTCAAATAATTTAATAAACACAATGTTGCCAAAATCATACACAACTTAAGCCATTACACAAAATTTCTGATCAATGCTGTGTTGTACACCACAACAAAGCAATCTACAACCTCATTAATCGAAATCAATGAGGGAGGTGGCTAGCTAGGTAATGAGTACTCATCCGATCTCAACCTCAACTGGCAAGCCAGAGAGGGAGGAAAATAAACGATCTCAACCCCATAAATGGAGGAGGAATAATGTGATACTGTCATGCTAAGTGTGAACACAAAATCAATTCAAAACAATTTATTTAAATAATTTATGAGAAATCTGATCAATTTCTAAAGTCATATTTGCGATTATAAAATTGTAACACAGTATATAAAATTAATCACAGAAGTTAAATTTTTGAGAATAAAATATTTAAACAAGAATTATTGTGCACAGACCTGACGTGAGTCGCCTCTAGGCCTTGACTCAGTCTCTCAGAGCTTCCAGGCCTTTTTCAACTGAAACACACAGTTTCACAGTGTTTCAGTACCATAACTTAGCATAAATCCAAAAATAAATTTAACTTCACTTTTACGTAGCTTTAATGTGCTAAATTCGACGCTCGATGTTTTTGTGTTTCGGGTTACTATTCACTATACTATTCAAGTAAAATTGTTGACTTTTTAATGCTTAATAGGTATGGGAACTCCAACTTCACCCACATACCACATTTTGGTCATTAAATTTGTTGGTTTTGGTCATTTTCTCAAAGCTTAAGTCCTTTAGGCAAAATTATCAAATTTTCAGTTTTGGTGTCCCTAGTTGCACTGTCCATTGGTCATTCTACTGTTAGAATTTGGCAAACCTTTCTTCATAGAAAATGTTCCCTATTGTCTTAAGTTTATTCTCCTTTTTGAATCACTTCAATTGGAGTTTTTTAGCTCAAGTTATGGCCATTTGAACCATGGCTGCCAGATTGGACACAACCCAGATTTTCTAGGCAATTTTGGTGCTAGCAGTTTTGGGTCACCAACTTGGGTGCAGAAATTGGGCTTGTGTTCTTCATGAAAGTTTTAGTTCTATATCTCATCTAACCTCTGGTAAAATTTCAGTTCATTTTGACTTGCCTAGCTCGAGTTATGACCAAATGAACAAACACTGTTCATTTGGTCAGTTTGTACAGGGCAGCCTGCAATTTTTCAATTTGGTCAATTTGTTTACTAGGTTTTGGTCACTTTTTGGGCATGCTTCCTAAATGAAAATTGTGTCATTTAGTGTCTATTTTCATCCTCAATTGGTCCCATACCAATTGGACTTGTAAAATTTCATTTTTGGTCCTTCAAAGTTGACTTGGTGATGCTGCCAGCAGCATGACCACACTCCCTCCGAATTTGACTTTAATTCCAACCATTCCAACACAACCCATTTGGTCACAAATGACCATTTTTCACTTCACAATAGGTCAAAGACATCATTTATTCACTTCTCATATTTTTGGTCCATAAACCCTAATGTTCAAAACCCTAATTCACTAACCTCATGCATTTAACCACATTTAGTGCTTTTAATCCTAACCATTCAACTAAATAAAGTTTCTAAACTCATTCAAATCCATCAAACCATGCAAAACACACTCCCCATCATGCTGGCCAAATTTCAGTTTAGTCCTTTACAAGTGTTTTTATTTCATTACTTTAGTTTCTAAGCTCATTTCAATAACTAAATATGCATTTGATTAGATAATTGGTAGTTAGAAGACTAACCTTTGCTTGGAGGGTTTCTAGGCTTTCCTCTCTTCAATTCTTTCTTCTTCTTTTTACTCTCTAATGTTTCCTCAACATGTAAGGAGAATTTTTTTGTGTTGGGACTTTGTGAATTTATGGGATAGAGTAGGGAAATTAAGCTTCCTTTCCCTTAACAATGGTGGAACAAAGTGAAAGAATGGGGAGAGAGAGGTGAGGCGGCAATGAGGATAAGGAAGATGACTTAATTTTTCTTTTCTTTTCGTTTCTTTTATTTAATTTGTCTTATGGAAGACCCAAAAAAAATCTAATTAATTAAATATATTAATTATTACTTTTATGGCATCATGCATGATGTCATCTCCCTACACTTTTTCATTTTCTTTTTTTTTCTATTAGTTCTTTAATTTAATTCTCGATTCCGAAATTTTCTTTTCTCCGATTTTATTTGACAGTTAGGTCAGGAGTCAGCTCTCGGGGTCAATTGACCAAATTGCCCCTCGCCGGTTCATCCCGGTTTGCAAATAATTCAATATTTCTTCCGGCTCCCTGACCTAATTATTTGACTGACTTAACAGTTCTTTTTCGTGATTTTCTCTTTTCCACTGTGTTCATAAGGGTCCTAAGGACCGCAGCGTCACATTTTACAGTTCGAAATTTGAGTTTAAAATGACTTCGCAGTCCTTCCCGAGAAGGTCACCCATCGCTGTGACTCTCGGCTCGTTTAACTTCTTATATTCTGTTTTTCTTATTTATACTTAACTAATTGGCAATTACTAATTATTTGTATTTATGGCTTCTCTAGTTGTCTTAAGTGTGGTTCTAATCCCCTTAATTGTCCGGACCGACACCGGTCACCGGAACAGTGAAATATACCAGGCTATACAAATAGGGGTGTTACAATTCTCCCCCCCTTAAATAAATTTCGTCTCGAAATTTTACCTGGTATCAATCTCTGAACAGCTGTGGGTGTTGTCTCCTCATGTCCTCCTCTCGTTCCCAAGTAGCCTCCTGGCCCGAATGATGGTTCCACAGCACTTTTACCAACGGTATCTGCTTGTTCCGTAGCTGCTTCACCTCATAAGCCAGAATCTTTATGGGTTCTTCTTCATATGTGAGGTTTGGATTCACTTCAATTTCTTCTACTGGTAGTACATGAGATGTGATGAGAATCAAGCTACATCCACAACAAAGGATTTCATCCAAGGTCCAATTACTAGGGCTAGAGCTAAATCACATCAGTTTTGGTATCAGAGCAAAGGGACGTCCAAACAAGGTAGATTCTCTATTTGCTTTTTATTCTTTGTGTTTCTTACCTTCTTCATATTTGCTGTTTGGCTCTTGGGGTTTAGTTGGACCTGTTTGTTTAAAAATTTGTTTTGTTGGGTTTGTCTTAGGGTTTTGGATTAATCAAGCTAAAGCGATTATTCTAGCCATCCATTTTGCTTCCTTCATTTTGATATTAAGCATGAGAGATTATCTGGTTCATTGAGTTTGACTTACCAATTTGGCCTGAAACTGTACCAGCATTATTTGGGTGTGTTTAAGACGTTGGGTGTAAATTTTGGGGGTTGTTTGATATCGTTTGCCTGCTGAACCAATATTTTGCGGCAGACCCGATCAAATTATGTTCACATAGCAAATAGACCCAGAAATTCCTGAAAATTTACAAGGTGTTTATACCCTATATCAGTAGTTCCCATATTAAATTTCAGCTTTAAATTCATCCGTTTGTGTGGGGAACCAAAATTTTGCGGCAGAATCGATCAAAATAAGTTCACATAGGAAATATACCCAGAAATTTCTGAAAATTTACCAAGTGTTTATACCCCATATCAGTAGTTCCCAAATTAAATTTCAGCTTAAAATTCATCCGTTTGCGTGGGGAACCAAAATTTTGCGGCAGACCCGATCAAATTAAGTTCACATAGCAAATCAGCCCTGAAATTCCTGAAAATTTACAGGCCATTTGTGCCACATTTGAGCTATTCTCAAATTAAATTTCAGCTCAAAATTTAATCGTTTGTGTGGGGAACAAAAAAAATTTGCGGCAGACACGATTATATTTGATTTACATAGTAAGTCTGTCAAGAAAAGCGTGAAATTCTTGCAGCAATTAGTCAGTATTGGGTTGCATTTTCCTACTCAATTTCAGATCAAAATACACTCATTTGCTTGGTGATCCAAAATTTATGCAATTCTTGGTGTATTGTGTGAATTGCTGGTAATTGTGATAAGATGGTGGCAAACTTGGATATTTAAGCTTAATATCTCTACTTTAGGTTGTCTCTTTTCCAGCTTACTGCTCTTTTATTTTGGTGTCTTCTTTCTTGATTCCTATTGCATTACATTTCCATACTTGAGCTTTTCTTTTCTTGACTTCTTGAATCACATTATTGTTTTCTTGATTACTCGTTTTGATCCGTCACGTTCAAGAATTTTATTGTGTGTTAAATTTTTGTGGGTACAGTCTTGGTTTGAGTTACTTGAATTTGATAAGAACTTGTGGACATAGCCAAGAGAGGTAAAAGGCACAGAGTGGTGAGTTCATAAGAGGGAAAAAGCCTTGTTGAGTTAAACACGAGTGGAGTGTCCTTTGTTGAGTGAAAATGTTGTGAGTGAGCAAGACAAGGGTGGTTGTGAGGAAAGAAAAGAGAGTAAAGAAAACATTCCAAGAGTGCTTGAAAAAGGTGAATCTTCGGCGCAAAAGGAGAGCTGTGCGGAAAGAGGGGAGAGAAAATTAAGCTTGTATGCTAAAGGAAGAGATGTGAGGAATGCCATGTTTGCCAACAAGCAAATGTTATTAATTGTGTTTAAGGACTCTTGTTTATCCACATCTGACCTTGACCCCAATTTGCCTAGTGTTGTTGTCTCCCTTTTGCAGGAATATGAGGATGTACTACCTGAGGAGATGCCAGCTGGACTACCACCTATTCGAGGGATTGAGCACCAGATTGATTTTGTACCTGGAGCAGTTATTCCCAACCGTCCAGCCTATAGAAGTAACCCTGAAGAAACCAAAGAATTACAAAGGCAAGTTGAGGAATTGCTAGCTAAGGGATATGTGAGAGAAAGTATGAGCCCTTGTGCTGTACCCGTCCTTTTGGTACCAAAGAAAGATGGCACATGGCGCATGTGTGTGGATTGTAGGGCGGTCAACAAAATCACTGTAAAGTATCGCCATCCTATACCTAGATTGGATGATATGTTGGATGAACTTTGTGGTGCTTGTGTTTTTACCAAAATTGACTTGAAAAGCGGATATCATCAAATTCGCATGAAAGTAGGTGATGAATGGAAGACTGCATTTAAAACAAAACATGGACTATATGAGTGGTTAGTGATGCCTTTTGGGCTAACTAATGCTCCTAGCACTTTTATGAGATTGATGAATCATGTGTTGCGTGCTTTTATTGGAAAATTTGTTGTTGTTTATTTTGATGATATATTGGTTTACAGTAGAGGCATGAATGAACATATGCATCATTTAAGGGCTGTATTCGATGTGTTAAGAAAGGAAAAATTATATGCTAACTTGAAGAAATGTTCATTTTGCATGGAAAAGGTTGTCTTTTTAGGATTTGTCATTAGTGCTAATGGTGTTAAAGTTGATGATGAAAAAATTAGAGCTATTAGAGACTGGCCCATTCCAAAGACTGCATCTGAAGTACGTAGTTTTCATGGACTAGCTAGTTTCTATAGAAGATTTATTAAGAATTTCAGTACCATTGCAGCACCATTGAATGATCTTGTCAAAAAGAATGTTAATTTTGTTTGGGAACAGAAACAAGATGATGCTTTTCACAAAATTAAAGAGATGTTATGTTCCGCTCTTGTTGGCTTTACCTGATTTTTCTAAAACTTTTGAGATTGAGTGTGACGCATCAGGAATAGGTATTGGAGCCGTTTTAATGCAGGAAAAGAGACCAATAGCATACTTTAGTGAGAAGCTTAATGGAGCAGCTTTAAACTATTCTACATATGACAAGGAGTTGTATGCATTGGTACGTGCCTTGGAAACATGGCAACATTACCTTTGGCCAAAGCAATTTGTCATCCACACAGATCATGAGTCATTGAAGCATATCAAGGGGCAAAATAAGTTGAGTAGGCGTCATGCAAAATGGGTTGAGTTCCTTGAGACCTTCCCATATGTGATTCAATACAAACATGGGAAAGAAAATGTGGTGGCTGATGCCTTATCTCGAAGGTATAACCTTCTTGCCCTTCTTGATGCAAAGTTACTAGGATTCGAATATGTGAAAGAATTATATGCTGAAGATGATGACTTTGCTAGAGTGTATGCAGCTTGTGAAAAGAATGCTTTTGAGAAGTTTTATAGGCATGATGGATATTTGTTTAGAGAAAATAGATTGTGTGTGCCTAAGAGTTCCATGCGTGAATTACTTGTGAATGAGTCTCATGCTGGTGGATTAATGGGTCATTTTGGTGTTGCCAAAACTTTAGATGTATTGAAGGAACATTTTTACTGGCCGAATATGAAAAGAGATGTTGAAAGAGTATGTGCTAGGTGCATTGTGTGTGCTAAGGCTAAATCTAGAGTTTTGCCACAAGGTTTGTATACACCTTTGCCTACCCCTAGTGATCCTTGGGTTCATTTGTCTATGGATTTTGTGTTGGGATTACCTAGGTCTAAACAAGGCCATGATTCAATTTTTGTTGTTGTTGACAGGTTTTCAAAAATGGCACATTTTATTCCATGCCATAAAACTGATGATGCTACAAATGTTGCAAATTTATTTTTTAGAGATATTGTTAGGTTGCATGGCATACCTAAGAGTTTAGTTAGTGATAGGGATGTTAAATTCCTTAGTCACTTTTGGAAGGTTTTGTGGGGAAAATTGGGCACCAAGTTGTTATTTTCCACCACTTGTCACCCACAAACCGATGGTCAAACTGAAGTAGTAAATAGGACACTAACTACTCTTTTGCGTGCTGTGGTTAAGCAAAATTTGAAGTCATGGGAAGATTGCATTCCACTTGTTGAATTTGCATACAATAGAAATGTGCATTCTTCTACTGGCTATTCTCCATTTGAAATTGTGTATGGTTTCAATCCTTCAACTCCTTTGGATCTTTTACCTTTGCCTGTGAACGAGCTTGCTAGTTTAGATGGAAAAAGAAAAGCAGAATTGGTGAAGAAAATCCATGAACAAGCCAAGCTTCAAATTGAAAAGAACAATGAAAAATATGCTAGTCAAGCCAACAAAGGAAGGAAGAAAGTCACATTTCAACCTGGAGATTGGGTATGGGTTCACTTGCGCAAAGAAAGGTTTCCCTCTCGAAGGAAATCAAAATTACAACCAAGATGTGATGGACCTTTCCAAGTGCTGACCAAAATTAATGATAACGCTTACAAAATAAACCTGCCCGGTGAGTATAATGTCAGTGCCACCTTCAATGTTGCTGATTTATCTCCTTGTGTTGATGCAGAAACAGATTCGAGGACGAATCCTTTTGAAGCGGAGGGGAATGATGAGAATCAAGCTACATCCACAACAAAGGATTTCATCCAAGGTCCAATTACTAGGGCTAGAGCTAAATCACATCAGTTTACATTTTTCTTCATGCCATTCCAGCTTATAATCCTTGCTCCTTATGATTTCACAAATTAAATTCTGAAGTGATTTAGCTCTAGCCCTAGTAATTGGACCTTGGATGAAATCCTTGGTTGTGGATGTAGCTTGATTCTCATCAAGATGGGTCTAATCAATACCTCCTCAACATAGACACATGGAAGACATTATGTATCTTCTCCAACTCTGGAGGTAGTGCCAAACGATATGCCAAATGACCCACTCTTTCCAAAACCTCATATGGCCCGATAAAACGAGGACTTAGTTTCCCTTTTCTGCCGAATCTCATAATCCTCTTCCAAGGAGAAACCTTGAGGAAAACTTTCTCACCCACTGCATACTCAATATCCCTTCTTTTCAAATCAATATAGGACTTCTGATGGTCTGATGTAGTTTTAAGTCGATCTCTGATCACCCTGATTTTCTCTTCAGTCTGTTGAACAATTTCGAGTCCAATCATTTTTCTTTCACCCACGACATCCCAACACAATGGGGTTCTACATTTTCCGCCATACAAAGCTTCATATGGAGGCATCCCAATGCTTGATTAGTAGCTATTGTTATAAGAAAACTCAATCAAAGGCAAGTGTGTATCCCAACTACCCTCAAACTCAATCACACAAGCCCGTAGCATGTCCTCCAAGATCTGAATTACCCTCTCAGACTGGCCATCTGTCTGTGGGTGGAATGCAGTACTGAATTTCAATGTAATTCCTAGGGCTCTCTGAAGACTACCCCAGAATCTAGAAGTGAACCTAGGATCTCTGTCTGATACAATGGATACTGGCACTCCATGAAGCCTCACAATCTCATCGATGTACAACCTGGCCAATCTGTCTAAACTGTAGTCCATTCAAACTGGCAGAAAATGAGCAGACTTAGTCAGTTTGTCGATAATGACCCATACTGCATCATGACTCTTCTATGTCTTTGGAAGTCCCATTACAAAATCCACCGTTATTTTTTCCCATTTCCACTCTAGTTTTAGTAGTGGATGTAACAACCCAGTGGGTACTTGATGATCTGCCTTTATTTGCTGACAAGTTAGGCATTTGGATACAAACTCTGCCACATCTCTTTTTAAACCCATCCACCAGTAATGCTCCTTTAGCCCTCTATACATTTTTGTACCACCAGGGTGCATGGCAAAAGGAGACTCATGTGCTTCCTTTAAAATGATCTGCCTCAAATCAACATCATTAGGAACACACATTCTTCCTTGGTGTAGCAGTAAACCATCATTTTTGATTGAGAATTCTGGTTTCTTGCCTTGTCGGACTTCTTCCAACAGCTTCTGATACCTTTCATCATTCTGAGCAGCCATTCTGATCTGATCAATCAACACTGGCTGTACATGCCATGCAACTGCTGTCTGCCCCTCATCATTAATCTCTAAATTGGCATATAATGATCTCAACTCATGTACCAAAGACAAAGGAGTAACCCATAGACTTGCCATAGTCTTACGACTTAAGGCGTCAGCTATAACATTAGCTTTCCCTGGCTGATAGTCTATCAGACAATCATAGTCTTTTATCAACTCTAACCATCTCCTCTGTCTCAAATTCAACTCTTTCTGGGTGCCCAAATACTTCAAACTCTTATGATCTGTGTACATGTAACACTTCTCCCCATACAAATAATGTCTCCAGATCTTAAGAGCAAACACAATAGCTGCAAGCTCCAAATCATGTGTTGGATAATTCCTCTCATGCAGTTTTAACTGGAGTGATGCATAGACAATAACATTTCGATCTTGCATCTACACACAACCTAACCCATTATGAGAAGCATCACTATAAATTGTATATTCTTTACCCGGTGTAGGTGTGAGAAGCATCACTATAAATTGTATATTCTTTACCCGGTGTAGGTAAAGTCAGGACTGGAGCCTCAGTCAAACATCTTTTCAATTCATCAAAACTTTGCTGATTTTTGTCTGTCCACTAAAATTTCACATCCTTTCTAAGTAGCTTGGTCAATGGAGATGCCAACATGGAGAATCCCTTCACAAATCGACGGTAGTATCCAGCTAACCCCAGAAAACTGCGAATCTCTGTGACATTTCTGGGTGGCTTCCAATTAAGGACAGCTTCAATCTTGCTAGGATCTACCTTAATACCCTCTGCTGACACTATGTTCCCCAAAAAGGATATCTCCTTCAGCCGAAATTCACATTTTGACAATTTGGCGTATAGCTGTTTCTCCCTCAAAGTCTGCAGTACCATCTGCAGATGTCTATCATGCTCTTCTGCATTCCTCGAATAGACCAATATATCATCAATAAATACCACAACAAACTGGTCGAGGTATGGTCTGAAAATAGTGTTCATCAGATCCATAAAAGCAGCCGAAGCATTAGTTAACCCGAATGGCATGACCAAGAACTCAAAATGGCCATAGCGGGTTCTGAAGGCAGTTTTAGGAATACTCTGCTCTTGTACTTTTAGCTAATAATAACCTGATCTCAGGTCAATTTTAGAGAACACAGTTGCACCTCTCAACTGATCAAATAAGTCATCAATGCAGGGCAATGGGTATCTGTTCTTTATTGTCACCTCATTCAACTGCCGATAGTCAATGCATAACCGGAGAGTGCCATCCTTCTTCTTTACAAACAATATTGGTGCTCTCCAAGGTGACACACTAGGGTGGATAAAGCCCTTATTAAGCAACTCTTGCAACTGTACTTTCAATTCTTTTAGTTCTGCTGGTGCCATTCTGTATGGCATTATGGAGATTGGGTCCACACTAGGCATAGCATCAATTTCAAACTGCACTTCTCTTTCTGGAGGTAATCTTAGCAATTCATCAGGAAACACATCTGGAAAGTCACATACAGTAGGAATGTCTCTCAATGCTGGACTCCCCACTTGGGTGTCTATCACATGTGCCAAGTACGCCTCACACCCTTTCCTAATCATTTTTCTGGCCAGTGCAGCTGAAATGATGTTTGAAGGCAATAACTGCCTCTCCCCATGTATTACTACTTCACCATACTAAGGGAGACCAAAAGTGACTGTCTTCAGTCTACAGTCAATCATGGCGTGATGCCTGGCTAACCAATCCATGCCCAAGATAATGTCATAATCTCTGAAGGGCATTTCTATTAAATTAGATAGAAAAGTGTGTCCTTGGATCACCAAAGGACAGTCCTTATATAGCCTATTTACCTTGACCTCCTGGCCTAATGGACTAGTTACTAGCACATCATAGTCCATTGGTACACACTGAATAGCAGTAGAACACATCACACTAGCACTAACATACGAATGTGTGGAGCCAGGATCAAATAACACATGTACATCTTGGTCAAGGATGGAAAAATTACCAACTACAATGTCTGATGTTTCAGCCTCCTCCCTCTAACGCATGGTATACACTCTGATTGGTGCGCCACTGAGTACTGGCTAGTTAACAGTGCTTCGACTTCCAGGAGTGTTACCAGGACCCCTACCTCTGCCTCTACCTCTAGCAGCTGACTGTGACCCTCTAGGTGTAGAGACTTGGGCTGATCCTTCTGATGTAGCAGAAGGTCCAGACCGGCACGGACTAGTACAATCTTTAGCGAAATTTCCACTCCCTCCACAATTAAAACATGCACCGGTGGCCTTAAAACAAACCCCACTGTGAGTTCTACCACAAGTTTCACCGCTGCATCGTCTTGATAGAGCTCCTCGTGGTGCTCGGCTGGTCTGCTAACTGCAGGGGTGGTCTTTGGCCAGAAAATTTGCCTCTGCCAGATCTACGGGAGCTGGATCCCCCAAACTGTTTCCTCTTTCCAGAACCACTCTCAGATGCTTGTCTCATAGTCTTTTCAGTCTTCTCTTTCTCTTGTGTACCCTTCTTCACTGCCCCTTCTGATTCTATCCTTTCTAGTTCTAGGGCCTGTGAGATCAACTCAGCGAAATTCTGATGTCGGAAACCCACGACTTGCATTCTCATATTCGGCCTTAACCCAGACTCAAACCTCTTACATCTGTCTCTAGGGGTGGAGACTAAGCTTCCAGCATAGTGGCTTAGCCTTGAAAAGTCTCTCTCATACTCTGCTATGGTTCTGTCTCCTTATTTCAAACTCAAGAATTCTTATAATTTCATATCTACATATGCATCAGGAACCCATTTATGCCTAAATTCCCTCAGGAAGTCTGTCCATGTCAGCACAGGTGGCTCAACCAGGCTGTGGGGGATGGTCTTCCACCATTCATATGCATCCCCTTGGAGAAGAGATACTGAATACTCAAATTTTAATTCTTCAAGATAATTTACGAAAAGCCGTTCCATTCTTTCCAACCACTGTTCTGCCTCCAGTGGATCCACAGTGCCTTTAAACTCGGTGGCCCCAAATTTCATCAATTTTTCATATTGCCAAGCTGAGGGCTGTGGTTGTGCTACAGGTGCTTGCATTTGAGCTTGGGGTGGCACATTACCTGCCATTTGCTGGAAAAATGTAGCCATCTACTATACAAAATAAGCAGGGAACTGCAGTGCTGGAGTAGGAGCTGGAGTGGCTGACCCACTCACGTTCTGGAGTACTGGGGCTTCCCCTTGAACCTCAGCCTCAACAGATTGTTCTTCAGAATGATTCCTCCTTCCATTCTGTTTTCCCAAAATTTCTACTTCCTGAGATAAAACATAAGGAGGTTGACCTCCGTTAGTGCATATTCATGATGTAAATACATCATATGTATCAATTAAAGACACCTGAGCAGTTGTACTTATCAATAAAATATTCATACACATAGTCAAAATTTATTGAAAAACCATGCTCTGATACCACTAAAACATGTCACACCTTACCCCTCTGTAAGGCACAACATGATCCAGTAGAATACTTAATGAACTACCGAACTTCACCTACCGATAACTCATTAAGTACCCTACAAGGGATTTTAAAATAATTTCCTTACATTTTGGAAGTGGTGAGCATTTTGGTAGGAATTAAAAACCATTTATTCAAAGTTTAAATACTAGTAAAAATTTTTGTCCATTTTAAATTTTGCCGCAAATTTTATAAAAATTTTGATAGAGTTCCGTTTGTATTTGGAGAAAACAGTTCTTCAAATACCTGGAAAAAAAACACTTCCAATAATTTTCTCAACTCCCAACCTTCAATTAATCTCAAATCAACTCAATTCAATTCACTTCAAAATAATTCCACAATCCAAATCAAAATTTATCATCTCAAAATATTTAATAACTTCATTCACAAGGCATAAAGTATGAAATTCACAAGTACAAATATTAATTTACAGAAGGAAATCCAAAAATAATATTATTACAATTTATTTTATAACTGCTCAACTTTACATTAATACATAAAGCGTTATAATATTTACATCAAAATTAACTACAAGGGTATAAAATAATACCCCTACAAAAGATCAGTGTGGTCCTCAATTCAATAGCAGCTCACTCTGCTGCTTTTTCCTTGCTCTTATCTGCGACAGCAAAATAAGCTATCGCTGAGTATAAAAATACTCAGTGGTGCACAATAAAAATTTAAAATACAATACATAAATCATTCATTGATGAAACACAATTTAAATATTTCTCAATCACATTTCACAAATTATCAAAGCTCATAATAACACAAATTAGTCAAATAATTTAATAAACACACTGTTGCCAAAATCATACACAACTTAAGCCATGACACAAAATTTTCGATCAATGCCATGTTGTACACCACGACAAAGCAATCTACAACCCCATTAATCGAAATCAATGAGGG
Source organism: Hevea brasiliensis (assembly GCF_030052815.1). Lineage (NCBI taxonomy): Eukaryota > Viridiplantae > Streptophyta > Magnoliopsida > Malpighiales > Euphorbiaceae > Hevea > Hevea brasiliensis. The sequence continues at coordinate 39,602,301 of NC_079502.1, read as the reverse complement.
AGGTGGCTAGCTAGCTAAAGAGTACTCATCCGATCTCAACCTCAACTAGCAAGCCAGAGAGGGAGGAAAATAAACGATCTCAACCCCATAAATGGAGGAGGAATAATGTGATACTGTCATGCTAAGTGTAAACACAAAATCAATTCAAAATAATTTATTTAAATAATTTATGAGAAATCTGATCAATTTCCAAAGTCATATTTGCGATTATAAAATGGCAACACAGTACATAATTAATCACAGAAGTCAAATTTTTGAGAATAAAATATTTAAACAAGAATTATTGTGCACAGACCTGACGTGAGTTGCCTCTAGGCCTTGACTCAGTCTCTCAGAGCTTCCAAGCCTTTTTCAGCTGAAACACACAGTTTCACAATGTTTCAGTACCATAACTTAGCATAAATCCAAAAATAAATTTAACTTCACTTTTACGTAGCTTTAATGTGCTAAATTCAACGTTCTTGAAGTTTTTGCGTTTCGAGTTACTATTCACTACACTATTCAAGTAAAATTGTTGACTTTTTAAGGCTTAATAGGTATGGGAACTCCAACTTCGCCCACATACCACATTTTGGTCATTAAATTTGTTGGTTTTGGTCATTTTCTCAAAGCTTAAGTCCTTTAGGCAAAATTGTCAAATTTTCAGTTTTGGTGTCCCTAGTTGCACTGTTCTATTGGTCATTCTATTGTTAGAATTTGTTAAACCTTTCTTCATAGAAAATGTTTCCTATTGTCTTAAGTTTATTTCCTTTTTGAATCACTATGATTAGAGTTTTGTAGCTCAAGTTATGGCCATTTGAACCATGGCTGCCGGATTGGACACAACCCAGATTTTCTGGGCAATTTTGGTGCTGGCAGTTTTGGGTCACCAAATTATGGTGGCCAAATGGCTTGGTTGCTAGCAGAATTTGGGCTTGTGTTCTTCATGAAAGTTTTAGGTCTATATCTCATCTAACCTCTGGTAAAATTTCAGGTCATTTTGACCTGCCTAGCTCGAGTTATGACCAAATGAACAAACACTGTTCATTTGGTCAGTTTGTACAGGGCAGCCAGCAATTTTTCAACTTTGGTCAATTTGTTCACTAGGTTTTGGTCACTTTTTGGGCATGCTTCCTAAACGAACATTGTGTCATTTAGTGTCTATTTTCATCCCCAATTGGTCCCATACCAATTGGACTTGTAAAATTTCATTTTTGGTCCTTCAAAGTTGACTTGGTCATGCTGCCAGCAGTATGACCACACTCCCTCCGAATTTGACTTTAATTCCAACCATTCCAACACAACTCATTTGGTCACAAATGACCATTTTTCACTTCACAATAGGTCAAAGACATCATTTACTCATTTCTCACATTTTTTGTCCATAAACCCTAATGTTCAAAACCCTAATTCACCAACCTCATGCATTTAACCACATTTAGTGCTTTTAATCCTAACCATTCAACTAAATAAAGTTTCTAAACTCATTCAAATCCATCAAAGCATGCAAAACACACTCCCCATCATGCTGGCCAAATTTCAGTTTAGTCCTTTACAAGTGTTTTTATTTCATTACTTTTGTTTCTAAGCTCATTTCAATAACTAAATATGCTTTTGATTAGATAATTGGTAGTTAGAAGACTAACCTTTGCTTGGAGGGTTTCTAGGCTTTCCTTTCTTCAATTCTTTCTTCTTCTTTTTACTCTCTAATGTTTCCTCAACATGTAAGGAGAATTTTTTGTGTTGGGACTTTGTGAATTTATGGGATAGAATAGGGAAATTAAGCTTCCTTTCCCTTAACAATGGTGGAACAAAGTGAAAGAATGGGGAGAGAGAGGTGAGGCGGCAATGAGGATAAGGAAGATGACTTAATTTTTTTTTCTTTTCTGTTCTTTTATTTAATTTGTCTTATGGAAGACCCAAAAAAAATCTAATTAATTAAATATATTAATTATTACTTTTATGGCATCATGCATGATGTCATGCATGATTTCATCTCCTTACACTTTTTCATTTTCTTTTTTTTTCTATTTGTTCTTTAATTTAATTCTCAATTCTGAAATTTTCTTTTCTCTGATTTTATTTGACAGTTAGGTCAGGAGTCAGCTCTCGGGGTCAATTGACCAAATTGCCCCTCGCCGGTTCATCCCGGTTTGCAAATAATTCAATATTTTTTTCAGCTCCCTGACCTAATTATTTGACTGACTTAATAGTTCTTTTTCGTAATTTTCTATTTTCCACTGTGTGCATAAGAGTCCTAAGGACCGCAGCGTCACATTTTACAGTTCGAAATTTGAGTTTAAAATGAGTTCACAGTCCTTACCGAGAAGGTCACCCATCGCTGTGACTCTCGGCTCGTTTAACTTCTTATATTCTGTTTTTCTTATTTATACTTAACTAATTGGCAATTACTAATTATTTGTATTTATGGCTTCTCTAGTTGTCTTAAGTGTAGTTCTAATCCCCTTAATTGTCCGGACCGACACCGGTCACCGGAACAGTGAAATATACCAGGCTATACAAATAGGGGTGTTACACTTGGTGTTCTGCCTTTACTTGCTGACAAGTCAGGCATTTAGATACAAAATCAGCTATATCCTTCTTCATCCCATTCCACCAATAATGTTCTTTTACCCCTCTGTACATCTTAGTTCCATTAGGGTGCATAGAAAAAGGAGACTCATGTGCTTCCTTCACAACGATTTGCTACAATTCTACATTATTTGGAATGCACATTCTGCCTTGGTGTAGCAGTAAGCCATCATCATTCACTGAAAATCCAGGTTTCTTGCCATCCCAAGCTTCCTCCATCAATTTCTGATACTTTTCATCATTCTGTATAGTCATCTTTATCTGATCAATCAACACTCACTGTACATGCCATGCAGCTACCATCAATCCCTCATCATCAATTTCTAAACTAGCATGCAATGCTTTTAATTCATGCACCATGGACAGAGGAGAAACCCTTAGACTAGCCGTAGTCTTGCGACTTAAGGCCTCAGTTACAACATTAGCTTTACTTAGTTGATAATCTATCAAGCAGTCATAATCTTTAATCAGTTCTAACTACCTCCTCTGTCTTAAATTCAGCTCTTTCTGTGTGCCCAGATACTTCAAGCTCTTGTGATCTGTGTAGATATAACACTTTTCCCCATACAGATAGTGTCTCCAGATCTTCAGAGCAAAGACAATGGCAGCAAGCTCTAAGTCATGTGTAGGGTAGTTTCTCTCATATGGTTTCAGCTAGTGTGATGCATAAGCAATGACATTTTTGTAACACCCCTTACCCGTCTATAGTGTAGCCGAGCAAGTTATGCCACTCAGTGTGCCGGAGCACCAATTTATGTTTCTATTACAATTTTATCCCTTTATAATTCATTTATTTTTAATTTTGATAAATCTGAATTTATTCGTAAATTTTATAGAAAATCCGGCAGAGTGCCGGCTATCAATTGGAAAAACAGTTCTTCTGAACCTGTTTAAAAACACTTCCAAAATAATTTCCAAATCCAAACTCCATTATACACATTCAAGTCAATCTCAAATCACAATACTATTTTCAAAACTTTTCTGTTCACTTCATCACTTGAAGCATATTCATAATTAATTCTCAACCTTTCATTTATCAACATACATTATGCAAAAGATCTCAATAATATGAAATTTCATATATTTATATTTATACATAATTACAGGAGTTTATAGTTACAATCCAAACTAATATAAAATGCAAAAGGGCCACCTATAGTCCTAATGTCCTACCATATGCAGTGCAGATGTGAGGTGACTCTGGACCCTGGATGCAGCTCTGAAGACTCACCCCATCTGATGTCTGCTGGGCTCCCCAGCTAGGTCTTTAGTACCTGCGCGTGGCAAAAGCAACGCGCTAAGCAATTCTGCTTAGTGGTGACAATATAAAATAAAATAAAATATGATAAAACAAAGATGCAGAATGTGTGTTTACATTTTTGGTAGACTTAACTTCTGATATTATTTGCATTATTATACGATTAAAATTTTGATAAGGTTCATTAACATTGCCCGAGTAACCCATACTAATTGACTGGACTGGATAAACGGGTAAACTGGCACTGGGTACTAAGTACCTCGGACCATCACACCATCGGTCACATTGTGTCTCCCAGTGTGCAACAGAATAGCTAATAAGCTGTAATAATTAGCAGGGTTAAAACCCAAGTGTAATAATTCAAATAACATAGCCAAAGGCTATTTTGTCACAGAATGGCATGGGAAGCCATGAAACACAAAATGGCATGAAGCCATATGCAGTACTGCTAACAAAACCCTATTGGCATGCCAAGCTATCCAAACCAATCTTGTTAGGTATACTAGGGCATTTTACACTTTTGAGTTTTACAATTTTTGAATTTCAAGTTTTGATGTTACTGTTCACTTTATTAGTCAACCAAAATGTTGACTTTTGCATAAACAATAGGTATATTGGTTTTTACACTCCCAACATACCACATTTTGCATTCAAAATTTGTTGGTATTGGTTGCCAATACCATTTCTAAGCTTAAAGTTAATTGAGCAGAATTTTCAGTTTTCATACCTTATATTTACTGTTCCATTTGTCATTTTTGCAGTGCGAATTTGGCAAAATGATCAACATGAAAGTTGTTCCTTATTTTGTCTAGTTTAATTTCCTTTTTTGAATTACTCCATTTGGAGTTTTGTAACTCAAGTTATTATCCAAAAACCACAACTGGCCAGATTGAAATTTTTCTGGCCTGACCATATCTACAGTGCAGTGAATAGTGATTGCAACTCACTTTTTGGATAGGTTCTGGTCATAATTTGGGTTAGGTTTCTTCATTAAAGTTGTTGGTCTATATCTCAACTTATTGCTGGTAAAATTTTAGGTCAATTGGACCTTTCTACATTGAGTTATGGCCAAATGAACAATCACTGTTCATTTGGTCATTCTGCAGAAATAGACTGCAGGTCACCGGGATTAGGGCAAGCTTTTGGTCCACTTGGTTTGGTTTTATGGGCATGGTTTCTTCACCAAAGTTGTGCCATTATGTGTCTAGTTTCATGTCCAATTAGCCTTGCACAAATTGAACCTCTACAATTCATGTTATGGCTGCCTAAACCTGCTAGACTCAAGTCCAATTCTACAGGTCACTCTATTCTGCAGGTCACTTTCATGGCAGCCACACCAAACCCAATCCCATCACTCAATACACTTCATTTTTTATTTAAGCAGAACTAAATGGTCACTAATTAACCATTAAAACCTATTTCCATCATCACATGGTCAAAATTCCATTTTTCCACCCCAAACCCTAACTCACACATTACCCTTCATGCATTTTCATTGCATTTCTTCAATCCACTTGGTAAATACATATTATGGGCAGCCATGATAGTCTTTTAATTTCATTAAACTCAACATAATCAAACCCTAACCATGGCTACCAAAAATCTAGGGTTAACATACAAATAGTATTCAACAATTTTTTTCTTTGAAATTTACACATATTCAAAGTTCTTAACATGAATTTAAAGAAAAATTCATAGTTAGGTCACTAACCTTTGTTGGAGAGTTTCCCTAGCTTAGAAAACTTCTTGATTTTTCTTTCTTTTTGCTGCCCAAAGCTTCCTCAAGGTGCTAGGTTAATTTTTTGTGAAGAAGGCTAGGGTTTTGGAGTGAGATTTGGTGAGGTTGGGAGCTTGGGTGAGCTTTAATGGAGTTTTTCCTTCCTCTCTCTCTCTCTCTCTCTCCACGTTTTTGGCTGCCCCAAAGGTTGAAGAAGCAATTGATTTTTCTTTCTTTTTCCAGCCCATTTTACCTCTTTTACATATGTTTATGCCATGTGTCAAGATTGGGTTGTTTGGGTGAGTTTTAATGACATCATGATGACGTCATAAATCCATTTTCTTTCATTTCCTCTCCATTTTTTGTCTATTTAATTGCAATTAAATTTTTTGACAATATTTATTTATATTTTATTTTAAATAAATTATTTATTTAACTAGACAAGTTGGCCCAAAAATCATCTCTGAAGACAAAATGACCAAAATGCCCTCCATTTGGCTTAACGGGCCAAAATTGTCTTTACCGATTGAAAAATTTTTCTAAGTATTTTCTTGGCATTCTAATGCCATAAGAACCTCAATGACCCTTCTCTGGAGTCCCAAAAATTATTTTATAATTTTTCCTAAATTTTTTTTCTTATTAATTATTTGAGTTAATTTTTAGTTCCTCACTTTAGTTTAAATATTTTTCCTAACATTCTAGTTGTCTGGATCGACACTGGTCACTGGAACAGTAGACTGTACGGACTAGCTAAAATGAGAATGTTACAACTCTTCCCCTCTAATAAAAATTTCGTCCCTGAAATTTACCTGATGCAAACAGTTGAGGGAACTGTTGCCTCATTATCTCTTCACTTTCCCAAGTTGCCTCTTCAGTGTTGTGGTACCTCCAAAGCACTTTCACCAGTCGAATTTGTTTATTTCTCAGTTCCTTCACTTCCCGAGCTAGGATTTGTATAGGTTCTTCTGTGTATGTCAAGTCCGGTCAGATTTCAATCTCTTCCATGGAAATGACATGTGAAGGGTATGAGCGATATCTTCTCAGCATGGAAACATGGAATACATTATGAATTTTATCCAGTTCTGGTGGTAAAGCTAGCCGATAGGCCACTGGTCCCACACGTTCAATGACTTCATATGAGCTAATGAACCTAGGGCTTAACTTACCCTTTCTTCTAAATCTCTGTACTTTCTTCCATGGTGAGACTTTGAGAAACACTTTACCACCAACTGCATACTCTATCTCTTTTCTCTTCAGGTCAGCATAAGACTTCTGTCTATCTGAGGCAACCTTCAAGTTAGCTTTGATTATCTTCACTTTCTCCTCAGTCTGTTTTACCAGGTCTAGTCTTACCAGCTTATCTTCGCCCAATTCAGTCCAACACACTGGGGTTCTACATTTCCTCCCATACAGTGCTTCATACGGAGCCATTTGAATGCTAGCTTGGTAGCTATTGTTATATGCGAATTCTGCCAGTGGGAGGTATCTATCCCAACTCCCCTCAAACTCAATGACACAACTCCTTAGCATATCTTCCAGGATCTATCACATAATTCACAGCGTTACTATCATTTCAATTTATTAATTGCAAAAATTCAATTAGGTCTTAGGTTTACCTAGATTACTCGTTCTGACTGTCCATCCGTCTGAGGATGAAAAGCCATGCTAAAACGGAGTTGTGTGCCCAAGGCTTCTTGCAACGTTTTCTAGAATCTCGATGTAAACCTTGGGTCTCGGTGAGATATAATGGAAAGTGGGATTCCATGCAGTCTAACTATCTCACTGATATACAATTCTGCTAGCTTCTCCAGTGAGTAGTCAGTCCTAACTGGCAGAAAATGTGCTGACTTTGTCAATCTATCTACTATCACCCACACTGCATCATGCTTCCTTTAGGTGAGAGGTAGACCATTAACAAAATCTATAGTGACCCGGTCCCATTTCCATTCAGGTATGCTTATAGGTTGTAGCAATCCTGATGGAACTTGATGTTCTGCTTTGACTTGCTGACATGTCAAACACTTAGTCACATAGTCAGCTATATCCCTTTTCATACTAGGCCACCAATAATGAGGCTTTAAATCATTATACATTTTTTTGCTCCCCGGGTGCATAGCATAAACACTAGTGTGTGCTTCTTTCAGAATACTAGTCTTCAGTTCCCCATCATCTGGTACACACATTCTTCCTCTATAGTACAGACACCCATTTATTTTCACCTCATATTTAGTTTCCTTCCCCTCAGGAATTTTCCCCACAATGGCCATTAGTTTTTCATCTGCCCTCTGCCTATCTTGTATCTACTGTAGCAAGGTTGGCCTCACTTGTAACTCAGCCAAAATAGCTCCATCTTGAGCTAAGGACAGACAGGCATTTAGTGATCTTAAAGTTATGATGGACTTCCTGCTCAAAGCATCAGCAACTACATTTGCCTTCCCAGGATGATAATCAATCACACAATCATAGTCCTTCAGGAACTCAATCCATCGCTTCTGCCTGAGGTTGAGCTCCTTCTGGGTTGGCAAGTATTTTAGGCTCTTGTGGTCCGTATAGATGTAGCATTTTTCACCATATAAATAATGCCTCCATATCTTCAGTGTGAAGATAATTGCTGCTAACTCCAGGTTATGTGTAGGGTAGTTCTGTTCATGTGGCCTTAACTGCCTGGAAGCATAGGCGACCACTTTCCCCTCTTGCATTAATACACACACTAGCCCATTATGTGAGGCATCACTGTAAACCACAAAGTCTTTTCCCGACACTGGCTGTGTTAACACTAGTGCTTCTGTCAACATAGCCTTCAGCCTCTCAAAACTGGCTTGGCACTTGTTGTTCCAGCCAAATTTCACATTCTTGTGCAACAACTTGGTCATTGGAGCAGCTATAAGAGAGAAACCCTTCACAAATCTTCTGTAATACCCAGCTAGCCCCAAGAAACTTCTGACCTCAGTTGTATTTCTGGGAGGCTTCCATTCCATCACTGCTTCTATCTTTTTGGGATCCACTCTAATCCCCTCAGCTGATACTATGTGTCCAAGAAAAGAGATCTCACTCATCCAGAAGTCACACTTGGACAACTTAGCATACAGCTTCTTTTCTCGCAGAGTTTGCAGAACAATCCTCAAATGTTCATCATGTTCTTCCCTGGTCATGGAATACACCAGAATATCATCAATGAAGACCACTACAAACCGATCTAAGTATGAATGGAAGATACGGTTCATAAGGTCCATAAATGCTACTGGTGCATTTGTTAACCCAAATGGCATCACTAGAAATTCATAGTGTCCATACCGGGTTCTGAATGCAGTTTTTGACATATCTGCATTCTTTACCCTTAACTGATGATACCCTGGGCAATGGATATTTGTTCTTCACAGTTACTTTATTTAACTGCCGGTAATCAATACACAATCTCAAAGTTCCATCCTTCTTTTTCACAAACAGCACCGGAGCTCCCCATGGTGACACACTGAGGTGTATGAACCCCTTATCAAGCAACTCTTGCAACTGAGTTTTCAACTCCCTCAATTCAGTGGGTGCCATCCTATAAGGAGCAATAGAAATGGGTGCTGTACTCGGCATTACCTCAATAGCAAACTCGACTTCCCTTTCTGGTGGTAAACCAGCAACTCTTCAGGAAATACATCTGGGAAGTCTCTCACTGTGGGTATATCACTCAGGTTTAGCTTAGCTTGCCTAGTATCAACCACATGTGCTAGGTAAGCTTCACAGCCTTTTCTCATCAATCTTCTTGCAACTGTGGCTGAGATAACATTGGACAGGAAATCTGTCCTTTCACCAATAACAGTAATCTCATTACCCTCAGAAGTTTTTAGAGAAATCCTCTTCAATTTGCAATCAACTATTGCGTGATGACGTGACAACCAGTCCATACCCAAAATCACGTCAAACTTGTGGAAGGGCAACTCAATTAGGTCTGCCGAGAATTCATACTCCTGAATCCTCATTGGGCAACCTTTATATACCTCATTCACCACCACACTGTGGCCTAGTGGATTTGTGACTAGAATGTCTTGATCACTCTCCTCTACTGGAACTCCCCTCTCTATGGGTAGTTTGATGCAAATGTAGGAATGAGTGGATCCTGGATCCACCAATGCATGTACAGAAAAGTGTTGCAGAGGGAAAACATACCCCTGATGACATCCGGGGCATCTTGCTCCTCCTGAGCTCTGATGGCATAGGCTCTGGTTGGTATTCTAGTGTCTGGCCTCTTAGCTGACTCAGATGCAAGCCTTAGTGATGGACCAGTTGCCTCAGGTTTACCGGGCTTCCTACCCCTTTGTGGTGCAGGAGCAGGTCTGTCAGTTTGTGTTATAGCAACTGTAGTAGTCCTCTTCGGACAATTCTTGATCTGGTGTTCTATCGATCCACACCGTAAGCATGCATCGGTCACTCGCCAACAATCCCCCTTGTGCCACTTCTGACAGTACTGACAAGCAAAAGATGCAGGGGCTGGTCCTCTAAATACCGTCCTTGGAGAGCTACCCATTGATGGTGTGGACTGGCCTCTCCTAGGTGTAAACTGTGGTCTGGGCCCCTGAGACTGACCATGACCCTGTGGTTGTAACACCCCTATTTGCATAGCCTGGTATATTTCACTGTTCCGGTGATCGATGTCGGTCTGGACAATTAAGGGGATTAGAACCACAATTAAGATAACTAGAGAAGCCATAAACACAAATAATTAGTAATGTCCAATTAGTTAAGTATAAACAAGAAAAATAGAACATAAGAAGTTAAACGAGCCGAGAGTCACAGTGATGGGTGACCTTCTCGGGAACAACTTCGAAGCCATTTTAAACTCAAATTTCAAACCGTAAAATGTGATGCTGCGGCCCTTAGGACCATTACGAACACAGTGGAAAAGAGAAAATCATGAAAAAGAACTGTTAAGCCAGTCAAATAATTAGGTCAGGGAGCCGAAAAAAATATAGAATTAATTGCAAACCGGGATGAACCGGCGAGGGGCAATTTGGTCAATTGACCTCGAGAGCTGACTCCTGACCTAACTATCAAATAAAATCGGAGAAAAGAAAATTTCGGACTCAAGAATTAAATTAAATTACTAATAGAAAAAAAAAGAAGAGAAAATGAAAAAGTTAAAAAGGTGTAGGAATATGACAACTTGCATGATATCATGCATGATGCCATAAGTCATATAATTAATAAATTAATTAAATAGATTTTTGAGTCTTCCATAAGGATAAAAGCAAAAGAAAAGAAAAAAAAAAAGTAAAAAGCCTCATCTTCCTTACCATTTACGTTTCTCTCTCCCTCACCAATGTAAACCTCCATTAAAGCTTGCTTCAAGCTTTGAAACCACCATTAAACCCCAAATCCTCCCATACTTGCTTCACAAAAACTTGATTTAATCACTTGAGAGGAAGATTGGTCATCAAAGAATTGAAGAAAATTGAGAGGAAGTGAAAGTTCAAAGACACCTAATAAGGTAAGTAATGCAAATTTCAAGTTTTTAGTTTAATTAGTGTATGTATAGCATCAAGAGCATAGAAATAAATTTAAAATTAAAAAAAAAAATATGTGGGAGGGACTAAACTAAAATTCATTCAGCAGGGAGGGGAGAGTGATTTTGATGAAAATCTAGCTACATCCATGCCAAAGGATTTCATCCAAGGTCCAATTACTGGAGCTAGAGCTAAATCACTTCAGAATTTAATTTGTGAAATCATAAGAAGCAAGGATTATAAGCTGGAATGGCATGAAGAAAAATATAAAGGATTAAATTTGGTGAAAATTATGCTTGAAAGTGACCAGGTGTCATGTGGAGCATTAGATTACATGGAATAACCTGTGGATATGCATGCACCAGATCCAACCCATGTACATGTATCTGCTGGCACCTTTTTCAAGGAATATTCCTTGCTGTTATAACCACCTCTCTTTTGGACTTAAATGCCCTTACTTGCTGCTGTATTAAATTTACTTTTTGTAAGGAGTTTTTAGTCTTTTAATAGATTAATTTTTGTTTGGACTTAAAGCTCCTTACAGCTGTTACTAAAGTAGGGATATTTTTGTCTTTACCTTTGAAGCCAAGAGGCTATAAATACAAGTGTAATGAGAGAGTGGAGGACACACTTTGAATATTAATGAAAGATTTGTTTCTGCTCCTTTAGTGAGTAAATTGGCTGTTGCCTTTGTTCTTGTGAAGCTCATTAACTTGCTGAGATTTCTATCGTGCAAGGTTTAATGTGCATAATATTCTTGGTTTATTCATTCTCCATATGAATTAGGTCAAGAATCCAATTTATGATATTTTCTTTTAATTACACAACAATTTGATTGTGCTGGTTCAAAGAATCAAATTCATACATCTTGATTTGGTGCTTTTCATATTGTTCATTTAATTCTTGAATGTGGGTTTTCAAGTTACCAATTGCTTGAAGGTTCACATCAGTTTTGGTATCAGAGCAAAGGGACGTCCAAACAAGGTAGATTCTCTATTTGCTTCTTATTCTTTGTGTTTGTTACCTTCTTCATAGTTGTTGTTTGGCTCTTGGGATTTAGTTTGACCTGTTTGTTTAAAAATTTGTTTTGTTGAGTTTGTCTTAGGGTTTTGGGTTAATCAAGCCAAAGCCATTATTCTAGCTATCCATCTTGCTTCCTTCATTTTGATATCAAGCATGAGAGATTATTTGGGTCATTGAGTTCCACTTACCAATTTGGCCTGAAACTGTACCAGCATTATTTGGGTGTGTTTAAGACGTTGGGTGTAAATTTTGGGGGTTGTATGATATTGTTTGCCTGCTGAACCGAAATTTTGCAGCAGACCCAATCAAATCAAGTTCACATAGCAAATAGACCCAAAAATTCCTGAAAATTTACAGGGTGTTTATACCCCATTTCAGTAGTTCCCAAATTAAATTTCAGCTTAAAATTCATCCATTTGTGTGGGGAACCAAAATTTTGCGGCAGAATCGATTAAAATAAGTTCACATAGTAAATATACCTAGAAATTTCTAAAAATTTACCAGGTGTTTATACCCCATTTCAGTAGTTCCCAAATTAAATTTCAGCTTAAAATTCATCCGTTTGTGTAGAGAACCAAAATTTTGCGGCAGACCCGATCAAATTAAGTTCACTAGCAAATCAGCCCAGAAATTCCTGAAAATTTACAGGTTGTTTTTGCCACATTTGAGCTATTCTCAAATTAAATCTCAGCGCAAAATTTAACCGTTTGTGTGGGGAACAAAATTTTGCGGCAGACAAGATAAAATTTGGTTTACATAGTAAACCTGTCGAGAAAAGCTTGAAATTCTAGCAGCAATTAGTCAGTACTGGATTGCATTTGCCTTCTCAATTTCAGATCAAAATACACTCGTTTGCTTGGTGATCCTAAATTTATGCAATTCTTAGTGTATTGCGTGAACTGCTGGTAATTGTGATAAGTTGGTGGCAAACTTGGATATTTAAGCTTGATATCTCTTCTTTAGGTTGTCTCTTTTCCAGCTTACTACTCTTTTATTTTGGTGTCTTCTTTCTTGATTCCTTATTGCATTACATTTCCATACTTGAGCTTTTCTTTTCTTGATTTCTTGAGTCACATTATTGCTTTTTTACTCGTTTTGATCCGTCACGTTCAAGAATTTTATTGTGTGTTAAATTTTTGTGAGTACAGTCTTGGTTTGAGTTACTTGAGTTTGATAAGAACTTGTGGACATAGCCAAGAGAGGTAAAAGGCACAGAGTGGTGAGTTCATAAGAGGGGAAAAGCCTTGTTGAGTTAAACACGAGTGGAGTGTCCCTTATTGAGTGTAAACACGTAAGGGAGTGAGTGAGGTGTTTTCTTTACACTAACCATTTTCTTGCAGGTCTAAAAACATGTCTAGAAGGGGTGATGGTAGTGAGGGAGAAGGTGAAAATCCATTCTACATGCAGGCTGTCAGACAACAATTTGAAAGAATGAATGTTGTGTGCAATGGAATCATAGATAGGTTGGAAAGATTGGAGCAAAGAGATAGGCAAAATGAGAGAAGGCCAAATAAGAGGGATCTTGTACCTCCCGTAGTTGAATCTGATGAAGATGAGGTTGATAACTATGATTTTGAGGTTGAAAGACCTAGGAGGGGTAGGTATGAGAGAAGAGCTGAAGATAGGAGGAATGGGGATAGGAGGATAAGAAGAGAGGAAAGAGAGAGGAATAGGGTAGATGACAATATCAAAAGTATTAAAATGAGCATCCCTTCTTTCCAAGGGAAAAATGATCCGGATGTGTATCTAGAATGGGAAAGGAAGGTAGAAGCTGTGTTTGATTGTCATCACTATTCAGAGGAGAAGAAAGTAAAGTTAGCAGCAGTAGAATTTACTGATTATGCTTTGGTATGGTGGGATCAAGTGTTGATTAGTAGAAGGAGAAATTATGAGCAATCAATTGCAACCTGGGGTGAGATGAAATCTATAATGAGAAGGAGATTTGTTCCTAGTCATTACTATAGAGAGCTACATCAGAGGTTACAAAGATTGACTCAAGGTTCTAAAAGTGTTGAAGATTATCATAAAGAAATGGAAATTGCTATGATCAGAGCAAATGTAGAGGAGGATAGAGAAGCCACCATGGCCAGATTCTTGAATGGGCTAAACAAGGAGATTGCTCATATTGTTGAGTTACATCACTATGTTGAGTTGGAGGATATGGTCCACATGGTTATGAAAGTAGAAAGGCAACTTAAAAGCAAGTCAAAATTTGGAGGAAATACAGGTACTTCTTCATCTTGGAAGTCTAACTAGAAGAAGGAGGATAGGGAAAAGGTTGTTAGCAACTATAAGAAAAATAAGGAAAAGGAAAAGAAGATGTAGAAGAAATTTGTAGAAAGTAAAGGAAAGGAGGTTGCAACTACTACCCGATATAGAGATGTGAAGTGTTTTAGGTGTTTGGGCAGTGGACATATAGCTTCTCAATGCCCCAACAAGAGAGTCATGGTCATGAGAGAAAATGGTGAGATAGAAACGAAGGAGGAAATTGTGAGTGATTCCACATCTTCAGGGGAGGAGGATGCAGAGGTAGAATATGCTGCTGAAGGAAGTGCTCTAGTGATTATGAGAGCATTAAACACTCAAGTAAAGGAGGATGTTGGTGATGAATTGCAAAGAGAAACAATTTTTCATACAAGGTGTCTTATCCAAGACAAAGCTTGTAGTGTCATCATTGATGGGGGAAGTTGTGCCAATGTTGCTAGTACTATTTTGGTGCAGAGATTAGGGTTGAGGACTTTGAAACACCCTAGACCCTATAAATTACAGTGGTTGAATGAATGCGGTGAGGTGAAAGTAACAAAACGAGTGCTGATTTCCTTTGTAATAGGAAAGTATCAAGATGAGGTTATGTGTGACGTGGTTCCAATGCAAGCTGGCCATTTATTACTTGGCCGACCATGGCAATTTGATAGAAAGGTGATCCACGATGGGTATAAAAATAGGTATTCTTTTGAAATGAATGGAAGGAAAATCATTTTGGCACCTATGACACCAAAATAGATTTATGAAGACCAAACAAGGCTTAAGCAAGCAATGGGTGAGGTAAAATCAAGAGTGGCCGAAAAGAGAGCAGAGAAGAAAAGGAGTGAAAAGAAATTGAGTGAAAATGTTGAGTGAGCAAGACAAGGGTGGTTGTGAGGAAAGAAAAGACAGTAAAGAAAACATTCCAAGAGTGCTTGAAAAAGGTGAATCTTCGGCGCAAAAGGAGAGCTGTGCAGAAAGAGGGGAGAGAAAATTAAGCTTGTATGCTAAAGGAAGAGATGTGAGGAATGCCATGTTTTCCAACAAGCAAATTTTATTAATTGTGTTTAAGGACTCTTGTTTATCCACATCTGACCTTGACCCCAATTTGCCTAGTGTTGTTGTTTACCTTTTGCAGGAATATGAGGATGTGCTACCTGAGGAGATGCCAGCTGGACTACCACCTATTCGAGGGATTGAGCACCAGATTGATTTTGTACCTGGAGCAGTTATTCCCAACCGTCCAACCTATAGAACTAACCCTGAAGAAACCAAAGAATTACAAAGGCAAGTTGAGGAATTGCTAGCTAAGGGTTATGTGAGAGAAAGTATGAGCCCTTGTGCTGTACCCGTCCTTTTGGTACCAAAGAAAGATGGCACATGGCGCATGTGTGTGGATTGTAGGGCGGGCAACAAAATCACTGTAAAGTATCACCACCCTATACCTAGATTGGATGATATGTTGGATGAACTTTGTGGTGCTTGTGTGTTTACCAAAATTGACTTGAAAAGCGGATATCATCAAATTCGCATGAAAGTAGCTGATGAATGGAAGATTGCATTTAAAACAAAGCATGGACTATATGAGTGGTTAGTGATGCCTTTTGGGCTAATTAATGCTCCTAGCACTTTTATGAGATTGATGAATCATGTGTTACGTGCTTTTATTGGAAAATTTGTTGTTGTTTATTTTGATGATATATTGGTTTACAGTAGAGGCATGAATGAACATATGCATCATTTAAGGGCTGTATTCGATGAGTTAAGAAAGGAAAAATTATATGCTAACTTGAAGAAATGTTCATTTTGCATGGAAAAAGTTGTCTTTTTAGGATTTGTCATTAGTGCTAATGGTGTTGAAGTCAATGATGAAAAAATTAGAGCTATTAGAGACTGGCCCACTCCAAAGTCTGCATCTGAAGTGCGTAGTTTCCATGGACTAGCTAGTTTCTATAGAAGATTTATTAAGAATTTCAGTACTATTGCAGCACCATTGAATGATCTTGTCAAAAAGAATGTTAATTTTGTTTGGGAACAGAAACAAGATGATGCTTTTTACAAAATTAAAGACATGTTATGTTCTGCTCCTGTGTTGGCTTTACCTGATTTTTCTAAGACTTTTGAGATTGAGTGTGACGCATCAGGTGTAGGTATTGGAGCCGTTTTAATGCAGGAAAAGAGACCAATAGCATACTTTAGTGAGAAGCTTAATGGAGCAGCTTTAAACTATTCTACATATGACAAGGAGTTGTATGCATTGGTACGTGCCTTGGAAACATGGCAACATTTCCTTTGGCCAAAGCAATTTGTCATCCACACAGATCATGAGTCATTGAAGCATATCAAGGGGCAAAATAAGTTGAGTAGGCATCATGCAAAATGGGTTGAGTTCCTTGAGACCTTCCCATATGTGATTCAATACAAACATGGGAAAGAAAATGTGGTTACTGATGCCTTATCTCGAAGGTATAACCTTCTTGCCCTTCTTGATGCAAAGTTATTAGGATTCGAATATGTGAAAGAATTATATGCTGAAGATGATGACTTTGCTAGAGTGTATGCAGCTTGTGAAAAGAATGCTTTTGAGAAGTTTTATAGGCATGATGGATATTTGTTTAGAGAAAATAGATTGTGTGTGCCTAAGAGTTCCATGCGTGAATTACTTGTGAATGAGTCTCATGCTGGTGGATTAATGGGTCATTTTGGTATTACCAAAACTTTAGATGTATTGAAGGAACATTTTTATTGGCCGAATATGAAAAGAGATGTTGAAAGAGTATGTGTTAGGTGCATTGTGTGTGCTAAGGCTAAATCTAGAGTTTTGCCACAAGGTTTGTATACACCTTTGCCTACCCCTAGTGATCCTTGGGTTCATTTGTCTATGGATTTTGTGTTGGGATTACCTAAGTCTAAACAAGGCCATGATTCAATTTTTGTTGTTATTGACAGGTTTTCAAAAATGGCACATTTTATTCCATGCCATAAAACTGATGATGCTACAAATATTGCAAATTTATTCTTTAAAGATATTGTTAGGTTGCATGGCATACCTAAGAGTTTAGTTAGTGATAGGGATGTTAAATTCCTCAGTCACTTTTGGAAGATTTTGTGGGGAAAATTGGGCACCAAGTTGTTATTTTCCACCACTTGTCACCCACAAACCGATGGTCAAACTGAAGTAGTAAATAGGACACTAACTACTCTTTTGCGTGCTGTGGTTAAGCAAAATTTGAAGTCATGGGAAGATTGCATTCCACTTATTGAATTTGCATGCAATAGAAATGTGCATTCTTCTACTGGCTATTCTCCATTTGAAATTGTGTATGGTTTCAATCCTTCAACTCCTTTGGATCTTTTACCTTTGTCTGTGAATGAGCTTGCTAGTTTAGATGGAAAAAGAAAAGCAGAATTGGTGAAGAAAATCCATGAACAAGCCAAGCTTCAAATTGAAAAGAAAAATGAAAAATATGCTAGTCAAGCCAATAAAGGAAGGAAGAAAGTCACATTTCAACTTGGAGACTGGGTATGGGTTCACTTGCGCAAAGAAAGGTTTTCCTCTCGAAGGAAATCAAAATTACAACCAAGATGTGATGGACCTTTCCAAGTGCTAACCAAAATTAATGATAACGCCTACAAAATAAACCTGCCCAGTGAATATAATGTCAGTGCCACCTTCAATGCTGCTGATTTATCTCCTTGTGTTGATGCAGGAATAGATTCGAGGACGAATCCTTTTGAAGCGGAGGGGAATGATGAGAATCAAGCTACATCCATGCCGAAGGATTTCATCCAAGGTCCAATTACTAGAGCTAGAGCTAAATCACTTCAGAATTTAATTTGTGAAATCATAAGGAGCAAGGAGTATCAGCTGGAATGGCATGAAGAAAAATATAAAGGATTAAATTTGGTGAAAATTATGCTTGGAAGTGACCAGGTGTCATGTGGAGCATTAGATTACATGGAATAACCTATGGACATGCATGCACCAGATCCAACCCATGTACATGTATCTGCTGGCACCTTTTTCAAGGAATATTCCTTGCTGTTATAACCACCTCTCTTTTGGACTTAAATGCCCTTACTTGCTGCTGTATTAAATTTACTTTTTGTAAGGAGTTTTTAGTCTTTTAATAGATTAATTTTTGTTTGGACTTAAAGCTCCTTACAGCTGTTACTAAAGTAGGGATATTTTTGTCTTTAGCTTTGAAGCCAAGAGGCTATAAATACAAGTGTAATGAGAGAGTGGAGGACACACTTTGAATATTAATGAAAGATTTGTTTCTGCTCCTTTAGTGAGTAAATTGGCTGTTGCCTTTGTTCTTGTGAAGCTCATTAACTTGCTGAGATTTCTATCTTGCAAGGTTTAATGTGCATAATATTCTTGGTTTATTCATTCTCCATATGAATTAGGTCAAGAATCCGATTTATGATATTTTCTTTGAATTACACAACAATCTGATTGTGCTGGTTCAAAGAATCAAATTCATACATCTTGATTTGGTGCTTTCCATATAACACATTTAATTCTTGAATGTGGGTTTTCAAGTTACCAATTGCTTGAAGGTTCACATCAGGTTTGCATGAGTTTGATTGAGTTAAACATGTTAAGATGCTTGAATGAGTTGAAAGATTGTGTTTATATGCTTTGAATTAGTTAATTGCAATGGATTAGAGTGGTTAGGTTTGAGACCTAGGGTTTTGAGGCAAAAGTTTGGAAAAATTTGTAAATAGTGTCTTTGACCTAATGTGAAGTAAAAAATGGTCATTTGCGACCAAATGAAGTGTGTTAGAAGTGTTGGAATTAAAAGCCAATTCGGATTGGATAAGGTCATGTGCTGGCAGCAACACCAAAATTCCCTTTGAGGGACCAAAAATGAAATTTTACAAATCCAATGGATATGGGACCAATTGGGGATGAAAATAGGCACTAAATGACACAATTTTCATTTAGGAAGCATACCCAAAAAGTGACTAAAACCTAGTGAACAAATTGATCAAAGTTGAAAAATTGCAGGCTCCCACTGCACAAACTGACCAAATGAACTGTTCATTTGCTCATAACTCGAGCTAGGAAGGTCTAAATGACCTGAAATTTTACCAGTGGTTAGAAGAGATATAGATCTAAAACTTTCATGAAGAACACAAACCCAAATTATGCTATTAACCAAATCAAATTACTGAGCAAAGTTGGGTCACTGAATCTGCAGACTGCAGATTTGCCATTTGAATAGTAAAGTTTCAATGGCTATAACTCTCTCTAGAAAACTCCGATTTAGGTGATTCTTAAACCGATGGAAATCTAAGGCATAGTAGAACATTTCATATGATGAAAGTTAGACCAAATTATGGACCTAACTTGATCAAATTACTGAACAAAGTTGGAATTAATAATCTGCTAGAACAAAATTCTGTAGCATGAACTATAAAAGTAATTTGCTTATAACTTGAGCTACAAAACTCCAATTGGGGTGATTCAAAAAGGAGAATAAAATTAAGACAATAGGAAACATTTTCTATGAAGAAAGTTTTGCCAAATTCCAACAGTAAAAGGACCAATGAAACAGTGCAACTTAGGACTCTAAAATCGAAAATTTGGCAATTTTGCCTAAAAGACCTAAGTTTTGAGAAAATGACTAAAACCAACAAGTTTAGTGACCAAAATGTGGTATGTCAGTAAATTTGGAATTTCCATACCTATTAAGCTTTAGAAAGTCAATAATTTGACTTGAATAGTGTAGTGAATAGTAACCCAAAACACAAAATTTCAAGAACATCGAGTTTAGCACGTTAGAGCTAGGTAAAAGTGAAGTTATATTTATTTTTGGATTTATGCCAAGTTATAGTACTGAAACACTGTGAAATTGTGTGTTTCAGTTGAAAAGAATACCGGGAAAGAACTCGAGAAACCGAGTCAAGGCCAAGAGGCGACTCGCTTGAGGTTTGTGCACAACGTATACTTTTTATAATCATCTTTTGCATACTATTTTGAATAATGTGAAATATTGGGGCATTCTTATGATATTTGATTTAAATTGTTGAAAGTTATTATGTATATTTGAAATGACAATATTTAGCAAATTGTTAAGATATGTTTTGAAACCACAGTGTCATGACCATATATTTGAACATCTCACTAGCACGACTAGTGGGGGTAATTAGTTTCGAATTTTGATTCCTTCTCTAGAGAAGTGTTGAGGTGTGCCAGTAGAAGAGGATGTGAATGGATATCCATATATTTGAGCTAGCTAGCCTTGTGATGTGATTTCTCTTTAGCCTTTGGCTATCGAGATTCTATTTGTTTCGAATGGCATGATCTAACTGTGGGTTTTATGAAATGTGATTTGATACTTCAAAATGAAATTGTTTGGGATTAAAACCTCATAAATTATGTTTTGTGTTTAACTCGCATGCTCAGTTCAAATTTTGAATAAATGTGATTTAAGTTTTGCATAAAGATTATTTTAGTATGTTGTGCACCACTGAGTCCTAGTACTCAGCGATAGCTTTTATTGCTGTCGCAGATTTAGAGACTGGAGGAGCAGCAGACTGAGCTGCTGAAGATTGAGGATCATTCAACTTGAAGTCTTTGCGTATAATTTATACCTTAACTGTAAATATTTCTTTTGATGTATATATTGCACATAAATGTATGGACATGTAAAAATGGGTCTTGAGCAGTTTGTATAAAATTTGTATAAAGTTGTAATGTATATTGTAGTTTGAAATTCTCTTAATGTAAATTTTATAATGATGTATCTAAATTGTTTTGTTTCTAATGAAATATGAATGGAACTATTTTATTTAATTTGAATGAAATGGATTGCTTGTATTTTGATGATCATTGGATAGTGGATTTGAAATTTGAAAGTTGATAAATGTGTTGAGAAATTGATTGAGATTGAGTATGGAATTGAAGCAGTTGTTGAGAAAAATTTTTAGAAGTGCTTTTTACAGGTATTTGAAGAACTGTTTTCTCAAAATACAGAGGGAACTCTGTCAAAAATTTTATAAAATTTGTGTAAAAATAAAATGGGCCAAAAATATTAACTAGTTTTAATTTTAACTAAATGTTTTAAGTACTTATTAGAAAATGCTCACCACTTATCAAAAGTAAGAAATTTGTTTTAAAATCCCTTGTAGGGTACTTAATGAGTTATCGGTAGGTGAAGTTCGGTAGTTCATTAGATATTCTACAGAATCATGTTATGCCTTACAAAGGGGTAAGGTGTGACATGTTTTAGTGGTATCAAAGCAAATTTTTTGAAGTATGTTTTAACTTGAGAATTTGTATCTTTCCTTGTTAAGTACAACTGCTCAATGTCCATATTATTTACATACAGTGCATTACATCATAATATGAACTAACGAAGCGAAATCTCCATGTGTTACTTGTTCAGGAGATACCCTACTTCAGACTGAAATGGAAGAAGGGGATCGCTCAATTGAGCAGTTTGTTGAAGCTGAGGCACAAGGGGAAGCCCCAGCTTTACCAAATGTCAGTGGATCCGTAGCACTAGCCCCGCAAATGCCGCAATTTCCTGCACAGTTCGTACAGCAGATGGCGGCAATGTTTCAACAAATGGCTGGGGGTATGCCTGTTCAAGCTCCACTCCAACCACCTGTGGCATAACCACTGCCTCCAGCCAGACAGTATGATAAATTATTGAAGTATGGGGCTGCAGAATTTAAGGTTACAGTGGACCCTTTGAGGCAGAGCAATGGCTTGAAAGAATGGGCCAGTGTTTAAGAACGCCTTGCCGGATGAACTGAAGTTTGAATATTCTGTGTCGCTACTGCAAGGGGATGCATATGATTGGTGAAAGACCATCCCCCACAGCTTGGCTGTGTGACACCCCTTACCCGTCTACAGTATATCCGAGTAAGCTATGTCCACGGTGTACCGGAACACTCTATTTTATCTTAATTAATTTTCATCATAATTTTGAATATAACTTGTGAAATATAATCTATTTAAGTCATTTGTTGAAATTTTAATTTATTTGAGGTTCCGAAAATTTTATAGAAAATCCGTGATCTGGCTAAAAATGGAGAAAACAGTTCTTCGGAACCTGTGAAAAACACTTCCAATAATCATATTCAATCATCTCAAACTCCAATATCAAAATCTCAACATTTTTCAATTTCATTTCTCAATCATTCATCTCATGTGATAATCATGTATAAATCACAAATAAACATTCACTTTTCCATTCACAAACACAATTCTCATTATTTACATGAACATTAAAATACATTTCATAAGTTCAATTACATATGAGAAAATAAAAATTAGTTACAAAATATCAAAATGAAACCTAATGTCCTACCAATGCACTGAAGATGGTGAGGTGACACGGACACTATGCAGAGCTGCAGGATAGACTCACCCAGTCTGTGGTCTACTGGGCTCTCGATCAGTATCTCCAGAACCTACGCATGGCAAAAGCAACGCGCTAAGCAATAATGCTTAGTGGTGCAATAATAAAATAAAAGGAATAGCAGAAAATAAATATGTATTAAATGTATCGATGTTTTACTGGTTTTGTACTTGTTATAATAATTTATTTTGTTAACTTTATCCACTTTCATTCTTTTGGTTGCCCAAGTAACCTATCTTTGGACGATCGATGGATAAGCGGGTAACCGCTTTGGGTATCAAGTACCTCGGGCCGTCACACCATCAGTCATATATGTATCTCCCAGTGTGCAACAGAACAGCTAACAAGCTGTAAATAATATGAGGCACGAGGCCAAGTCTCAACACAATGTCAAAATGGCTAAAAGCCATAAAATCACAGAATGGCATAATGCCATGTGCAGTACTGCTAACTGAACCCTATTGGCATGCCAAACTATCCAAACCAATCTTGTTAGGTATACTAGGGCATTTGATACTTTAGAATTCTTCAATTTTGAATTTCAAGTTTTGATGTTACTATTCACTTCATTAGTCAACAAAAATGTTGACTTTTGCATAGAAAATAGGTACATTGGTTTTGACACTCCCAACATACCACATTTTGCATTCAAAACTTGTTGGCATTAATCACCAATACCATTTCTAAGCTTAAACCAAGGGAGCAGAATTTTTCAGTTTTCATACCTAAACTTTACTGTTCCATTAGTTGCTGTTGCAGTGAGAATTTGAGAAAATGACAAACATGAAAGTTGTTCCTTATTTTGTCTAGTTGAATTTCTTTTTTTGAATCATTCCATTTGGAGTTTTTTAGCTCTAGTTATGGTCCAAAAACCACAGCTGGCCGGATTGAAAAATTGCAGAATTGACCATATCTACAGTGTAGTGAACAGTGATTGCAACTGCTTTGTTGCATATGTTCTGGCCATAATTTTGGGTAGGTTTCTCCATGAAAGTTGTTTGTCTATATCTTAACTTGTTGCTGTAAAAATTTCAGGTCAAATGGGCCATTCTACAATGAGTTATGGCCAAATGAACAATTACTATTCATTTGGTCATTCTGCAGAATCTGGTTGCAGGACATCCGGATTGGGACCAGTTTTTGGTCCACTTGATTTGGTCTTTTGGCTATGGTTTCTTCACCAAAATTGTGCCATTATGTGTCTAGTTTCATGTCCAATTGGCCAAACACCAATTGAACCTACACAGCCAAAGTTATGGCTGTCCAAACAGGCTGGACTCACAGCCTCCCCTGCTGCCCTCACTAGGTAGCATACCATTTCAGTTTGTAATACTCTAATTCACTTCAAATTATGGTCAACTTACCTCAAATGGTCACTAATTGACCATTAGAATGTTCACTCATCATTTCATAAGCTAAGTCCAAATTTCACTCCCAAAACCCTAATTCCCATTTCAATTTCACACTAGTTACCTTAGTTAACTAACTAATTCATTATCCACATAAATATATACTTTAAACACCCTCTCTAGTCTACTTTAAGTCCATCTAAACAATCAAAATCATGACCCTCACTAGGCTACTGAATTCCATGGGATGCATATGTCTAAGTTTTACTTTATTTAAGTTACATTTTCATGCTCAATTCAAGTCCCTAACATGGAATAAGAAAGATTTATGTATAAATAAGCACTAACCTCTTGTAGGCAAGAATTTTCCAAGCTTAAACTTCACTTTCTTTCCTTTTCTAGGCTGCCAAACACTTTAGCAAGGTTGGGTGACCAATTTTTGTGAAGGGAGTTAAAGGTTTTGGGGTAAGGTTAGAGAGATTTTCAAGCTTGAATGAAGAAGGAGATGAGTGCTTCCATGGTGGTGCGGCTGGAATGCGGAAGAAGATAGCTGATAGGTTTTTTTTATTTCTTTGGTCCCAATTGTCTCTTTTATTAGTTAATTAAATGGTTGTTTAATTGTGATTGGTGGGAACTTTTAAATGACATCATAATGATGTCATTATTTGCATTATATTGATTTTTCTTTTCTACTAACTTTAAATTAATTTTTCATCAACATTAATTCATATTTTTTGCCATAATAATTATTTACTCAACTGGACAAGTCGGCCAAAAATCGCCTCTGAAGGCGAAATGACCAAAATGCCCTCCGTTTGGCTTAACGGGTCAAAATTGTTTGTACTGATTGAAAAATTTTTCTAAATATTTTCTTGGCATTCTAATGCCATAGGGACCTCAATGACCCTTCTCTGGAGTGCCAAAAATTATTTTATGAATTTTTCCCCAGGTCTACGGCTCCTAGTTGCAAGAACCGCAACTTCTCTCTGGGTTACCCATCGCTTGGGCACCGGCTCATTTAACTTGGTTGTATTTTATTTCTAAAATTTTTTTTAAATTTTTCTTATTAATATTTGAGTTAATTATGGTTCCTCACTTTAGTTTAAATATTTTTTCGGACGTTCTAGCTGTCTAGACCAACACTGGTCACCGGAACAGTAGAATGTACAGAGTTGCTACAGGGAGGGTGTTACAACTCTTCCCCTCTAATTTAAATTTCGTCCTCGAAATTTACCTGATGCAAACAGTTGAGGGAACTGTTGCCTCATCGTCTCTTCACTTTCCTAAGCTGCCTCCTCGGTGTTGTGGTGCCTCCAAAGCACTTTCACCAGTGGAATCTGCTTATTTCTCAACTCTTTTACTTCCCGAGCCAGGATCCGTAGAGGTTCTTCTTCATATGTCAAATCCGGTTGTATTTCAATTTCTTCCCTGGAGATGACATGTAAAGGATCTGAGCGGTATCTTCTGAGCATGGACACGTGGAACACATTGTGGATCTTGTCTAGTTCTGGTGGTAAAGCTAGCCTATAGGCCACTGGACCTGTGACACCCCTTACCCGACTACAGTGTAGCCGAGCAAGTTATGCCACTCAGTGTGCCGGAGCACTCTATTTTATCTTAATTCATTTTTATCGTAGTTTTGAATATAACTTGTGAAATATAATTCATTTATTGAAATTGTAATTTATTTGAGGTTCCGAAAATTTTAAAGAAAATCAAGTGAGTCTGGCTAAAAATGGAGAAAAGCAGTTCTTGAAACACTGTGAAAAACACTTCTAATAATCATATTCATCTATTCACAAACTCCAATATCAAAATCTCAATATTTTTCAACCATTCGTTTCTCAATCATTCATCACATTTGATAGTCATGTAATAGTCACAGATCAATATTCACTTTTCCATTTGCAAACACAATTTTGCATTATTTACATGAAAATCAAAATACATTACATAAGTTTCATTTACACAAAGGAAAATAAAAATCAATTACAAAATATCAAAATGAAGCCTAGTGTCCTACCAATGCACTGTAGACGGTGAGGTGACACGGACACTATGCGAATCGTGAACCGCCTTACCGAATGCGTGGTCTCTGGGCCCTCTGTCCTAATCTTGATTACCTCTGGCGTTGCAAAGCGGCGCTAAGCATAAAGCTTAGTGGTGCCAATAATACAAGAAAATATAATATGCAAATAAAAATAATAATTTCCTTGCTATTGTGTTCATAAGAAATGAGTAATTACTAACTTATTGTTTAGTCGAGGGCTAATCATGTTTTATGATATTAACTTCTTCATGCATTTCGTTAATTATTTTTTTTTCATGATCTTGAGCTTCCTTGTATTTTTGTAATCATTCCTGATACTTAATTTTCGTATTTTCTTTAATAATCAGTTCACAGTTATACTTTTCCATTCATTTGGTTGCCCAAGTAACCTATCTTGGATGATTTGGATGGATAACGGTCGTTGGCACTGGCACGCGGTGCCTCGGGCCGTCATACCATGGGGCCTTGAGCGTCAACCACGTATGCAGTCAATATAGTTAAAAGCTATGATATCACATAATCGGGCATAAAAGCCATGAATACGGGCATAAAAGCCATGGATACGGGCATAAAGCCTTTCCTTTCGCAGTACTGCTAAAACAATACCCTATTGGCATGCCAGACTATCCAAACCAATCTAGTTAGGTATACTAGGGCATTTGATACTTTTAAATTTTTCAAATTTTGAATTTCAAGTTTTGGTGTCACTATTCACCTCATTGGTCAACAAAAATGTTGACTTTTGGATAGAAAATAGGTGTATTGGTTTTAACACCCCAAACATATCACATTTTGTATTTAAAACTTGTTGGAATTGATTACTATTACCATTTCTAAGTTTAAACCAAGGGAAGCAGAATTTTCAGTTTGTGAAGCTTAACTTTACTGTTCCATTAAGCACTGTTGCAGTGGGAATTTGAAGAAATGGCAAACATGAAAGTTGTTCCTTATTTTGTCTAGTTGAATTTCCTTTTTTGAATCACTCCATTTGGAGTTTGTAGCTCCAGATATGGTCCAAAAACCACAGCTGGCCGGATTTCCATTCTGCAGAAATTACCATATCTACAGTAACATGAACAGTGACTGCCATTGCCATTTGGGTTAGGTTCTGGTCATAATTTCGGGTAGGTTTCTTCATGAAATTTGTTTGTATATGTCTTAACTTGTTGCTGTAAAAATTTCAGGTCACCTTATCTACAGTGAGTTATGGCCAAATGAACAGTTGGTCATTTCTGCAAGTGCTGTTGCAGGGTATCCGGATTGGGGCCAACTTTTGGTCCACTTGCTTTGGTCTTTTGGGCATGGTTTCTTCAGCAAAAATGTGCCATTATAAGCCTAGTTTCATGTCCAATTGGCCAAACACCAATTGGACCAACACAGCCAAAGATATGGCAGTCCAAGTGGACTGAAATTTTAGTCACCCTGCTGCTGTCTTTAGGCAGCCTACACATTCACTTTTCCATGCATTAACTCACTTCAAATTATGATTAACTTGCCTTAAATGGTCACTAATTGACCACTAGAATGTCCATTAATCAATTCAAATGCCAAGTCCAATTTTCACCCTTAAAACCGTAATTCCCATTATGAATTTTCACAACTTACCTTAATTAACTACTAGTTCATTATCCTTATATTTATACACTTTAAACATGGTTTCTAGTTCACTCCAAGTCCATCACAAACACTCAATCCTATTCCTTCCTTAGGGCAGCCAAAATCCATGGCATACATACCCATAAGTTTCATTCATTTAATCCACAATTTCATACTCATTTTTAAGTCCTTAACATGGAACAAGAGATATACATGCATAATTAAGCACTAACCTCTTTGCTCAACTTATTGAGCTTGTGAAAACTCTAGAATTTCTCCTCTTTGTGGCTGCCTAGAGTTGCCTTGTGATGTGGGGACAAGTTTTAGTGAAGGTGACTTAGGGTTTAGTAGTGGAATTTCATGGGAAATGGAAGAAATTAAAGGAAACTTTCATGGAGGGTTATGGAAAAGGGGAGGTCACGTTTTGGCTGAAGAAGAAGAAGAAGATGACCAGAATTTTTGGTCTCTTTTATTAGTTAATTAAAGGGTTGTTTAATTGTGATTAGAGGAAGCTTTTTAAATGACATCACAATATGTCATATTTGGCATTTTATTGCATTTTCTTTTCTTTTCTTTTCTACTAACTTTCAATTAATTTTTCATCAATATTAATTCATATTTTATGTCATAATAATTATTTACTCAACTGGACAAGTCGGCCAAAAATCGTCTCTGAAGGCGAAATGACCAAAATGCCCTCCTTTGGCTTAACGGGTCAAAATTGTCTGTACCGATTGTAAAATTTTTCTAAATATTTTCTTGGCATTCTAATGCCATAGGAACCTCAATGACCCTTCTCTGGAGTCCCAAAAATTATTTTATGAATTTTTTCCCGGGTCTAGGGCTCCTCGTTGCGAGAACCGCAACTTCCCTCTGGGTTACCCATCGCTTGGGCACCGGCTCATTTGACTTGGTTGTATTTTATTTATAAACCTTGTCCTAAATTTTTAGTATTAATATTTGAGTTAATTTTTGGTCTTGACTTTAGTTTAATTATTTTTAGGACGTTCTAGGTATGGGACCGACACCGATCACCGAACAGTAGAATGTACGGAGTTGCTACCGGAGGGTGTTACAACTCTTCCTCTAATTTAAATTTCATCCTCGAAATTTACCCGACTTAAATGTCGGGAGTTGCTACCTTCTTGTTTCTTCACTTCCTTGTATCGCCTCATCGATTATGCAGGTTTGGCTCTTCCTGAGCTTCCATAGCATATACTTGTGGTGCCACCCTGACTTCGGGCTTTTCAACTGTCTCAGAAACAATCTTCTGTGAAATGTCAGCCATTTCTGCTCTACCCGATCTTTTACCCCTTTGAACTATAGGGAAAGGTCTATCAACTTGTACAGGAGCTATTGAACCACTCCTCTGAGGGCAATCTCTTATGAAATGATCCGTAGCCCCACACTTGAAACACTCTCCAGTTAACAATCGACACTCCCCTCTGTGTCTTCTACCACAATGCATACATTCAGGCACTGGGGTTGATCCCCTTGTTATTGTGCCCGGGGAACTAGCTATAGATATTCCAATCTGGCCTCTGTGGGCCTGTGTATGATCTTTTGAACTAGAAAACTTAAACTTATTACTATCACTTTGTATACTTGTATTTAATGGTCCAAATTCCCTCTTACGCTGCCTATCTTTCCTATTTTGTTCATTTATTCTCACTTTCTCCACTTTTAATGCAGCTTCCACTAACTTGGCGAAGTCTGTGATCCCCAAGGCAGTGATCATGATCTTTATATTATCATTTAATCCCTCTTCAAATCTCTTACACCTTTCAGCTTCATTAGGGACTATCTCCCTTCCATAGCGGCTCAATCTTACGAATTCCTTCTCATACTCGGCCACTGACAACTGTCTCTGCCTCAGGTTAATAAACTCTCTTCTTCTCTCTTCTAGGTATACAGTACCCACATATTTCTTCTTAAATTCGGAGAGAAAGAAGTCCCATGTCACTATTTCTGGCTGCACTTCATTGGACACAGTGTCCCACCATTCATATGCATCGTCTTGCGTGAGAGATACTAGATTCCAAGTTTTGCTCTGGAGTGCAATGGAGTTGTTTTAGAATTACTGTTGCATTCAACCAATTTTGGTTTGCAATAGAATCATCTTCTCTCTTTCCATAGAAGTCCACTGCTCCAAACTTTCTTAGCCTTTCCAGGTGTGATTTCTGCTATGGAGCTGGTGGTGGTGGTGGTGGTGCTGGCATTACTCCGGCCATTTGTCTAAAGAAATCGGCCATTTCTTTGGAACATGGCTGTGGAGGTGGCGAGGCTCTGCTTGAGCTGGTGGAGTAGGTTCTCCCCTACACCGAGTCTCAGGTGCTGCATGTGGAGCATGACTCTCCACTTCCTCCTCGACTGATCTCTTTTATGTAGGGTCCATATCCTATTAATAATAAGAAAGACAAACCGATCTGCATTAGTGTCACCTCGACTCTTACAAATGCAATGCATGGTATGGACTCAATCTAGGCCCGAACGCCTAAACCGTGCTCGATACCACTAAATGTGACACCCCTTACCCGACTACGGTGTGGCCAGAGCAAGTTATGCCACTCGGTGTCTTGGAGCACTCTATTTTATCTTAATTCATTTTTATCGTAGTTTTGAATATAACTTGTGAAATATAATTCATTTATTAAAATTGTAATTTATTTGAGGTTAGAAAATTTTAAAGAAAATCAGTGAAGTCTGCTAAAAATGGAGAAAACAGTTCTTCGAAACCTGTGAAAAACACTTCTAATAATCATATTCATCTATTCACAAACTCCAATATCAAAATCTCAATATTTTTCAACCATTCGTTTCTCAATCATTCATCACATTTGATAGTCATGTATGATCCTGGATCAATATTCACTTTTCCATTTACAAACACAATTTTGCATTATTTACATGAAAATCAAAATACATTACATAAGTTTCATTTACACAAAGGAAAATAAAAATCAATTACAAAATACCAAAATGAAGCCTAGTGTCCTACCAATGCACTGTAGACGGTGAGGTGACATGGACACTATGCAGAACTGTGAACTGCCTTACCGAATCTGTGGTCTACTGGGCCCTCTGTCCAAATCTTCAGTACCTACGCGTTGCAAAAGCGACGGGCTAAGCATAAAGCTTAGTGGTGCCAATAATACAAGAAAATATAATATGCAAATAAAAATAATAATTTCCTTGCTATTGTGTTCATAAGAAATGAGTAATTACTAACTTATTGTTTAGTCGAGGGCTAATCATGTTTTATGATATTAACTTCTTCATGCATTTCGTTAATTTTTTTTTTTCATGATCTTGAGCTTCCTTGTATTTTTGTAATCATTCCTGATACTTAATTTTTGTATTTTCTTTAATAATCAGTTCACAGTTATACTTTTCCATTCATTTGATTGCCCAAGTAACCTATACTGGATGACTGGACTGGATAACGGGTCATTGGCACTGGGCACCGCGGTGCCTCGAGCCGTCATACCATGGGACGCAGAACGTCAACCACGTATGCAGTCAATATAGCTAAAAGCTATGATATCACATAATCGGGCATAAAAGCTATGAATACGGGCATAAAAGCCATGGATACGGGCATAAAGCCTTTCCTTTCACAGTACTGCTAAAACAATACCCTATTGGCATGCCAAACTATCCAAACCAATCTAGTTAGGTATACTAGGGCATTTGATACTTTTAAATTTTTCAAATTTTGAATTTCAAGTTTTGGTGTCACTATTCACCTTATTGGTCAATAAAAATGTTGACTTTTGGATAGAAAATAGGTGTATTGGTTTTAACACCCCAAACATACCACATTTTGTATTTAAAACTTGTTGGAATTGATTACTATTACCATTTCTAAGTTTAAACCAAGGGAAGCAGAATTTTCAGTTTGTGAAGCTTAACTTTACTGTTCCATTAAGCATTATTGCAGTGGGAATTTGAAGAAATGGAAAACATGAAAGTTGTTCCTTATTTTGTCTAGTTGAATTTCCTTTTTTGAATCACTCCATTTGGAGTTTTGTAGCTCTAGATATGGTCCAAAAACCACAGCTAGCCGGATTTCCATTCTGCAGAAATTACCATATCTACAGTAACATGAACAGTGACTTCCACTGCCATTTGGGTTAGGTTCTGGTCATAATTTGGGGTAGGTTTCTTCATGAAAGTTGTTTTTCTATGTCTTAACTTGTTGCTGTAAAAATTTCAGGTCAATTGACCTTATCTATAGTGAGTTATGGCCAAATGAACAGTTACTGTTCATTTGGTCATTTCTGCAGGTGCTGTTGCAGGGTATCCGGATTGGGGCCATCTTTTGGTGCACTTGCTTTGGTCTTTTGGGCATGGTTTCTTCAGCAAAAATGTGCCATTATAAGCCTAGTTTCATGTCCAATTGGCCAAACACCAATTGGACCAACACAGCCAATGATATGGCATTCCAAGTGGACTGAAATTTCAGTCACCCTGCTGCTGTCTTTAGGCAGCCTACACATTCACTTTTCCATGCATTAACTCACTTCAAATTATGATTAACTTGCCTTAAATGGTCACTAATTGACCACTAGAATGTCCATTAATCAATTCAAATGCCAAGTCCAATTTTCACCCTTAAAACCCTAATTCCCATTATGAATTTTCACAACTTACCTTAATTAACTACTAGTTCATTATCCTTATATTTATACACTTTAAACATGGTTTCTAGTTCACTCCAAGTCCATCACAAACACTCAATCCTATTCCTTCCTTAAGGCAGCCGAAATCCATGGCATACATGCCCATAAGTTTCATTCATTTAATCCACAATTTCATACTCATTTTTAAGTCCTTAACATGGAACAAGAGATATACATGCATAATTAAGCACTAACCTCTTTGCTCAACTTATTGAGCTTGTGAAAACTCTAGAATTTCTCCTCTTTGTGGCTGCCTAGAGTTGCTTTGTGATGTGGGGACGATTTTTAGTGAAGGTGACTTAGGGTTTAGTAGTGGAATTTCATGGGAAATGGAAGAAATTAAAGAAAACTTTCATGGAGGGTTATGGAAAATGGGAGGTCACGTTTTGGCTGAAGAAGAAGAAGAAGATGACCAGAATTTTTGGTCTCTTTTATTAGTTAATTAAAGGGTTGTTTAATTGTGATTAGAGGAAGCTTTTTAAATGACATCACAATATGTCATATTTGGTATTTTATTGCATTTTCTTTTCTTTTCTTTTCTACTAACTTTCAATTAATTTTTTATCAATATTAATTCATATTTTATGTCATAATAATTATTTACTCAACTGGACAAGTTGGCCAAAAATCGTCTCTGAAGGTGAAATGACCAAAATGCCTTCCGTTTGGCTTAACGGGTCAAAATTGTCTGTACCGATTGTAAAATTTTTCTAAATATTTTCTTGGCATTCTAATGCCATAGGAACCTCAATGACCCTTCTCTGGAGTCCCAAAAATTATTTTGTGAATTTTTTTCCGGGGTCTAGGGCTCCTCGTTGCGAGAACCGCAACTTCCCTCTAGGTTACCCATTGCTTGGGCACCGGCTCATTTGACTTGGTTGTATTTTATTTCTAAAATTTTTCTTAAATTTTTCTTATTAATATTTGAGTTAATTTTGGTTCTTGACTTTAGTTTAAATATTTTTCCGGACGTTCTAGCTGTCCGGACCGACACCGGTCACCGGAACAGTAGAATGTACGGAGTTACTACCGGGAGGGTGTTACAGGACCCACACGTTCCATGACTTCATATGGGCCAATGAACCTAGGGCTTAACTTACCTTTTCTTCCAAACCTCAATACCTTCTTCCACTGTGACACCTTGAGGAACACTTTGTCGCTAACCGCATTTTCTATTTCTTTTCTCTTCAGGTCGGCATAAGATTTACATGCATGCGAGGCAACCTTCAGATTAGCTTTGATTAGTTTCACTTTCTCTTGATCTGTTTCACCAGTGCAGCCCCACGGTTGTCTTCACCCAATTCATCCAAAGACTGCTGAGTTCTACATTTCCTCCCATACGATTGCTTCATATGGGGCCATTTGGATACTAGCTTGGTAGCTATTGTTGTATGCAAATTACGCGGTGGGAGGTATCTATCCCAACTTCCCTCAAACTCAATGACACAACTCCTCAGCATATCCTCAAGGACCTGACATATATTTCATGTTATTGTTATCATTTTAGTTCAATAGTTGTATTAATTCAATTGATTCAATTGTTTACCTAGATTACTCTTTCTGATTGCCCATCCGTCTGAGGATGAAAAGCTGTGAAGTGGAGTTGTGTACCTAAGGACTCATGCAACTTCTTCCAAAATCTAGATATAAACCTTGGGTCTCGATCAGATATGATGGAAAGTGAAATTCCATATAGTCTAACTATCTCACTGATATACAATTCTGCTAACTTCTCCAGTGAGTAGTCAGTCCTAACTGGCAGAAAGTGTGCTGACTTCGTCAATCTATCTACTATCACCCATACTGCATCATGTTTCTTCTGGGTGAGAGGTAGACCACTTACAAAATCCATGGTGACCCGATCCCATTTCCATTCAGGTATGCGTATAGGCTGTAGCAAACCTGATGGAACTTGATGTTCTGCCTTAACTTGCTGACATGTCAAGCATTTAGTCACATAGTCAGCTATGTCCTTCTTCATACCGGGCCACCAATACTGAAGCTTCAGATCATGATACATTTTTGTACTTCCTGGGTGCATAGCATAAACACTGGTATGTGCCTCTTTCTGAATACTGGCCTTCAATTCCCCATCATCTGGTACACATACTCTTTCTTTGTAGTACAGACACCCATCTGCTTTTACCTCATAGTCAGTTGCTTTTCCCTCTGAGATTTTGCTCATAATAGCCATTAATTTTTCATCTGCCTTTTGCCCATCTAAAATCTATTGTAGCAGGTTTGGCCTCACTTGCAACTCAGCCAAAATACCTCCATCTCAAACCAAAGATAGACGGGCATTCAATGATCTCAAAGCTGTGACGGATTTTCTGCTCAAAGCATCAGCAACTACATTTGCTTTCCCAGGATGGTAGTCAATTACACAATCATAGTCCTTCAGGAACTCAATCCATCGTCTCTGTCTAAGGTTGAGCTCCTTCTGGGTTGGCAAGTATTTCAGGCTTTTGTGGTCCGTGTAAATGTAGCACTTTTCACCATACAAGTAATGCCTCCATATCTTCAGTGCGAAGATAATTGCTGCAAGCTCTAGATCATGGGTAGGGTAATTCTGTTCATGTGGCCTTAGCTGCCTGGAAGCATAAGCGACCACCTTTCCCTCTTGCATCAATACACACCCTAACCCATTATGAGAGGCATCACTATAGACCACAAAGTCCTTTCTTGACACTGGCTGTATTAACACTGGTGCCTCTGTCAACATAGCCTTTAACTTCTCAAAACTGGTCTGACACTTGTCATTCCAGTCAAATCTGACATTCTTGTGTAATAACTTGGTCATTGGAGCGGCTATTAAGAAAAATCCCTTCACAAATCTTCTGTAATACCCAGCTAGCCCGAAGAAGCTTCTGACCTCAGTTGTATTCCTGGGAGGCTTCCATTCCATCACTGCTTCTATTTTCTTGGGATCCACTCTAATCCCATCAGCTGACACTATGTGTCCAAGGAATGCAATCTCATTCAACCAGAAGTCACACTTGGACAACTTAGCATACAGCTTCTTTTCTCTCAGGGTTTGCAGAACAATCCTCAAATGTTCATCATGTTCTTCCCTGGTCTTGGAATACACCAAAATATCATCAATAAAGACCACTACGAACTGATCTAAGTGTGGATGGAAGATACGGTTCATAAGGTCCATGAATGCTGGTGCATTTGTTAGGCCAAAGGGCATCACCAGAAACTCATAATGCCCATACCGGGTCCTGAATGCAGTCTTTGGCACATTTACATCCTTCACCCTCAACTGATGATACCCTGATCTGAGATCAATCTTGGAAAATACTCCTGCTCCCTTCAACTGATCAAACAGATAATCAATTCTAGGTAACGGATATTTGTTCTTCACAATCACTTTATTCAACTGCCGGTAATCGATACATAGCCTCAAAGTCCCATCCTTGTTCTTTACAAACAGCACTGGAGCTCCCCACGGTGACACACTGGGGCGTATGAACCCCTTATCAAGCAACTCTTGCAACTGAGTTTTCAACTCCCTCAATTCAGTGGGTGCCATCCTATAAGGAGCAATAGAAATGGGTGCTGTACCCGGCAGTGTCTCAATAGCAAATTCGACTTCCCTTTCTGGTGGCAAACTAGGCAATTCTTCAGGAAATACATCTGGGAAGTCTCTTACTATGGGTATGTCACACAGATCTGGCTTAGCCTGCCTAGTATCCACCACATGTGCTAGGTAGGCTTCACAGCCTTTTCTCATCATTCTTCTTGCAACTGTGGCTGAGATGACATTGGACAAGAAATCTGTCCTTTCCCCCACAACTGTGATCTCATTACCCTCAGAAGTTTTCAGAGAAATTCTCTTCAATTTGCAATCAACTATTGCCTAATGACGTGACAACCAGTCCATTCCCAAAATCACATCAAACTCATGGAAAGGCAACTCAATCAGGTCTGCCAAGAATTCATACCCCTGAATCCTTAACGGGCAACCCTTGTACACTTTGTTCACCACTACACTGTGGCCCAATGGATTAGTGACCAGAATGTCTTGGTCACTCTCCCCTACTAGTATCCCCCTTTCTACGGGTAGGTTGATGCAGATGTATGAATGAGTGGATTCTGGATCCACCAATGCATGCACTGATGTATTGTAGAGGGAGAACGTACCCCTGATGATGTCCGGGGCATCTTGCTCCTCCTGAGCTCTCATGGCATAAGCTCTGGCAGGTGGTGCATTATCGAGCCTCTTTCTTTGGCTCAGATGCAGGCCTCTGTGATGGTCCCACTGCGTCAGATTTGCCAGATTTCCTACCCCTTTGTGGTGCAGGAGTAGGTCTATCTGCTTGCGTTGGAGCAGCTGTAGTGGTTCTGTGTGGACAGTTCTTCAATTGATGCTCTGTTGATCCACACCTTAAGCAGGCACCAGTCACTCTCCAACACTCCCCCTTGTGCCACTTCAGGCAATGTGGACATACAGAAGATGCTGGGGCTAGTCCCCTGAACCCCATCCCTGGAGAGCCTTGCGATGGTGTGGGTGACCTCTCCTAGGGGTAAGCGTGGCTGGGCCCGAGGTCGACCACGACCTTGTGGTTGACCTGAACTCTGTGCAGGTGGACCCTTGAACTTCTTCCCTGGTGCAGGAAATGAACTAGACTGACCCGGGCCCCTCTTCTGCTGTCTCTCTCTTTTAGTCTGCTCACTTATTCTAACCTTTTCAACCTTTATTGCAGCTTCCACTAACTTGGTGAAGTCTGTGATTCTCAAGGCAGTGATCATGATCTTTATGTTGTCATTTAGTCCCTCTTCAAATCTTTTACACCTTTCAGCCTCATTAGGGACTATCTCCCTTCCGTAGCGACTCAATCTGACGAATTCCTTTTCATACTCAGCCACTGACAGCTGTCTCTGCCTCAGATTAATAAACTCTCTTCTTCTCTCTTCCAGGTATACACTACCCACATATTTCTTCTTAAATTCAGAGAGAAAGAAGTCCCAAGTTACTATTTCTGACTGTACTTCACTGGACACAGTATCCTACCATTCATATGCATCATCTTGCAACAAAGATATGGCAGCTTCTAAATTTTGCTCTGGAGTGCAGTGGAGTTGTTTTAAAACTCTGCCTGTTCTGTTCAACCAATTCTCGGCTACAACAGAATCATCTTCTCTCTTGCCAAAGAAGTCCACTGCTCCAAACTTTCTCAATTTTTCCAGGTGTGATTTTGGTTGTGGAGGTGGTGGTGGTGGTGGCATTACCCTAGCCATTTGTTTGAAGAATTCTGCCATTTGCTGAAACATGGCCTGTGGAGGTTGAGCAGGCTCTGCTTGAGCTGGCGAAGCAGGTTCTCCCATACCCCCAGTCTCAGCTGCTGCAAGTGGAGCATGACTCTCCACTTCCTCCTCAACTGCCCTCTAAGATGTGGGGTCCATATCCTATTCAAAATAAGAAAGACAAACAGATCTGCATTAGTGTCACCTCGACTCTTACAAATGCAATGCATGGTATGGACTCAATTTAGGCCCAGAAACGCCTAAATCGTGCTCTGATACCACTAAATGTGACACCCCTTACCCGTCTACAGTATATCCGAGTAAGCTATGTCACACGGTGTACCGGAACACTCTATTTTATCTTCATTAATTTTCATCATAATTTTGAATATAACTTGTGAAATATAATCTATTTAAGTCATTTGTCGAAATTTTAATTTATTTGAGGTTCCGAAAATTTTATAGAAAATCCGACAGAGTACCGGCTAAAAATGGAGAAAACAGTTCTTTGGAACCTGTGAAAAACACTTCCAATAATCATATTCAATAATCTCAAACTCCAATATCAAAATCTCAATATTTTTCAATTTCATTTCTCAATCACTAATCTCATGTGATAATCATGTATAAATCACAGATAAACATTCACTTTTCCATTCACAAACACAATTCTCATTATTTACATGAACATCAAAATACATTTCATAAGTTCAATTACATATGAGAAAATAAAAATTAGTTACAAAATATCAAAATGAAACCTAGTGTCCTACCAATGCACTGGAGATGGTGAGGTGACACGGACACTATGCAGAGCTGCAGGATGGACTCACTCAGTCTGTGGTCTACTGGGCTCTCGATCAATATCTCCAGAACCTACGCGTGGCAAAAGCAACGCGCTAAGCAATAATGCTTAGTGGTGCAATAATAAAATAAAAGGAATAGCAGAAAATAAATATGTATTGAATGTATCGATGTTTTACTGGTTTTGTACTTTTTATAATCATTTATTTTGTTAACTTTATCCACTTTCATTCTTTTGGTTGTCCAAGTAACCTATACTGGACGACTGGGCTGGATAAACGGGTAAACTGGCACTGGGTATCAAGTACCTCGGGCCGTCACACCATCGGTCACATATGTATCTCCCGGTGTGCAACAGAATAGCTAACAAGCTGTAAATAATATGAGGCACGAGACCAAGTCTCAACACAATGTCAAAATGGCTAAAAGCCATAAAATCACAGAATGGCATAATGCCATGTGCAGTACTGCTAACTGAACCCTATTGGCATGCCAAACTATCCAAACCAATCTTGTTAGGTATACTAGGGCATTTGATACTTTAGAATTCTTCAATTTTTGAATTTCAAGTTTTGATGTTACTATTCACTTCATTAGTCAACAAAAATGTTGACTTTTGCATAGAAAATAGGTACATTGGTTTGACACTCCCAACATACCACATTTTGCATTCAAAACTTGTTGGCATTAATCACCAATACCATTTCTAAGCTTAAACCAAGGGAGCAGAATTTTTCAGTTTTCATACCTAAATTTTACTATTCCATTAGTTGCTGTTGCAGTAAGAATTTGAGAAAATGACAAACATGAAAGTTGTTCCTTATTTTGTCTAGTTGAATTTCGTTTTTTGAATCACTCCATTTGGAGTTTTGTAGCTCCAGTTATGGCCCAAAAACCACAGCTAGCCGAATTGAAAAATTACAGAATTGACCATATCTACAGTGCAGTGAATAGTGACTGCAACTGCTTTGTTGGATATGTTCTGGCCATAATTTGGGGTAGGTTTCTTCATGAAAGTTGTTTGTCTATATCTTAACTTGTTGCTGTAAATATTTCAGGTCAAATAGGCCATTCTACAATGAGTTATGGCCAAATGAACAATTACTGTTCATTTGGTCATTCTGCAGAATCTGGTTGCAGGACATCCGGATTGGGACCAGTTTTTGGTCCACTTGCTTTGGTCTTTTGGCTATGGTTACTTCACCAAAATTGTGCCATTATGTGTCTTGTTTCATGTCCAATTGGCCAAACACCAATTGAACCTACACAGCCAAAGTTATGGCCGTCCAAATAGGCTGGACTCACAGCCTCCCCTGCTGCCCTCACTAGGCAGCATACCATTTCAGTTTGTAATACTCTAATTCACTTCAAATTATGGTCAACTTACCTCAAATGGTCACTAATTGACCATTAGAATGTTCACTCATCATTTCATAAGCTAAGTCCAAACTTCACTCCCAAAACCCTAATTCCCATTTCAATTTCACACTAGTTACCTTAGTTAACTAACTAATTCATTATCCACATAAATATATACTTTAAACACCCTCTCTAGTCTACTTTAAGTCCATCTAAACAATCAAAATCATGACCCTCACTAGGCTGCCGAATTCCATGGGATGCATATGTCTAAGTTTTACTTTATTTAAGTTACACTTTCATGCTCAATTCAAGTCCCTAACATGGAATAAGAAAGATTTATGTATAAATAGGCACTAACCTCTTGTAGGGCAAAATTTTCCAAGCTTAAACTTCACTTTCTTTCCTTTTCTAGGCTGCCAAACACTTTAGCAAGGTTGGGTGACCACTTTTTGTGAAGGGAGTTAAAGGTTTTGGGGTAAGGTTAGAGAGATTTTCAAGCTTGAATGAAGAAGGAGATGAGGGCTTCCATGGTAGTGTGGCTGGAATGGGGAAGAAGATAGCTGATAGGTTTTTTTAATTTCTTTGGTCCCAATTGTCTCTTTTATTAGTTAATTAAATGGTTGTTTAATTGTGATTGGTGGGAACTTTTAAATGACATCATAATGATGTCATTATTTGCATTATATTGATTTTTCTTTTCTACTAACTTTAAATTAATTTTTCATCAACATGAATTCATATTTTTTATCATAATAATTATTTACTCAACTGGACAAGTCGGCCAAAAATCGCCTCTGAAGGCGAAATGACCAAAATGCCCTCCGTTTGGCTTAACAGGTCAAAATTGTCTGTGCCGATTGAAAAATTTTTCTAAATATTTTCTTGGCATTCTAATGCCATAGGGACCTCAATGACCCTTCTCTGGAGTGCCAAAAATTATTTTATGAATTTTTCCCCGGGTCTAGGGCTCCTAGTTGCGAGAACCGCAACTTCCCTCTGGGTTACCCATCGCTTGGGCACCGGCTCATTTAACTTGGTTGTGTTTTATTTCTAAAATTTTTTCTAAATTTTTCTTATTAATATTTGAGTTAATTATGGTTCCTCACTTTAGTTTAAATATTTTTCCGGACGTTCTAGGTATGGGACCAACACGGTCACCAAAGCAAGAGAATGTCGGAGTTGCTACGGGGAGGGTGTTACAGTTGAACCACGATCTTGACACAGGATGACTTCATCAGAGAGTTCAGACAGAAATACATCCCAGATGCATATGTTGATCAGAAATTGCAAGAATTTTTTAGTCTAAAACAAGGCAACAGAACAGTGGTAGAGTATGAGAGGGATTTCTCCCGCTTAAGTCATTATGCTGGGAGTCTCCTTACTACCAGCAAGGCTAGGTGCAAGAGATTTGAGACGGGCTTGAAGCCTAGCATAAGGATGCAAGTTGTGGGATTTCGACACAGCAATTTCTCAGAGCTCATGTCTCAAGCACTTGAGTTAGAGAGAATAGAATCAGAAGCGACCCCAGTGAAAGAAAAATCAGAGAAAGCTGAGAAATCAGAGAAAGACAAAGGGGAAAAGTCAGTAGAGCCGAGTTCTGGTGGTACCTCTGGAAAGAAAAAGAAGTTTAGTGGACCCAACAGGGGTCGAGGTGGAAGATTTGGTAGGGGCCGATTCTCTGGACAGAGACCCCTAGGTCTGCTCAGCAGTCGAGCAGGGGTTCACACTCTGCCTGCCCCTGTGAGACTTGTGGCAAGATTCATGGGGGGGAGTGTTATTGGGCCACTGGAGCCTGCTTTAACTGTTGAGGCAAGGGTCATTTAGCAAGAGACTGCACTAGTGCTTCATCTCCGAGATATGGTCCAGCTCCTACTACTGCCGAGGGATCTATTCAGAGTCCTACTCCCAGAGGTTCACAGTCAATTGGCAGAGGAAGAGGCAGAGGTAGAGGCACTGCTTTAGGCAATCAGGGCACAGTTGGTCAGTCAGCATAAGGAAGTGCTTCAGTCAGGGTTTATTCAATGAGACAATGAGAAGAGGCTGAGACTTCTGATGTGGTAGCTTGTACATTCTCTATCTCTGATCAAGAAGTATTTGTATTGTTTGATCCGGGTTCAACCCATTCATATGTTAGTGCTAGCATAGTCAGTTCACTTGCTGTTCCATGTGTGCAAATGGGTTTTGAAGTGCTAGTAACTAGTCCGTTAGGACAAGAGGTCCGGGTCAACAGAATTTATAGAGACTGTCCTTTGGTGATCTAAGGACATGTTTTCCTGTCAGATTTGATTGAAATGCCCTTCAGAGATTATGATATTATCTTGGGCATGGATTGGTTAGCCAGGCATCACGCCATGATTGACTGTAG
Source organism: Hevea brasiliensis (assembly GCF_030052815.1). Classification (NCBI taxonomy): domain Eukaryota; kingdom Viridiplantae; phylum Streptophyta; class Magnoliopsida; order Malpighiales; family Euphorbiaceae; genus Hevea; species Hevea brasiliensis. The sequence goes on along the minus strand of NC_079502.1, from coordinate 39,560,160 downwards.
ACTGAAGACAGTCACTTTTGGTCTCCCTCTGTACGGTGATGTGGTAATACATGGGGAGAGGCATTTACTGCCATCAAACATCATTTCGGCTGTACTAGTCAGAAGGATGATCAGAAAAGGGTGTGAAGCATACTTAGCACATGTGATAGACACCCAAGTGGGGAGTCCAACACTAAGAGACATCCCTACTGTATGTGATTTTCCGGATGTGTTTCCTGATGAATTGCCAGGATTACCTCCAGAAAGAGAGGTGCAGTTTGAGTTGATGTTATGCCTAGTGTGGACCCAATCTCCATAACGCCATATAGAATGGCACCTGCAGAATTAAAAGAGTTGAAAGTACAGTTGCAAGAATTGCTTGACAAGGGCTTTATCTGCCCTAGTGTGTCACCTTGGGGAGCACCAGTATTGTTTGTTAAGAAGAAGGATGACACTCTCCGCTTGTGTATTGATTATCGGCAGTTGAATAAGATGACAATAAAGAATAGATATCCATTGCCCCGCATTGATGACTTGTTTGATCAGTTAAGGGGTGCAGATGTGTTCTCCAAAATTGACCTGAGATCAGGTTATTATCAGCTGAAAGTACAAGAGCAGAGTATTCCTAAAACTGCCTTTAGAACCCATTATGGCCATTATGAGTTTTTGGTTATGCCATTCGGGTTAACTAATGCTCCAGCTGCTTTTGTGGATCTGATGAACACTATCTTCAGACCATACCTCGACCAGTTTGTTGTGGTATTCATAGATGATATATTGGTCTATTCGAAGAATGCAGAAGAGCATGATAGACATCTGCGGATTGTACTGCAAACTTTGAGGGAGAAACAGCTATATGCCAAATTGTCGAAGTGTGAATTTTGGCTGAAGGAGATATCCTTTTTGGGGCATTTAGTATCAGAAAAGGGCATTAAGGTAGATCCAAGTAAAATTGAAGTTGTTCTTAATTGGAGGCCACCCAGAAATGTCACAGAGATTCGCAGTTTTCTGGGTTTAGTTGGATACTACAGTCGATTTGTGAAGGGATTCTCCATGTTGGCATCTCCATTGACCAAGCTGCTTAGAAAAGATGTGAAATTTTAGTGGACGGATATATGCCAACAGAGTTTTGATGAATTGAAGAAATGTTTGACTGAAGCTCCAGTCCTGACTTTACCTACTCCGGGTAAAGAATACACAGTTTATAGTAATGCTTCTCACAATTGGTTAGGCTGTGTATTGATGTAAGATCGAAATGTCATTGCCTATGCATCACGCTAGCTAAAACTGCATGAGAGAAATTATCCGACACATGACTTAGAGCTTGCAGCTATAGTGTTTGCTCTTAAGATCTGGATACACTATTTGTATGGGGAAAAGTGTTACATCTACATAGATCATAAGAGTTTGAAGTATTTAGGCACTTACAAGGAGTTGAATTTGAGACAGAGGAGGTGGTTAGAGTTGATAAAAGACTATGATTGTCTGATAGACTATCAGCCAGGGAAAGTTAATGTTGTGGCTGATGCCTTAAGTCGCAAGACTATGGCAAGTCTATGGGTTACTCCTTTGTCTTTGGTACATGAGTTAAGATCATAGTATGCCAGCTTAGAGATTAATGATGAGGGGCAGACAGCAGTTGCATGGCATGTCTGGCCCGGTGTTGATTGATCGGTCGAATGGTCGCGGAATGATGACAAGTATCGGTCGTTAGAAGAAGTCAGGCAGGGCAAGAAACCAGAATTCTCAATCAGAGATGATGGTCTATTGCTACACTAGGGCAGAATGTGTGTTCCTAATGATGTTGAATTGAGGAAGATCATTTTGAAGGAAGCACATGAGTCTCCTTTTGCCATGCACCCTGGAGGCACAAAAATGTATAGAGGGCTAAAGGAGCATTACTGGTGGATGGGTATGAAAAGAGATGTGGCAGAGTTTATTTCTAAATGCCTAACTTGTCAGCAAGTGAAGGCAGAGCATCAAGTATCCACTGGGTTGTTACATCCACTACCAGTACTAGAATGGAAAATGGGAAAGAATAACAATGGATTTTGTGATGGGACTTCCGAGGACACAAAAGAGTCATGATGCAGTATGGGTCATTGTTGACAAACTAACCAAGTCTGCTCATTTTTTGCCAGTCCGGATGGACTACAGTTTAGAAAGATTGGCCAAGTTGTACATTGATGAGATTGTGAGACTTCATGGAGTGCCAGTATCCATTGTATCAGACAAAGATCCTAGGTTCACTTTTAGATTCTGGGGTAGTCTTCAGAGAGCCCTAGGAACTAGATTAAACTTCAGTACTGCATTCCACCCATAAATAGATGGCCAGTCTGAGAGGGTAATTCAGATCTTGGAGGACATGCTTCGGGCTTGTGTGATTGAATTTGAGGGCAGTTGGGATACACATTTGCCTTTAATTGAGTTTGCTTACAACAACAGCTACCAATCAAGCATTGGGATGCCTCCATATGAAGCTTTGTATGGCAGAAAATGTAGAACCCCGTTGTGTTGGGATGACGTGGGTGAAAGAAAGATGATTGGACCCGAAATTGTTTAGCAAACTGAAGAGAAAATCAGGGTGATCCGAGATCGACTTAAGACTGCATCAGACCGTCAGAAGTCTTACATTGATTTGAAAAGAAGGGATATTGAGTGTGCAGTGGGTGAGAAAGTTTTCCTCAAGGTTTCTCCTTGGAAGAGAATTATGAGATTTGGCAGAAAGGAAAAACTGAGTCCTCGTTTCATTGGGCCATATGAGGTTCTGGAAAGAGTGGGTCCTTTAGCATATCGTTTGGCACTACCTCCAGAGTTGGAGAAAATACATAATATCTTCCATGTGTCTATGTTGAGGAGGTATCGATCAGACCCATCTCATGTACTACCAGTAGAGGAAATTGAAGTGAATCCAGACCTCACATATGAAGAAGAACCCATACAAATTCTAGCTTATGAGGTGAAGCAGCTACTGAACAAGCAGATATCGTTGGTAAAAGTACTGTGGAACCATCATTCAGGCCAGGAGGCTACTTGGGAACGAGAGGAGGACATGAGGAGACAGCACCCACAGTTGTTCAGAGATTAATACCAGGTAAAATTTCGAGACGAATTTTATTTTAAGGGGGGGGGGGGGGGGGAAGAATTGTAACACCCCTATTTGCATAGCCTGGTATATTTCACTGTTCCGGTGACCGGTGTCGGTCTGGACAATTAAGAGGATTAGAACCACACTTAAGACAACTAGAGAAGCCATAAACACAAATAATTAGTAATGTCTAATTAGTGAAGTATAAACGAGAAAAATAGAACATAAGAAGTTAAACGAGTCGAGAGTCATAGCGATGGGTGACCTTCTCGGGAACGACTGCGAAACCATTTTAAACTCAAATTTCGAACTGTAAAATGTGACGCTGCGGTCCTTAGGACCATTACGAACACAGTGGAAAAGAGAAAATCATGAAAAAGAACTGTTAAGCCAGTCAAATAATTAGGTCAGGGAGCCGAAAGAAATATGAAATTAATTGCAAATCGGGATGAACCGGCGAGGGGCAATTTGGTCAATTGACCCCGAGAGCTGACTCCTGACCTAACTGTCAAATAAAATCAGAGAAAAGAAAATTTCAGAATCGAGAATTAAATTAAAGAACTAATAGAAAAAAAAAAGAAGAGAAAATGAAAAAGTTAAAAAGGTGTAGGAAGATGACATCATGCATGATACCATGCATGATGCCATAAGTCATATAATTAATAAATTAATTAAATAGATTTTTGAGTCTTCCATAAGGATAAAAACAAAAGAAAAGAAAAGAGAAAAAAAAAGTAAAAAGCCTCATCTTCCTCACCATTTACGTTTCTCTCTCCCTCACCATTGTAAACCTCCATTAAAGCTTGCTTCAAGCTTTGAAACCACCATTAAACCCCAAATCCTCCCATACTTGCTTCACAAAAACTTGATTTAATCACTTGAGAGGAAGATTGGTCATCAAAGAATTGAAGAAAATTGAGAGGAAGTGAAAGCTCAAAGACACCTAACAAGGTAAGTAATGTAAACTTCAAGTTTTTAGTTTAATTAGAATATGTATAGCATCAAGAGCATAGAAATAAACTTAAAATAAAAAAAATATGTGTGAGGGAATAAACTGAAATTCGTCCAGCAGGGAGGGGAGAGTGATTTGCATGAGTTTGATTGAGTTAAACATGTTAAAATGCTTGAATGAGTTGAAAGATTGTGTTTATATGCTTTGAATTAGTTAATTGCAATGGATTAGAGTGGTTAGGGTTTGAGACCTAGGGTTTTGAGGCAAAAGTTTGGAGAAATTTGTAAATGGTGTCTTTGATCTAATGTGAAGTGAAAAATGGTCATTTGTGACCAAATGAGGTGTGTTAGAAGTGTTGGAATTAAAAGCCAATTCGGATTGGATAAGGTCATGTGCTGGCAGCATGACCAAAATTCCCTTTGAGGGACCAAAAATGAAATTTTAAAAATCTAATGGATATGGGACCAATTGGGGATGAAAATAGGCACTAAATGACACAATTTTCATTTAGGAAGCATGCCCAAAAAGTGACTAAAACCTAGTGAACAAATTGATCAAAGTTGAAAAATTGCAGGCTGCCACTGCACAAACTGACCAAATGAACAATGTTTGTTCATTTGTTCATAACTCGAGTTAGGAAGGTCTAAATGATCTGAAATTTTACCAGTGGTTAGATGAGATACATATCTAAAACTTTATGAAGAACACAAACCAAAATTATGCCATTAACCAAATCAAATGACTGAGCAAATTTGGGTCACTGAATCTGCAGACTGCAGATTTGCCATTTGAACAGTAAAGTTTCAATGGCTATAACTCTCTCTAGAAAACTCCGATTTAGGTGATTCTTGAACCGATGGAAACCTAAGGCATATTAGAACATTTCATATGATGAAAGTTAGACAAATTATGGACCTAACTTAATCAAATTGTTGAACAAAGTTGGAATTAATAATCTGCCAGAACAAAATTCTGCAGCATGAACAGTAAACGTAATTTGCTTATAACTTGAGCTACATAACTCCAATTGGGGTGATTCAAAAAGGAGAATAAACTTAAGATAATAGGAAACATTTTCTATGAAGAAAGTTTTTCCAAATTCTAACAGTAAAAGGACCAATGAAACAGTACAACTTAGGAATCTAAAACCGAAAATTTGGCAATTTTGCCTAAAAGACCTAAGTTTTGAGAAAATGACTAAAACCAACAAGTTTAGTGACCAAAATGTGGTATGTAGGTAAAGTTGGAATTCCCATAACTATTAAGCCTTAGAAAGTCAATAATTTGACTTGAATAGTGTAGTGAATAGTAACCCAAAACACAAAATTTCAAGAACATCGAGTTTAGCACGTTAGAGCTAGGTAAAAGTGAAGTTAAATTTATTTTTGGATTTATGCCAAGTTATGGTACTGAAACACTGTGAAATTGTGTGTTTCAGTTGAAAAGAATACCAGGAAAGAACTCGAGGAACCGAGTCAAGGCCAAGAGGCGACTCGCTTGAGGTTTGTGCACAACGTATACTTTTTATAATCATTTTTTGCATACTGTTTTGAATAATGTGAAATATTGGATTATGGCATTCTTATGATATTTGATTTAAATTGTTAAAAGTTATTATGTATATTTGAAATGACAATGTTTAGCAAATTGTTAAGATAAGTTTTGAAACCACAGTGTCATGACCATATATTTGAACACCTCACTAGCACGACTAGTGGGGGTAATTAGTTTCGAATTTTGATTCCTTCTCTAGAGAAGTGTTGAGGTGTGCCAGTAGAAGAAGATTTGAATGGATATCCATATATTTGAGCTAGCTAGCCTTGTGATGTAATTTCTCTTTAGCCTTTGGCTATTGAGATTCTATTTGTTTCGAATGGCATGATCTAATTGTGGGTTTTATGAAATGTGATTTGATACTTCAAAATGAAATTGTTTGGGATTAAAACCTCATAAATTATTTTTTGTGTTTAACTCGCATGCTCAGTTGAAATTTTGAATAAATGTGATTTAAGTTTTGCATAAAGATTATTTTAGTATGTTGTGCACCACTGAGTCCTAGTACTCAGTGATAGCGTTTATTGCTGTCGCAGATTTAGAGACTAGAGGAGCAGCAGACTGAGCTGCTGAAGATTGAGGATCATTCAACTTGAAGTCTTCGGGTATAATTTATACCCTAACTGTAAATATTTCTTTTGATGTATATATTGCACATAAATGTATGGACATGTAAAAATGGGTCTTGAGCAGTTTGTATAAAATTTATATAAAGTTGTAATATATATTATAGTTTGAAATTCTTTTAATGTAAATTTTGTAATGATGTATCTAAATTGTTTTGTTTCTAATGATATATAAATGGAACTATTTAATTTAATTTGAATGAAATGGATTGCTAGTATTTTGATGATCATTGGATAGTGGATTTGAAATTTGAAAGTTGATAAATGTGTTGAGAAATTGATTGAGATTGAGTATGGAATTGAAGCAGTTGTTGAGAAAAATTTTTAGAAGTGCTTTTTACAGGTATTTGAAGAATTATTTTCTCAAAATACAGAGGGAACTCTGTCAAAAATTTTATAAAATTTGCGTAAAAATAAAATGGGCCAAAAATATTAACTAGTTTTAATTTTAACTAAATATTTTAAGTACTTATTAGAAAATGCTCACCACTTATCAAAAGTAAGAAATTTGTTTTAAAATCCCTTGTAGGGTACTTAATGAGTTATCGGTAGGTGAAGTTCGGTAGTTCATTAGATATTCTACAGAATCATGTTATGCCTTACAAAGGGGTAACGTGTGACAGTGGTGGTCCTGAACTCTAAGCAGGAGGACCCTTACTCTTCTTACTGGGAGCAGAAAATATACTGGACTGACCCGGACCCCTCTTCTGCTGTCTTTCCCTTCTATTTTGTTCATTGATTCTGACGCTTTCCACTTTTGATGCAGCATCTACTAGCTTAGCAAAATCCTTAATCTTTAGTGCTGTGATCATGACTTTGATGTTGTCATTGAGCCCTTCTTTAAACCGTCTGCACCTCTCTGCCTCTGTAGGGACTATCTCCCTCCCATACCGGCTCAGTCTAACAAACTCATGCTCATACTCAGCCACTGACAACTGTCTTTGTCTCAAACTGATAAATTCCCTTCTTCGCTCTTCTAAATACACTTTGCTAATATATTTTTTCCTGAAATCTGTAAGGAAGAATTCCCAAGTGATCCGTTCAGGTTACACCTCACTGGTTACTGTGTCCCACCACTGATATGCATCATCCTGAAGTAGGGACACAGCACCCACCAGGTTCTGCTCGGGATTGCAATTTAGCTGTTTTAGCACTCTGATGGTTCTATCCAACCAATTCTCTGCGGCCATGGGATCATCGTCCCTCTTCCCAAAGAAGTCCACAGCTCCATGCTTCCTCAAGTTCTCCAAATGAGATTTTTGTGGTGCTGGTGGAGGTTGCGGCTGTGGTTGTGATGGTGGAATTGCCCCCATCATTTGCCGGTAAAACTCGGTCATCTGTTAAAATAGTTCAAACTGAGGTTGGGCATGTGCCTCAGCTGCTAGTGGAGCAGATTCTCCCCTATCCCCAGACTCAGCCCTTGGTGGAGCATAACTCTCCACCTCTTCATCAACTGCTCTTTGCGAAGTAGGATCCATATCCTATTCAAAATAAGAAAACAAACAGATCTGCATCAGTGTCACCTCAATACTTATAAATGCAATGCAATGGTATGTACTCTATCTAGGCCCAGAAACGCTTAAACCGATGCTCTGATTTCACTAAATGTGACACCCCTTACCCGTCTACAGTGTAGCCGAGCAAGTTATTCCACTCAGTGTGTCGGAGCACCAATTTATGTTTCTATTACAATTTATCCCTTTATAATTCATTTATTTTCAATTTTGATAAATCTAAATTTATTCGCAATTTATGAGAAATCTGATCAATTTCCAAAGTCATATTTGCGATTATAAAATGGCAACACAGTACACAATTAATCACAGAAGTCAAATTTTTTAGAATAAAATATTTAAACAAGAATTATTGTGCACAGACCTGACGTGAGTTGCCTGTAGGCCTTGACTCAATCTCTCAGAGCTTCCAAGCCTTTTTTAGCTGAAACACACAGTTTTACAGTGTTTCAGTACCATAACTTAGCATAAATCCAAAGATAAATTTAACTTCACTTTTACGTAGCTTTAATGTGCTAAATTCGACGTTCTCAAAGTTTTTGTGTTTCGGGTTACTATTCACTACACTATTCAAGTCAAATTGTTGACATTTTAAGGCTTAATAGGTATGGGAACTCCAACTTCACCCACATAGCACATTTTGGTCATTAAATTTGTTGGTTTTGGTCATTTTCTCAAAGCTTAAGTCCTTTAGGCAAAATTGTCAAATTTTCAGTTTTGGTGTCCCTAGTTGCACTGTCCATTAGTCATTCTACTGTTAGAATTTGGCAAACCTTTCTTCATAGAAAATGTTCCCTATCGTCTTAAGTTTATTCTCCTTTTTGAATCACTCCAATTGGAGTTTTGTAGCTCAAGTTATGGCCATTTGAACCATGGCTACCGGATTGGACACAACCCAGATTTTCTGGGCAATTTTGGTGCTGGCAGTTTTGGGTCACCAACTTGGGGTGACCAAATGGCTTGGTTGCTGGCAGAATTTGAGCTTGTGTTCTTCACGAAAGTTTTAGGTCTATATCTCATCTAACCTCTGGTAAAATTTCAGGTCATTTTGACATGCCTAGCTCGAGTTATGACCAAATGAACAAACACTGTTCATTTGGTCAGTTTGTACAAGGCAGCCTGCAATTTTTCAACTTTGGTCAATTTGTTCACTAGGTTTTGGTCACTTTTTGGGCATGCTTCCTAAATGAAAATTGTGTCATTTAGTGTCTATTTTCATACCCAATTGGTCCCATACCAATTGGACTTGTAAAATTTCATTTTTGGTCCTTCAAAGTTGACTTGGTCATGCTGCCAGCAGCATGACCACACTCCCTCCGAATTTGACTTTAATTCCAACCATTCCAACACAACTCATTTGGTCACAAATGACCATTTTTCACTTCGCAATAGGTCAAAGACATCATTTAATCATTTCTCACATTTTTGGTCCATAAACCCTAATGTTCAAAACCCTAATTCACCAACCTCATGCATTTAACCACATTTAGTGCTTTTAATCCTAACCATTCAACTAAATAAAGTTTCTAAACTCATTCAAATCCATCAAACCATGCAAAACACACTCCCCATCATGCTGGCCAAATTTCAGTTTAGTCCTTTACAAGTGTTTTTATTTCATTACTTTAGTTTCTAAGCTCATTTCAATAACTAAATATGCATTTGATTAGATAATTGGTAGTTAGAAGACTAACCTTTGCTTGGAGGGTTTCTAGGCTTTCCTTTCTTCAATTCTTTCTTCTTCTTTTTACTCTCTAATGTTTCCTCAACATGTAAGGAGAATTTTTTGTGTTGGGACTTTGTGAATTTATGGGATAGAGTAGGGAAATTCAAGCTTCCTTTCCCTTAACAATGGTGGAACAAAGTGAAAGAATGGGGAGAAAGAGGTGAGGCGGCAATGAGAATAAGGAAGATGACTTAATTTTTTTTTCTTTTCTTTTCTTTTATTTAATTTGTCTTATGGAAGACCCAAAAAAAATCTAATTAATTAAATATATTAATTATTACTTTTATGGCATCATGCATGATGTCATGCATGATGTCATCTCCCTACACTTTTTCATTTTCTTTTTTTTTTTCTATTAGTTCTTTAATTTAATTCTCAATTTCGAAATTTTATTTTCTCTGATTTTATTTGACAGTTAGGTCAGGAGTCAACTCTCAGGGTCAATTGACCAAATTGCCCCTCGCCAGTTCATCCCGGTTTGCAAATAATTCAATATTTCTTCTGGCTCTCTGACCTAATTATTTGACTGACTTAACAGTTCTTTTTCATGATTTTCTCTTTTCCACTGTCTTCATAAGGGTCCTAAGGATGCAAAGATCACATTTCTGATTCGAAATTTGAGTTTAAAATGACTTCAGCCTTTTTCGAGAAGGTCACCCATCGCTGTGACTCTCGGCTCGTTTAACTTCTTATATTCTGTTTTTCTTATTTATACTTAACTAATTGGCAATTACTAATTATTTGTATTTATGGCTTCTCTAGTTGTCTTAAGTGTGGTTCTAATCCCCTTAATTGTCCGGACCAACACCGGTCACCGGAACAATGAAATATACCAGGCTATACAAATAGGGGTGTTACACTTGGTGTTCTGCCTTTACTTGCTGACAAGTCAGACATCTAGATACAAAATCAGCTATATCCTTCTTCATCCCATTCCACCAATAATGTTCTTTTACCCCTCTGTACATCTTAGTTCCACTAGGGTGCATAGTAAAAGGAGACTCATGTGCTTCCTTCATAATGATTTGCTGCAATTCTACATTATTTGGAATGCACATTCTGCCTTGGTGTAGCAGTAAGCCATCATCATTCACTGAAAATCCAGGTTTCTTGCCATCCCAAGCTTCCTCCATCAATTTCTGATACTTTTCATCATTCTGTATAGTCATCTTTATCTGATCAATCAACACTCACTATACATGCCATGCAGCTACCATCAATTCCTCATCATCAATTTCTAAACTAGCATGCAATGCTTTTAATTCATGCACCATGGACAGAGGAGAAACCCTTAGACTAGTTGTAGTCTTGCGACTTAAGGCCTCAGTTACAACATTAGCTTTCCTTAGTCGATAATCTATCAGGCAGTCATAATCTTTAATCAGCTCTAACTACCTCCTCTGTCTTAAAAATTCAGCTCTTTCTGTATGCCCAGATACTTCAAGCTCTTGTAATCTGTGTAGATGTAACACTTTTCCCTATACAGATAGTGTCTCTAGATCTTCAGAGCAAAGACAATGGCAGCAAGCTCTAAGTCATGTGTAGGGAAGTTTCTCTCATATGGTTTTAGCTAGTGTGATGCATAAGCAATGACATTTTTGCAACACCCACAGTGTAGCCGAGCAAGTTATGCCACTCAATGTGCCGGAGCACCAATTTATGTTTCTATTACAATTTATCCCTTTATAATTCATTTATTTTCAATTTTGATAAATCTGAATTTATCCGCAAATTTTATAGAAAATCCGGCAGAGTGCCGGCTGTAAATTGGAAAAACAGTTCTTCTGAACCTGTTTAAAAACACTTCCAAAATAATTTCCAAATCCAAACTCTATTATACACATTCAAGTCAAGCTCAAAATCTCAATCTCAAATCACAATACTATTTTCAAAACTTTTCTGTTCACTTCATCACTTAAAACATATTCACAATTAATTCTCAACCTTTCATTTATCAACATACATTATGCAAAAGATCTCAATAATATGAAATTTCATATATTTATATTAATACATAATTACAAGAGTTTATAGTTACAATCTAAACTAATATAAAATGCAAAAATACAAAAGGGCCACCTATAGTCCTAATGTCCTACCATATGCAGTGCAGATGTGAGGTGACTCTGGACCCTGGATGCAGCTCTGAAGACTCACCCCGTCTGATGTCTGCTGGGCTCCCCAGCTAGGTCTCCAGTACCTGCGCGTGGCAAAAGCAACGCGCTAAGCAATTCTGCTTAGTGGTGACAATATAAAATAAAATAAAATATGATAAAACAAAGATGCAGAATGTGTGTTTACATTTCTGGTAGACATAACTTCTGATATTATTTACATTATTATACGATTAAAATTTTGATAAGGTTCATTAACATTGCCTGAGTAACCCATACTAATTGACTGGACTGGATAAACGGGTAAACTGGCACTGGGTACTAAGTACCTCGGACCATCACACCATCGGTCACATTGTGTCTCCTTGTGCAATGTAATGCCTAATAAGCTGTAATAATTAGCGGGGTTAAAACCCAAGTGTAATAATTCAAATAACATAGCCAAAGGCTATTTTGTCACAGAATGGCATGGGAAGCCATGAAACACAGAATGGCATGAAGCCATATACAGTACTGCTAACAGAACCCTATTGGCATGCCAAGCTATCTAAACCAATCTTGTTAGGTATACTAGGGCATTTTACACTTTTGAGTTTTACAATTTTTGAATTTCAAGTTTTGATGTTACTATTCACTTCATTAGTCAACCAAAATGTTGACTTTTGCATAGAAAATAGGTATATTGATTTTTATACTCCCAACATACCACATCTTGCATTCAAAATTTGTTAGTATTGGTTGCCAATACCATTTCTAAGCTTAAAGTCAATTGAGCAGAATTTTCAGTTTTCATACCTTATTTTTACTGTTCCATTTGTCATTTTTGCAGTGGGAATTTGGCAAAATGATCAACATGAAAGTTGTTCCTTATTTTGTCTAGTTTAATTTCCTTTTTTGAATCACTCCATTTGGACTGACCATATCTACAGTGCAATAAATAGTGATAGCAACTCACTTGTTGGATAGGTTCTGGTCATAATTTGGGTTAAGTTTCTTCATGAAAGTTGTTGGTCTATATCTCAACTTGTTGCTGGTAAAATTTCAGGTCAATTGGACCTTTCTACATTGAGTTATGGCCAAATGAACAATCACTGTTCTTTTGGTCATTCTGCAGAAACAGACTTTTGGTCCACCGGGATTAGGGCAAACTTTTGGTCCACTTGATTTGGTTTTATGGGCATGGTTTCTTCACCAAAGTTGTGCCATTATGTGTCTAGTTTCATGTCCAATTGGTTTTGCACAAATTGAACCTCTACAATTCAAGTTATGGCTGCCCAAACCTGCTGGACTCAAGTCAAATTCTGCAGGTCACTCCATTCTGCAGGTCACTTTCATGGCAGCCACACCAAACCCAATCCCATCACTCAACACACTTCATGTTTTATTTAAACAGAACTAAATGGTCACTAATTGACTATTAAAACCTATTTTCATCATCACATGGTTAAAATCCCATTTTTTCACCCCAAACCCTAACTCACACATTACCCTTTATGCATTTTCATTGCATTTCTTCAATCCACTTGGTAAATACATATTATGGGCAGCCATGATAGTCTTTTAATTTCATTAAACTCAACAAAATCAAACCCTAACCATGGCTACCAAAAATCTAGGTTTTACATACCAATAGTATTCAACAATTTTTTTTCTTTGCAATTTACACATATTCAAAGTTCTTAACATGAATTTAAAGAAAAATTCATGGTTAGGTCACTAACCTTTGTTGGAGAGTTTCCCTAGCTTAGAAAACTTCTTGATTTTCCTTTCTTTTTGCTACCCAAAGCTTCCTCAAGGTGCTAGGTTAATTTTTTGTGAAGAAGGCTAGGGTTTTGGAGTGAGATTTGGTGAGGTTGGGAGCTTGGGTGAGCTTTAATGGAGTTTTTCCTTCCTCTCTCTCTCTCTCCACATTTTTGGCTGCCCCAAAGGTCGAAGAAGCAACTGATTTTTCTTTCTTTTTCCAGCCCATTTTACCTCTTTTATATATGTTTATGCCATGTGTCAAGATTGGGTTGGTTGGGTGAGTTTTAATGACATCATGATGATGTCATCAATCGATTTTCTTTCATTTCCTCACCATTTTTTGTCTATTTAATTGCAATTAAATTTTTTGACAATATTTATTTATATTTTATGTTAAATAAATTATTTATTTAACTAGACAAGTTGGCCCAAAAATCATCTCTGAAGACGAAATGACCAAAATGCCCTCCGTTTGGCTTAACGGGCTAAAATTGTCTTTACTGATTGAAAAATTTTTCTAAGTATTTTCTTGGCATTCTAATGCCATAAGAACCTCAATGACCCTTCTCTGGAGTCCCAAAAATTATTTTATAATTTTTCCTAAATTTTTTTTTCTTATTAATTATTTGAGTTAATTTTTAGTTCCTCACTTTAGTTTAAATATTTTTCCTAACGTTCTAGCTGTCCGGATCGACACTGGTCACTGGAACAGTAGACTGTATGGATTAGCTAAAATGAGAATGTTACAACTCTTCCTTTCTAATAAAAATTCCGTCCTGAAAATTTACCTGATGCAAACAGTTGAGGGAACTGTTGCCTCATTATCTCTTCACTTTCCCAAGTTGCCTCTTCAGTGTTGTGGTGCCTCCGAAGCACTTGCACCAGTGGAATTTGTTTATTTCTCAGTTCCTTCACTTCCCGAGCTAGGATTTCTATAGGTTCTTCTGTGTATATCAAGTCTAGTTGGATTTCAATCTCTTCCATGGAAATGACATGTGAAGGGTCTGAGCGATATCTTCTCAGCATGGAAACATGGAATAAATTATGAATTTTATCCAGTTCTAGTAGTAAAGCTAACCGATAGGCCACTGGTCCCACATGTTCAATGACTTCATATGAGCCAATGAACCTAGGGCTTAACTTACCCTTTCTTCCAAATCTCAGTACTTTCTTCTATGGTGAGACTTTGAGAAACACTTTACCACCAACTGCATACTCTATCTCTTTTCTCTTCAGGTCGGCATAAGACTTCTGTCTATCTGAGGCAACCTTCAAGTTAGCTTTGATTATCTTCACTTTCTCCTCAGTCTGTTTCACCAGGTCTGGTCCTACCAGCTTATCTTCGCCCAATTCAGTCCAACACACAGGGTTCTACATTTCCTCCCATACAGTGCTTCATACGGAGCCATTTGAATGCTAGCTTGGTAGCTATTGTTATATGCGAATTCTGCCAGTGGGAGGTATCTATCCCAACTCCCCTCAAACTCAATGACACAACTCCGTAGCATATCTTCCAGGATCTATCACATAATTCATAGTGTTACTATCATTTCAATTTATTAATTGCAAAAATTCAATTAGGTCTTAGGTTTACTTGGATTACTCGTTCTGACTGTCCATCCGTCTGAGGATGAAAACCCGTGCTAAAACAGAGTTGTGTGCCCAAGGCTTCTTGCAACTTTTTCCAGAATCTCGATGTAAACCTTAGGTCTCGGTCAGATATGATGGAAAGTGGGATTCCATGCAGTCTAACTATCTCACTGATATACAATTCTGCTAGCTTCTCCAGTGAGTAGTCAATCCTAACTGGCAGAAAATGCGCTGACTTTGTCAATCTATCCACTAGCACCCACACTGCATCATACTTCCTTTGGGTGAGAGGTAGACCACTAACAAAATCCATAGTGACCTGGTCCCATTTCCATTCAGGTATGCTTATAGGTGGTAGCAATGCTGATGGAACTTGATGTTCTGCTTAACTTGCTGACATGTCAAACACTTAGTCACATAGTCAGCTATATCTCTCTTCATACCAGGCCACCAATAATGAGGCTTGAAATCATTATATATTTTTGTGCTCCCCGGGTGCATAGCATAAACACTAGTGTGTGCTTCTTTCCGAATACTAGTCTTCAGTTTCCCATCATCTGGTACACACACTTTTCCTCTATAGTACAGACACCCATCTGCTTTCACCTCATATTCAGTTTCCTTCCCCTCAGGAATTTTCCCCACAATGGCCATTAGTTTTTCATCTGCCCTCTGCCCATCTTGTATCTGCTGTAGCAAGGTTGGCCTCACTTGTAACTCAGCCAAAATAGCTCCATCTTTAGCTAAGGACAGACAGGCATTTAGTGATCTTAAAGTTGTGATGGACTTCTTGCTCAAAGCATCAGCAACTACATTTGTCTTCCCAGGATGATAATCAATCACACAATCATAGTCCTTCAGGAACTCAATCCATCGCCTCTGCCTGAGGTTGAGTTCCTTCTGGGTTGGCAAGTATTTTAGGCTCTTGTGGTCCGTATAGATGTAGCATTTTTCACCATAAAAATAATGCCTCCATATCTTCAGTGTGAAGATAATTGCTGCTAACTCCAGGTCATGTGTAGGGTAGTTCTGTTCATGTGGCCTTAATTGCCTGGAAGCAGAGGCGACCACTTTCCCCTCTTGCATTAATACACACCCTAGCCCATTATGTGAGGCATCACTGTAGACCACAAAGTCTTTTCCTGACACTGGCTGTGTTAACACTGGTGCTTCTGTCAACATCGCCTTCAACCTCTCAAAACTGGATTGGCACTTGTTGTTCCAGCCAAATTTCACATTCTTGTGCAACAACTTGGTCATTGGAGCAGCTATAAGAGAGAACCCCTTCACAAATCTTCTGTAATACCTAGCTAGCCCCAAGAAACTTTTGACCTCAGTTATATTTCTGGGAGGCTTCCATTCCATCATTGCTTCTATCTTTTTGGGATCCACTCTAATCCCCTCAGTTGATACTACGTGTCCAAGAAAAGAGATCTCACTCATCCAAAAGTCACACTTGGACAACTTAGCATACATTTTCTTTTCTCGCATGGTTTGCAGAACAATCCTCAAATGTTCATCATGTTCTTCCCTGGTCTTGGAATACACCAGAATATCATCAATGAAGACCACTACAAACCGATCTAAGTATGAATGGAAGATATGGTTCATAAGGTCCATAAATGCTGCTGGTGCATTTGTTAACCCAAACGGCATCACTAGAAATTCATAGTGTCCATACCGGGTTTTGAATGCAGTTTTTGACACATCTGCATCCTTTACCCTTAACTGATGATACCCTGATCTAAGATCAATTTTTGAAAATATACCGGCTCCTTTCAACTGATCAAACAGATCGTCGATTCTGGGCAATGGATATTTGTTCTTCACAGTTACTTTGTTTAACTGCTGGTAATCAATACACAATCTCAAAGTTCCATCCTTCTTTTTCACAAACAGCACTGGAGCTCCCCATGGTGACACAGTGAGGCGTATGAACCCCTTGTCAAGCAACTCTTGCAACTGAGTTTTCAACTCCCTCAATTCAGTGGGTGCCATCCTATAAGGAGCAATAGAAATGGGTGCTGTACCTGGCATTACCTCAATAGCAAACTCGACTTCCCTTTCTGGTGGTAAACCAGGCAACTCTTCAGGAAATACATCTGGGAAGTCTCTCACTATGGGTATATCACTCAGGTTTGGCTTAGCTTGCCTAGTATTAACCACATGTGCTAGGTAAGCTTCACAGCCTTTTCTCATTAATCTTCTTGCAACTGTGGCTGAGATAACATTGGACAGGAAATCTGTCTTTTCACCCATAACAGTAATCTTATTACCCTCAGAAGTTTTCAGAGAAATCCTCATCAATTTGCAATCAACTATTGCCTGATGACGTGAGAACCAGTCCATACCCAAAATCACGTCAAACTCATGGAAGGGCAACTCAATTAGGTCTGTCGAGAATTCATACCCCTGAATCCTCAATGGGCAACCTTTATACACCTTATTCACTACCACACTGTGGCCTAGTGGATTTGTGACCAGAATGTCTTGATCACTCTCCTCTACTAGAACTCCCCTCTCTATGGGTAGTTTGATGCAAATGTAGGAATGAGTGGATCCTGGATCCACCAATGCATGTACAGAAGTGTTGTAGAGGGAAAACATACCCCTGATGACATCCGGGGCATCTTGCTCCTCCTGAGCTCTGATGGCATAGGCTCTGGCTGGTATTCTAGTGTCTGGCCTCTCAGCTGACTCAGATGCAGGCCTAAGTGATGGACCAGCTGCCTTAGGTTTACCGGGCTTCCTACCCCTTTGTGGTGCAGGAGCAGGCCTGTCAGTTTCTGTTGGAGCAACTGTAGTAGTCCTCTTCGGACAATTCTTGATCTGCTGTTCTGTCGATCCACACCGTAAGCATGCACCAGTCACTCACCAACAATCCCCCTTATGCCACTTCTGACAGTACTGACAAGCAGAAGATGCAGGTGCTGGTCCTTTAAACACCGTCCCTGGAGAGCTACCCATCAATGGTGTGGACTGGCCTCTCCTAGGTGTGAATCGTGGTGCAGGCCTCGAGATCGACCACGACTCGTGGTGGTCCTGAACTCTGAGCAGGAGGACCCTTACTCTTCTTACTGGGAGCAGAAAATGTACTGGACTGACCCGGACCCCTCTTCTGCTGTCTTCCCCTTCTATTTTGTTCATTGATTCTGACCCTTTCCACTTTTGATGCAGCATCTACTAGCTTAGCAAAATTCATAATCTCCAATGCTGTGATCATGGCTTTGATGTTGTCATTGAGCCCTTCTTCAAACTGTCTGCACCTCTCAGCCTCTGTAGGGACTATCTCCCTCCCATACCGGCTCAGTTTGACAAACTCACGCTCATATTCAGCCACTGACAACTGTCTCTATCTCAAACTGATAAATTCCCTTCTTCGCTCTTTTAAATACACTTTGCTAATATATTTTTTCCTGAACTCTGTGAGGAAGAATTCCCAGGTGATCCATTCAGGTTGCACCTCACTGGTTACTATATCCCACCACTGATATGCATCATCCTGAAGTAGGGACACAACACCCACCAAGTTCTACTCGGGGGTGCAATTTAGCTGTTTTAGCACTCTGATGGTTCTATCCAACCAATTCTCTGTGGCCATGGGATCATCTTCCCTCTTCCCAAAGAAGTCCACAGCCCCATGCTTCCTTAATTTCTCCAAATGAGATTTCTATGGTGTTGGTGGAGGTTGTGGCTGTGGTTGTGGTGGTGGAATTGCCCCCATCATTTGCCAGTAAAACTCGGTCATTTGTTGAAATAGTGCAAACTGAGGTTGGGCATGTGCCTCAGCTGCTGGTGGAGCAGATTCTCCCCTAGACTCAGCCCTTGGTGGAGCATAACTCTCCACCTCTTCATCAAATGCTCTTTGCGAAGCAGGATCCATATCCTATTCAAAATAAGAAAACAAATAGGTCTGCATTAGTGTCACCTCAACACTTATAAATGCAATGCAATGGTATGTACTCTATATAGGCCCAGAAATGCCTAAACCGATGCTTGGATACCACTAAATGTGATACCCCTTACCCGTCTACAGTGTAGCCGAGCAAGTTATGCCACTAAGTGTGCCGGAGCACCAATTTATGTTTCTATTACAATTTATCCCTTTATAATTCATTTATTTTCAATTTTGATAAATCTGAATTTATCCTCAAATTTTATAGAAAATCTGGCAGAGTGCCGGCTGTAAATTGGAAAAAAAAGTTCTTCTGAACCTGTTTAAAAACACTTCCAAAATAATTTTCAAATCCAAACTCCATTATACACATTCAAGTCAATCTCAAAATCTCAATCTCAAATCACAATACTATTTTCAAAACTTTTCTGTTCACTTCATCACTTGAAGCATATTCACAATTAATTCTCAACCTTTCATTTATCAACATACATTATGCAAAAGATCTCAATAATATGAAATTTCATATATTTATATTAATACATAATTATAGGAGTTTATAGTTACAATCCAAACTAATACAAAATGCAAAAATACAAAAAGGCCACCTATAGTCCTAATGTCCTATCATATGCAGTGCAGATGTGAGGTGACTCTGGACCCTGGATGCAGCTCTGAAGACTCACCCCGTCTGATGTTTGCTGGGCTCCCCAGCTAGGTCTCCAGTACCTGCGCGTGGCAAAAGCGACGCGCTAAGCAATTCTGCTTAGTGATGACAATATAAAATAAAATAAAATATGATAAAACAAAGATGCAAAATGTGTGTTTACATTTTTGGTAGACTTAACTTCTGATATTATTTGCATTATTATACGATTAAAATTTTGATAAGGATCATTAACATTGCCCGAGTAACCCGTACTAATTGACTGGACTGGATAAATGGGTAAACTGGCACTGGGTACTAAGACCATCACACCATCGGTCACATTGTGTGTGACACCCCTTACCCGTCTACAGTGTAACCGAGCAAGTTATGCCACTCAGTGTGTCGGAACACCAATTCATGTTTCAATTTCAATTAATCCCTTTTTATTCATTTATTTATAATTTTTGATAAATCTAAATTTTTCCTCAAATTTTATAGAAAATCCTGCAGAGTGCCGACTATAAATTGGAAAACAGTTCTTCTGAACCTGCTTAAAAACACTTCCAATATAATTATAATATCAATCTCAGTCAACCACCAACATTTTTTAACAATTTCTCAAATCAATTTAGTATCTCAAAATTCACATTCATCTCATATCACACCCAATTCAATGAGAAATACTCATATTTATTTCTGAACACAGCTCATTAGTAATTACAGCAAAAATATGATTACATGAGTTTATAATATACATAACAAAAGTTTACAAATACAAAAGACTTAGGTAGCCCAATGTCCTATCAATGCACTGCAATTGTCAGGTGACTTTGAACTCTAAGTGCAGATCTGAAAACTCACCCTGTATGAGGTCTGCTGGACTCCCCAGCTATGTCTCCAGTATCTGCGCGTGGCAAAAGCGACGCGCTAAGCAATTCTGCTTAGTGGTGACAATATAAAATAAAATAAAATAAAATAAAATAAAAACATGTATGCAGAATGTATGTTTACATTTTTGGGTAGACTTAATTTCAAATATTTATTGCAATATTATTCGATTAAAGTTTGGTAAGATTTCTTAACATTGTCCGAGTAACCTATACTAGTTGACTGGACTGGATAAACGGGTAAACTGGTACTGGGTACTAAGTACCTTGGACCATCACACCATCGGTCACATTGTGTCTCTCGGTGTGCAACGGAACAGCTAATAAGCTGTAATAATTATCGGGGATTAAACCCGAGTATAACAACTCAATATCATAGCCAAAGGCTATTATGTCACAGAATGGCATGGAAAGCCATGAAATACATAATGGCATGAAGCCATATGCGATCGCTAATGTAACCCTATTGACATGCCAACCTATCCAAACCAATCACATTAGGCCTACTAGGGCATTTAACACTTTTCATTTATGTAATTCTTTGAAATTGAATTTTTATGATTACTATTCATTTCATAGGTCAACCAAAATGTTGACTTTTGCATTGGCAATAGGTAAATTAGTTTAAATATCATCAACATACCACTTTTTTCATTTTAAACGTGTTGGTATTGGTTGCCAATACCATCTCTAAGCTTAATGTGAATTGGACAGAATTTTCAGTTTTCAAGCTTTGGGTTTACTATTCCATTAGTCACTTTTGCAGTGGGAATTTGAAAAAATGATCAACATGAAAGTTGTTCCTTATTTTGTCTAGTTGAATTTCCTTTTTGGAATCACTCCATTTGGAGTTTTGTAGCTCAAGTTATGGCCTAAACACCAAAACTGGCCGGATTGGACAGATTCCAAAATTCTGGGCAAAACTGGTTCTGCCAGATTTGGTAACCTAAGTTTGGTTGGCAATTTGACTAGATTATGATCATAATTTGGGTCAAGTTTCTTCATGAAAGTTTTTGGTCTATATCTCAGCTTGTTGCTGGTAAAATTTCAGGTTAATTGGACCTTTCTAAAATGAGTTATGGCCAAATGACCAAACACTATTCATTTGGTCATTTTGCCCAGGCAGATTGCAGGTCACCCAGATTAGGGCAAACTTTTGGTCAACTTGGTTTGGTTTTCTGAGAATGGTTTCTTTACCAAAGTTGTGTCATTATGTGTCTAGTTTCATGTCCAATTGGCCTTGCACCAATTGGACCTCTATAATTCAAGTTATTGCTGCCCAAACCTGCTAGACTCATGTCCAATTCTGCAGGTCACCAAGGGCAGCCACACTAATCTCAATTCCCACAACACAAACCACTTCATTTCTTGTTTACACATCACTAAATGGTCACTAATTGACCATTAAAATTCACTTTCACCATTGCATGTCAAAGTCTTCATTTTATACTCAAACCCTAACCCTATCATCTCCAATCTTGCATTTAACTAGCATTTCATCATTTTACTTGAGAGACTATTGTTAAGGCAGCCCTATTACCATTTTAGCTCCATGAAAATCATCAAAACCTTACCACATCCATGGCTACCAAAATTATAGGATGGGCATACACATGATATTTATTAAATTTCTTTGCACTTTTACACTCAATCATGCTCATTCAACATGAATTTAAAGAGAAAATCTAATTTAAGTCACTAACCTCTAATGGAGTGAATTTCCCACTTGCTCAAATTCTTGTTGTCCTTTTCTTTTTGCTTCCACAAGAATCACCAAGATGATAGAACAAATTTTTGTGTTGACAATTAGGGTTTTTAGTGAAAGAAAGCTAGGGAAATGGAAGTTGGAAGGTTTGTTAATGGTGGACTAAGGAGAGGTGTATGGGGCGGCTTGAAGAAGAAGAGAGGGCTGCTGTTCGGGTTTCTAGAATTCTGCCTCCTTTCTCTATTTTTATTGTATTTTAATTGTCTTGCTTTAATTTGATTGGCTATAGCATTTTTAATTACCTCATGCTTACATAAGCATGAGGTAATAAATCCCATTATTTTCATTTTCTTTTCTTTCATTGCCTATTCATTTTAAAATAAATTTTCATTAATATTTGTTCATATTTTATGTCATATAATTCACTTGCATAAATGGACAAGTTGGTCAAAAATCATCTCTGAAGACGAAATGACCAAAATGCCCTCCATTTGGCTTACCGAGCAAAAATTGTGTATACCGATAGAAAAATTTTTCTATGTATTTTCTTGGCATTCTAATGCCATAAGAACCTCAATGACCCTTCTTTAGAGTCCCAATAATTATTTTAAAATTTTTTCCCCTGGTCTAGGGTTGCTAACGGCCTTCACCGTCACTTCCTTTTCGGGTTACCCATCCCTGGTGTTTCGGCTCTTTTAATATTAGTGTATTTGGTTTCTAAAAATTTTCCTTGATTTTTATGAGCATTATTTAGTTTCTTAATAACTCCTCACTATAGTCTATTTATAATTTCAAACATTCTAGCTGCCCGGATCGACCTTGGTCATCGGAACAGTAAACTGTACGGACTCGCTAAAGTGAGGATGTTATAACTCTTCCCTTCTAATAAAAATTTCGTCCTCGAAATTTACCTGATGCAAACAGTTGAGGAAACTGTTGCCTCATTATCTCTTCACTTTCCCAAGTTGCCTCTTCAGTGTTGTGGTGCCTCCAAAGCACTTTCACCAGTGGAATTTATTTATTTCTCAGTTTCTTCACTTCTCGAGCTAGGATCCGTATAGGTTCTTCTGTATATGTCAAGTCCGGTTGGATTTCAATCTCTTCTATAGAAATGACATGTGAAGGGTCTGAGCGATATATTCTCAGCATAGAAACATGGAATACATTATGGATTTTATCCAATTCTAGTGGTAAAGCTAGCCGATAGGCCACTGGTCCCACACGTTCAATGACTTCATATAGGCCAATGAATCTAGAGCTTAGCTTACCCTTTCTTCCAAACCTCAGTACTTTCTTCCACGATGAGACTTTGAGAAACACTTTATCACCAACTGCATACTCTATTCCTTTTCTCTTCAAGTCAGCATATGATTTTTGTCTATCTGAGGCAACCTTCAGGTTAGCTTTGATTATCTTCACTTTCTCCTCAGTCTGTTTCACCAGGTCTGGTCATACTAGCTTATCTTTGCCCAATTCAGTCCAACACACTGGAGTTCTACATTTTCTCCCATACAGTGCTTCATACGGGGCCATTTGGATGCTAGCTTGGTAGCTATTGTTGTATGCGAATTCTGCCAGTGGGAGATATCTATCCCAGCTCCCCTCAAACTCAATGACACAACTCCTTAGCATATCCTCCAAGATCTATCACATAATTCACATTGTTACTATCATTTCAATTTATTAATTATGAAAATTCAATTAGTTCTTAGGTTTACCTGGATTACTCGTTCTGACTGTCCATCCGTCTGAGGATGAAAAGTCGTGCTAAAACGGAGTTGTGTGCCCAAGGCTTCTTGTAACTTTTTCCAAAATCTTGATGTAAACCTTGGGTCTCAGTCAGATATGATGGAAAGTGGGATTCCATGCAGTCTAACTATCTCTCTAATATACAATTCTGCTAGCTTCTCCAGTGAGTAGTTAGTCCTAACTGGCAGAAAATATACTGACTTCGTCAATCTATCCACTATCACCCATACGGCATCATGCTTCCTTTGGGTGAGGGGTAGACCACTAACAAAATCCATAGTGACCCGGTCCCATTTCCATTCAGGTATGCTTATAGGCTGCAACAATCCTGATGGAACTTGATGTTTTGCTTTAACTTGCTGACATGTCAAACACTTAGTCACATAGTCAGCTATATCCTTCTTCATACCAGGCCACCAATAATGAGGCTTCAAATCATTATATATTTTTGTGCTCCCCAGGTGCATAGCATAAACACTAGTATGTGCTTCTTTCAGAATATTAGTCTTCAGTTCCCCATCATCTGGTACACACACTCTTCCTCTGTAGTATAGACACCCATCTTCTTGCACCTCATATTCAATTTCCTTCTCCTCAGGAATTTTTCCCACAATGGCCATTAGTTTTTCATCTGCCTTCTGCCCATCTTGTATTTACTGTAGTAGGGTTGGCCTCACTTGCAACTCAACCAAAATAGCTCCATCTTGAGCTAAGGACAGACAGGCATTTAGTGATCTTAAAGCTGTGATGGAATTCCTGCTCAAAGCATCAGCCACTACATTTGCCTTCCCAGGATGATAATCTATCACACAATCATAGTCCTTCAGGAACTCAATCCATCGCCTTTGTCTAAGGTTGAGATCCTTCTGAGTTGGCAAATATTTTAGACTTTTGTGGTCTGTGTAAATGTAGCACTTTTCACCATATAAGTAGTGCCTCTATATTTTCAGCGTGAAGATAATTGCTGCAAGCTCTAAATCATGGGTAGGGTAATTCTGTTTATGTGGCCTTAGCTACCTGGAAGCATAAGCGACCACCTTCCCCTCTTGCATCAATACATACCCTAACCCATTATGAGAGGCATCACTGTAGACCACAAAGTCCTTTCTCGACATTGGCTGTGTTAACACTGGTGCCTCTGTCAACATAGCCTTTAACTTCTCAAAACTAGCCTGACACTTGTCATTCCAGTTAAATATGACATTCTTGTGTAACAACTTGGTCATTGGAGCAGCTATTAAGGAAAATTCCTTCACAAATCTTCTATAATACCCAGCTAGCCCTAAGAAACTTCTGACCTCAGTTGTATTTCTGGGAGGCTTCCATTCCATCACTGCTTCTATCTTTTTGGGATTTACTCTAATCCCCTCAGCTGATACTATGTGTCTAAGAAAGGAGATTTCACTCATCTAGAAGTCACATTTGGATAGCTTAGCATACAGCTTCTTTTCTCGCAGGGTTTGCAGAACAATCCTCAAATGTTCATCATGTTCTTCCCTGGTCTTGGAATACACCAGAATATCATCAATAAAGACCACTACAAACCGATCTAAGTATGGATGGAGGATATGGTTCATAAGGTCCATAAATGCTGCTGATGCATTTGTTAACCCAAACGGCATTACTAGAAATTCATAATGCCCATACCGGGTTCTGAATGCAGTTTTTGACACATCTGCATCCTTTACCCTTAACTGATGATACCCTGATCTGAGATCAATTTTTGAAAATACACCGGCTCTCTTCAACGGATCAAACAGATTGTCAATTCTGGGCAATGGATATTTGTTCTTCACAGTTAATTTGTTCAAATACCGGTAATCAATACACAATCTCAAGGTTCCATCCTTCTTCTTCACAAATAGCACCGGAGCTCCCCATGGTGACACACTGGGGCGTATGAACCCCTTATCAAGCAACTCTTGCAACTGAGTTTTCAACTCCCTCAATTCAGTGGGTGCCATCCTATAAGGAGCAATGGAAATGGGTGTTGTACCTGGCATTACCTCAATAGCAAACTCTACTTCCCTTTCTGGTGGTAAACCAGGCAACTCTTCAGGAAAAACATCTGGGAAGTCTCTTACTGTGGGTATATCACTCAGGTTTGGCTTAGCTTGCCTAGTATCAACCACGTGTGCTAGGTAAGCTTCACAGCCTTTTCTCATCATTCTTCTTGCAACTGTGGCTAAGATAACATTAGACAGGAAATCTGTCCTTTCACCCACAACAGTGATCTCATTACCCTCAGAAGTTTTGAGAGAAATTCTCTTCAATTTACAATCAACTATTGCCTGATGACGTGACAACCAGTCCATTCCCAAAATCACGTCAAACTTGTGGAAGGGCAACTCAATTAGATCTGCCGAGAATTCATACCCCTGAATTCTCAATGGGCAATGTTTATATACCTTATTCGCTACCACACTGTGGCCTAGTGGATTTGTGACCAGAATGTCTTGATCACTCTCCTCTACTAGAACTCCCCTCTCTATGGGTAGTTTGATGCAAATATAGGAATGAGTGGATCCTGGATCCACCAATGCATGTACAGAAGTGTTGTAGAGGGAAAACGTACCCCTAATGTCATCCGGGGCATCTTGCTCCTCCTTAGCTCTGATGGCATAAGCCATGGCTGGTATTCTAGTGTCTGGCCTCTCAGCTGACTCGGATGCAGGCTTCAGTGATGGACCAGCTGCCTCAGGTTTACCAGGCTTCCTACCTCTTTGTGGTGCAGGAGCAGGTTTGTCAGTTTGTGTTGGAGCAACTGTAGTAGTCCTCTTCGGACAATTCTTGATCTGATGTTCTGTTGATCCACACCGTAAGCATGCACCAGTCACTCGCCAACATTCCCCCTTATGCCACTTCGGCAAGATCGACAAGCGTAAGATGCGTGGTGCAGTCCCCTAAACACCGTCCCTGGAGAGCTGCCCATTGATGGTGTGGACTGGCCTCTCCTAGGTGTGAACTGTGGTCTGGGCCCCTGAGAGTGACCCTGACCTTGTGGTGGTCCTAAACTCTGAGCAGGAGGACCCTTACTCTTCTTACTGGGAGCAGAAAATGCACTGGACTGACCTAGACCCCTCTTCTGCTGTCTTTCCCTTCTATTTTGTTCATTGATTTTGACGCTTTCCACTTTTGATGCAGCATCCACTAGTTTAGAAAAATCCATGATCTCCAGTGCTGTGATCATGACTTTGATGTTGTCATTGAGCCCTTCCTCAAACTGTCTGCACCTCTCTGCCTCGGTAGGGACTATCTCCCTCCCATACCGGCTCAGTCTGACAAACTCACGCTCATACTCAGCCACTGACAATTGTCTCTGTCTCAAACTGATAAATTCCCTTCTACGCTCTTCTAAATACACTTTACTAATATATTTCTTCCTAAACTCTGTAAGGAAGAATTCCCAGGTGATCCGTTCAGGTTGCACCTAATTGGTTACTGTGTCCCACCACTGATATGCGTCATCCTGAAGTAGGGACACAACAGCCACTAGGTTCTGCTAGGGGGTGCAATTTAGCTATTTCAGCACTCTGATAGTTCTATCCAACCAGTTTTCTGTGGCCATGGGATCATCCTCCCTCTTCCCAAAGAAGTCCACAGCCCCATGCTTTCTCAATTTGTCCAGATGAGATTTCTGTGGTGCTGGTGGAGGTTGTGGCTGTGGTTGTGGTGGTGGAATTGCCCCCATCATTTGCCTATAGAATTCAGTCATTTGCTGGAATAGAGCAAACTGAGGTTAAGCAAGTGCCTCAGCTGCTGGTGGAGTAAGTTCTCCCCTGCCCCTAGACTTAGCCCTGGGTGGAGCATGACTCTCCACCTCTTCATCAACTGCTCTTTGTGAAGCAGGATCCATGTCCTATTCAAAAAAGAAAACAAACAGATCTGCATTAGTGTCACCTCAACACTTACAAATGCAATGTAATGGTATGTACTCTATCTAGACCCAAAAATGCCTAAACCGATGCTCTAATACCACTAAATGTGACACCCCTTACCTGTCTACAGTGTAACCAAGCAAGTTATGCCACTCAGTGTGTCGGAACACCAATTCATGTTTCAATTTCAATTAATCCCTTTTTATTCATTTATTTATAATTTTTGATAAATCTAAATTTTTTCTCAAATTTTATAGAAAATCCGGCAGAGTGCCAGCGATAAATTGGAAAATAGTTCTTCTGAACCTGTTTAAAAACACTTCCAATATAATTATAATCTCAATCTCAGTCAACCACCAACATTTTTCAACAATTTCTCAAATCAATTCTGTATCTCAAAATTCACATTCATCTCATATCACACCCAATTCAATGAGAAATACTCATATTTATTTCTGAACACAGCTCATTGGTAATTACAGCAAAAATATGATTACATGAGTTTATAATATACATAACAAAAGTTTACAAATACAAAAGACTTAGGTAGCCCAATGTCCTACCAATGCACTGCAATTGTCAGGTGAATTTGAACTCTGAGTGCAGATATGAAAACTCACCCTGTATGAGGTCTGCTGGACTCCCACTATGTCTCGAGACTGCAAGTGGCAAAAGCGACGCGCTAAGCAATTCTGCTTAGTGGTGACAATATAAAATAAAATAAAATACAATAAAATAAAAACATGTATGCAGAATGTATGTTTACATTTTTTGGTAGACTTAATTTCAAATATTTATTGCAATATTATTCAATTAAAGTTTGGTAAGATTTATTAACATTGTCCGAGTAACCTATAGTAGTTGACTAGACTGGATAAACGGGTAAACTGGTACTGGGTACTAAGTACCTCGGACCATCACACCATCGGTCACATTGTGTCTCCCGGTGTGCAACGGAACAGCTAATAAGCTGTAGTAATTATCGGGGATTAAACCCGAGTATAACAACTCAATATCATAGCCAAAGGCTATTATGTCACATAATGGCATGGAAAGCAATGAAATACAGAATGACATGAAGCCATATACAGTACTGCTAACAGAACCCTATTGGCATGCCAACCTATCCAAACCAATCACATTAGGCGTACTAGGGCATTTAACACTTTTCATTTATGTAATTCTTTGAAATTGAATTTTTATGATTACTATTCATTTCATTGGTCAATCAGAATGTTGACTTTTGCATTGGAAATAGGTAAATTAGTTTAAATATCATCAACATACCACATTTTTCATTTTAAACGTGTTGGTATTAGTTGCCAATACCATCTCTAAGCTTAATGTGAATTGGACAGAATTTTCAGTTTTCAAGCTTTGGGTTTACTGTTCCATTAGTCACTTTCACAGTGGAATTTGGAAAAATGATCAACATGAAAGTTGTTCTTATTTTTTCTAGTTGAATTTCCTTTTTTGAATCACTCCATTTGGAGTTTTGTAGCTCAAGTTATGGCCTAAACACCATAACTGGCCGGATTGGACAAATTCCAAAATTCTGGGCAAAACTGGTTCTGCCAGATTTGGTAACCTAAGTTTAGTTGGCAATTTGACTAGATTATGGTCATAATTTGGGTCAGGTTTCTTCATGAAAGTTGTTGGTCTATATCTCAGCTTGTTTCTGGTAAAATTTCAGGTCAATTGGACCTTTCTACATTGAGTTATGGCCAAATGACCAAACACTATTCATTTGGTCATTTTGCCCAGGCAGATTGCAGGTCACTTGGATTAGGGGAAACTTTTGGTTAACTTCGTTTGGTTTTCTGGGCATGGTTTCTTCACCAAAGTTGTGCCATTATGTGTCTAGTTTCATGTCCAATTGGCCTTGCACCAATTGGACCTCTATAATTCAAGTTATTTTTGCCCAAACCTGCTGGACTCATGTCCAATTCTACAGGTCACCAAGGGCAGCCACACTAAATCTCAATTCCCACTACACAAACCACTTCATTTCATGTTTACACATCACTAAATGGTCACTAATTGACCATTAAAATTCACTTTCACCATTGCATTTTCGAAGTCTTCATTTTATACTCAAACCCTAACCCTATCATCTCCAATCTTGCATTTAACTAGCATTTCATCATTTTACTTGAGAGACTATTGTTAAGGCAGCCCTATTACCATTTTAGCTCTATGAAAATCATCAAAAATTTACCACATCCATGGCTGCCAAAATTATAGGATGGGCATACACATGATATTTATTAAATTTCTTTGCACTTTTACACTCAATCATGCTTCTTCAACATGAATTTAAAGAGAAAATCTAATTTAAGTCACTAACCTCCAATGGAGTGAATTTCCCACTTGCTCAAATTCTTGTTTTCCTTTTCTTTTTGCTTCCACAAGAATCACCAAGATGATAGAACAAATTTTTGTGTTGACAATTAGGGTTTTTAGTGAAAGAAAGCTAGGGAAATGGAGGTTGAAAGGTTTGTTAATGGTGGAGTAAGGAGAGGTGTATGGCGTGGCTTGAAGAAGAAGAGAGGGCTGCTGTTTGGGTTTCTAGAATTCTGCCTCCTTTCTCTATTTTTATTGTATTTTAATTGTCTTGCTTTAATTTGATTGGCTATAGCATTTTTAATTACCTCATGCTTACATAAGCATGAGGTAATAAATCCCATTATTTTCATTTTCTTTTCTTTAATTGCCTATTCATTTTAAAATAAATTTTCATTAATATTTGTTCATATTTTATGTCATATAATTCACTTGCATAAATGGACAAG
The DNA here is from genome assembly GCF_030052815.1 of Hevea brasiliensis. Taxonomy (NCBI): domain Eukaryota; kingdom Viridiplantae; phylum Streptophyta; class Magnoliopsida; order Malpighiales; family Euphorbiaceae; genus Hevea; species Hevea brasiliensis. Next base: position 39,529,719 of record NC_079502.1, on the reverse strand, counting down.
TTGGTCAAAAATCATCTCTGAAGATGAAATGACCAAAATGCCCTCTATTTGGCTTACCGAGCAAAAATTGTATATACCGATAGAAAAATTTTTCTATGTATTTTCTTGGCATTCTAATGTCATAAGAACCTCAATGACCCTTCTATAGAGTCCCAATAATTATTTTAAAATTTTTTCCCTTGGTCTAGGGTTGCTAACGGCCTTCACCGTCACTTCCATTTTGGGTTACCCATCCCTGGTGTTTCGACTCGTTTAACCTTAGTGTATTTGGTTTCTAAAAATTTTCCTTGTTTTTTATGAGCATTATTTAGTTTCTTAATAACTCCTCACTCTAGTCTATTTATAATTTCAAACATTCTAGTTGCCTGGACCGACCTTGGTCACTGAAACAGTAGACTGTACGGACTCGCTAAAGTGAGGATGTTACATTGTGTCTCCTGGTGTGCAACAGAACAGCTAATAAGCTGTAATAATTAGCGGGGTTAAAACCCAAGTGTAATAATTCAAATAACATAGCCAAAGGCTATTTTGTCACAGAATGGCATGGGAAGCCATGAAACATAGAATGGCATGAAGCCATATGCAGTACTACTAACAGAACCCTATTGGCATGCCAAGCTATCCAAACCAATCTTGTTAGGTATACTAGGGCATTTTACACTTTTGAGTTTTACAATTTTTGAATTTCAAGTTTTGATGTTACTATTCACTTCATTAGTCAACTAAAATGTTGACTTTTGCATAGCCAATAGGTATATTGGTTTTTATACTCCCAACATACCACATTTTGCATTCAAAATTTGTTAGTATTGATTGCCAATACCATTTCTAAGCTTAAAGTTATTTGAGCAGAATTTTCAGTTTTCATACTTTATTTTTACTGTTCCATTTGTCATTTTTGCAGTGGGAATTTGGCAAAATGATCGAGATGAAAGTTGTTCCTTATTTTGTCTAGTTTAATTTCCTTTTTTGAATAACTCCATTTGGAGTTTTGTAGCTCAAGTTATGGTCCAAAAACCACAACTGGCCGGATTGAAATTTTTCTGAACTGACCATATCTACAAAGGAATGTTGATCGCAACTCACTTGTTGGATAGGTTCTGGTCATAATTTGGGTTAGGTTTCTTCATAAAAGTTGTTGGTCTATATCTTAACTTGTTGCTGGTAAAATTTCAAGTCAATTGGACTTTCTACATTGAGTTATGGCCAAATGAATAATTACTGTTCATTTGGTCATTCTGCAGAAATAGAGTGCAGGTCACCCGGATTAGGGCAAGCTTTTGGTCCACTTGTTTTGGTTTTATGGGCATGGTTTCTTCACCAAAGTTGTGCCATTATGTGTCTAGTTTCATGTACAATTTGCCTTGCACCAATTGAACCTCTACAATTCAAGTGATGGCTGCCCAAACCTACTGGACTCAAGTCCAATTCTACAGGTCACTCCATTCTGCAGGTCACTTTCATGGCAGCCACACCAAACCCAATCCCATCACTCAACACACTTCATTTTTTATTTAAACAGAACAAAATGGTCACTAATTGACCATTAAAACCTATTTTCATCATCACATGATCAAAATTCCATTTTTCCACCCCAAACCCTAACTCACACATTATCCTTCATGCATTTTCATTGCATTTCTTCAATCCACTTGGTAAATACATATTATGGGCAGCCATGATAGTCTTTTAATTTCATTAAATTCAACACAATCAAACCCTAACCATGGCTACCAAAAATCTATGGTTTACATACAAATAGTATTCAACAATTTTTTTTCTTTGCAATTTACACATATTCAAAATTCTTAACATGAATTTAAAGAAAAATTCATGGTTAGGTCACTAACCTTTGTTGGAGAGTTTCCCTAGCTTAGAAAACTTCTTGATTTTTCTTTCTTTTTGCTGCCCAAAGCTTCCTCAAGGTACTAGGTTAATTTTTTGTGAAGAAGGCTAGGGTTTTAGAGTGAGATTTGGTGAGGTTGGGAGCTTGGGTGAGCTTTAATAGAGTTTTTCCTTCCTCTCTCCCTCTCTCCACGTTTTTGGCTACCCCAAAGGTTGAAGAAGCAACTGATTTTTCTTTCTTTTTCCAGCCCATTTTACCTCTTTTATATATGTTTATGCCATGTATAAAGATTGGGTTGGTTGGGTGAGTTTTAATGACATTATGATGATATCATAAATCCATTTTCTTTCATTTCCTCTCCATTTTTTGTCTATTTAATTGCAATTAAATTTTTTGACAATATTTATTTATATTTTATGTTAAATAAATTATTAATTTAACTGGACAAGTTGGCCTAAAAATATCTCTGAAGACGAAATGACCAAAATGCCCTCCGTTTGGCTTAACGGGCCAAAATTGTCTTTACCGATTGAAAAAATTTTCTAAGTATTTTCTTGATATTCTAATGCCATAAGAACCTCAATGACCCTTCTCTGGAGTCCCAAAAATTATTTTATAATTTTTCCTAAATTTTTTTTTCTTATTAATTATTTGAGTTAATTTTTAGTTCCTCACTTTAGTTTAAATATTTTTCCTAACGTTCTAGCTGTCCAGATCGACACTGGTCACTGGAATAGTAAACTGTATGGACTAGCTAAAATGAGGATGTTACAAATTTGATCTTGCATTAGTGCACAGCCTAACCCATTATGAGAAGCATCACTATAAACAGTGTATTCTTTACCTAGTGTAGGTAAAGTAGGGATTGAAGGTTCTGTAATACCCCTATATTCGGTAGTGCATTCTACTGTTCTGGTGACCAGTGTCTGTTCGGATAGCTAGGATGCTTAGAACTACATCTAAATGTTAGTGAGGAGACATAAAATAATGAAATACAAGAAAGGAAAATACAAGTAAAATAAAGGAAAAATAATAGCAAAGAAATGTAACCAAGTTAAACGAGCCAAAAACCGTAGCGATGGGTGACCGCACCAGTAAGTTGCGGCGAGGACCGTTGACTAGCCCTGGACCACGAGGAACCCTGAAAAATTATTTTAAGACATAATTAAAGACCTATTGAAGCATAAATATAATTAGAAATATCAAAGAAAAATTAGTTAATTAGTACAAAGAAAAGTGAGAAATCGAGAAAACTATAAAATTCGGTGTTACCGAAAAATCAGGAATGCAACCCGAACAGAGGCATTGTGGTCATTTGACACCCTGAGTTGTCTTTTAACCTAAATGTCCATTAAAAATACATGATATTACACTTGAAAAATGACATGGAAAATTAAATTGGTGGTACCTAATTCAATTAGCAAAAGATAGGAGCTTAATGTGAGAATTTGGAAATTTAAGAATAAACAAACATTAAATCTCCACTTAGTGGTCCACTAACACCTAAAGTGGACCATTAACCTTCATTTTGGACAGCAGAAACTCACCTTCTTCAACATTGCAAAAACCAGCTGAAAATGGAAGAAAGGAATTCCTCCATGGCCGAATTCATGCAAACTTCCATTTCCCATGATCCAAGCCATTTTTCCACTTGATTCCTTCACTAAAATTATTTTACACCACTTGGGCAGTAGATAGGCAGCAAGAAAATCAAGTTTTGGTGAAGTTTTGAAGAGTTTAAAAAGTGGTAAGTATATTTTTTATTATTGTTTCATTAAACCTTGTGAGGATGTTATGGGTAGTTGAATTGTGGAAGGATTTTTGAAGTTTGATGAGTTAAGGGAGAGGTATATTTTTGGCAGCCATGGAACTTCAATAAGGGCAGTTTATCCTTGCATGTAAATGGTAGATTAAAGTGTTGATGAAGTATTTATGTGTATAGGAATAAATTAGATAATGTATACTAAATGTGTATGTGATTCTACACTTGATTTTGGAAGCTTTGAAGTAATTGAAAGAGATGTACAATTCGGCAAACTTGAAGTGTAACACCCTAGGCAAATCCCACATCGACAAAACACAGGAGAGATGCTGGGTTTATAAGTTGGCGGTTCGTAACCCCTAATGACGCATTTTAAAATCGTGAGGGCTTCGGCCCAGAGCGGACAATATCACTAGTGGGTCAGGCCATTATATTTGTGGTATCAGAGCCGCTCTGCATGCAACCTTGAGCGATGGTGGGGCAAACCTCAGTGAAGACGCTGAGTCCTATAAGGGGGGTGGATTGTAACACCCTAGGCAAATCTCACATCGGCAAAACACAGGAGAGATGCTGGGTTTATAAGTTGGTGGTTCGTAACCCCTATTGACGCGTTTTAAAACCGTGAGGGCTTCAGCCCAAAGCGGACAATATCACTAGTGGGCCGGGCAGTTACATTTGTGGTATCAGAGCCGAGAGCGGACAATATCACTAGTGGGCCAGGCCATTACATTTGCAAATGTAATGGCCCGACCCACTAGTGATATTGTCCGCTCTGAGCCGAAGCCCTCATGGTTTTAAAACGCATCACTAGGGTTTATGAACCAACAACTTATAAACCCAGCATATCTCCCATGTTTTCTCGATGTGGGATTTGCCTAGGGTGTTACAATCCACCCCCCCTTATGGGACTCAGCGTCCTCGCTGAGATTTGCCCCACCATCGTTCAAGGTTGCACACGGAGCGGCTCTGATACCACAAATGTAACTGCCCGGCCCACTAGTGATATTGTTCGCTTTGGGCCGAAGCCCTCACGGTTTTAAAACGCGTCAATAGGGGTTACGAACCACTAACTTATAAACCCAGCATCTCTCCCGTGTTTTGCCGATGTGGGATTTGCCTAGGGTGTTACATGAAGTGTGGACCAAAATATGTTATTTCATGGTTTGGTTTATGGAATTATATGGTTGAATTATGGTGCTTGTTATGGCATTTTGTATATGTGTATAAAGGTTTGAATTTGGACATGTAAATGAGGTGCATTCATGTGTTTAATTATTGTAATTGGACTTGGAAAATTTTGGGTTATAGTGTGAATATTGAGAATGGTTATAAGCTGCCAAAATAACCAAAAATTTATTGTTAAATGTGTTAATGGTAAGGTACAAAATAGAAATGACATGGAAGAGTTAACTTGGTAAGCATAGGATGTGTAATTGATGAGTGATGAACAATGTGTAATAGGGTAGTGTATGTTTTGGCTTAGAATCTTAAGTGTATGGCTCCATTTGGTATGAGACCAATTGAAGGTGAAACTAGGCACAAAATGTGCTAACTTTCATGAAGGAAGCTTACCAAAATTTTGTAACACCCTGAACCTCCGAGTTATGAATAGTACCATTTTTAGTCCATGACTAGTACTATTCAAAGACATATTGAGGACCAAAAATAAATAAAAAATTAATTGAGACAGACACAATAAATGTAACACCCCCATTGCATAGCCTGGTAGATTTCACTGTTCCGGCAACCGGTGTCGGTGCGGATTATTGGGATTAGAGCCACACCTAAGACAACTTGAGAAGCCATAAACACAAATAATTAGTAATGTTTAATTAGTTAACTATAAATAAGAAAAACAGAACATAAGAGGTTAAACGAGCCGAGAGTCACAGCGATGAGTGACCTCCTCGGGAACGATCGCAAGTCGCTTTTAAACTCAAATTTCAACCGTAAAAGTGACGCTTGTCCTTAGGACCCTTATGGACACAAAGTGGAAAAGAGAAAATCACGAAAAGAACTGTTAAGTCACCAAATAATTAGGTCGTGGAACCAAAGAAAGATGAAATTAATTGCAACCCGGGATGAATCGGCGAGTGGCAATTTGGTCAATTGACCAGAATCGACTCGACCTAATCACAAATAAAATCAAGAAAAGAAAATTTTGGAATCGAGAATTAAATTAAAGAACTAATAGAAAAATAATAAATAGAAAAAAAGAGAAAGAAGATGGAAAAGTCAGTTGATGACATCAAGAATTATGTCATAAACAAAATAAATAAGTGAATTATTTAATTGGACTTTTTGTGGTCTTCCATACACTAAAATAAATAAAGAAAAGAAATGAAAAAAATTAATTTTGGTCTTCTTTCTTCCCTTTTGCCGTCCCATTCCTCTCTTCCCACTCCTTCACCATATTTCACCATTGTTAAGGGAATAAAAGCTTGAATTTCCCTACCTTAACCTATAAATTCACAAAGTCTCCACACAAAAATTTCTCCTTACATGTTGAGGGAGCATTAGAGAGTAAAAAAAAAGAAGAAAGACTTGAAGAAAGGGGAGCCTAAAAATCCTCCAAGCAAGGTTAGTATATTAAACTCCTTACTTTCCATTTTAAATGCATAATTAGTGGTTGAAAGTGAGCTTAGAACTTGATTAAATGAAATAAAAACATGGGAGAAGGACCAAACTGAAATTTGAGCAGCTTGAGAGGAGTATGATTTACATGAATTTGATGCATTAGAATGAGTTTAAAAGCTTTGATTAGTTGAATGGTTAAGGTTAGGTGCACTAGTTGTGATTAAATGCATGAGATGGCAGAGCTAGGGTTTGAATGTTAGGGTTTTGAGGCAAAAATTTGGAGAAGTGCATAAATGGAGTGTTGGACCTATTGTGAAGTGAAATAATGGTCAATTATGACCAAATAAGTTGTGTGGGAATGGTAGAAAATTAAGCCAAATTCGTAGGTCAATGGTCATGCTGCTGGCAGCATGACCAAACCTACTTTGAAGGACCAAAACTCAAATTTTACAAGCCTAATGGATATGCCACCAATTGGAGATGAAAACAGACATAAAAGAGCACAATTTTCATTAAGGAACCATGGCCAAAAACTGACCAAAACTTGGTGAAACAATTGACCAAAGTGAATTGATTGCAGGCTGCTACTGCACTAAACTGACCAAATGAACAGTAACTGTTCATTTCGTCATAACTCGAGCTAGGTAGGTCACATTGACCTGAAATTTTACCAGAAATTAGATATGATATAGACCTAAAACTTTCATGAAGAACACCAACCCAAATTAGGCCATTAACTCATTCAAATCATTGAGCAAAATTAAATTTACTGTACTGAGATTCTGCAGAATTTTCATTGAGCAGCAATGTTTGGATGGTTATAAATCTCTCTAGAAAACTTGGATTTAGGCAATTCTTGAACCGATGGAAACCTAAGACACAGTACAAAATTTCATATGAAGAAAGTGAGACCAAATTATGAACTTAACTTGATCAAATTATTAACCAAAGTTGGACCAAAAATCTGCCAGCACCAAAATCTCAGTATGAACAGTACACGTGAACAGTAAACTTATTTTGGCCATAACTTGAGCTACAAAACTCCGATTGAGGTGATCCAAAAATGAGAATACACTTAAGACAATAAGGAAAATTTTCTATGAAGGAAGTTTTGTCAAATTCCAACAGTAGATCGACCAATGGAACAGTGCAACTTTGGAGAACCAAAACCGAAAATTGGCAATTTTGCCAAAATGACCTAAGCTTTAAACAAATGACCAAAACCAACAAGTTTGGTGACCAAAATGTGGTATGTGGGTGAAGTTGGAGTTCCCATACTCATTAAGCCTTAGAAAGTCAATAATTTGACTTAAATAGTGCAGTGAATAGTAACCCAAAACACAAAATTTCGAGAACGTCGAATTTAACACGTTAGAGCTAGGTAAATGTGAAGTTAAGTTTATTTTGGATTTATTTTAAGTTTTAGTATTGAAACATTGGAAAATTTCGTGTTTCAGTGAAAAAGAATACCGATGTAACTCCGAGGAGTCGAGTCAAGGCCAACAGGCGACTCGTTTGAGGTTTGTGCACAACATATACTTTTATAATCATCTTTTGCATATCGTTTTGAATAATATGAAATATTGGATTATGGTATTTTATGATGTTTGATCTAAATTGTAGAAAGTTATTATGTATATTTGAAAAGAAAATGTTTAGCAAATTGTTAAGATAAGTTTTGAAACCACAGTGTCATGACCACATATTTGAACACCTCACTAGCACGACTAGTGGGGGTAATTAGTTTCGAATTTTGATTCATTCTCTGGAGAAGTGTTGAGGTGTACCAGTAGAAGAGGATGTGAATGGATATCCATATATTTGAGCTAGCTAGCCTTGTGATATGATTTCTCTTTAGCCTCTGGCTATTGAGATTCATGTGATTTCTCTTTAGCCTCTGGCTATTGAGATTCTATTTGTTTCGAATGGCATGATCTAGCTGTGGGTTTTATGAAATGTGTTTTGATACTTTGAAATGAACTTGGTTTACATGTAAAATCTCACAATGCATGATTGTATTTAATTTTCATGTTTAGCCAAATTTTTGAATGAATGTGCTTTAAGTTTTGCATAAAGATTATTTTAGTATATTGTGCACCACTGAGTCCTAGTACTCAGCGATAGCTTTTATTGCTGTCGTAGATACAGAGACTAGAGGAGCAGCAGACTGAGCTGCTGAGGTGTGAGAAGCTACCAGCCTAAAGTTTTTGGGTATAATTTATACCCTAACTGTAAATACTCCTTTTGATGTATATATTACACATAAATGTATGGACATGTAAAAATGGGTCTTGAGCAGCTTGTACACAAATTTGTATGAAGCTTGTAATAAAGTTTAGTTTGTGTTTCTTTTGATATAAATTTGTAAGGTTGTGTATAAATTATTTTGTTTTTAATGAAATATGTATGATATTGATTGACAGTATTTTGAGAACTATTGAACTTGTGAATTTTGAGAAATTGATTGAGTTTGATTGTGAAACCGAAGTAGTGGTTGAGAAAAACTTTTAGAAGTGCCTTTTACAGGTATTTGAAGAACGGTTTTCTCAAAATACAGAGGAAACTCTGTCAAAATTTCTATAGAATTTGCGGAAAACTAAAATGGACCAAAAATATTAACTAGTTTTAATTTTAACTAAATATTTTAAATGCCTATTAGAAAATGCTCACCACTTATCAAAAATGAGAAAATTGTTTTAAAATCCCTTGTAGGGTACTTAATGAGTTATCGGTAGGTGAAGTTCGGTAGTTCATTAGGTATTCTACGGGATCATGTTATGCCTTACAGAGGGGTAAGGTGTGACATGTTTTAGTGGTATCAGAGCAAGTTTTTGAAGAATGTTTTAACTTATGAATTTGTGTCTTTTCTTTGTTAAGTACAACTGCTCAATGTCCATAATTGTTACATACAGTGCATTACATCATGAATATGAACTAACGGAGGGAAATCTCCTTGTGTTACTTGTTCAGGAGATACCCTACTCCAAACTGTTATGGAAGAAGGGGATCGCTCAGTTGAGCAGTCTGTTGAAGCTGAGGCACAAGGGGAAGCCCCAGCTTTACCGAATGTTAGTGGGTCAGCAGCACCAGCCCCACAAATGCCGCAGTTCCCTGCACAGTTCGCACAGCAGATGGCTGCGATGTTTCAACAAATGGCTGGGGGTATGCCTGTTCAAGCTCCACCCCAACCACCTGTGGCACACCCACTGCCTCCAGCCAGACAATATGATAAATTACTAAAGTATGGGGCTGCAGAATTTAAGGGTACAGTAGACCCACTTGAGGCAGAGCAATGGCTTGAAAGAATGGACAGAGTATTTAAGAAGCTGCACTGCCAAGATGAATTGAAGTTTGAATACTCTGTCGCCATCGCAAGGGATGCGTATGATCGTGGAAGACCATCCCCACCTTATTAGTGAACCACCAGTGCTAACCTGGGATGACTTCATCAGAGAGTTTAGACAGAAATACATCCCAGACGCATATGTTGATCAGAAATTGTAAGAATTTTTGAGTTTGAAACAAGGCAACAGAACAGTGGCAGAGTATGAGAGGGAGTTCTCCCGCCTGAGTCACTATGCGGAGAGTCTCCTTACTACCAGTAAGGCAAGATGCAAGAGATTTGAGACGGGTTTGAAGCCCAACATAAGGATGCAAGTTGTGGGATTTCGACACAGCAACTTCTCAGAACTTATGTCTCAAGCACTTGAGCTGGAGAGAGTTGAAGCAGAAGCAACCCCAGTGAAGGAAAAAGCTGAGAAATCAGAAAAAGACAAGGGGGAAAAATCAGTTGAACAGAGTTCTGGTGCTACCTCTGGAAAGAAAAAGAAGTTTAGTGGACCCAGCAGGGGTCGAGGTGGAAGGTTTGTTAGGGGTAGATTTTCTGGTCAGAGACCCCCTAGGTCTGATCAGCAGTCAAGCAGGGGATCCCATTCTGCCAGCCCTTGTGAGACTTGTGGCAAGATTCATGGGGGGGAGTGTTATTGGGCCACTGGAGCCTGTTTTAACTGCGGAGGCAAGGGTCATTTAGCAAGAGACTGTACTAGTGCTCCGAGATATGGTCCAACTCATACTACTGCCGAGTGATCTATTCAGAGTCCTGCTCCCAAAGGTTCACAGTCTGTTGGTAGAGGAAGAGGCAGAGGTAGAGGCACTGCTTCAGGCAGTCAGGGCACAATTGGTCAGTCAGGACAAGGAAGTGCTTCAACCAGAATCTACGCAATGAGACAGCGTGAAGAGGCTGAGACTTCTGATGTGGTAGCTGGTACATTCTCTATCTCTGGTCAAGATGTATTTGTATTGTTTGATCCGGGTTCAACCTATTCATATGTTAGTGCTAGCATAGTTAGTTCACTTGCTGTTCCATGTGTGCAAATGGGTTTTGAAGTGCTAGTAACTAGTCCGTTAGGACAAGAGGTCCGGGTCAACAGAATTTATAGAGACTGTCCTTTGGTGATCCAAGGACATGTTTTCCCGTCAGACTTGATTGAAATGCCCTTCAGAGAGTATGATATCATTTTGGGCATGGATTGGTTAGCCAGGCATCACGCCATGATTGATCAGAGATCAAGATACCACTTTTGGTCTCCTTTGTACGGTGATGTGGTAATACATGGGAGAGGCATTTATCGCCATCAAACATCATTTCGGCCGCACTAGCCGTAAGGATGATCGAAAGGGGTGTGAAGCATACTTGGCACATGTGATAGACACCTGTGGGGGAGTCCAAGACTAAGGGACATCCCTACGGTATGTGACTTTCGGATGTGTTTCTGATGAATTGCCGTGATTACCTCCAGAAAGAGAGGTGCAGTTTGAAATTGATGTTATGCCTGGTGTGGATCCAATCTCCATAACGCCATATAGAATGGCACCTGCAGAATTGAAAGAGTTGAAAGTGCAGTTGCAAGAATTGCTTGACAAGGGCTTTATCCGCCCTAGTGTGTCACCTTGGGGAGCGCCAGTGTTGTTTGTAAAGAAGAAAGACGGTACTCTCCACTTGTGTATTGATTATCGGCAGTTGAATAAGGTGACAATAAAGAATAGATATCCATTACCCCGCATTGATGACTTATTTGATCAGTTGAGGAGTGCAGCTGTGTTCTCCAAAATTGACCTGAGATTAGGTTATTATCAGCTGAAAGTACAAGAGCAGAGTATTTCTAAAACTGCCTTCAGAACCCGTTATGGCCATTATGAGTTCTTGGTCATGCCATTCGGGTTAACTAATGCTCCGGCTGCTTTTATGGATCTGATGAACACTATCTTCAGACCATACCTTGACCAGTTTGTTGTGGTATTCATAGATGATATATTGGTCTATTCGAGGAATGCAGAAGAGCATGATAGGCATCTGCGGATTGTACTGCAAACTTTGAGGGAGAAACAGCTATATGCTAAATTGTCGAAGTGTGAATTTTGGCTGAAGGAGATATCTTTTTTGGGGCATGTAGTATCAGAAGAGGGCATCAAGGTAGATCCAAGTAAGATTGAAGCTGTCCTTAATTGGAGGCCACCCAGAAATGTCACAGAAATTCGTAGTTTTCTGGGTTTAGCTGGATACTACCGTCGATTTGTGAAGGGATTCTCCATGTTGGCATCTCCATTGACCAAGCTGCTTAGAAAAGATGTGAAATTTCAGTGGACGGACAAATGCCAACAAAGTTTTGATGAGTTGAAAAGATGTTTGACTGAAGCTCCAGTCCTGACTTTACCTACTCCGGGTAAAGAATATACAGTATATAGTGATGCTTCTCACAATGGGTTAGGCTGTGTATTGATGCAAGATCGAAATGTCATTGCCTATGCATCACGCCAGCTAAAACCGCATGAGAGGAATTATCCAACACATGATTTGGAGCTTGCAGCTATAGTGTTTGCTCTTAAGATCTGGAGACATTATTTGTATGGGGAGAAATGTTATATCTACACAGATCATAAGAGTTTGAAGTATTTGGGCACCCAGAAAGAGCTGAATTTGAGACAGAGGAGATGGTTAGAGTTGATAAAAGACTATGATTGTCTGATAGACTATCAGCCAGGGAAAGCTAATGTTGTGGCTGACGCCTTAAGTCGCAAGACTATGGCAAGTCTACGAGTTACTCCTTTGTCTTTGGTACATGAGTTGAGATCATTACATGCCAGTTTAGAGATTAATGATGAGGGGCAGACAGCAGTTGCATGGCATGTACAGCCAGTGTTGATTGATCAGATAAGAATGGCTGCTCAGAATGATCAGAAGTATCAGAAGTTGATGGAAGAAATCCGACAGGGCAAGAAACCAGAATTCTCAATCAGAGATGATGGTCTATTGCTACACCAGGGCAGAATATGTGTTCCTAATGATGTTGATTTGAGGCAGATCATTTTGAAGGAAGCACATGAGTCTCCTTTTGCCATGCACCCTGGTGGCACAAAAATGTATAGAGGGCTAAAGGAGCATTACTGGTGGATGGGTATGAAAAGGAATGTGGCAGAGTTTATATCCAAATGCCTAACTTGTCAGCAAGTAAAGGCAGAGCATCAAGTACCCGTGGTTGTTACATCCACTACGATGCGTAATGGAAATGGGAAAGAATAACGATGGATTTTGTAATGGGACTTCGAGGACACGTAAGAGTCATGATGCGCTTTGGTCATTGTTGTGACTAACTAAGTCCGCTCATTTTCTCGATTCGGATGGACTACAGTTTAGAAAGATTGGCCAAGTTATACATTGATGAGATTGTGAGACTACATGGAGTGCCAGTATCTATCATATCAGACAGAGATCCTAGGTTCACTTCTAGATTCTGGGGTAGTCTTCAGAGAGCCCTAGGAACTAGATTGAACTTTAGTACTGCATTCCACCCACAGACAGATGGCCAGTCTGAGAGGGTAATTCAGATATTGGAGGATATGCTACGGGCTTGTGTGATTGAGTTTGAGGGTAGTTGGGATACACACTTGCCTTTGATTGAGTTTGCTTACAACAACAGCTACCAATCAAGCATTGGGATGCCTCCATATGAAGCTTTGTATGGCAGAAAATGTAGAACCCCGTTGTGTTGGGATGACGTGGGTGAAAGAAAGATGATTGGACCCGAAATTGTTCAACAAACTGAAGAGAAGATTAGGGTGATTCGAGATCGACTTAAGACTGCATCAGACCGTCAGAAGTCCTATATTGATTTGAAAAGAAGGGATATTCAGTATGCAGTGGGTGAGAAAGTTTTCCTCAAGGTTTCTCCTTGGAAAAGAATTATGAGATTTGGCAGAAAGGGGAAACTGAGTCCTCGCTTCATCGGGCCATATGAGGTATTGGAAAGAGTGGGTCCTTTGGCATATCGGTTGGCACTACCTCCAGAGTTGGAGAAGATACATAATGTCTTCCATGTGTCCATGTTGAGGAGGTACCGATCAGACCCATCTCATGTACTACCAGTAGAAGAAATAGAAGTGAATCCAAACCTCACATATGAAGAAGAACCCATAAAGATTCTGGCTTATGAGGTGAAGCAGCTACGGAATAAGCAGATACCGTTGGTAAAAGTGCTGTGGAACCATCATTCGGGCCAAGAAGCTACTTGGGAACGAGAGGAGGACATGAGGAGACAACACCCACACTGCTCGTGAGATTGATACTGGTAAAAATTTCGAGACGAAATTTATTTAAGGGGGGGGAGAATTGTAACACCCCCATTGCATAGCCTGGTAGATTTCACTGTTCCGGCAACCGGTGTCGGTTCGGACAATTATTGGGATTAGAGCCACACCTAAGACAACTTGAGAAGCCATAAACACAAATAATTAGTAATGTTTAATTAGTTAACTATAAATAAGAAAAACAGAACATAAGAGGTTAAACGAGCCGAGAGTCACAGCGATGAGTGACCTCATCGAGAACGACAGCGAATTCGTTTTAAACTCAAATTTCGAACCGTAAAAAGTGACGCTGCGGTCCTTAGGACCCTTATGGACACAGTGGAAAAGAGAAAATCACGAAAAAGAACTGTTAAGTCAGTCAAATAATTAGCTCAGAGAACCGAAAGAAATATGGAATTAATTGCAAATCGGGATGAACCGGCGAGGGGCAATTTGGTCAATTGACCCCGAGAACTGACTCCTGACCTAACTGTCAAATAAAATCGGAGAAAAGAAAATTTTAGAATCGAGAATTAAATTAAAGAACTAATAGAAAAATAATAAATAGAAAAAAAAAGAGAAAGAAGATGGAAAAGTCAAAGTTGATGACATCATGAATGATGTCATAAACAAATTAATTAAGTGAATTATTTAATTGGACTTTTTGTGGTCTTCCATACACTAAAATAAATAAAGAAAAGAAATGAAAAAAATTAATTTTGGTCTTCTTTCTTCCCTTTTGCCGTCCCATTCCTCTCTTCCCACTCCTTCACCATATTTCACCATTGTTAAGGGAATAAAAGCTTGAATTTCCCTACCTTAACCTATAAATTCACAAAGTCTCCACACAAAAATTTCTCCTTACATGTTGAGGGAGCATTAGAGAGTAAAAAAAAAGAAGAAAGACTTGAAGAAAGGGGAGCCTAAAAATCCTCCAAGCAAGGTTAGTATATTAAACTCCTTACTTTCCATTTTAAATGCATAATTAGTGGTTGAAAGTGAGCTTAGAACTTGATTAAATGAAATAAAAGCATGGGAGAAGGACCAAACTGAAATTTGAGCAGCTTGAGAAGAGTATGATTTACATGAATTTGATGCATTAGAATGAGTTTAAAAGCTTTGATTAGTTGAATGGTTAAGGTTAGGTGCACTAGTTGTGATTAAATGCATGAGATGGAAGAGCTAGGGTTTGAATGTTAGGGTTTTGAGGCAAAAATTTGGAGAAGTGCATAAATGGAGTGTTGGACCTATTGTGAAGTGAAATAATGGTCAATTATGACCAAATAAGTTGTGTGGGAATGGTAGAAAATTAAGCCAAATTCGTAGGTCAATGGTCATGCTGCTGGCAGCATGACCAAACCTACTTTGAAGGACCAAAACTCAAATTTTACAAGCCTAATGGATATGCCACCAATTGGAGATGAAAACAGACATAAAAGAGCACAATTTTCATTAAGGAACCATGGCCAAAAACTGACCAAAACTTGGTGAAACAATTGACCAAAGTGAATTGATTGCAGGCTGCCACTGCACTAAACTGACCAAATGAACAGTAACTGTTCATTTGGTCATAACTCGAGCTAGGTAGGTCAAATTGACCTGAAATTTTACCAGCAATTAGATATGATATAGACCTAAAACTTTCATGAAGAACACCAACCCAAATTAGGCCATTAACTCATTCAAATCATTGAGCAAAGTTAAATTTACTGTACTGAGATTCTGCAGAATTTTCATTGAGCAGCAATGTTTGGATGGTTATAACTCTCTCTAGAAAACTTGGATTTAGGCGATTCTTGAACCGATGGAAACCTAAGACACAGTACAACATTTCATATGAAGAAAGTGAGACCAAATTATGAACTTAACTTGATCAAATTATTAACCAAAGTTGGACCAAAAATCTGCCAGCACAAAAATCTCAGTATGAACAGTACACGTGAACAGTAAACTTATTTTGGCCATAACTTGAGCTACAAAACTCCGATTGAGGTGATCCAAAAATGAGAATACACTTAAGACAATAAGGAAAATTTTCTATGAAGGAAGTTTTGTCAAATTCCAACAATAGATCGACCAATGGAACAGTGCAACTTCGGAGAACCAAAACCGAAAATTAGCAATTTTGCCAAAATGACCTAAGCTTTAAACAAATGACCAAAACCAACAAGTTTGGTGACCAAAATGTGGTATGTGGGTGAAGTTGGAGTTCCCATACTCATTAAGCCTTAGAAAGTCAATAATTTGACTTAAATAGTGCAGTGAATAGTAACCCGAAACACAAAATTTCGAGAACGTCGAATTTAACACGTTAGAGCTAGGTAAATGTGAAGTTAAGTTTATTTTGGATTTATTTTAAGTTTTAGTATTGAAACATTGGAAAATTTCGTGTTTCAGTGAAAAAGAATACCGGGACAGAACCCGAGGAGTCGAGTCAAGGCCAACAGGCGACTCGTTTGAGGTTTGTGCACAACATATACTTTTATAATCATCTTTTGCATATCGTTTTGAATAATATGAAATATTGGATTATGGTATTTTATGATGTTTGATCTAAATTGTAGAAAGTTATTATGTATATTTGAAAAGAAAATATTTAGCAAATTGTTAAGATAAGTTTTGAAACCACAGTGTCATGACCACATATTTGAACACCTCACTAGCACGACTAGTGGGGGTAATTAGTTTCGAATTTTGATTCCTTCTCTGGAGAAGTGTTGAGGTGTGCCAGTAGAAGAGGATGTGAATGGATATCCATATATTTGAGCTAGCTAGCCTTGTGATATGATTTCTCTTTAGCCTCTGGCTATTGAGATTCATGTGATTTCTCTTTAGCCTCTGGCTATTGAGATTCTATTTGTTTCGAATGGCATGATCTAGCTGTGGGTTTTATGAAATGTGTTTTGATACTTTGAAATGAACTTGGTTTACATGTAAAATCTCACAATGCATGATTGTATTTAATTTTCATGTTTAGCCAAATTTTTGAATGAATGTGCTTTAAGTTTTGCATAAAGATTATTTTAGTATATTGTGCACCACTGAGTCCTAGTACTCAGCGATAGCTTTTATTGCTGTCGCAGATACAGAGACTAGAGGAGCAGCAGACTGAGCTGCTGAGGTGTGAGAAGCTACCAGCCTAAAGTTTTCGGGTATAATTTATACCCTAACTGTAAATACTCCTTTTGATGTATATATTGCACATAAATGTATGGACATGTAAAAATGGGTCTTGAGCAGCTTGTACACAAATTTGTATGAAGCTTGTAATAAAGTTTAGTTTGTGTTTCTTTTGATATAAATTTGTAAGGTTGTGTATAAATTATTTTGTTTTTAATGAAATATGTATGATATTGATTAACAGTATTTTGAGAACTATTGAACTTGTGAATTTTGAGAAATTGATTGAGTTTGATTGTGAAACCGAAGTAGTGGTTGAGAAAAACTTTTAGAAGTGCTTTTTACAGGTATTTGAAGAACGGTTTTCTCAAAATACAGAGGAAACTCTGTCAAAATTTCTATAGAATTTGCGGAAAACTAAAATGGGCCAAAAATATTAACTAGTTTTAATTTTAACTAAATGTTTTAAATGCCTATTAGAAAATGCTCACCACTTATCAAAAATGAGAAAATTGTTTTAAAATCCCTTGTAGGGTACTTAATGAGTTATCGGTAGGTGAAGTTCGATAGTTCATTAGGTATTCTACGGGATCATGTTATGCCTTACAGAGGTAAGGTGTGACAATAAAAATTCAAGTAAACCAAAGACCTAAGGATTTAATGGGTATCAAAAAAAAAAGAAAAAAAAAAGGATTATGACCCAATGAGGGGCATTTTGGTCAATTCACTTCAAGAGTTGACTTTTGACCAAAATGTTAATTAAATAAAATAAAAATAAAATATTGAATTATGAAGAAATATTGAGGGAAAAATTAGAGTAAAAGTGAAAAGAAAATAAAAGAGGCAAAAATCTAGAATTTAAATTCCATTTTTTAACCTAATTAAAATTTAAGGGACCAATGGGCTTTGGACAACTCATTAAATGAATTAAAAAGGAATAAATAAGTATAAAAGAAGACAAAACCCTCCATTTCTTTCCCATTTAGTTACCACTCACTCTCTTTCCTTCTCTCTTTCTTTCTTTCTTTCTTCTTCCTTCTTTCTCCATTGACACCCATTCTCAAAACTCAATTCCTTGCTTTTCCTCTATGGGTTTTGCATCTAATTGGTAGAGAGCATCAAATTAATATTTGATTTAGAGATTAAAAGCAAGGGAAAACAAGAGATTAGAAGAAAATTGAAGATTTAGGGAGTTGGAAGGAAGTCATCAAGACGTAAGTTCTTTAATGCTCATTTTGTTATACAAACCTTAAATTAAGTTAGATTATGATGAAATTTCATAAGAAAATGAAAGGAAACATGCATGGAACCTAAACTAGGGTTTTGGCCAAATTGGAGAAAAATTAGGGTTTGATATATTTCAATAAAAATGATGATGAAATCAAGCTTAGTTGAAGTAGTATGCATGATTAGAGCAAAGAAATTGCATGAAATGTGTATAAATTTAATTATGGGAGATTAGGGTTCATGGAAAAATTGGGTTTTGCTGCTAGAGAGTGAAATTGGTGTGTGTAGTGTTAAATTATGATCATTTGAGGTTTATTTAGTTTGAATTGACATTGGGTTGATGAATGGAAGTAATGAAATGGTAGGATTAGGGAAAATTACAAACTTTAGTGTTTGAAAAATGTGGGGTTTGTGCTAGGAAGTGCCATTGATGTGTCAATGCTAAATTATAGTCATTTTGTGTGAATTAAATGTGAATTGAGGTTGGTTAGAGGGAATAATTGAAGAAACGAAAATTTTAAACCTAGGGTAGAATTTACACACTGAGTTCAGTGTGTTTGACAGCCCATAAATTGAGCTACACAACTCCAATTGTTGTGAAACCAATTGGAAATGAAACTTAAGACATAGGGCTAGAATTTTCATGAAGAGACCCACCCCAGAAACTGCCCAGAAATTGCCTAAACCTTGGCTTGAACTTAGAGACACATTTCTGGAACCTGCAGAATTTGACCATATGAACAGTAAATTTTGCATGGCCATAACTCTCTCTAGAAAACTCCGATTTGGGAGATTCTTGAATTGATAGAAACATAAGATATAGTAGAACATTTTATATGCAGAACTTGAGGCCAAATTATGGACTTAACCCAATCAAATTGATGAGAAAAATTGAATCACCGAATCTGCAGAATTGCAGATTTACCATATGAATAGTAAACTTTGCATAGCCATAACTATCTTTAGAAAACTTTGATTTAGGTGATTCTTGAACCAATGGAAACCTAAGACATAGTAGAACATTTCATATGAAGAACATTAGACCAAATTATGGACTTAACTTGATCAAATTACTGAACGAAGTTGGATCGATAAATCTGCCAGAACTAAATCTACAGCATGAACAGTGACATGAACAGTAATCTTGTTTTGGGCATAACTTAAGCTATGCAGCTCTGAATTAGGCGATTCAAAAAGGAAAATAAAGTAAAGACCTAGATGAACAATTTTCATGAAGAACACCTCACCAAATTATGATCGAAACTAGGTAAAAATTGGGTTCAAAGATTAGGGCACTAAGCTGTCCAAAACCAAAATTTTCTAAAATTTGCAAAGCTAACTTGGGATGCATTAAACATGCATGTAATGAGTTTTTGGCAGCAATTGAGATTGGTATTGAGGTATTTTATTTGTGTATTTTCAGTAGAAAAAGAAGTTGGAATGGACAAAGAATGGTGAGTAAAGAAAAAGAAGAGCATTGAAGGTTTGTGCACAACTAACCTTTTTCATTGTTTCAGCTTCGTAAATTGATTTGAATGAGTTTATTTGAATGAGTTTGATTTGAAATGGGTTTATTTTGAATGAGGTATGTTTTTCTCTTGTATTTGAGGAATTTGTGTGTTGCCACCCCTTTTATGGGTTTTATGATGATTTGAATATGTTATTGTTTTGCAAATGTGATTATTGATTTAGAAACTCTTGAAAGTTGTTTTGAAACCACAGTTAGCATGACAGTCAGTAACACCCCTAAGTTCGGTAGTGCATTCTACTGTTTCAGTGACCAGTGTTGTCCGGACAACTAGCATGCCTAGAACTACACTTCGATATGAGTGAAGAGACATAAAATAATGAAATACAAGAAAAGAAAATACAAGAAAAACAAAGGAAAATAATAGCAAAGAAATGTAACCAAGTTAAACAAGCCAAGAACCCTAGCGATGGGTGACCACACCGAGAAGTCGCGGCATGGACTGTTAACTAGCCCTGGACCGCGGGGAACCCTGGAAAATATTTTTAGGACTTAAATAGACACCTATTGAAGTATAAATACCATTAGAAATATCAGAGAAAAATTAATTAATTAGTACAAAGAAAAGTGAGAAATCGAAAAACGGACAAAACCCGGTGTTACCGAAAAATAGGGAATGCAACCCGAGCAGGGGCATTGTGGTCATTTGACATTCTGAGTTGTCTTTTGACCTAAATGTCCATTAAAAATAAATGATATTACACTTGGAAAATGTCATGAAAAAATAAATTAGTGGTACCTAATGTAAATAGCAAAAATGGGAAGCTTAATGTGGGAAAATGAAATCTTAGATTAAACTAATAGTTAATTTTGACATCGTGCTGCACTAACTCATTTAAGTGGACCACTACCACTTCATTTGGACAGCAGATCATCTTCTTCCTCACTTCTCCAAGAACCAGCCAAATTGCTCCATTGAAGAACCTCCATGGCCATCCATGGCCAAGCTCCATGCAACCATGATTTAGCCATATTTTTCACTAGCTTCCTTCACAAAAACTGTTCTACACCACTTGGGCAGTAGATAGGTAGCAAGAAGACCAAGTTTTGGAGAGATTTTGAAGAGTTTCTAAAGTGGTAAGTTTGTGTTTCTGGTTAGTGCTTCATTAAAGTAAGAATGTTATGGGTACTTGAATTATGGAGAGATTTTTTAGGTTTGATGTTTAAAGGAAGAGGTGTATTTTTGGCAGCCATGGAAACTCCTTAAGGGCAGTTTATTCTTACTTGTAAATGGTAGATTAAAGGGTTCATTATGTGTTTATGTGTGTAGGAATTTATTTGGGTGATGTATATTAAGTATATGTAAATGTGTACTTGAATTTGGAAGCTTGGAAACTAATGGAGTGTGATGTATGAATCGGCAGCTTGATTTGGTGAACCATAAAAATGTTATATCATGTTTGGTTTATGGAATATTAATGTGGTAGTTGTTATGGCAGCTTGGGTATATGTATGATGGTGTGAGGTTGGACATGTAAATGAGCTAGGTTAGGTGATTGAATTATTATAATTTGAGCTTGAAAAATTCTGCACTATGTGGTACATGTTGAGTGTGATTATAAGCTGCCAAAATGACCAACAATATGTTGTGAAATGTATTTAGGTTAGGATACAAACCAGAATTGGCATGAATGTGTGGTTTGGCATGTGTTAAAAGTGACCTTTGATGAGTAATGAATAAAATGCAATATGGCAGTTTATGTTTTGGGCCTAGAACCTTGAGAGTGTGGCTCCAATTGGTATGAGACCAATTGGAGGTGAAACTAGGCACAAAATGTGCCAACTTTCATGAAGGAAGCTTACCAAAATTCTGCTTGTAGGGTAACTTTAAAAATGACCAAATCCGGATTAGTGCAATTAAGGCCTGAAAATTGACCATTTGGGCAGCAGTTAGTTTTTTTGCTATAACTCATTCAAAACAGGTCCAATTGACCTGAAATTTTGACCATGAATAGTTAAGACCTATATATACAAGTATTATGAAGACACCAAAGCCCAGAAATGACCATAAGCAAGTCAAACAGCTTGCACAAGTTTGGGTCCAAAAACTGGCCGAACCTGAAATGACCTAAAGTGACCAATTTTGATGCATTTTGACCAGCAATAGTAAAATGACCATAACTTAGTCTACATAACTCAGAATGACCTGAAATTTTGCCTCGCGTGCAATAAGACATAGATCTACAAGTTTTTAGTTTTGACCAAAACCCGAAAACTGAGGGAACTAGGTCGTCCGGCTAGGTCAAACTAGTATCCCGGAATCTAGCAAAGTACAATAAAACACAAAATACATGGAAATAAATTTGGTAATATGTACCAACCCTAAAAGGCTACAAATGTGACATCTTAGTAGCATTAAAACCTAATTTACCTAGAATGCATCGAGGGTCGACATATTAGATTGACTAAGCAAATAATAGAATTCAGTGAATTAATTATCAAACATTATCGTTAGAGACAGTTTAAATGAGTACTGAAACACTTCAAATTGTGTTTCTCAGTTAGCAAAGACTCAGGGAAAGGGAAGGAAACACTGAGCCAAGGCCAGGAGATAGTTATCAGAGGTTTGTGCACAACAATTATTTCTTTTGAATTTTTCAATTGAAATAATTATGACTATTTATATATTATTATTTTCAATTATGGAAATGTGTTTGAATGGATACTTATTGCTTGAAAAGCATTGTAAATGGTTTGAAACTGTGGAGAAATTTATTTAGTGTGATTTGTGAAAATTGAAGTTAATTATGAATTGTGTTGCCATTTTGTGAATGAAATTATGACTTTGGAAATTTATTGGATTCTCACGAATCATTTGAATAAAATGTTGGGAATTGATTTTGTGTTCACACTTAGCATGACAGTATCACACTATTCCTCCTCCATTTATGGGGTTGAGATCGTTTATTTTTCTCCCTCTCTGACTTGCTAGTTGAGGTTGAGATCGGATGAGTACTCATTATATAGCTAGCTTCCTCCCTCATTGATTTCGATTAGTGGGGTTGAGATTGCTTTGTCGTGTTACAAGGCATTGATCAGAAATTTGTGTCATGGCTTAAGTTGTGTATGAATTGACAACACTGTATTCTTAAATTATTTGACTAAATTGTGTTATTATGAGCTTTGATAATTTGTGAAATGGAGTTTAAATTGTTATTGACATTCACTGTCTTTTGAATTTAACCATGTTTTGACTATTAAGATTTATTGTGATATTGTGAAATGGAGTTTAAATTCTTTATGACATTCATTGTCTTGAATTTAAATATGGTTTAAGTATCCACTATTTATATGACTTATGATTTGTGATTTAAAGTTGTATTTGGTTAATGTTGTGCACCACTGAGACATTGTCTCAGTGATAGCTTTTCACATCAGAAAGGTGTAGACAGATGGATGTAAGCAGACTAGGCTGCCAGTGTATTCAGCGAGAGATCATCGGGTATATTGAGTATACCACATTTTGCATTTGGTACTGTAATGTATATTCACTATATGTATATATTGTTCTTGATTTTGAGCAGTTGTAAATTAAAATTGTACATTGAAGTTATAAAATAAATTATGAGTTATTTTGACTTGTAAAATTTTGTATTATATTTCTTTTATCTCATCCTTTGAAAATATTGAAAAATTATTGTGGAGTTGAGATTGAGAAATATATTTGAAGTGCTTTTTACAGGTTTTCTGAAGAACTGTTTTATTCAAAATACAGAGGGCATTCCGCCAAAATTTTTACAGAAATTCCTAATAATTCAAATGTGTTATCTCTTTCACTTAAGTTGAAAAATTTTTTTAACACTTGTAAATAGTGCTCACCACTGTAAAAAGAAGTAAGAAAAGTTTTAAAATCCCTTGTAGTATATTTAATGGGTTATCATTAGACGAAGTTGATAATTCATTAGGTATACTACGGGATCATGTTATGCCTTACAGAGGGGTAGGGTGTGACATGTTTAAGTGGTATCAGAGCGAAGTTTTTAAATTCTGTTTTCACCTATAATTTGAATATTCTTTCTTCATAGTACAACTGCTCAATTTCATTGTTTGATACATACAGTACATTACATTATAAATATGCACTAACGGGAGGAAATCTCCTTGTGTTAATTGTTTTGGATGTCTAAGATCCTCGAATTGACTATGGAAGAGGGTGATCATTCAGTCGATCAATCGATAGAGGCTGAGGTACAAGTTGAAGCCCCAGCTCCACAAAGTGTTGAAGGCCCAACTGTACTAGTTTTACCGGTACAAATTACTGCACAAATGGCCCAGCAAATGGCCATTTTCTTTTAACAAATGGCTGATAATCTGTCAGCCCAAGCCCAAGTACAGATCCAACCCCCACAAGGGCAACATGAAATAGAGAAGAGGGAGAAACCTATGGGTCAGAGCTCAAGCAGTAATTTGAGGAAGAGAAAAGAATTTGAGGAGCCCCGAGCTCAGGGATATAACAGAGGTGGATCATCAAGGCAGAGACCACCAAGGTCCAGTCGTTGAACAACTAGAAGTTCCTACCCTCCCTGCCTATGCGAAACTTGTGGTAGAAATCATGGTGGGGTATGCTAAAAGGCCATAGGAGCCTATTATAACTGTGGAGGCATAGGACACTTTGCCAAGGACTACACCAGTGCCCGTAGAGTTGGACCACCTTCCACTATTGCTGAAGGGTTAGTTCAGAGCCTTGTCACCAGAGGTTCACAACCACTCAACAGAGGTAGAGACAGGGGTAGAGGTAACCCAGCAGGCAGCCAAGGCACAGTGAAACAATCAGAACAAGACAGTGCTCCAGTCAGAGTCTACGCAATGAGACAGAGAGAAGAAGTCGAGACATCTGATGTTGTGGCTGGTACCTTTTCAACTTTTAATCAAGATGTGTTTGTGTTATTTGATCCGGGTTCTACCCATTCTTATGTGAGTGCTAGCATCATTGATTGCATTGCTGTTCCATGTACAAAAATGGACTTTGAGGTGCTAGTAACAAGTCCGCTAGGACAGGAGGTCAGGGTTAATAGGGTGTATAGGGATTGTCCTTTGGTGATCCAAGGACACACTTTTCTATCTGATTTCATTGAAATGCCCTTCAGAGATTATGATATCATCTTGGGCATGGAATGGTTAGCCAGGCATCACTCCATGATTGAGTGTAGGCTGAAGACAGTCACTTTTGGTGTCCCTCAGTACAGTGATGTGGTAATATATGGGGAGAGGCAGCTATTGCCATCAAACATCATTTCGGCTGCACTAGCCAGAAAAATGATCAGAAAGGGGTGTGAAGCATATTTGGCACATGTGGTAGACACCCAAGTGGGGAGTCCAGCATTGAGGGGCATCCCTATAGTATATGACTTTCCAGATGTGTTTCCTGATGAATTGCCAGGATTACCTCTGGAAAGAGAGGTGCAATTTGAAATTAATGTTATGCCTAGTGTGGATCCAATCTCCATAAAACCATACAGAATGGCACCAGTAGAGTTGAAGGTACAGTTGCAAGAACTACTTGAAAAGGGCTTCATTCGCCCTAGTGTGTCATCATGGGGAGCGCCAGTATTGTTTGTTAAGAAGAAGGATGGCACTCTTCGTTTATGTATTGTTTGACCGGGGGTCTGCATACTTTTATGTTAGTGTTAGAATTATATGTTCTGTTGTTATTCCTTTACAGGGGAATAAATTTTGATGCATTAGTGATTAGTCCTTTAAGATAAGGATTGTGATAATAAGTGAAATTAGTTTTGAAAGAGTTTATCGATGAAAAGTATTTTCTAACACACCATAAATTATAAAGCTAAATAGCAAGCCTACTTAATGTAAGGCAAGAAGACGTAAAAGTAAGTTACATTAATAGAATTGCTCTAGATGAGGGCAAGGATGTTACTGTTAGTAATTGTTAATGGATATTGTAATCAGAATAAGTTTCGGATATTAGTAAATTCGAAAAGGATAAAATATCAGAAAATTTGATCTATTAGGATGTATCGTAGTAACTATGCAATGTTCTTGATGTTTATACTGTAGGCTGCAGATTACAGTACTAACTTGAGATTATTGTGTAGAGCTACGTACTACCCGATAGTACACCTAGATGAGAATAGTTGCCAACGGCATCTGTTTTGGTATAGTTATGCCAGGACAGAATTTAATTGTTATAAATAAGTTTGAAAATCCTACTTAGGGATCTAAAACTCAAAAGTTAGAATATCGAAAGGTTATAATTCAGTACAAAAGGAAGTAAGTTATAGAATATTGACAGATAAAAAGAGTTATGAAAGTAAAAATTTGAACAGTTGATTCAGATATAACAAAGAAATGTTACGAATGTAAGGAAGACTATGGACTAGAATGGTCAGAGGACCAATGATTAGATAAATGATTCTAACATGACCTCAAGGGTCATTCAAGAAGGAACATGAACCGAAATATTAGACAGCACAATAGTAAGAGAAGATTGATGATGAGGGATGCATGAGTTGCATGGCATGTACAACCAAGATTGATTGATCGATCGTAATGGTCGCTCAGAGTGATGATAAATATCAGAAGCTACTAAAAGAAGTCCAGCAAGGCAAGAAACCTGAATTCTCTATGAGAGATGATGGTTTATTGCTACATCAGGGCAGAATGTGCGTTCCTAATGATGTTGAATTGAGACAGATCATTATGAAGGAAGCATATGAGTCTCCTTTTTGCTATGCACCTTGGTGGAACTAAAATGTACAGAGGGCTGAAAGAGCATTACTGGTGGATGGGTATGAAGAGAGATATAGCTGAATTTGTTTCCAAATGCCTAACTTGTCAGCAAGTAAAGACAGAACATTAAGTTCCAGCTGGTTTGTTACATCCTTTGTCAGTACCAGAGTGGAAATGGGAACGGATAACTATGGATTTTGTTACAGGACTTCCGAGGACACAGAATAGTCATGATGCAGTATGGGTTATAGTTGACAGACTAACCAAGTCTACTCACTTTTTGCTAGTTCGAATGGACTATAGCCTGGAGAGATTGGCCAAATTGTACATATATGAGATTGTAAAATTGAATGGAGTGCCGGTATCGATTGTATCTGACAGAGATCCTAGGTTCACTTCTAGATTCTGGGGTAGTCTTCAGAGAGCCCTAGGAACCAGATTGAACTTCAGCACAACATTCCACCCACAGACAGATGGCCAGTCTGAAAGGGTTATTCAGATATTGGAGGATATGCTATGCGCTTGTGTGATTGAGTTTGAAGGTAATTGGGATACACACTTGCCTTTGATTGAGTTTGCTTATAACAACAGCTACCAATCAAGCATTGAGATGCCTCCATATGAATTTATATGGTAGAAAGTGCAGAACTCCCCTATGTTAGGATGAAGTAGGTAAAAGAAAGATGATTGGGCCAGAAATTGTTCAGCAGACGAAGGAAAAGATCAGATTGATCAGAGATAGACTCAAGGCTGCATCAGACCGTCAGAAGTCCTATGTTGATCTGAAGAGAAGAGATATTGAATATGCAGTGGGTGATAAGGTATTCCTCAAAGTTTCTCCTTAGAAGAGGATTATGAGATTTGGCAGAAAGGGGAAACTGAGTCCTCGTTTCATCGGACCACATGAGGTTCTGGAAAGAGTGGGTCCTTTGGCATATCGGTTGGCATTACATCCGGGGTTAGCAAGGATACACAGTGTCTTCCATGTGTCCATGTTAAGGAGGTACAGATCAGACCCATCTCATGTACTATCAGTTGAAGAGATTGAGGTAAATCCAGCCCTCTCATATGAGGAAGAACCCATAGAAATTCTGACTTATGAGGTGAAGCAGCTGAGAAACAAACAGATACACCTGGTTAAAGTGCTGTGGAACCATCATTCAGGCCAGGAAGCTACTTAAGAACGTGAAGAGGATATGAGGAGACAGCACCCACAGCTGTTCAGAGACTAATGCCAAGTAAAATTTCGAGACAAAATTTATTTTAAGGGGGGGAGAATTGTAACACCCCTAAGTTCGGTAGTGCGTTCTACTGTTCTGGTGACCAGTGTTGTCCAAACAGCTAGCATGCCTAGAACTACACTTCGATATGAGTGAGGAGACATAAAATAATGAAATGCAAGAAAAGAAAATACAAGAAAAACAAAGAAAAATAATAGCAAAGAAATGTAACCAAGTTAAATGAGCCAAGAACCCTAGCGATGGGTGACCGCACCGGGAAGTCGCGGCGTGGACCGTTGACTAGCCCTGGACCGCGGGGAACCCTGGAAAATATTTTAGGACTTAAATAGACACCTATTGAAGTATAAATACCATTAGAAATATCAAAGAAAAATTAATTAATTAGTACAAAGAAAAGTGAGAAATCGAAAAACGGATAAAACCCGGTGTTATCGAAAAATTAGGAATGTAACCCGATCAGGGGCATTGTGGTCATTTGACATTCTGAGTTGTCTTTTGACCTAAATTTCTATTAAAAATAAATGATATTACACTTGGAGAATGTCATGAAAAAATAAATTAGTGGTATCGAATGTAAATAGCAAAAATGGGAAGCTTAATGTGGGAAAATGAAATCTTAGATTAAACTAATAGTTAATTTTGACATAGTGCTCCACTAACTCATTTAAGTGGACCACTACCACTTCATTTGGACAGAAGATCATCTTCTTCCTCACTTCTCCAAGAACCAGCCGAATTGCTCCATTGAAGAACCTCCATGGCCATCCATGGCCAAACTCCATGCAACCATGATTTAGCCATATTTTTTACTAGCTTCCTTCACAAAAATTGTTCTACACCACTTGGGCAGTAGATAGGCAGCAAGAAGACCAAGTTTTGGAGAGATTTTGAAGAGTTTCCAAAGTGGTAAGTTTGTGTTTTTGGTTAGTGCTTCATTGAAGTTAGTAAGAATGTTATGGGTACTTGAATTATGGAGAGATTTTTGAGGTTTGATATTTAAAGGGAGAGGTGTATTTTTGGCAGCCATGGAATGTAACATCCTCACTTTAGCTAGTCCGTGCAGTTTATTGTTCCGGTGACCAGTGTTGGCCCGGACAGCTAGAACGTCTGGAAAAATATTTAAACTAAAGTGAGGAACCATAATTAACTCAAATATTAATAAGAAAAATTTAGGAAAAATTTTAAAAATAAAATACAACCAAGTTAAATGAGCAGTGCCCTAGCGATGGGTAACCTAGTGAGAAGTTGCGGTTCTCGCAACTAGGAGCCCTAGACTCGGGGGAAAAATTATAAAATAATTTCTGGGACTCCAAAGATGGATTATTGAGGTTCTTATGGCATTAGAATGCCAAGAAGATACTTAGAAAAAAAATTTTCAATCGGTATAGACAATTTTGGCCCGTTAAGCCAAACGGAGGGCATTTTGATCATTTCGCCTTCAGAGGTGATTTTTGGCCGACTTGTCCAGTTAAGTAAATAATTATTATGACATAAAATGTGAATAAATATTACTAAAAATTGAATTGAAAATGAGTAGAAAAGAAAAGAAAAGAAATAAATTAAATGGGAATTTATGACATTACATGATGTCATTAGTGTGCCTTCACCCAACCCAATGTTGACACATGGCATAACTATATTTAAAAGAGACAAATGGGCTGAAAAATGAGAGAAAAACCAGATTTCTCATTTCTTCTTTCTTCCTTGCCGTAAACCATTCCTTCCCTAACCTCCATGGACAAGCTTTTTCAATCTTGATTTTCCCTAGCTTCCACACCATAAAAGCCCTAGTTGTCTTAAAAAATTCACCCCACACCTTGAGGAAGCTTTGGGCAGCAAAATTTTGAAGAAAAATTAAAGTTTTGGTTGGCTTGGATTTGAGCTAAAAGAGGTTAGTGACTTAAACTTATGTTTCTCTTCAAATTTATGTTAAGTATAAATGAGTGTAAATTACAAAGAAAAATTGTTGAATACCAATTGTATGTAAACCCTAAATTTTTGGCAGCCATGGTTAGGGTTTGTTTGTGATGATTTAATGAAGTTAAAAGGTTATTATGGTTGCCCTTAATGTCCATTTTGTAAGTGGATTGAAGAAATGCAATGAAAATGCATGAATGGTAATGTTTGAGTTAGGGTTTGGGGTGGAGAAATGGGACTTTGACCATGTGATGATGAAAATGGGTATTAATGGTCAATTAGTGACCATTTAGTTCTGTTGAAACTAAAAATGAAGTGTGTTGAGTGATAGATTTGGGTTTAGTGTGGCTGCCCTAGGTGACTTGCAGAATTGGACATGAGTCCAGTAGGTTTGGGTAGCCAGGTTCAATTGGTGTTTGGCCAATTGGGCATGAAACTATACACATAATGGCACAACTTTGGTGAAGAAACCATGCCCATAAGACCAAACCAAGTGGACCAAAAGCTTGCCCCAATCCGGGTGACCTGCAATCTGTTTCTGCAGAATGACCAAATGAATAGTGTTTGGTCATTTGGCCATAACTCAGTGTAGAATGGTCCAATTGACTTGAAATTTTACCCACAACAAGCTGAGATATAGACCAACAACTTTCATGAAGAAACTAACCCAAATTATGACCATAACCTATCCAACAAGTGAGTTGAAGTCACTGTTCACTGCACTGTAGATATGGTCAGTCCAGAAAAATTTCAATCCGGCCAGTTGTGGTTTTTGGACCATAACTTGAGCTACAAAACTCCAAATGGAGTGATTCAAAAAAGGAAATTCAATTATACAAAATAAGGAACAACTTTCATGTTTATCATTTTTCCAAATTCCCACTGCAACAGTAACTAATGGAACAGTAAACCCAAAGCTTAAAAACTGAAAATTCTGTCCAATTCACATTAAGCTTAGAGATGGTATTGGAAACCAATACCAACAAGTTTAAAATGCAAAATGTGGTATGTTGATGATATTTAAACTAATTTACCTATTGCCAATGCAAAAGTCAACATTTTGGTTGACCAATGAAATGAATAGTAATCATAAAAATTCAATTTCAAAGAATTACATAAATAAAAAGTGTTAAATGCCCTAGTAGGCCTAATGTGATTAGTTTGGATAGGGTGGCATGCCAATAGGGTTTTGTTAGCAGTACTGCATATGGCTTCATGCCATTCAGTATTTCATGGCTTTCCATGCCATTCTGTGACATAATAGCCTTTGGCTATGATATTGAGTTGTTATACTCGAGTTTAATCCCCGATAATTATTACAGCTTATTAGCTGTTCTGTTGCACACCGGGAGACACTATGTGACCTATGGTGTGATGGTCTGAGGTACTTAGTACCCAGTACCAGTTTACCCGTTTATCCAGTCCAGTCAACTAGTATAGGTTACTCGGGCAATATTAATAAATCTTACCAAACTTTAATTGAATAATATTGCAATAAATATTTGAAATTAAGTCTACGAAAAATGTAAACATACATTCTGCATACATGTTATTATTTTATTTTATATTGTCACCACTAAGCAGAATTGCTTAGCGCGTCACTTTTGCCACGCGCAAGTATTGGAGACATAGCTGGGGAGTCCAGCAGACCTCATACAGGGTGAGTTTTCAGATCTGCACTCAGAGTTCAAAGTCACCTCGCAAATTGCAGTGCATTGGTAGGACATTGGGCTACCCAATTCTTTTGTATTTGTAAACTTTTGTTATGTATATTATAAACTCATGTAATCATATTTTTACTGTAATTACCTATGGGCTGTGTTCAGAAATAAATATGAGTATTTCTCATTGAATTGGGTGTGATATGAGATGAATGTGAATTTTGAGATACTGAATTGATTTGAGAAATTGTTGAAAAATGTTGGTGGTTGACTAAGATTGAGATTATAATTATATTGAAAGTGTTTTTAAACACGTTCAGAAGAACTGTTTTCCAATTTATAACCAGCACTCTACCTGATTTTCTATAAAATTTACGAAAAAATTTAGATTTATGAAAAATCATAAATAAATGAATAAAAAGGGATTAATTGAAATTGAAACATGAATTGGTGTTTCGACACACTGAGTGGCATAACTTGCTCGGCTACACTGTAGACGGGTAAGGGGTGTCACATTTAGTGGTATCAGAGCACGGTTTAGGCGTTTCTAGGCCTAGATTGAGTCCATACCATGCATTGCATTTGTAAGAGTCGAGGTGACACTAATGCAGATCTGTTGTCTTTGTTAAATAGGATATGGACCCTTCATCTCAGAGGGCAGTTGAGGAGGAAGTGGAGAGTCATGCTCCACCTGTAGTAGCTGAGACTGGGGGTAGGGGAGAACCTGCTCCACCAGCTCCATCAGAGCCTGCTCAACCTCCACAGGCCGTGTTCCAGCAAATGGTCGAATTCTTCAAACCAATGGCTGGGGTAATGCCACTGCCACCACCACCTCCACAACCGAAATCACACCTGGAAAGATTGAGAAAATTTGGAGCAATGGACTTCTTTGGCAAGAGAGAAGATGATTCTATTGCAGCCGAAAATTGGTTGAACAGAACAGGCAGAGTTTTAAAACAACTCCACTGCACTTTAGAGCAAAACCTAGAAGCTGCCATATCTCTGTTACAAGACGATGCATATGAATGGTGGGATACGGTGTCTAGTGAAGTGCAACCAGAAGTAATAAGTTGGGACTTCTTCCTCTCAGAATTCAAGAAGAAATATGTGGGTAGTGTATACCTGGAAGAGAGAAGAAGAGAGTTCATTAACCTGAAGTAGAGACAGCTGACAGTGGCCGAGTATGAAAAGGAATTTGTAAGATTAAGCCGCTACGGAAGGGAGATAGTCACTAATGAGGCCAAAAGGTGTAAGAGATTTGAAGAGGGATTAAATGACAACATAAAGATCATGATTACTGCCTTGGGAATCACAAACTTTACCAAGTTAGTGGAAGCTACAATAAAAGTTGAAAAGGTTAGAATAAGTGAGCAGACCAAAAGAGAGAGACAGCAGAAGAGGGGCTCGGGTCAATCTAGCTCATCTCCTGCACTTGGGAAGAAGTTCAAAGGTCCACCTACACAGAGTTTAGGTCAACCACAAGGTCAGGGTCAGTCTCAGGGGCCCAGGCCACAGTTTACCCCTAGGAGAGGTCAGTCTACACCATCAGTGGGCAGCTCTCTAGGGATGGGGTTCAGGGGACCAGCCCCAGCATCTTCTGCATGTCCACATTGTCTAAAATGGCATAAGGGGGAGTGTTGGAGAGTGACTGGTGCCTGCTTAAGGTGTGGGTCAACAGAGCATCAGCTGAGGAACTGTCCACGCAGAACTACTACAGTTGCTCCAACACAAGCAGACAAACCTGCTCCTGCACCACAAAGAGGTAGGAAATCTGGCAAATCTGAGGCAGTGGGACCATCACAGAGGCCTGCATCTGAGCCAGCAGAGAGGCCTGAGGGCAGACCACCTGCCAGAGCCTATGCCATGAGAGCTCAGGAGGAGCAAGATGCGCCGGACGTCATTAGGGGTACGTTCTCCCTCTATAATACATCTGTGCATGCATTGGTGGATCTAGGATCCACTCATTCATACTTCTGCATCAACCTACCCGTAGAAAGGGGGATACTAGTAGGGGAGAGTGACCAAGACATTCTAGTCACTAATCCGTTGGGCCACAGTGTAGTGGTGAACAAAGTGTACAAGGGTTGCCCGTTAAGGATTCAGGGGTATGAATTCTCGGCAGATTTAATTGAGTTGCCCTTCCACGAGTTTGATGTGATTTTGGGAATGGACTGGTTGTCACGTCATCAGGCAATAGTTGATTGTAAATTGAAGAGAATTTCTCTGAAAACTTCTGAGGGTAATGAGATCACTGTTGTGGGTGAAGGGACAGATTTCCTGTCCAATGTTATCTCAGCCACAGTTACAAGAAGAATGATGAGAAAAGGCTATGAAGCTTACCTAGCACACGTGGTTGATACTAGGCAAGTTAAGCCAAACCTGAGTGATATACCCACAGTAAGAGACTTCCCAGATGTATTTCTTAAAGAGTTGCCTGGTTTACCACCAGAAAGGGAAGTCGAGTTTGCTATTGAGGTAATGCCGGGTACAGCACCCATTTCCATTGCTCCTTATAGGATGGCACCCACTGAATTGAGGGAGTTGAAAACTCAGTTGCAAGAGTTGCTTGATAAGGGGTTTATACGCCCCAGTGTGTCACCATGGGGAGCTCCAGTGCTGTTTGTGAAAAAGAAAGATGGGACTTTGAGGCTATGCATCGATTATCGGCAGTTGAATAAAGTAACTGTGAAGAATAAATATCCGTTGCCTAGAATTGATGATCTGTTTGATCAGTTGAAGGGAGCAGGAGTATTTTCCAAGATTGATCTCAGATCAGGGTATCATCAGTTGAGGGTGAGGGATGTAGATGTGCCAAAGACTGCATTCAGGACTCAGTATGGGCATTATGAGTTTCTGGTGATGCCCTTTGGCCTAACAAAGGCACCAGCAGCATTCATGGACCTTATGAATCGTATCTTCCATCCTTACCTAGATCGGTTCGTAGTGGTCTTTATTGATGATATTTTGGTGTATTCCAAGACCAGGGAAGAACATGATGAACATTTGAGGATTGTTTTGCAAACCTTGAGAGAAAAGAAGCTGTATGCTAAGTTGTCCAAGTGTGACTTCTGGTTGAATGAGATTGCATTCCTTAGACACATAGTGTCAGCTGATGGGATTAGAGTGGATCCCAAGAAAATAGAAGCAGTGATGGAATGGGAGCCTCCCAGGAATACAATTGAGGTCAGAAGTTTCTTGGGGCTAGATGGGTATTACAGAAGATTTGTGAAGGGATTTTCCTTAATAGTTACTCCAATGACCAAGTTGTTACACAAGAATATCAGATTTGACTGGAATGACAAGTGTCAGACTAGTTTTGAAAAGTTGAAGGCTATGTTGACAGAGGCACCAGTGTTAACACAGCCAGTGTCAGGAAAGGACTTTGTGGTCTACAGTGATGCCTCTCATAATGGGTTAGGGTGTGTATTGATGCAAGAGGGGAAAGTGGTCGCTTATGCTTCCAGGCAGCTAAGGCCACATGAACAAAATTACCCTACCCATGATCTAGAGCTTGCAGCAATTATCTTCGCACTGAAGATATGGAGGCACTACTTGTATGGTGAAAAGTGCTACATTTACACAAACCACAAAAGCTTGAAATACTTGCCAACCCAAAAAGAGCTCAACCTTAGATAGAGGCGATGGATTGAGTTCCTGAAGGACTATGATTGTGTAATTGACTACCATCCTGGGAAGGCAAATGTAGTTGCTGATGCTTTGAGCAGAAAATCCATCACAGCTTTGAGATCATCGAATGCTCGTCTATCTTTGGTTCGAGATGGAGCTATTTTAGCTGAGTTGCAAGTGAGGCCAAACCTGCTACAACAGATTTTAGATGGGCAAAAGGCAGATGAAAAGTTAATGGCTATTATGAGCCAAATCTCAGGGGGAAAAATGGCGACTATGAGGTAAGCGGATGGGTGTGCATACTACAAAGAAGAGTATGTGTACGGATAATGGGGAATTAAAAGCGATTACGAAGAGGTACATGCCAGTGTTTATGCTGTGCACCCAGGAAGTACAAAGATGTATCATGATCTGAAGCTTCAGTATTGGTGGCCTAGTATGAAGAAGGACATAGCTGACTATGTGACTAAATGCTTGACATGTCAGCAAGTCAAGGCAGAACATCAAGTTCCATCAGGTTTGCTCTGACCTATGCATACCTGAATGGAAATGGGATCGGGTCACCATGAATTTTGTGAGTGGTCTACCTCTCACCCAGAAGAAACATGATGCAATATGGGTGATAGTAGATAGATTGACGAAGTCAGCACACTTTCTGCCAGTTAGGACTGACTACTCACTGAAGAAGTTGGCAGAATTGTATATCAGTGAGATAGTTAGATTGCATGGAATTCCACTTTCCATCATATCTGATCGAGACCTAAGGTTTACATCGAGATTCTGGAAGAAGTTGCATGAGTCCTTGGGTACACAACTCCACTTCAGCACAGCTTTCCATCCTCAGACGGATGGGCAATCAGAAAGAGTAATCCAGGTAAATAATTGAAACCAATTAAACTAATACACACATTGAACTGAAATGGTAATAATAACATGAAATATATGTCAGGTCCTTGAGGATATGCTGAGGAGTTGTGTCATTGAGTTGGAGGAAAGTTGGGATAGATACCTTCCTCTGGCAAAATTTGCATACAAAAATAGCTACCAAGCTAGCATCCAAATGGCCCCGTATGAAGCATTGTATGGGAGAAAATGTAGAATTCCAGTGTGCTGGACTGAATTGGGCGAAGATAAACTAGTAGGGTCAGACCTGGTGAAACAGACTGAGGAGAAGGTAAAACTAATCAAAGCCAATCTGAAGGTTGCCTCAGATAGACAGATATCCTATGCCGACTTAAAGAGAAAAGAAATAGAATATGCGGTTGGCGATAAAGTGTTTCTCAAAGTCTCACCGTGGAAGAAGGTACTGAGGTTTGGAAGAAAAGGTAAGTTTGGGCCAATGAACCTAGGGCTTAACTTACCTTTTCTTCCAAATCTCAGTACCTTCTTCCACGGTGACACCTTGAGGAACACTTTGTCACCAACTGCATATTTTATTTCTTTTCTCTTCAGGTCGGCATAAGATTTTTGTTTGTCTAAGGCAACCTTCATATTGGCTTTGATTAGTTTTACCTTCTCCTCAGTCTGTTTCACTAGGTCTGGCCCTACCAATTTATCTTCGCCCAATTCGGTCCAGCACACTGGAGTTCTACATTTTCTCCCATACAATGCTTCATATGGGGCCATTTGGATGCTAGCTTGGTAGCTATTGTTGCATGCAAATTCTGCCAGTGGGAGGTATCTATCCCAACTTCCCTCAAACTCAATGACATAACTCCTCAGCATATCCTCAAGGACCTAACATATATTTTACGTTATTATTATCATTTCAGTTCAATATTTGTATTAGTTCAATTGGTTTCAATTGTTTACCTAGATTACTCTTTCTGATTGCCCATCCATCTGAGGATGGAAAGCTGTGCTGAAGTGGAGTTGTGTACCCAAGGATTCATGCAACTTCTTCCAAAATCTCGATGTAAACCTTGGGTCTCGATCAGATATGATGGAAAGTGGGATTCCATGCAGTCTAACTATCTCACTGATATACAATTCTGCTAACTTCTCTAGTGAGTAGTCAGCCCTAACTGGCAGAAAGTGTGTTGACTTCGTCAATCTATCTACTATCACCCATACTGCATCATGCTTCTTTTGGGTGAGAGGTAGACCACTTACAAAATCCATAGTGACCCGATCCCATTTCCATTCAGGTATACATATAGGCTGTAGCAATCCCGATGGAACTTGATGTTCTGCCTTGACTTGCTGACATGTCAAGCATTTAGTCACATAGTCAGCTATGTCCTTCTTCATACCAGTCTACTAATACTGAAGTTTCAGATCATGATACATTTTTGTACTTCCTGGGTGCATAGCATAAACACTAGTGTGTGCCTCTTTCAGAATACTGGCTTTCAATTCCCCATCATCTGGTACACATACTCTTCCTTTGTAATACAGACACCCATTTGCCTTCACCTCATAGTTAGTTGCTTTTCCCTCTGAGATTTTACTCACAGTAGTCATTAATTTCTCACCAACCTTTTGCCCATCTAAAATCTGCTGTAGCAGGTTTGGTCTCACTTGCAACTCAGCCAAAATAGCTCCATCTCGAGCCAAGGATAGATGGGCATTCAATGATCTCAAAGCTGTGATGGATTTTCTGCTCAAAGCATCTATAACTACATTTGCCTTCCCAGGATGGTAGTCAATTACACAATCATAGTCCTTCAGGAACTCAATCCATTGCCTCTGTCTAAGGTTGAGCTCCTTCTGGGTTGGCAAGTATTTCAGACTCTTGTGGTCTGTGTAAATGTAGCACTTTTCACCATACAAGTAGTGCCTCCATATCTTCAGTGCGAAGATAATTGCTGCAAGTTCTAAATCATGGGTAGGGTAATTCTGTTCATGTGGCCTTAGCAGCCTGGAAGCATAAGCGACCACCTTCCCCTCTTGTATCAATACACACCCTAACCCATTATGAGAGGCATCACTGTAGACCACAAAGTCCTTTCCCGACACTGGCTGTGTTAATACTGGGGCCTCTGTTAACATAGCCTTCAACTTCTCAAAACTAGCCTGACACTTGTCATTCCAGTCAAATCTGACATTCTTGTGTAACAACTTGGTCATTGGAGCAGCTATTAACGAAAATCCCTTCACAAATCTTCTGTAATACCCAGTTAGCCCCAAGAAACTTCTAATCTCAATTGTATTTCTGGGAGGCTTCCATTCCATCACTGCTTTTATTTTCTTGGGATCCACTCTAATCCCATCAGCTGACACTATGTGTCCAAGGAATGCAATTTCATTTAACCATAAGTCACAC
The DNA here is from genome assembly GCF_030052815.1 of Hevea brasiliensis. Taxonomy (NCBI): domain Eukaryota; kingdom Viridiplantae; phylum Streptophyta; class Magnoliopsida; order Malpighiales; family Euphorbiaceae; genus Hevea; species Hevea brasiliensis. Next base: position 39,491,638 of record NC_079502.1, on the reverse strand, counting down.
TTTGACAACTTAGCATACAACTTCTTTTCTTTCAGGGTTTGCAGAACAATCCTCAAATGTTCATCATGTTCTTCCCTGGTTTTGGAATACACCAAAATATCATCAATAAAGACCACTACGAACCGATCTAGGTATGGATGGAAGATACGGTTCATAAGGTCCATGAATGCCGCTGGTGCATTTGTTAGGCCAAAGGACATCACCAGAAACTCATAATGCCCATACCGGGTCCTGAATGCAGTCTTTGGCACATCTGCATCCTTCACCCTCAACTGATGATACCCTGATCTGAGATCAATTTTTGAAAATACTCCTACTCCCTTTAATTGATTAAACAGATCATCAATTCTAGGCAACGGATATTTATTCTTCACAGTCACTTTATTCAACTGTCGGTAATCGATGCATAACCTCAAAGTCCCATCCTTCTTTTTCATAAATAGCACTGGAGCTCCCCATGGTGACACACTAGGGCGTATGAACCCCTTATCCAGTAACTCTTGTAACTGGATTTTCAGTTCTTTCAATTCTGTGGATGCCATCCTATAAGGAGCAATAGAGATTGGTGTTGTACCCGGCAGTATCTCAATAGCAAATTTGACTTCCCTTTCTGGTGGCAAGCCAGGCAATTCTTCAGGGAACACATCTAGGAAGTCCTTTACTGTGGGTATGTCACACAGATTTGGCTTAGCCTGCCTAGTATCCACTACATGTGCTAGGTAGGCTTCACAGCCTTTTCTCATCAATTTTCTTACAACTGTGGCTGAGATGACATTGGATAAGAAATCTGTCCGTTCCCCCACAACTGTGTTCTCATTACCCTCAGGAGTTTTCAAAGAAATCCTCTTCAATTTACAATCAACCATTGCCTGATGACATGACAACCAGTCCATTCCCAAAATCATGTCAAACTCATGGAAAGACAACTCAATCAGGTCTGCCAAGAATTCATACACCTGAATCCTTAATGGGCAACCTTTGTACACTTTGTTCACCATTACACTGTGGCCCAATGGATTAGTGATCAGAATGTCTTGGTCACTCTCCTCTACCAGTATCCCCCTTTCTAAGGGTAAGTTGATGCAGATGTATGAATAAGTGGATCCTGGATCCACTAATGCATGCACAGATGTATTGTAGAGGGAGAACATACCCCTGATGACGTCCGGGGCATCTTGCTCCTCCTAAGCTCTCATGGCATAGGCTCTGGCAGGTGGTCTGCCCTTAGGCCTCTCTGTTGGCTTAGATGTAGGCCTCTGTGATGGTCCCACTGCCTCAGATTTTCCAGATTTCCTACCCTTTTGTGGTGCAGGAGTAGGTCTATCTGCTTGTGTTGGAGCAGCTGTAGCAGTTCTGCGTGGACAGTTCCTCAACTGATGCTCTGTTGACCCACACCTTAAGCATGCACCAGTCACTCTCCAACACTCACCCTTATGCCATTTCAAACAATGTGGACATGCAGAAGTATGCTGGGGCTGGTCTCTTGAACCCTGTCCCTGGAGAGTTGCCCACTGATGGTGTGGACTGACCTCTCCTAGGGGTGAACTATGGCCTGGACCCCTGGGTCTGACCCTGACTTTGTAGTTGACCTGAACTCTATGCAGGTGGACCCTTAAACTTCTTTCCAGGTGTAGGAGATGAACTAGACTGACCCGGGCCCCTTTTCTACTGTCTCTCTCTTCTGGTCTGCTCACTTATTCTTACTTTTTCAACTTTTATTGCAGCTTCCACTAATTTGGTGAAGTCTATGATTCCCAAGGCAGTGATCATGATCTATTATCATTTAATCCCTCTTCAAATCTCTTACACCTTTCAGCTTCATTAGGGACTATCTCCCTTCCGTAGTGGCTCAGTCTGACAAATTCCTTTTCATACTCTGCCACTGTCAGCTGTCTCTGCCTTAGGTTAATGAACTCTCTTCTTCTCTCTTCTAGGTATACACTACCCACATATTTCTTCTTGAATTCTGAGAGGAAGAAGTCCCAAGTTATTACTTCTGGCTGTACTTCACTGGACACCATATCCCACCATTCATATGCATCATCTTGCAACAGAGATATAACAACTTCTAGGTTTTGCTCTGGAGTGCAGTGGAGTTGTTTTAAAACCCTTCTTGTTCTATTCAACCAATTTTCGGCTGCAACAGAATCATCTACTCTCTTGCCAAAGAAATCTACTGCTCCAAATTTTCTCAGTCTTTCCAGGTGTGATTTCTGTTGTGAAGGTGGTGGTGGTGGCATTACCCTAGCCACTTGCCTGAAGAATTTGGCCATTTGCTGGAACATGGCTTGTGAAGGTTGAGCAGGCTCTGCTTGAGCTGGAGGAGCAGGTTCTCCCCTACCTCCAGTCTCAGCTGCTGCAGGTGGAGCATGACTCTCCACTTCCTCCTTAACTGCCCTCTGAGGTGTGGGGTCCATATCCTAATCAAAATAACAAAGAGAAACAGATTTGCATTACTGTCACCTCGACTCTTACAAATGCAATGCATGGTATGGACTCAATCTAGGCCCAAAAACGCCTAAACCGTGCTCTGATACCATTAAATGTGACACCCCTTACCCGTCTACAGTGTAGCCGAGCAAGATATGCCACGCAGTGTATCGGAACACCCTATTATAATTCAATCATTTTTATTCTTCCTAATTTATTTATATTTTTTTTCATAGTTATGAAGTACAATTTGTGAAATGTAATTCATTTCAGTCATTTATTGAAATCATAAATTTATTTGAGGTTCCGAAAATTTTATAGAAAATCCGGTAGAGTACCGGCTAAAAATGGAGAAAACAGTTCTTCGGAACCATTAAAAAACACTTCCAATATTTTTAATCAATCCCAAACTCCATTTCATTAACAAAATCTCAATATGTTTTTCAACAACATTTCCATTTCTCAATCATTCATCTCATATGATAATCATGTAAAAGTAATAAATAAATATTCACTTTTTCATTCATAAACACAATTTTCACTATTTACATTAATACCAAAATACATTACATAAGTTTCAATTACATATGAGAAAATAAAAGTTAATTACAAAATACCCGAAATGAAACCAAGTGTCCTACCAATGCACTGACGTCAGTGAGGTGACACGGATACTATGCAGAGCTGCAGATGGTTCCACCCAGTCTGTGGTCTATTGGGCTCTCGGTCGATCTCTCCAGAACCTACGCGTGGCAAAAAGCAACGCGCTAAGCAATAATGCTTAGTGGCGCCAATAATAAAATAAAAAGAAATAATAGGAAATAAATATGCAGTGCATGTTTTGATGTCTTATGCAGACAATTTTTCGATCATTATTGATAATCTTATTTATTTTGTATTTCTTATATTCATAATTTCATTAAATTTATCCACTTCCATTTTTAGTTGCCCAAGTAACCTATCTTTGGATAAGCGGATGGATAAACAGATGGCGCCTTTGGGTATCAAGTACCTCTGGCTGTCACACCATCGATCACATATGTCTCTCCCGGTGTGCAACAGAACAGCTAATGAGCTGTAATAAATATTAGGCACAAGGCCAAGTATCAACACAATGTCAGAATGGCTAAAAGCCATAAAGTCATAGAATGGCATAATGCCATGTGCAGTACTGCTAACTAAACCCAATTGGCATGCCAACCTATCCAAACCAATCTTGCTAGGTGTACTAGGACATGTTACACTTTTAAACATTACAATTCTTGAAATTTAAGTTTATGTGTTACTATTTATTTCATTAGTCAACTAAAATGTTGACTTTTGCATAGACAATAGGTACATTGGTTCTAATACTCCCAACATACCACATTTTGCATTCTAAAATTGTTGGTATTGGTTGCCAATACCATTTCTAAGCTTAGTGTTAGTTGTTTAAAATTTTCAGATTTCAAGCCTTGTGTTTACTGTTACATTGATCATTTTTACAGTAGGAATTTGGCAAAATTGTCTTCATGAAAGTTGTTCCTTATTTTGTCTAGTTACATTTCCTTTTTGGAATCACTCCATTTGAAGTTTTGTAACTCAAGTTATGGCCTAAACACAATAACTGGCCGGATTGGACAGAATCTAAAATTCTGGGCAAAACTGGTTCTGCCAGATTTGGTAACCTAAGTTTGGTTGGAAATTTGACTAGGTTATGGTCAGAATTTAGATATGTGTTCTTCATGAAAGTTTTAAGTCTATGTCTCATCTTTCTTTTGGTAAAAGTTCAGGTCAATTGGACCTTTCTACACTGAGGTATGACCAAATGAATAAGCACTGTTCATTTGGTCATTTTGCCCAGGCAGAATGCAAGTCACCCAGATCAGGGCAATTTTTAGGTCAACTTGGTTTGGTTTACTGGGCAGGTTTTTTCACCAAAGTTGTGCCATTATGTGTCTAGTTTCATGTCCAATTGGCCTTGCACCAATTGAACCTATACAACTCAAGTTATTACTGCCCAAACCTGCTGGACTCATGCCCAGCCCTACAGGTCACCAAGGGCAGCCACACCAACTTCATTTCCCACTACATAAACCCCTTCATTTCTCATTAACACATAACCAAATGGTCACTAATTGACCATTAAAACTTACTTTCACCATTACAAGATCAACATCTCAATTTTGGGTCCAAACCCTAGCTCTACCATTTCAATTTTTCAAACACATACAATCAATGGATCAATTCATACTCCTAATGATGTATATACAAGTTTAAAGAATTAATTGACACTAACCTTTGTTGGAGATTTTCCCTAGCTTAGAAACTTCTTGATTTTTCTTTCTTTTTGCTGCCCAAAGCTTCCTCAAGGTGCTAGGTTAATGTTTTGTGAAGAAGGCTAGGGTTTTGGAGTGAGATTTGGTGAGGTTGGGAGCTTGGGTGAGCTTTAATGGAGTTTTCCTTCCTCTCTCTCTCTCTCTCCACGTTTTTGGCTGCCCCAAAGGTTGAAGAAGCAAATGATTTTTCTTTCTTTTTTTCTGCCCATTAAGTCATTTTAAATAAGTTAAAGACACGTGTCAAAGTTTGATTGGGTAGGAGGATTTTTAATGACATCATAATGATGTCATAATTCCAATTCTTTAATTTTCCTTCCTTTTCTTGTCTACTAAATTTCAATTTAATTTTTAGCAATATTTATTCACATTTTATGTCATAATAATTATTTACTTAACTGGACAAGTCGGCCAAAAATCATCTCTGAAGACGAAATGACCAAAATGCCCTCCATTTGGCTTAACAGACTAAAATTGTTTGTACAGATTTAAAAATTTTTCTAAACCTTTTTTTGGCATTATAATACCATAGAAACCTCAATGACCCTTCTCTAGAGTCTCAAAAATTATTTTATGAATTTTCCCCCGAGTCTAGGGCTCCTAGTTGCGAGAACCGCAACTTCCCACTAGGTTACCCATCGCTTGGGCACCGGCTCATTTAACTTGGTTGTATTTTATTTCTAAAATTTTTTCTAAATTTTTCTTATTAATATTTGAGTTAATTATGATTCCTCACTTTAGTTTAAATATTTTTCCAGACGTTCTAGCTGTTTGGACCGACACTGGTCACCGGAACAGTAGAATGTACGGAATTGCTATAGGGAGGGTGTTACAATCCTGCTTTGCAAAGAGCAGTTGAAGAAGAGGTGGAGAGTCGTGCTCCACCCAGGGCTGAATCTGGGGGCAGGGGAGAATCTGCTCCACCAGCAGCTGAGGCACCTGCCCAACCTCAGTTTGCTCTATTTCAGCAAATGACTGAATTCTATCGGCAAATGATGGGGGCAATTCCACCATCACAACCACAGCCACAACCACCACTAGCACCACAGAAATCTTATTTGGAGAAATTGAGGAAGCATGGGGCTGTAGACTTCTTTGGGAAGAGGGAAGACGATCCCATGACCGCAAAAAACTGGTTGGATAGAACCAACAGAGTACTGAAACAGCTAAACTGCACCCCCGAGCAGAACCTAGAGGGTGATGTGTCCCTACTTTAGCATGATGCATATCAGTGGTGGGACACAGTAACCAGTGAGGTGCAACCGGAACGGATCACTTGATAATTCTTCCTCACAGAGTTCAGGAAGAAATATGTTAGCAAAGTGTATTTATAAGAGCAAAGAAGGGAATTTATCAGTCTGAGGCAGAGACAGTTGTCAGTGGTTGAATATGAGCGTGAGTTTGTTAGACTAAGCCGATATGGGAGGAAGATAGTCCCTACAGAGGCAGAGAGGTGCAGGAGGTTTTAAGAAGGGCTCAATGATAATATCAAAGTTATGATAACAGCATTGGAGATCACAGATTTGCTAAACTAGTTGATGCTGCATCAAAAGTGGAAAGGGTTCAAATAAATGAACAAAATAGGAAAGATAGGCAGCGTAAAAGGGAATTTGGACTAGGACAGTCAAGTATACCGACTGATAGTAAGAAGTTTAAGAGTTCTAGTTCACAAGATCAGACACAGGGCCACAGAGGCCAGATTAGAATATCTATAGCTAGCTCCCTGGGCACAATAACAAGGGGATCAGCTCCAGTGCTTGAATGTATGCATTGTGATAGGAGACACAGAAGGGAGTGTCGACTGTTAACTGGAGAGTGCTTCAAGTGTGGGGCTATGGATCATTTCATAAGAGATTGCCCTCAGAGGTCTGGTTCAATAGCTTCGGTACACGTTGATAGACCTTCCCTACAGTTCAAAGGGGTAAAAGATCGGGTAGAGCAGAAACGGCTGACATTTCACAGAAGATTATTTTTGAGATAGTTGAAAAGCCCGAAGTCAGGGTAGCACCACAAGTATATGCTATGGAAGCTCAGGAAGAGCCAAACCCAAACACTAATGAGGCGATACAAGGAAGTGAAGAAACAAGGAGGTAGCAACTCCCCGATTATTTAAGTCAGGTAAATTTTGAGGATGAAATTTTTATTAGAGGGGAAGAGTTGTAACATCCTCACTTTAGCTAGTCCGTACAGTCTACTATTTCAGTGACCAGTGTCGGTCTGGACAACTAGAACATCCGGAAAAATATTTAAACTAAAGTGAGGAACCATAATTAACTCAAATATTAATAAGAAAAATTTAGGAAAAATTTTAGAAATAAAATACAACCAAGTTAAATGAGCCGGTGCCCTAACGATGGGTAACCTAGTGAGAAATTGCGGTTCTCGCAACTAGGAGCCCTAGACCCAGGGGAAAAATTATAAAATAATTATTGGAACTCCAAAGAAGGGTTATTGAGGTTCTTATGGCATTAGAATGCCAAGGAAATGCTTAGAAAAATTTTTCAATCCGTACAGACAATTTTGGCCCGTTGAGCCAAACGGAGAGCATTTTGGTCATTTCGTCTTCAGAGATGATTTTTGGCCAACTTGTCCAGTTAAATAAATAATTTATATAACATAAAATATGATTAAATGTTGTTAAAAATTTAATTGAAATTAATTAGACAAGAAATGAAGAGAAAATGAAAGAAAATGGCATTATGACATCGTAGTGATGTCATTAAAGTTTTCCCAACCAACCCAATGTGGACACATGGCATAAACTTATTTAAAAGAGACAAATGGGCTGGAAAAATGAAACTAAAATCAGATTTCTCTTCTCTTCATCTTCCTTGCCGTGAACCTCCTCCATAGCCAAACCATTTTCAAGCTTTCCAAGCTTGATTTTCACTCACTTCTACCCAATAAAACCCTAACCTAGCAACACAAAAAAGTGTTCTTGCATCTTGGTGAGTATTTTGGGAGCAAAAAGAAAGGAAAAGGAAGAACTTTAGCAAGTGGTAAAATCTCACTCCAAAGAGGTTAGTGACTTAACCATGAATTTCACTTTAAATTCATGTTAAGGACTTTGAATGAGTGTAAATTACAAAGAAAATTTGTTGAATACCATTTGTATGCCATCCCTTAAATTTCAGCAGCCTTAGTAGGGTATGATTGTGATGAGTTTTATGGAGTTAACATGCTTATATGGCTGCCCACAATATGTATCTCCTAAGTGGATTGATGAAATGCAATGAAAATGCATGGGTTGTAATGTTTGAGTTAGGGTTTGGGATGGAAAAATGGGACTTTGACCATGTGATGATGAAAATAGGTTTTAATAGTCAATTAGTGACCATTTGGTTCTATTTAAATCAAAAATGAAGTATGTTGAGTAGTGGGATTTGGGTTTGGTGTGGCTGCCCTTGGTGAACTACAGAATTGGACATGAGTCCAGCAGGTTTGGGTAGCAATAACTTGAATTATAGAGGTCCAATTGGTGCAAGGACAATTGGACATGAAACTAGACACATAATGGCACAACTTTGGTGAAGAAACTATGCCCAGAACACCAAACCAAGTTGACCAAAAGTTTTCCCTAATCCGGGTGACCTGCATTCTGCCTGGGCAAAATGACCAAATGAACAGTATTTGGTCATTTGGCCATAACTCAGTGTAGAAAGGTCCAATTGACCTGACATTTTGCCAGCAACAAGCTGAGATATGGACCAACAACTTTCATGAAGTAACCTAACCCAAATTATGACCAGAACATATTCAAAAAGTGAGTTGCAATCACTGTTCCTAACACTATAGATTTGGTCAGTTTAGAAATTCTTGAAAAATTTCAGTCCGGCTAATTGTGGTTTTTGGACCATAACTTGAGCTACAAAACTCCAAATGGAGTCATTCAAAAACAGAAATGAAACTAGACAAAATAAGGAACAACTTTCATGTTGATCATTTTGCCAAATTCCCACTCCAAAATTGACCAATGGAACAGTAAATACAAAGCATAAAAACTGAAAATTCTGCCCAACTAACATTAAGCTTAGAAATGGTATTGGCAACCAATACCAACAAATTTTGAATGCAAAATGTGGTATGTTGATGATATTAGAACCAATGTACCTATTGCCTATGCAAAAGTCAACATTTTTGTTGACCAATAAATGGAATAGTAACACTAAAACTTAAATTTCAAAAATTGTGAAACTTAAAAGTGTAAAATGCCCTAGTATACCTAACAAGATTGGTTTGGATAGCTTGGCATGCCAATAGGGTTCGGTTAGCATTACTGCATATGGCTTCATGCCATTCTGTGATTCATGGCTTCCCATGCCATTCTGTGACATAATAGCCTTTGGCTATGTTATTTGAGTTGTTACATTCGGGATTTTATTCCTGATAATTATTACAGCTTATCATTTATTCTGTTGCACACCGGGAGACACAATGTGACCGATGGTGTGATGGTCCGATGTACTTAGTACCCAGTGCCAGTTTACTTGTTTATCCAGTCCAGTCAACTAGTATGGGTTACTTGGGTAATGATAATAAACCTTACAAAATTTTAACGAATAATACTGCAAATAATATTAGAAATTAAGTCTACCCAAAAATGTAAATATACATTCTGCATACTTATTTTTATTTTATTTTACTTTATTTTATATTGTCACTACTAAGCAGAATTACTTAGCGCGCTGCTTTTGTCACGCGCAGGTATTGGAGACCTAGCTGGGGAGCCCAGCAAACATCAGACCAGGTGAGCCTTCAGATTTGCATCCGGAGTCCAGAGTCACCTCACATCTGCACTGCATGTGGTAGGACATTAGGATTCTGGGTAGCATTTTGTATTTTGCTTTTTGTATTAGTTTGGATTGTAACTATAAACTCTTGTAATTATGTAATAATGTAAATATATGAAGTTTCATATTTTTGAAATTTTTTGTATAATGTATGTTGATAAATGAAATGTTGAGAAATATTTATGAATGAGCTTCTAGTGATGAAGTGAACAGAAAAGTTTTGAAAATAGTATTGAGATGTTGAGATTGGGTTGAGATATGTGTGTATAATGGAGTTTGGATTTGGAAATTATATTGGAAGTGTTTTTAAATAGGTTCAGAAGAACTGTTTTTCCAATTTATAGCCGGCACTCTGCCGGATTTTATATAAAATTTGCCAAAAAATTCAGATTTATCAAAAATTATAAATAAATGAATTAAAAAGGGCTAAATTGTAATTGAAACATGAATTGGTGCTTTGGCACACTGAGTGGCATATCTTGCTCGGCTACACTGTAGACGGGTAAGGGGTGTCACATGTTTCACTTCAATTCAAAAATTTTTTTAATACCTATAAATAGTGCTAACCACTATAAAAAGAAGTAAGAAAAGTTTTAAAATCCCTTGTAGTGTATTTAATGGGTTATCAGGAGACGAAGTTGGTAATTCATTAGGTATACTATGGGATCATGTTATGCCTTATAGAGGGGTAGGGTGCGACAGGTTCAGTCAGATATCTTTTTAATTCATCAAAACTGTAACACCCTCCCTGTAGCAACTCCGTACATTCTACTGTTCCGGAGACCAGTGTCAGGCCAGACAGTTAGAACGTCCGAAAAAATATTTAAACTAAAGTGAGGAACCATAATTAACTCAAATATTAATAAGAAAAATTTAGAAAAAAATTTTAGAAATAAAATATAACTAAGTTAAATGAGCCGGTGCCCTAGCGATGGGTAACCTAGTGGGAAATTGCGGTCTTCGCAACTAGGAGCCCTAGACCCGGGGAAAAATTCATAAAATAAATTTTGGGACTCTAGAGAAGGGTCATTGAGGTTCCTATGGCATTAGAATGCCAAGAAAATGCGTAGAAAATTTTTTTAATTAGTATAGACAATTTTGGTCTGTTAAGCCAAACGGAGGGCATTTTGGTCATTTCGCTTTTAGAGGTGATTTTTGGCCGACTTGTCCAGTTAAGTAAATAATTATTATGACATAATATGTGAATAAATATTGCTAAAAATAAAATTGAAATTTAGTAGACAAGAGAGGGAAAGAAAATTAAAGGAATTAGAATTATGACATCATTATGATGTCATTAAAAATCCTCCCACCCAATCAAACTTTGACACATGGCATTAACTTATTTAAAATGACTTAATAGGCAAAAAAAAAGAAAGAAAAATCAGTTGCTTCTTCAACTTTTGGGCAGCCAAAAAATATGGAGAGAGAGAGAGAGAGAGGAAGGAAAACTCCATTAAAGCTTAACCAGGCTTGAGTTCATTACCTAAATCACCCCAAAACCCTAGCTTCACTTCACAAATATTTACCTTTATACCTAGTGCAAGTCTTGGGCCGCAAAAAGAAAGAGAAAAAGAGGAGTTTTCAAGCTTTGGGAATTAGCTAAATCAAGGTTGGTGTCCAAACTTTTGCTATTTTGATTAAATTCATGTTTAATGGCTTGAAGTAAGTAGGAAATGTAAGAAAACAAAGATAAAAATGTGTGTGTATGCACTCTAAAAATTTTGGCAGCTAGGATTAGCTAGGGTTTGCTCATGTAATGGTTTATTAACCTTGTAATGGTCAATTAGTGACCATTTGAATGTGTGTGAGAAGGAATTGAAGTGAGTTATTAACCTTGTAATACTTTACTTGGGCAACCAAAAATGAAAGTTGATAAATTTAATGAAATAATGAATATAACAAGTACCAAATAAATAAGACTACCAATAATTATTAAAAACTTGTCTGTATGAGACATCAGTACACTTACTGCATATTTATTTTTTTTTATTAGTTCTTTTTATTTTATTATTGGCACCACTAAGCATTATTGCTTAGCGGGTCGCTTTTTTCCACGTGTAGGTTCTAGAGAGACAGACAGAGAGCCTAGCAGACCACAGACTGAGTGAGGTCACAGATCTGCCTAGCGTCAGAGTCACCTCTCATCTACAGTGCATCAGTGATAGGACCTCTAGGTCCCTTTTGAAATTATGTTTTTGCATTTTGTAATAGGTAGTAGTTTGTGATTTGTAAATTATGAACTCATGTAAATTAGTAAATTTATGTAATTATATATTGATGTACATATTTTGAAGAATTTTGTTAATTAATATAATTTGAGAACATCTTCATGAAATTTTAGTTGATTTTGAATTTGAATGAAATTGTGGATTAATGTTGAGAACTTGAAATGATTGCTAATGTTGAGACCATGTTGATGGTTATTGGAATTTGAGAATGATTGAAAATGATTATTGGAAGTGTTTTTCACAGGTTCCAAAGAACTGTTTTCTCCATTTTTAGCCAGTACTCTGCCGGATTTTCTATAAAATTTTCAAAACCTCAAACAAATTATAATTTCAATAAATGACCTAAATGAATTATATTTCATAAATTGTACTTCATAACTATGAAAAAAATAAATTAGGAAGAATAAAAAAATGATTGAATTAAAATAGGGTGTTCCAGTACACTGCGTGGCATATCTTGCTCGGCTACACTATAGACGGGTAAGGGGTGTCATATTTAGTGGTATCAGAGCACGGTTTAGGCGTTTCTGGGCCTAGATTGAGTCCATACTATGCATTACATTTGTAAGAGTCGAGGTGACACTAATGCAGATCTATTGTCTTTGTTAAATAGGATATGGACCCTTCATTTCATAGGGCAGTTGAGGAGGAAGTGGAGAGTCATGCTCCACCTACAGCAGCTGAGACTGGGGGTAGGGGAGAACCTGCTCCGCCTACTCCAGCAGAGCCTGCTCAGCCTCCACAAGCCATGTTCCAGTAAATGGCCAAATTCTTCAGACAAATGGCTGGGGTAATGCCACCACCACCACCACCTCCATAGCAGAAATCACACCTGGAAAGACTGATAAAATTTGGAGCAATGGACTTCTTTGACAAGAGAGAAGATGATTTTGTTGCAGTTGAGAACTGGTTGACTAGAACAGGAAGGGTTTTAAAACAACTCCACTGTACTCCAGAGCAAAACCTAGAAGCTGCTGTATCTCTGTTGCAAGATGATGCATATGAATGGTGGGATACGGTGTCTAGTGAAGTGCAATCAGAAGTAATAACTTGGGACTTCTTCCTCCCAGAATTCAAAAAGAAATATATGGGTAGTGCATACTTGGAAGAGAGAAGAAGAGAGTTCATTAACCTGAGGCAGAGACAGTTGACAGTGGCCGAGTATGAAAAGGAATTTGTCAAGCTGAGCCACTACGGAAAGGAGATAGTCCCTAATGAGGCCGAAAGGTGTAAGAGATTTGAAGAGGGATTAAATGACAATATAAAGATCATGATCACTGCCTTGGAAATCACAGACTTCACCAAATTAGTGGAAGCTGCAATAAATGTTGAAAAGGTTAGAATAAGTGAGCAGACCAGAAGAGAGAGACAATAGAAGAGGGGCCCGAGTCAGTCTAGCTCATCTCCTGCACCAGGAAAAAGGTTCAAAGGTCCACCTGCACAGAGTTCAGGTCAACCTCAAGGTCAGAGTCAGTCTGAGGGGCCCAAGCCACAGTTCACCCCTAGGAGAGGTCAGTCCACATCATCTGTGGGCAGCTCTCCAGGGATGAGGTTCAGGGGACCAACCCCAGCATCTTCTGCATGTCCACATCGCCTGAAGTGGCATAAGGGGGAGTGTTGGAGAGTGATTGGTGCCTGCTTAAGGTGTGGGTCGACAGAGCATCAGCTGAGGAACTGTCCACGCAGAACTACTACAGTTGCTCCAACACAAGCAGACAGACCTGCTCCTGCGCCACAAAGGGGTAGGAAATCTGGCAAATCTGAGGCAGTGGGACCATCACTGGGGCCTACATCTGAGCCAGCAGAGAGGCTTGATGGCAGACCACCTGCTAGAGCCTATGCCATGAGAGCTCAGGAGGAGCAAGATGCCCTGGACGTCATCAGGGGTACGTTCTCCCTCTATAATACATCTGTGCATGCATTGGTGGATCCAGGATCCACTCATTCATACATTTGTATAAACCTACCCGTAGAAAGGGGGATACTAGTAGGGGAGAGTGACCAAGACATCCTGGTCACTAATCCATTGGGCCACAGTGTAGTGGTGAACAAAGTGTACAAGGGTTGCCCATTAAGGATTCAGGGGTATGAATTCTTAGCAGACCTGATTGAGTTACCTTTCCATGAGTTTGACGTGATTTTGAGAATGGACTGGTTGTCATGTCATCAAGCAATGGTTGATTGTAAACTAAAGAGGATTTCTTTGAAAACTCCTGAGGGTAATGAGATCACAGTTGTCGGGGAAAGGATAGATTTCTTGTCCAATGTCATCTCAGCCACAATTGTAAGAAAACTGATGAGAAAAGGCTGTGAAGCCTACCTAATGCATGTGGTGGATACTAAGCAGGATAAGCCAGATCTATGTGACATGCCCACAGTAAAAGACTTCCCAGATGTATTCCCTGAAGAATTGCCTGGCTTACCACCAGAAAGGGAAGTCGAGTTTGCTATTGAAATACTGCCGGGTACAGCACCAATCTCTATTGCTCCTTATAGGATGGCATCCACAGAATTGAAGGAACTAAAAATCTAGTTACAGGAGTTGCTAGATAAGGGGTTCAGACGCCCCAGTGTGTCACCATGGGGAGCTCCAGTGCTGTTTGTGAAAAAGAAGGATGGGACTTTGAGGTTGTGCATCGATTACCGGTAGTTGAATAAAGTGACAGTGAGGAACAAATATCCGTTGCCTAAAATTGATAATCTGTTTGATCAGTTGAAGGGAGCAGGAGTATTTTCCAAAATTGATCTCAGATCAGGGTATCATCAGTTGAGGGTGAAGGATGCAGATGTGCCAAAGACTGCATTCAGGACCCGATATAGGCATTATGAGTTCTTAGTGATGCCCTTTGGCCTAACAAATGCACCAGCGGCGTTCATGGACTTATGAACCGTATCTTTCATCCATACCTAGATCGGTTCGTAGTGGTCTTTATTGATGATATTTTGGTGTATTCCAAGACCAGTGAAGAACATGATGAGTATTTGAGGATTGTTCTACAAACCTTGAGAGAAAAGAAGCTGTATGCTAAGTTGTCCAAGTGTGACTTTTGGTTGAATGAGATTGCATTCATTGGACACATAGTGTCGACTGATGAGATTAGAGTGGATCCCAAGAAAATAGAAGCGGTGATGGAATGAAAGCCTCCCAGAAATACAACTGAGGCCAGAAGTTTCTTAGGGCTAGTTGGGTATTACAGAAGATTTGTGAAGGGATTTTTGTTAATAGCTGCTCCAATGACCAAGTTGTTACACAAGAATCTCAGAGTTGACTAGAATGATAAGTGTCAGGCCAGTGTCGGGAAAAAACTTTGTGGTCTACAGTGATGCCTCTCATAATGGGTTACAGTGCGTATTAATGCAAGAGGGGAAGGTGGTCACTTATGCTTCCAGGCAGCTAAGGCCACATGAACAGAATTACCCTGCCCATGATCTAGAACTTGCAGCAATTATCGAACACTGAAGATATGGAGGCACTACTTGTATGGTGAAAAGTGCTACATTTACACAGACCACAAGAGTCTAACATACTTGCCAACCCAAAAGGAGCTCAACCTTAGACAGAGGCGATGGATTGAGTTCCTGAAGGACTATGATAGTGTAATTGACTACCATCCTGAGAAGGAAAATGTAGTTGCAGATGCTTTGAGCAAAAAATCCATCACAGCTTTGAGAACATTGAATGCCCGTCTATCCTTGGCTCAAGATGGAGCTATTTTAGCTGAGTTGCAAGTGAGGCCAAACCTGCTATAGCAGATTTTAGATGGGCAAAAGGTAGATGAGAAATTAATGACTACTGTGAGTAAAATCTCAGAAGGGAAAGCAACTGACTATGAGATGAAAGCAGATGGGTGTCTGTACTGCAAAGGACGAGTATGCATACCAGATGATGGGGAATTGAAAGCCAGTATTCTGGAAAGAGGCACACACCAGTGTTTATGCTATGCACCTAGGAAGTATAAAAATGTATCATGATTTGAAGCTTTAGTATTGGTGGCCTGGTATGAAGAAGGACATAGCTAACTATGTGACTAAATGCTTGACATGTCAGCAAGTCAAGGCAGAACATCAGGTTCCATCGGATTTGCTACAGCCTATATGCATACCTGAATGGAAATGGGATCTCAAGCTTTGGGAATTAGCTAAATCAAGGTTAGTGTCCAAACTTTTGCTATTTTGATTAAATTCATGTTTAATGGCATGAAGTAAGTAGGAAATGTAAGAAAACAATATAAAAATGTGTGTGTGTGCACTCTAAAAATTTTGGCAGCTAGGGTTAGCTAGGGTTTGCTAATGTAATAGTTTATTAACCTTGTAATGGTCAATTAGTGACCATTTGAATGTGTGTGAGAAGGAATTGAAGTGAGTAAGGATGTTGGATTTGAGTTTAGGTGAGCTGCCTTGGCTGACCTGCAGGACTGAGTATGAGTCCAGCAGGTTTGGACAGCAATAACTTCAGTTGTAGAGGTTCAATTGGTGCAAGGCCAATTGGACATGAAACTAGACACATAATGGCACAATTTTGGTGAAGAAATGTTGCTTAGAAAACCAAACTAAGTTGACCTAATAATTGCCCTAATCCGGGTGACTTGCAGTCTGCCTGGGTAAAATGACTAAATAAACAGTGTTTATTCATTTGGTCATAACTCAGTGTAGAAGTTCCAATTGACCTGAAATTTCATCAGCCAAAATTTGAGACATAGACCTACAACTTTTATGAAGAACATAAATCCCAATTCTGACAATAACCTAGTCAAATTGCCAACCAAAATTAGGTTACCAAATCTGGCAGAACCAATTTTGCCCAGAATTTTGGATTCTGTCCAATCCGGCCAGTTATGGTGTTTAGGCCATAACTTGAGCTACAAAACTCCAAATGGAGTGATTCAAAAAAGGAACTATAACTAGACTAAATAAGGAATAACTTTCATGAAGACAACTTTGCCAAATTCCTGCTGTACAAATGACCAATTGAACAGTAAACATAAGGCTTGAAATCTAAAAATTGTGAATAATTAACACTAAGCTTAGAAATGGTATTATCAACTCATACCAACAACTTTAGAATGCAAAATGTGGTATGTTGGGATTATTAGAACCAATGTACCTATTGTCTATGTAAAAGTCAATATTTTAGTTGACCAATGAAATGAATAGTAACATCTAAACTTAAATTTCAAGAATTGTAAAGTTTAAAAGTGTAACATGCCCTAGTACACCTAGCAATATTGGTTTGGATAGGTTGGCATGCCAATAGGGTTCAGTTAGCAGTACTACACATGGCATTATGCCATTCTGTGATTTCATGGCTTTTAGCCATTCTAACATTGTGTTGAGACTTGGCCTTGTGCCTAATGTTATTACAGCTTATTAGCTGTTCTGTTGCACACCGGGAGACACATATGTGATCGATGGTGTGACGGCCCGAGGTACTTAATACCCAGTGCCAGTTTACCCGTTTATCCAGTCCGGTCATCCAGTATAGGTTACTTGGGCAACCAAAAATGAAAGTTAATAAATTTAATGAAATAATGAATATAATAATTACCAAATAAATAAGACTACCAATAATTATCAAAAACTTTTCTGCATGAGACATTAGTACACTCACTGCATATTTAATTTTTTTATTAGTTCTTTTTATTTTGTTATTGGCACCACTAAGCATTATTGCTTAGCACGTCATTTTTTGCCACGCGTAGGTTCTGGAGAGACAGACAGAGAGCCCAGCAGACCACAGGCTGAGTGAGGTCACAGATCTACCTAGCATCAGAGTCACCTCTCATCTACAGTGCATCAGTGGTAGGACCTTTAGGTCCCTTTTGAAATTATGTTTTTGCATTTTGTAATAGGTAGTAGTTTATGATTTGTAAATTATGAACTCATGTCAATTAGTAAATTTATGTAATCATATATTGATGTACATATTTTGAAGAGTTTTGTTAATTAATATAATTTGAGAATATCTTCGTGAAATTTTAGTTGATTTTGAATTTGAATGAAATTGTGGATTAATGTTGAGAACTTGAAATGATTGCTAATGTTGAGACCATGTTGATGGTTATTGGAGTTTGAGAATGATTGGAAATGATTATTGGAAGTGTTTTTCACAGGTTCCGAAGAACTGTTTTCTCCATTTTTAGTCGGTACTTTGCCGGATTTTCTATAAAATTTTCGGAACCTCAAACGAATTATAATTTCAATAAATGACTTAAATGAATTATATTTCATAAATTGTACTTCATAACTATGAAAAAAATAAATTAGGAAGAATAAAAAAATGATTGAATTAAAATAGGGTGTTCCAGTACACTGCGTGACATATCTTGCTCGGCTACACTGTAGACGGGTAAGGGGTGTCACAAAAACTCTGCTGACATTTATCAGTCCACTGAAATTTCATATCTTTCCGAAGCAGTTTAATGAGTGGAGATGCCAACATAGAAAATCCCTTAACAAACCGACGATAGTATCCAGCTAAATCTAGAAAATTGCAAACTTCAGTAACATTCTTGGTGGCTTCTAATTAAGGATAGCTTCTACCTTGCTAGGATCTACCTTAATCCCTTTAGCTGACACAATGTGCCCTAAGAAAGAAATCTCTGTTAGCCAAAATTCACATTTCAACAATTTGGCATACAACTGTTTCTCTCTTAAGGTCTACAGTACAATCCTCAGGTGCCTATCATGCTCCTCTGCATTCCTCGAATATACCAAAATATCATCAATAAACACAACCACAAATTGGTCGAGGTATGGTCTGAAGATAGTGTGCATAACCAGAAACTCATAATGTCCATATCAAGTTCTAAAAGCAGTATTGGGAATACTATACTCTTGCACCCTCAACTGATAATAGCCCGATCTTAAGTCAATTTTGGAGAATACAGCTGCACCCTTCAATTGGTCAAACAGGTCATCTATGCAGGGCAATGGATATTTATTCTTTATTGTCACCTTATTCAACTGCCTATTATCAATACACAAATGAAGAGTGCCATCTTTCTTCTTAACAAACAACACTGGCGCTCCCCAAGGTAACACACTAGGGCGAATGAAGCCCTTGTCAAGCAATTCTTGCAACTGCACCTTCATCTCCTTTAATTCAGTAGGTGCCATTATGTAAGGTGTAATGGAGATTGGGTCCACACCAGGCATAACATCTATTTCAAACTGCACCACCCTTTTCGGAGGCAATCCTGGCAACTAATCAGGAAATCTGGAAAATCACATACTGTAGGGATGTCCTTCAATGCTGGACTCCCCACTTGGGTGTCTACCACATGGGCTAAATAAGCTTCACACCCTTTTCTGATCATTTTTCTAGCAAGTGCAGCAGAAATAAGGTTTGATGGCAATAATTGCCTCTCCCCACGTATTACCACATCACCATACTGAGGGAGACCAAAAGTGACTGTCTTCAGTCTACAGTCAATCATTGCATGATGTCTGGCTAACCAATCCATACCCAAGATGATATCATAATCTATGAAGAGCATTTCTATCAAGCCGGATAAAAAGGTGTGTCCTTGGATCACCAAAGGACAATCTTTATACATTTTGTTAACCCTAACCTCTTGTCCTAGCGGACTAGTTACTAGCACCTTAAAATCCATTTTTACACAAGGAACAACAAGATAACCAATGATGCTAGCACTAACATAAGAGTAGGTAGAACCCGAATTAAACAATACAAACACATCTTGATCAAAGGTAGAGAATGTAGCAGCCACAATATTAGAAGTTTATGCCTCTTCTCTCTGTCTCATCATGTAAACTTTGGCTGGAGCATTGCCTTGCTCTGACTGATTCACTGTGCTTTGGTTGCCTAAGGTACTATCCCTACCTGTACCTCTACCCCTACTAGCTGGCTGTGAACCTCTAGTGGCAGAACTCTGAACAGACCCTTCTGCAGTAGTAGGAGGTAGCCCAAACCGACAGGCACTGGTGCAGTCCTTAGCAAAGTGTCCCATGCCCCCGCAGTTATAATAGGTTCTCGTGGCCTTGTAGTATATCCCATTATGATTTCTACCGCATGTTTCACATGGACGGGGAGGGAAGGAACTTCTGGTCATCTGCTGACCAGATCGAGTGGGTCTCTGTCCCGAGAATCTTCCCCTACCAGACTTTTTACCACTGTTTTGTCCCCCGAAGTTCTTTATCTTTCTAGTATTGCCACTGGGACTCTGATCCACTGATTTCCCACTTTTCCCTTTTTCGGTCTTCTCTATTTTCTCTTTCTCTGGTGCCCCTTCTGCTTCAATCCTTTCTAACTCAAGTGCTCGAGATATAAGTTTAGAGAAATTTTCATGCCAAAATCCAACTACTTACATTCTCAAACTGGGTTTCAAGCCGGTCTCAAACCGTTTGCATCTTTCTCTGCTTATAGAAAGTAGATTCTTAGAATAATGGCTCAAACAGGAGAACTCCCTTTCATACTCAACCACTGTTCTATCCCCCTATTTTAGACTTAAGAACTCTTACAGCTTCATATCCACATAAGCATCTGGGACATATTTCTATCTGAACTCTCTGAGGAAGTCGTCCCATGTCAGTACTGGGGCTTCCACCAGACTGTGGGGGATGGTTTTCTACCAATCATATGCATCCCCCTGTAGAAATGAAACTAAGTACTCAAACTTCCGCTCATCTGTGCAGTGCAGCTTTTTAAAAACTCTTTCCATTCTTTCCAACCACTGCTCTGCTTCTAATGGGTCCATTGTACCCTTAAATTCTGTTGCACCATACTTAACTAACTTGTCATACTATCTGGCTGGAGGCTGTGGTTGTGTTGCTGGGATTTGAATTGGGGCTTGGGTGGGTATACCTCTAGCCATTTGTTGAAATAGTGTAGCCATTTGCTGAAATAGTGCAGCCATCTGCTGAGCAAACGAAGCAGGAAACTGCAGCATTTGAGGAGCTGGAGTGGCTGACCCACTCACATTCTGGAGAACTGGGGCTTCCCCTTATGCCTCAGCTTCAACTGATTGCTTAACTGAGCGATCCCTTTCTTCCATAGTCAGTTAGAGGGTATTCTACCTCCTGAACAAACAACACAGGGAGATTTCCCTCTATTAGTTCATATTTATAATGTAATGCACTGTATGTATTAAATAATAAAATTGAGTAGTTATACTTATCAAAGAAAATATTCAAATTCACAGGTCAAAACATACTTAAAAACTTGCTCTGATACTACTAAAACATGTCATACCTTACCCCTCCATAAGGCATAACATGATCACGTAGTATATATAATGGATTACTGAACTTCACCTACCGTTAACCCATTAAATATACTACAAGGGATTTTAAAACCTTTTTCATTCATTTTAAATTGTAAAGTGATGTGAAAGCATTATTTAAAAACCTTTAGTTGGAGTTTATGTCATAAAATAAGATTTTGAATAATTTATTTTCTGTAAATTTCATAAAAATTTCGGCAGAGTGCCGGCCGTATTTTGAGAAAACAGTTCTTCAAAAACCTATAAAAACACTCCCAATATATTTATTTAAACCCCAAACTCCAATATAGTTTCAATTCAACTCAATTTTAACAACACAATCTCGACAATTTTTAAGTAACTCATCACTAAAAACAAAATTATAAAAAAAAACTCAAACATTTCATTATCTAGAATAGTAAGTTCACAAATATTTACATGGGTCAAAATAAAATTTCAAAATTTAATATACAATGTTTATACAACTGCTCAAGTCCGAAAGTAAATACATACATACAGTTCATATATATTAAAATAAAAAGTTTACAAGGGGTATAATCTATATAACCAGCAAAATCCAAAAGTGTTGTCACTTCTAGCCACAAGCAGCCTGCTTTGCTGCTTTATCTGTATCTCTACATGCGACAGCAATGAAAAGTTGTCGCTGAGCCATTGTCTCAGTGGTGCACAACATTAAGAAAATGATAATTTAAACAATAAATAAATTACAATTAAACCACTTGATGTGTTAACACATAAAATTATGTTTAATTTCAAAAGATAGAAAATTTCTTAAAGAAATCAAATTTCATTACATAATTCACCAAATAATATTTTTGATGAGTGACACAGCTTAATCATTACACCAATGATAAATTAGTCCCAATAGCCAAAGGCTAATGAGGAATACCATAGCTAGCTAGCAAAATATATGAATACTATTCGTCCTCAACTGGCACACTCCTCAACACTTCAGCCAGAGAGGGAATCAAAGCTAATTCATCCCACTAGACAGGCTAGTGAGGAAATCAATCACATATCATGATTGCTGCGGTTTCAAACCATTTTACAATTTTCAAGTATCAAAGGATTCATCAAATTTACATTCAAATAAATTTCTCAACATTTAGGCCAACAATAAACAATTGGTGTTATTCAAAAAATTTTATAGCAATTAAAGTCAAAAAGTCAATTGAAAATCAATAAGAACTAGTTATTGTTCATAAACCTTTTATGAGTCGCCTTTTGGCCTTGACTCACTTTCTCTTTGTCCTTCCCAGTGTTTTTTTCTACTGAAACACATAATTTGAAAGTATTTCAATACTCATTTAAATCATTTCCTATAAGAAATTCTAACAATTAAATTTTGTAGACTTAATTTACCCAATACAGTTTATAAATTTGGGTCCTTTACATTGTTGTTTAAGGAGGTGCTATTCATTGCACTATTCAAGTCAAAATGTTGACTTTTTCATCGTTAATAGGTATGTTAGTCCTAAATGCACTCACATACCACATTTTGAGTGTCAAATTTATTGGCATTGATTGCCATTCTAAATTCAAAGTTTCCTAGGAGAATTTGTAAATTTTTAGTTTTGGGTCACACATTTCTACTGTTCCATTGGACTTTTTACAGTGGGAATTTGGCTAAATGTCCTCCATCAAAGTTGTTCCTTAATGTCTTAAATTTAATTCCCTTTTTGAATCACTCAATTTGGAGTTTTTTTAGCTCATGTTATGGCTATTTAACCATAGTTGGCCAGATTGACCAATTCTAGAATTTTGGGCAAAATTCTAGGTTCTGGCGGTTTTGGTGACTCAAATTTGGGTGGCAAATTGATTTGGTTATGGTCAAAATTTGGGGTTGTGTTCTTCATGAAAGTTGTTCTACGCTGTTATGGCTTTCCAATGGTATAAAAATCAGGTCATTTCGACCTGTCTACGCCAAGTTATGATCATTTGAACAAGTACTATTCATATAGTCAATTTTGCACAGTGGCAGGGCACCTAATCCGGATTTGACCAAAATTTTCACTAATGTTTATTAAGTTTTAGAGCAAGGTTTCTTCATCTAAATTGTTGCATTATGTCTTAATTTTCATCTTCAATTGGCCTCACACCAATTAGAGCTACAGAATTACAATTATGGCCATTTGAATAGACTATGGTCAGGCTGTCCAGAATTGGACATTGTCACCCTCACTCTTCAATCCATTCTATGCATTCAATTATACTCATAAACACTCCAATTGACCAATTTCAGCCTCAATTAGGTCAATTGGTAGCAATTTACCAAACCTTCAATTTTTCCCCACAAATTACTAATGTCAAGAACCCTAATTCTTTAAATTGCACAATTTATGAACCTTAATTCTCTAAATTGCACAATTTATGAACCTTAATTCTCTAAATTGCATAATTTATGCATTTCAAGTATACCATACATCTCTACACACTCAATTAAGTTCACATACTCATTTAATTCCATAATTTTTTTTATCAAATCCAATATCTCCCTAGGTTAGCTGAATTCTCTGTGGTTCCTTATCTTTTCATTTTGTTTCAATTTTTATCAAATTCTAACTTAATTTAAGTATCTAATCATAAAGTTAGAGAGAAAATGAAGGAATAATCGCTAACCTTTTTGGTGCTCTTAATCTTCAATTTCCTTCCTAATTTCTCCAAATTCTCTTTCCACTTCTTCTCTTCTAATGGCAATTAGATGGTTTTTAGGGGTTTTTGCTAGGGTGTATGGTGGAAAATCAAGTGTTTGAAAGCTTGATATTTGTATTTTAATAGTGGATAATGATAAGGAAAACAAGAGAGAGGGGGACGGCTTTGGTTGGGAGAAAGATGGCTTAAAATTTTCTTTTTAATTTTTTAATTTATCTCACTTTATAATTATCTAGTAAATTGATTTAATTAAATAAGAATTAAATTGGTTTTATGATGTCATGGTTACCTCATCTTAATGATGTCATAACCTTTTTAAGTTCCTTTTTCTTTTTTTTTTTTTTTCTTTCACACACATCTTCACTTTAAATCAATCTTTCTTAATTTTAATTTCCTATATTTTAGTGGACATTTAGGCCATGAGTCACCTCTAAGGGTGAATTGACTGAATTGCCCTTTGCCGGTCTGATCCATTTTACCAATAGCACTAGATTGCTCCTGGAACCCTGGTTCAATTTTTTGATCTAGTTTTTGATTCTTTTATGGGGTTTTCATAATACTCTTAACTTTGCAATAATTCCTCGGCCTGCGGTGTCATAATGTCTCATACAAAATTAGGGTTTTGACTAACCTCGCAGTCACTTACCGGTTAGGTCACCCATCGCTGTGACCCCGGCTCATTTAATCTTTTATACTTTGTTTTTCTCATTTCAATTTTTCCTTCATATAATTTCTATTAATTTTTGTTTATAGCTTTTCTAGGGGACTTAAATATGATTCTAAGCCTCTTGACTGTCCAGACTGGCACTAGTCACCGGAACAGCGAAATGTATAGAACTAATGAACATAGGGGTGTTATATGTTGTAAGTATGTAAATGGTTGGTGGCCAATAATGGATGTGCCTGAGGTCATTAAAATTAGTTGCATGCCTACTAGCTCAATGGGATCAACTTAACTAATGCATGATAAATCAATAGTGGATATGCCTGAGATTTTGAGCATTAGGGGCCAAATAAATTATTGAACCTCACATGAGATGTGATGGGCAAGGAGTTGCTCACTTATAATTTATTGTAATTCCAATAATGGATGTGCCTAAGGATGATCAATAAGACTATAAGAATTCAATCACCCACTAGAAATCCATCTAACCTGGATTTTCGTTTCCTACTTTGGAAGTGGAGGATTTGCCAAGTTAGTGGGAGGACCAATTTGATTAAAAGACCATAATCATTTTGGTTAATTACTTGATACATTTACTAATTAATCTTGTTATCTTCTGCAGTTTATTTTTTGATAATAATGAGCACACAATAACTACCACCATTCAATATCCTTGCGAGCATACTTGATCACAATAGGTTGACAGGACCTAACCTTTCTGATTGGCTCAAAAATTTAAAACTTGTCTTGAACCTAGAACGTATTAGATATGTTCTAGATTCAAAGATTCCTGGTCCCTTACCTCCAGGGGCCACTCCAGAGAAATCAAAGACTATGGACAAGTGGAAGGAGCATGATATGAGAGCCAGATACTACATGCTGGCTTCTATGACTAATGAGTAACAGAAGCAACATGAAAACATGCAAAGTGCGAATGAGATCCTTCTTCACCTGCAAGAGTTGTGTGGTGAGCATAGCAGGAATGCTAGATATGAGATATCTAGACAACTATTCTGCATGAGGATGTAAGAGGGATAAAATGTAGGAGATCATGTCCACAAGATGATTCGACTCATTGAGCAGCTGGAACATCTTGATTTTCACATGGATTTCCAACTCCAGATGGATTTGATCCTTCAGTCCCTACCAGAGTCATTTGGGAATTTTGTGATAAATTTCCATATGACTAAGCAAGAATGCACTCTGGTTGGCTTACTTAATATGCTGGTTATTGCCCAAAAGAATATGCCAAGCAATAAAGGAAAATAGCTGGCTTTGGTTGCATCTTCGTTTTCTACTGGAAAGTCCAAGAAGAATAAGGGCAATAAGAAAAAGAAACCTCAAGTTCCTGGAACTTCAAAGAAGATAGCCAAACAGAAGGGGAAGACCGAAGCTGACAAAGGCAAAGGAAAGTGTTTCCATTGCCAGAAGGATGGGCACTGGAAGAGAAACTGCCCAGAGTATCTTGCTTCTTTGAAGGATAAAAAAGATAAACCTTCAGAAGGTATGTCTATATCTTGTTATTTAGATTCTGATGATGCTCATAATTCATCTACAGCTTAGGTTTCAGATACTGATGCTAGTTCTCATATTACTTTTGATATGCAAGAATTAGCAAGTAGTAGCAGCTTGCAGACACGAGATGTTAAACTCCGGATTGGTAATGGCTCAACTATTGAAGCTTTAGCCGTAGGATCTAAATCTTTGTACATGTATGAACATGTTTTGTATTTAAATAATATTTTGTATGTACCTGATGCTTTTAAGAACATCATTTTTGTATCTAGTTTGACTAGAAATGGTTATGAATTTCAGTTCACAAATGATGTTTGCAATATTTATTTTGGAAATAAATATGTTAGCTTGGACACGATAGACTTTATTATTTGGATAATAATGTTAAATACAAATCTAATGCAAGCAATCTAAATGAATGTAATGCCATGATGAAAATCAACTCAAGTTCAAAATATATTTGGCACTTAAGATTAGGTCATATTGTAGAAGATAGGATTGTAAAGCTAGAGAAAATGGGGATTTTGTCCTCATTGGGTTTTGAACCTACTCAAACTTGTGAATCCTACCTTCAAGGCAAAATGACTAGATCACCTTTTGTTGGACAGGGGTTAAAAGCTGAAAATATTTTGAAACTTATACATAGCGATGTATTTGGTCCATTTAAAGAAATGGCTAGAGGCAGTTTTCATTATTTTATTACCTTTACTGATGATAAATCAAGGTTTAAGTATTTATATTTGATGAAATACAAACATGAATCCTTTGAAAAGTTCAAAGAATTTAAATCTAAAGTAGAAAATCAAACAGGAAAATGTATTAAAACTCTTCGATCAGATTGTGGGGGTGAATACTTAAGTACTGAATTTGATGAATACTTGAAAGAGCATAACATTATCTCCCAGCTAACTCCTCCAGGTATGCCACAATTAAATGGTGTGTCTGAAAGGAGAAATCATACCATATTAGATATGGTATGCATTATGATGAGCCATACTAATATGCCAGTCTCCTTTTGGGGATTTACATTAGAATCAGCTTTGCATATCCTGAATAGGATTCCATCAAAGTCAGTCTCTTCCACACCTTATGAGATATGGCATGGAAGAAAATCAAGTCTTAAACATTTTAAGATTTGGGGTTGTCCAGCTTACATTAAAAAGCTGAAGACTGATAAATTGGAAACCAAATCAGAAAGGGGTCGATTTATTGCGTATCCAAAAGAAAGTTTTGGATATTATTTTTATTTGCCTGCATCACAAAAGGTTGTGGTAAGTAGAGATGCCATATTTCTTAAACAGCAGTTTATTCAAGAAGGTGGCAAAGGAAGGCAAATAGAGTTAGAATTAGAGAATTCTAACCAACCAACAAATCAGATGGATATAGATCCATCTAGTCAACCCATGCCTATTGATGAAACATTTATAATAATTCCTCGCAAATCAACTAGGATATCTCATCCACCATAGATATATGGTTTTCTTCATGTAGATGAACAAGAGTTGTTTGCTCATGAAGAAATAGAACATGGAGATGATCCTTTTACCTATGAAGAAGCTATATCAGATATAGACTTTTCTAAATAGATTGAAGCTATGAAATCTGAAATTGATTCCATGCATAAGAACCAAGTTTGGAATATTGTTGACCCACCTTAAGGTATTATACCTATAGGAAATAAATGGGTTTTCAAGAAGAAGATTGGTTCTGATGGAAAGGTAGAGACCTATAAGGCAAGGCTAGTTGCAAAAGGGTTTTGCCAAAGGCAAGGAATCGACTATGAGGAGACTTTCTCGCCTGTTGTCATGCTTAAATCAATTAGGATTTTATTAGCAATAACTGCATACTATGATTATGAGATTTGGCAAATGGATGTCAAAATAGCTTTTCTCAATGGAAACATTGATGAAAACATTTTCATGGAACAACCTAGGGGTTTTGAATCCCAAGATAGTTTCAAGGTGTGCAAGCTAAAATGATCCATTTGTGGGTTGAAACAAGCTTTGAGGATTTAGAACATCTGTTTTGATAAAGCCATTAAGTCATTTGGTTTTATCAAAAGTGTGGATGAACCATATGTATATAAGAAGGTTAGTGAGAGTGCTGTCACTTTCCTTAACATATATGTAGATGACATTTTATTGATTGGCAATGACATAGGTATGTTCACAACTGTCAAGGAATGGTTTTCAAATACATTCTCTATTAAAGACTTAGGGGAAGCAACCTATATTATTGGAATTCGCATCTATAGAGATAGAGCAAAAAGAATAATTGGTTTATCCCAAAGTCTATACTTGGAAAAGGTGTTAAAGAGGTTTAACATGCTTGATTCCAAGAAAGGATTGTTACCAATAAGACATGGTATCCATTTTTCCAAGGAAATTTCTTCCAAAAAACCTGAAGAAAGAAACAAGATGGCCAGGATTCCATATGCCTCGGCTATTGGAAGTTTAATGTATGCAATGTTGTGTACAAGGCCGGATATCGCGTATTTTGTTAGTTTGACTAGCAGGTTTCAATCCTATCCAAGTTTGAAACGCTGGATAGCTGTCAAGAATATCCTTAAGTACTTGAGAAGAACTAAGAATTTATTCTTAATTTATAGAGGTGGCAATTTACAATTGGATGGTTATACTGATTCTGATTTTTAATCAGATATCGATGATAGAAAGTTTACCTCTGGTTTTGTGTTCATTTGTGATGGAGGTGCAGTCAGTTGGAAGAGTTCCAAACAAAATACAACTGCTGATTCCACCACAGAGGCCGAGTACATTACTGCATCAGATGCTGCAAAAGAGGCTATTTGGATAAAGAAGTTCATGACAGAACTTGCAGTAGTTCCTTCCATTGAGTTAGAAGTTTCTCTATATTGTGACAACAATGGAGCAGTCATACAGGCTAAGGAACCCTGGTCTCACCAGAAATCCAAACACATAGAAAGGCATTACCACATTATTAGAGAGATAGTTGGGTGAGGTGATATAACCATGCAGAAAATAGCATCAGCCGAAAATCCAGCTGATCCATTCACAAAGCCTATGTTACAAACTCAATTAGATCAACATCTTGAGAAGATGGATCTAAGATATTATAATGAATGGCTCTAGTGCTAGTGGGAGATTGTTAGTAGTATGCCCTAGAGCATATCATTTTTGTATGTATCTTGTATATATTTTATTAATAAAAGGCAATTTCACTTTTCTGTTTACATAATCCATTTATGTGTAATTGAAAAGGTCCATTAATATTTTGTTAGAAATTCTATTCTTAAGTTGTTAAGAATATGATTGACAGTATTTCTAGCACAAAGTATCATAAATTGATTCACAATCGAGGATACTTCACAAAGGACATGACTTATCCAGAAAGATTGTAATCATGTTTGTTCCCAAAGTATTAATATGAGATATAAATAAGTTGGAGTGGTGAGTCTCATGCCACATAACAAACATGATAGGCACTTATACATGATAAGTAGGCCGAACCAGTGACGCTTATAACAAGCACATAGAGTTTACTCTTGTCAATGCATTGTCATACATCATATCAGTGCATATAATCTTTAGACCTGAGATAATACAGTTATCTTGTATATAGATGGTTTGAGTTTGATATTGCTTTCATACTTGTACTATGTATGGCTATATGGGTATGTGTTGGCTCCTACTAGTTATATATGGAGATAGTGAAGGAGCGGAAGCATGAAAATTATTAGATTAGAACATTGAATTTAAAAAATTTCTTCTAGAGTCTCATGCATCATGCAAGATTCATTATTTACCTATTGATTTTCAATGTTCAATATCATATTAAAACACTTTTAATATGTATTTGGATCTACATTTGCCATTTAAGATTGTAGAATTAACATATTAATTCATTAAAACCCTAGATAAATTCAAGAACATGTACACTAACCTTTTGATGCACTATTGATGTGTTTGGTACCTTTGGGAAGCACCTAGGACCCTAAATGTTGTCCCTCTAGATTGTCCACACCAAGATCACCAATGGCAACCCTTTGAACAACTTCTAAAGCCTTGCCAACCAATTAGAAAATAGGGATTTGCCTTTAGAGAGGTTGTAGATGTATACAGGACACTAGAAACGATTTCTAGCAATTTTAATTCAAAAGAATATAGGCAATTCTCTTTGAATTGATGAAAGAAGAAGAAGAAGAGAGAAGAGAGCTTCTTTGGGTGGTGGCACAAATGAGAGAATATCATATTGGTTTTTCATTCTTTTATAACATCACATTATATAATTAGGTCGTCACTTAAAACCCTTGCCACATGTCATCTTCTGATTTCCTCTGAGTTTAATTGACCCAATCACATTGTGTCAAGTGTTAAACCTAGATTTAATCTTGACTTTAATCATCTTACATGATTAAAAGACAAATGGCAAGCTTATATAGTGCCATGTGTCACCATCTCATGGTGCCACATGTCACCCTGTGAAATGACCAAATTATCCTTGTGTTGTAATTTTGAGTTCTCAACCCAAAATAATTATTTCTCCTCTTCTAATCAATTTATATCAAATATAAATTAATTAATTAATCTCCATTAATTAATTTCTCACAATTAAATTCATATTTAAATAATTTAAATATAAATTTAACTTATACTATACATCTAATAACCTAGATTTGGTTTTAAGCCATGCTAGGGACTTTGCAATCTAATTGCAAACCAAACCTATTTAATTAATCAATTAAACTTTTTAACTAATTAATTAAATCACATTTAACTTGGTGATTACTTGTGTATGTGTGTGCCTCACTAGGCTCATCACTAATTGGCAATGAGATATGACATTAACTCTTAATATCATTAGAACTCTTTCTTACCATAAATGATTTCTCTAAATCATTTTAAGCACCTTATAGACCATGGTTAACACCTAACATAGCATGCCATAGCCACCCAATTAGTAATAAGGAATACCTTAAATGAACCTTTAATCATATGTTACCATGCACTAGAATCTCTCTATTACAAAATCCCAATTCGAGCTGGAGTCATGATTTATGTCAAACTCCATTTGCTATGAATATTATGTTCTCTTTTAATTTCAATTCTTGATTAAAAAGATTTTCTCATTAGAAATTCTTTTCTGATTAAATCTATCTGTCCTGGCCAGGAACTTAAAACATCAAGAACAATTAAATAAACATAAGATTTTATCCCTATTTACTTAGGGTAACAGATTCTATCTTGAACAACACCTATCTCTATATATAACTAGTAGGAGCCAACACATGCCCATATACCCATATACAGTACAAGAATTAAAGCAGTATCAAGCTCAAACCACCTATATGCAAGATAACTGTGCTATCTCAGGTCTAAAGATTATATGCACTGATATGATTTATGATAATGCATTGACAAGAGTAAACTTTATGTGCTTGTCATAAGTGTCACTGGTTCGACCTACTTATCATGTATAAGTGCCTATCATGTTTGTTATATGGCATGAGACTCACCATTCCATCTTATTTATATCTCATATAAATACATTGGGAACAAACATTAATACAATCTTTCTGGATAAGTCATATCCTGTGTGAAGTATCCTCAATTGTGAACCAATTTATGATACTTTGTACTAGAAATACTGTCACTCATATTCTTAACAACTTAAGAATAGAATTTCTAACAAAATATCAATGGACCTTTTCTATTACACATAAATATATTATGTAAATGGAAAAGTGAAAATGCCTTTTATTAATAAAACATGTACAAGATACATACTAAATGATATGCTCTAGGGCATACTACTAACAATCTCCCACTAGCACTAGAGCTATTCATTACAATATCTTAGACTCATCTTCTCAAGATGTCGGTCTAGCTGAGTTTGTGACATAGGCTTAGTGAATGGATCAGTTAAATTTTCAGCTGATGCATTTTTCTGCATGGCTACATTGCCTCGCCTAACTATTTCTCTGATAATGTGGTAGCGTCTTTCTATGTGTTTAGACTTCTAGTGAGACCGCGGTTCCTTAGCCTGTATGACTGCTCCATTATTGTCACAGTAGAGTGGAATTGCTGACTTAATGGCAGGAACTATTGTAAGTTCTATCACGAACTTCTTTATCCAAACAGCTTCCTTTGCAGCATCTAATGCAGCAATATACTCAGTCTCGGTAGTGGAATCTGTAGTCATACTCTGTTTTGAACTCTTCCAACTGACTGCACCTCCATTACAAATGAATACATATCCAGAGGTAGACTTTCTATCATCGATATCTGATTGAAAATTAGAATCAGTATAACCATCCAATTGGAAGTCACTACCTCCATATATCAAGAATAAATCCTTAATTCTTCTCAAGTACTTAAGGATATTCTTGACAGCTATCTAGTGTTCCAAACCTGGATTGGATTAATATCTGCTATTCAAACTAACAACATATGCGATATCCGGCCTAGTACACAACATTACATACATCAAACTTCCAATAGCCAAAGCATATGGAATCCTGGCCATTTTATCTCTTTCTTCAGGTGTTTTTGGAGATATCTCTTTAGAAAGGTGGATACCATGTCTCACTGGTAACAATCCTCTCTTGGAATCAAGCATGTTAAACCTCTTTAACACCTTTTCCAAGTATAGACTTTGGGATAAACCAATTATTCTTTTTGCTCTACCTTTATAGATGCGAATCCCAAGAATATAGGTTGCCTCCCCTAAGTCTTTCATAGAGAATGTATTTGACAACCTTACCTTTACAATTGTCAACATACCTATGTCATAACCCATCAACAAAATATCATCCACATATAAGACAAGGAAAGTGATAGCCCTATCACTAACCTTCTTATATACACATGGCTCATCCTCATTTTTGATAAAACGAAATGACTTAATGGTTTCATCAAAACGGATGTTCCAACTCCTCGAAGCTTGTTTCAACCCATAAATAGATCGCTTTAGCTTGCATACCTTGGAACCATCTTGGGATTCAAAAAACCTAGGTTGTTCCATGAAAATGTTTTCTTCAATGTATCTATTGAGAAAAGTTGTTTTGACATCCATCTGCCAAATACCTCAAAATTCCAAATCTACATATAGTGGTGTGATCAGGTATCTCGCTTGAATTATCTAAACATTCCTCAAACAAAGTTAAGGTTTTATCTGATCTCTAAATAATGATTCTAACCCTAATAAGCTCAAGTCATTTTCAAATGTTTACAATTCTACCAAATCACTCTTCAAATGTTTCAAGGTTTTAGTCAATATTAGGTCACAGCACCGTCCTATCTCATGTTCACGTGTAATGGTTTTTTGATCTCTTGAAGTTGCTTGATGTTTAATGATTAATAACCGATCTCAGGTTTAATGTTCAACTGTATTCAATTGATTAAGTACTCAAGAAATTTGGTTTGGATGTTTTCCGATCTCATCAAGAAAATTGAGCATGAAAAAGACTTAGATTCATTTCAAAATATAAAAAATATACAAGTCATTCGGCAGGAGGGTCTCCCCTAACCTACTCTTCAGGTACATTTTCAGTTTCGTTATTCTCTCTCTCTCTCTCTCTCAGGCTCCTCCTCGCTGTCTTCTTCAGCTCTTGGGACAAGATCCACCATCCAGGAGAAGTCTTTCTCAGGATGGCACTTCGCAAGCTCAGCCAGAAGATCACCATGTGCATTCACATAAGCACCAGCCTCTCTCACAAGAGTTGCTTCTTCTTTTGCCTTGATCTCTTCGGTAAATTGAGTGACATCGACAGATCGACAGGCCCGAGCATCTTCAAGTTCCCTCTCCAGTTCAGCTATCCTTTCCTCATAAGATTTCATTCGACCTTCTATCTCAGTGATGTAGTCCTGGGCAGTAGAGAGTTGGGCCTTGGTGGAAGATGCATCCTAGACAGCCTTTAGAAACTCCTGTCTCAAGAGATGAGCCTTTTCTCTAATCATATATTGGTTCACAATAGCCTCCAAACCCAGGCTCATCGTTTGAGCCAGGAGTTCGTCAGTGCTATACTGGGCCAATTTATTCTGATCTTCTTGAAAACATATGGTGGTGCCCAGAACCTTGGCTAGGTCAGGATTACCCCAAACTGAATGGTTCCTTTCCTGAGAATGGATAAGGAACTGAGCACCTCGAAAAAGATTCCTTACAGCCTGTTGAGAAGGTCCCCCTTTTACACTTGAAGAGACCGGCGAAGGTGGAGGTTCGGCCTATTGAGGTGGAGAAAGAACCACCTCTACCTCTGAGACTAGCTGCTCTGGAGGTCAGAACAGAGAGCTTGGTGCTTCTACCGAGTTCCGCCTTGGTGTCTAAGTGGCAGCAGTAGCAGTAACCTTCATCTCCCACACTTTTTGGGTGAGCTCCCTCTTTCACTTGTGGCCCTCCTTTGCACTCTCGCCTCCTACCATACCTGCACAGAGAACAAGTTAGTGAGATCACCAAAGTCAGGAGACTGAAGATTTAGATTATACGGATCTCAGGACCGAGGTCAGAGAGTTATAGCTCATAGTCCTCATGGGCAATTACTTACATCAACCACCATTTTAGTTCGACCATAATCGCGTCCAGACACGAGTACTTGTAAGTGGCTTCCTGATCTTTCAACTCCTTCACCATGGCATCCTCATCTTTATTTAGGGTGATCTTCTTTGAAACTAAAGGAACCAAATACTACTAACTATGCAGGATGTCCTCAAAGTCATTCGGGTCCTTGCTCCTCAATATGAAAATCTGATCTTTCTAGTTCTTTAATGAAGAAGGAAGATCGATGAAGAGCCCATAGTTCAGCTTGGCTTAAAAAAACCTATATTCATCATCCTTTCGCCGAGCGAGCCTATGCAACTCGATAAAAGCCTTTGCCGTAGGCTCGAGCTTTTTAGCTCGACATAAACCTCTGAAAGCCACCAGAGTCTGCCAGGAGTTCAGATGCACCTGGGCTATATAGACATGATGGAACTTCAGAATGGCTCTGTAGAATTTGTTCAGGGGAAACCGAAGCTCAGCTTTCAATTTTTCCTCATATACTATGACCAGGTGAGTTTCTTCAAAGAAATGATCAGCTCGGAGATCGCCATAACATTTGATAAGTTCAAAGGAGTCAGTCGGAAGGTTATACTCTTAGCTAATAGACTGGAGATCGATCTTCTTGAGAATTGATGGAAACTCATCCACAGGTAAGTTCTCTTTCCTTGAAGAAGATGCTTGTTTTGACTTGGTCGATCGACTATGGGCCGGGACAATGGCTGTAGAAGATTTAGTTCGCTCACTTGGTCTAGCCACTTCACCTTCGTCCGATGTCCACGAGATGTGAACAGGAGGATTGGCAACTCTTTGACCATCGGTACCACTCATTTTCAGAGAATAAAAATGAAATTGATCGGAAAAAGATTAAAGCTCTTACCGGAGTATAAATCAGTACTCGAAAACTCTAGAAAATAAGGGAGACTGTCGACGTCGCTAAAAGAAAGTCTGAAAATGACATAAGGGAGCAAATGGCTAACCCCCTCCCTATTTATACCCGCCTGAGCATTAAATGCTCACGAAGCCCCAAGGGACGCATCGGTTAGCGAGACCGGGCCATTTCAATGACATGGTAAAAGGTTGGACAAATAACATCGGTTAATGAAGATCATCAGATAGAATAGGGTTCCAAACCAATAGATAGGCAGAATGGTGATTCGTCTAGGGATCAGATAGGGCACAGTTATCAGAGATCAGAATAATAACCAATGCAATAATAAAAATAGAATAAGCAGATCCAAATTTCAATAATAGATTTCGTTTCATTTTTAAAAGGTCAGATTACATCATTTGGGCGATCTCTCAAGATCAGCAATTACAAATGTCCTTACACTACATTCTACCTAACTTGGATTACTCCCGAACCCAAAGTGTCGCATAGTAGGCCTGTGTCAAAGCCTAGTCTTATAGCTGAATCAAAAGATGTGTTTGATCAGAAAGCCAACAATAAATACAAGTAGGTGTACAGCTCAGATGGGGTGGCTATGACTCATGATATTGAGCGGTGTCTTTGTCGATGTCATCGATCAGAACCGAGCTGCGATTGGGACCTCCGAGATGGTAAGGAGCCAAATGAACTTTAAGAGGCGATCATCGATATTAAGATTGAAATTAGCGATCCTCTTGTCAGAGATCGATTTGCAAGCCATACTGTTGAGCCGATCCGAGATCAACGCGATAGTCAGTTTCAACCTTGATCGATCAATTAGTCTAGTTCCCTCACCGTTATCAGACAATGCCCTCATAAACCTCTGATCACTGGAATTGCTCATTTTCACGACATGTACAAGGAAAACATTTAAAAAAAGATTAAAGCGGTTATTGTGAGAAGAATTCTTACCGAAAAAGCCAAGAACGGGGAAATAAAACATTGAAGATTCATCGAAGAAGGAAGGTTATGAGTATGTGAAGGATAAAATTCGTTAGCATATATATAGGGCCTTGGCATTTTTTGCATGCAGAACTCGAAGCGACTCATTGGCAATCGAAAAATTTATTGCTTTGACCAATACAGAGAAGGGATGAGAAGGAGGTCGGAGAACAGGAAGAGATCGGGAAGTAAAAAGGACCAGATGTAAAAGAAAATAGAGATCGGAATAATAATCCTAAGATCGGTCAGTCACAATGAGAAGATTAGAAAAGGGAAGGACTACCTATAGAGATCGGAGAATTCGGGGAGTTGAATAGCTTCTAATCACAACCTTTAATTCATAAAAACTAGCTCCCTCCATTGTCAGATCCGAGTCAGTTAAAGCATTACAGGCATGATCCAATCTTCACTACACATCTCATTTGTAAGGATGCACTCCTAGCCGTCGAATTCCAAATGGTTAAAGCAGCCCAGTCATCTCAATTTACACCACTGATTATAATTGTAAAGATGGATTTGAGGCCTTCGAATCAAAAATAAATGACAGATTCGGCGCTTTTTGTTCCGAGCCCTTGGATTCATTTTGTAAAGCAAGACCCTTGACCATTGGATTAAGGGGCGAAAGGACAAAAATTCCAAATGGAATCCCAACCCTCAATTTTGAGTCTCTTTAATTCCAAGACATCGGATTATGTCCTTTTGAATCTAGGCCTTCCGTCTCGTCCCGCTGGAATCCTGGTCCTCTGTTTTGAGTACCTACCTCCTATAAATACCTGCATGCAATGCTATGGAGGTAGCGGTGATCATTAAGGAAAAACCCTGGAATTTTGCTGTAACTTTATTTTCAATCAGGAACTCTCAAGGTTCCTAGAGACTTTAGAAATAAGTTTTCTGAAGGATCTTACAACGGAAACTGTAGAGCTTGCAATCCATACCTTGGATAACCCCGCAGAGTCTTGGGAACTCAATCACCATTTCTCAAGAAGATCTCACTTCAATCATTTATAACTCCTTAAAACCACCTTACTTGTCACACCCTACCCCTCCGTAAGACATAACATGATCCCATAGTATACCTAATGAATTACCAAACTTCATCTACTGATAACCCATTAAATACACTACAAGGGATTTTAAACCTTTTCTTATTTCTTTTTACAATGGTGAGCACTTTTGACAGGTGTTAAATTTTTTTTTTTAATTGAAGTGAACCCATATAACAATTACGAAGTATCAGTAATTTCTGTAAAACTTTTGGAAGAGTGCCATCTGTATTTTGAATAAAATAGTTCTTCAAAAACCTGTAAAAAGCACTTTCAATATATTTGTTCAATCCCAAACTTCAGTATGGCTCAACACAAATCAATTTTCTCAACATTTGTCAAACTCAATTCAACATCAATTTTCAATATTTTCAAAGATAGACTACAAAATAATTGAGTAGTTCAAAAGCTGAGATAAGAAATAAATATATTACAACTTTAGTTTACAACTGCTCAAGACCAAGTACAATATATACATACAGTTCACATACATTACAACAAAAATTACAAAATGATGGTATACTCACTATACCCGGCAAAATCCCAAAATATAGCATAAGCAATCTACTCTGCTGCTCTATTTGCCTGTCTACCTGCGACAGCAATGAAAAAGCTATCGCTGAGCCAATGTCTCAGTGGTGCACAACATTAAGAAAATGCAATTTAAGACCATAAACCATAAATCATATAAACTGTGGATACTTAAAATCATAGTTAAATTCAAAAGACAGAGAATGTCATAAAGAATTAAACTCCATTTCACAATGTCTCAATGAATATCAATAAATCACACACACAGCTTAATCATGATTCCATAGTCCAATTCATCCCAAAAGCTGATGGCTAGTGAGGAATAACATAGCTAGCTAGCAATTATATGAGTACTCATCCTATTCGTCCTCAACTAGCACACACCTCAACACTTCAGCCAGAGAGGGAATTCAAAGCTAATTCATCCCACTAGACAAGCTAGCGAGGAATTCAATCAAATATACATGATAGCTGTGGTTTCAAACCATTTGCAATATTTTTCAAGCAATAAGTATCCATCAAATTCCATTCAAACAATTTTCCACAATTTAAATAATAACATACAAATTGTCATAATTTATTTCAATTGAAAATTCAAAAGAAATAACCGTTGTGCACAAACCTCTGATGAGTAGCCTCTTGGCCTTGACTTAGTGTTTCTTTCCCCTTCCCTGAGTCTTTGCTAATTGAAACACACAATTTAAAGTGTTTCAGTACTCAGTTAAATTGTCTCTAACAATAAGGTTCAATAATTAAATTTATTTAATACTATTGCTTTCATTAATCAACCTATAATGTTGACCTTTGATGCACTCTAGGGGAATAAATTTTAATGTTACCAATATTTCACATTTTATAGTCTTTTAGTGTTGGTGTATGTTATCAATTTCATTCTCAAGTGTATTGCATTTTATTGCAATTTATAGGTCATTTTTAGGTCATTTCCGATTCTGGCAGTTCTTATACCTAAACTTGTGCAAGTATTTTGACTTGCCTATGGTCATTTTTGGGTTTTCGTGTCCTCATAAGAGTTGTAGCTCTATATCTAAGCTTTCCATGGTATAAATTTTAGGTCATTTGGACCTGGTTTTAGTGAGTTATGGCCAAACTACTGACTGCAATTCAAATGGTCAATTTTCAGGTTTGCAAAGTCACTAATTCGGATTTGGTCAATTCTCATGTCACTTTCTGGATAGAATTTAGGTAGGCTTTCTTCATGAAAGTTAGCACATTTTGTGCCTAGTTTTACCTCCAATTGGTCTCATACCAATTGGAGTCACACAATTCCATTTATAGCCTAAAACACATACTGCCCTTAACACATTTTTAAAGCATCAACCAATCACACATTCAACCAACTATATCTTCATGCCCAAACCAAATTCTGCATTTGTATCATACCACAACCATTTATTAGTTTACATTATAATAACTTTGGGCAGAATATAACCAATTGGCAATGCACCATTTACACTTCCATTTCACAATATCCAATTCTAAATAATTTTTCCACATAATACTCCTAACCAATACATATAATTTCCATCATCAATTATATATATATTCACTACTATATGATACACATATCCTTCCATTTTTAGTACCATAATTCAATAAACTTTTCATGAATTTAACCACTTCCAATCTTCATCATGAGGCTGCCCAAGTAACACATATACATCAAGCTTCTATTTTAACTTTTCAAACTTACAATTCAAACTATATACATGGTAAGTCATTCCTATACATTTAAACACTTAATTCAATACTCAAAACACCATTTACGTGAAGAAATAATTCATTAACCTTGATATTCCATGGCTGCCAAAAATAGTACCTTCCAATAACTCATTAAAACTTCAAAGTTTCTCCATAAATCAACTCACCACAACACCCACACAAACTTTAACAAAGAAAGGATGAGGAAATGAATACTTACCTCTTATGGACTTTCTCAAAACTCCACCATAACTTTCCTTTCTTGCTCCCAAAATTTTTCCCAAGTTGTATAGAACAACTTTAGTGAAGAAGACTAGAGGATTCCATGGTTGGATCATGGATGCATGGGGTTTGGTTGTGAGGCAGCCATGGAGGTTTTGGGAAGAACTTGGTTTCGGCCAAGAGAGAGTTTGAGGAAGAAGATGGTTTGGTGGAAGTTAGTGGAAGATGACAGATTTTTAATTGATTTACAAAGGGCTTAGTGGTCCACTAATGTCGGAATAACATTAATTTAATTCAACTTTCAATTATTCAAATTCTTACCCCTTAATATTCCTTATTTATATATTTCATTTATAATTTCATTTTTCGTGAAGTTTTCCAACTTTAATGTCACTTATTTTTAGTGGAAATTTAGGTCAAAAGACAACTCGGGGTGTTAATTGACCAAAATACCCCTATTCGGGTTGTATTCCCGATTTTTTGGTAACACCGATTTTTGTCGGTTTCTCGATTTCTCGTTTTTCTTTGTACTAATTAATTAATTTTTCTTTGACATTTCTAATGTCATTTATACTTCAATAGATGTTTATTTAAGTCTTAAAAATATTTCCCAGGGTTTCCCACTGTCCAGGGCTAGTCAACGATCATCAACGCAACTTTCCGGTGCAGTCACTTATCGCTACGATTTTTAGCTCGTTTAACTTAGTTATATTTCATTGCTCTTATTTTTTCTTTATTTTTCTTGTATTTTACTCTATTGTGTTTCATTATTTCATGTCTCCTCATTAACATTTAAGTGTAGTTCCAGGCATTCTAAGCTATGCAGACGGACACTGATCACCGAAACGATGAAACGCACTACCGAATATAGGGGTGTTACAATTTTCCCCCCCTTAAAATAAATTTCATCTGGAAATTTTACCTGGAATCAGTTTTTGAATAGTTATGGGTGCTGTCTCCTCATGTCCTCTTCACGTTCCCAAGTAGCTTCCTGACCTGAATGATGGTTCCACAACACTTTAACCAGGGGTATCTATTTGTTCCTTAGCTACATCACCTCATATGCCAGAATTTTAATGGGTTCTTCCTCATATGAAAGGTTTGGATTTACCTCAATCTCTTCAACTGATAGAACATGAGATGGGTCAGATCTGTACCTCCTTAACATGGACACATGGAAGACACTGTGTATCCTTTCTAGCTCTGGAGGTAATGTCAACCGATATGCCAAAGGACCCACTCTTTCCAGAACCTCATATGGTCCGATAAAACGAGGACTCAGTTTCCCCTTTCTGCCAAATCTCATAATCATCCTCTTCCAAGGAGAAACTTTGAGAAATACCTTATCACCCACTGCATATTCAATATCTCTTCTTTTTAAATTAGTATAGGACTTCTGACGGTCTGATGCAGCTTTGAGTCAATCTCTGATCAATCTGATCTTTTCCTTTGTCTGCTGAACAATTTCTGGCCCAATCATCTTTCTTTCACCTACTTCATCCCAACATAGGGGAGTTCTGCACTTTCTGCCATACAAAGCTTCATATGGAGGCATCTCAATGCTTGATTAGTAGCTGTTGTTATAAGCAAACTTAATCAAAGGCAAGTGTGTATCCCAACTACCTTCAAACTCAATCACACAAGCTCGTAACATATCCTCCAAGATCTGAATTACCCTCTCAGACTAGCCATCTGTCTATGGGTGAAATGCTGTGCTGAAATTTAATCTAGTTCCTAGGGCTTTTTGAAGACTACCCCGAAATCTAAAAGTGAACCTAGGATCTCTGTCAGATACAATCAATACTGGCACTCCATGCAGCCTTACAATCTCATCTATGTACAATCTGGCCAATCTTTACAAGCTATAGTCCATCTGGACTAGCAAAAAGTGAGCAGACTTGGTTTGTCTGTCAACTATAACCCATACTGCATCATGACTATTCTGTGTCCTCGGAAGTCCCATAACAAAATCCATAGTTATCCATTCCCATTTCCACTCTGGTACTGGCAATGGATGTAACAAACCAGCTGGCACTTGATGTTCTACCTTCACTTGCTAAGAAGTTAGGCATTTGGAGACAAAATCAGCTACATTCCTTTTTATACCCATCCACCAGTAATGCTCTTTCAGCCCTCTGTACATTTTAGGTCCACCAGAATGCATAGCAAAAGGAGACTCATGTGCTTCCTTCATAATAATTCGTCTCAATTTTACATCATTAGGAATGCACATTCTGCCCTGATGTAGCAATAAACCATCATCTCTCACAGAAAATTTAGGTTTCTTACCCTGCTGGACTTCTTTCAGTAGCTTCTGATATTTTTCATCATTCTGAGCAGCCATTCTGATCTGATCAATCAACACTGGCTATACATGCCATGCAACTACTGTCTGTACCTCATCATCAATCTTCAAACTGGCATGTTGTACTTTCAACTCATGTACCATGGACAAAGGAGAAACTCTAAGACTTGCCATAGTCTTGTGACTTAAGGCGTCAGCCACCACATTTACTTTCCCTGGCTGATAGTCTATTAAGCAATCATAGTCTTTAATCATTTTTAACCATCTCCTCTGCCTCAAATTCAATTCCTTCTGAGTGCCCAAGTACTTCAAGCTCTTGTGATCTGTGTAGATGTAACATTTCTCCCTATATAAATAGTGTCTCCAAATCTTCAGAGCAAAAACAATAGCTGTAAGCTCTAAGTCATGTGTTGGGTAGTTTCTCTCATGCAGTTTCAGCTGGCGTGATGCATAAGCAATAACATTATGATCTTGCATCAGTACACAGCCTAACCCATTATGAGAAGCATCACTATAAACTGTGTATTCTTTACCAGGTGTAGGTAAAGTAAGGACTGGAGCTTCAGTCAAACACCTCTTCAACTCATCAAAACTCTGCTGGCATTTATCTGTCCATTGAAATTTTACATCTTTCCAAAGCAGCTTGGTCAGTGGAGAAGCTAACATAGAAAACCCTTTCACAAATCGACGGTAATATCCAGCTAAACCCAGAAAACTGTGAATTTCAGTGATATTCTTGGGTGGCTTCCAATTAAGGATAGTTTCTACCTTGCTAGAATCTACCTTAATCCCTTCAGCTGACACAACATGTCCCAAGAAAGAGATTTCTTTCAGCTAAAATTCACATTTCGACAATTTGGAGTATAACTGTTTCTCCCTCAAAGTCTGTAGCACAATCTGCAGATGTCTATCATGCTCCTCTACATTCCTCGAATATATTAAAATATCATTAATAAACACCACCACAAATTGGTCGAGATATGGTCTGAAGATAGTGTTCATCAGATCCATAAAAGTAGCTGGAGCATTAGTTAACTCGAAT
Source organism: Hevea brasiliensis (assembly GCF_030052815.1). Taxonomy (NCBI): domain Eukaryota; kingdom Viridiplantae; phylum Streptophyta; class Magnoliopsida; order Malpighiales; family Euphorbiaceae; genus Hevea; species Hevea brasiliensis. The sequence continues at coordinate 39,448,556 of NC_079502.1, read as the reverse complement.
GGCATTACCAGAAACTCATAGTGGCCATATCGAGTTCTGAAAGTAGTTTTTAGAATACTCTGCTCTTACACTTTCAATTGATAATAACCAGATCGCAAATCAATTTTGGAGAACACAACTACCCCCTTCAACTGATCAAATAGATCATCAATACGAGGTAATGGATATCTGTTCTTTATTATCACCTTATTCAACTGCCGGTAGTCAATACATAAGCGAAGAGTGCCATCTTTCTTCTTAACAAACAATACCGGCGCTCCCCAAGGTGACACACTAAGGTGGATGAAGCCCTTTTCAAGTAGTTCTTGCAACTGTACCTTCAACTCCTTCAATTCTGCTGGTGCCATTCTGTATGGTGTTATGGAGATTGGATCCACACCAGGCATAACATTAATCTCAAACTGCACCTCTCTTTCTGGAGGTAATCCTAGCAATTCATCAGGAAACACATATGGAAAGTCATATACTATAGGGATGTCCCTAAATGCTAGACTCCCCACTTGGGTGTCTACCACATGTGCCAAGTATGCTTCACACCCCTTTCTGATCATTTTTCTAGCCAGTACAGCCAAAATAATGTTTGATGGAAATAGTTGCGTCTCCCCATGTATTACCACATCACTGTACTGAGGGAAACCAAAAGTGACTGTCTTCAGTCTACAGTTAATCATGGTGTGATGCTTGGCTAACCAATCCATGCCCAAGATGATATCATAATCTTTGAAGGGTATTTCAATCAGATCAGACACAAAAGTATGTCCTTGGATCACCAAAGGACAATCCCTATACATTCTATTAACCTTGACCTCTTTTCCTAGCGGACTTGTTACTAGCACCTCAAAGTTCATTTTTGTAAATGGAACAGCAATGCAATCAATGATGCTAGCACTCACATAGGAGTGCGTAGAACCCGGATCAAATAACACAAACACATCTTGATTAAAAGTTGAGAAGGTACCAGCCACAATATCAGATGTCCCAGCCTTTTCTCTCTGTCTCATTACATAGACTCTGACTGAAGCACTGCCTTGCTCTGACTGATTCACAGTGCCTTAGCTGCTTGCTGGACTACTTCTACCCCTGTCTCTACCTCTGCTAGGTGGTTGTGAACCTCTGGTGGTAGGATTCTGAACTGACCCTCTACAGTAGTAGGAGGTGGCCCAATTCTACGGGCACTGGTGTAGTCTTTAGCAAAGTGTCCTGTGCCTCCACAGTTATAACAGGCTCCTGTGGCCTTGTAGCATACCCCACCATGATTTCTTTCACAAGTTTCACATTGGTGGGGAGGGTAGGAACTTCTGGTAGTCTAGTGACCAGATGGAGGAGGTTTCTATCCCGAACATCTTCCCCTACCAGACTTTTTACCACCCCTATTGTGTCCCCTAAAGTTCATTATCTTTTCAGGAGGACCACTGGAACTCTGATCTACTGACTTCCCCTCCTTCTCTTTTTCTGTGTTCTCTAATTTCTTTTTCTCTGGGGCCGCTTTTGACTCAATTCTTTCTAATCAAGTGCTTAAGAAATGAGCTCAGAGAAGTTATCATGTTTGAATCTGACCACTTATAGTCTGAGATTGGGCTTCAAGCCGGTTTCAAACCTCTTACATCTTTCCCTATTGGTAGAAAGGAGACTTCCTGCATAATGGCTCAGGTGGGAAAACTCCCTTTCATATTCTGTCACTGATCTACTTCCCTGTTTCAGACTTAAGAACTCCTATAGCTTCTAGTCCACATAGGCATCTAGGCATATTTTTGTTTGAACTCTCAAAGAAAGTCATCCCAGGTTAGTACTGGAGGTTCCACCAAACTATGGGGAATGGTTTTCCACTAGTCATATGCATCCCCCTGTAGTAGTGACACTGAATACTCAAATCTTAGCTCTTCTGTATAGTGCATTTTCTTGAACACCCTATCCATTCTCTCTAACCATTGTTCTGCCTCTAGTGGATCTACTATCCTCTTGAACTCAATAGCCCCATATTTAATCAGCTTGTCATACTGCCTAGCTGAAGGCTGTGGTTGTACCACTGGTGTCTGCAGTGGGGCTTGAGTAGGCATGTTACCAGCCATCTGTTGGAACATTGCAGCCATCTGCTCAACAAACTAAGCAAGAAACTGCGGTACTAAAGGGACTGGTTCGGCTGATCCACTCACATTATGAAGGACTGGGGCTTCCCCTTGCACCTTAGCCTCTATTGATTGATCGACTAAACGATCCCCTTCTTCCATAGTCAATTAGAGGATATTACACCTCCTGAATAAATAACACAAAGATTTCCTCCCATTAGTGCATATTTATAATGTAATGTACTGTTTGTATCAAACCATGACATTGAGAAGTTGTACTATAAATAAAGAGTATTCAAATTATAGGTCAAAACAGAATTTAAAAACTAGCTCTGATACCACTAAAACATGCCACACCCTACCCCTCCGTAAGGCATAACATGATCCCGTAGTATACCTAATGAATTGCCAAACTTCATCTACTGATAACCCATTAAATAAACTACAAGGGATTTTAAACCTTTTCTTATTTCTTTTTACAGTGGTGAGCACTTTTAACAGGTGTTAACTATTTTTTTTTAACTGAAGTGAACCCAGATAACAATTATGAAGTATCAGTAATTTCTGTAAAAATTTTGGCAGAGTGCCATCTGTATTTTGAATAAAACAGTTCTTCAAAAACCTGTAAAAAGCACTTCCAATATATTTGTTCATTCCCAAACTCTAGTATGGCTCAACACAAATCAATTTTCTCAACATTTGTCAAACTCAATTCAACATCAATTTTCAATATTTCCAAAGATAGACTACAAAATGACTGAGTAGTTCAAAAGCTGAGATAAGAAATAAACATATTACAACTTTAGTTTACAACTGCTTAAGACCAAGTACAATATATACATATAGTTCACATACACTACAACAAAATTTATAAAAAGATGGTATACTCAATATACCCGACAGAATCCCAAATGTAGCACAAGCAGCCTATTCTGCTGCTCTGTTTGTCTGTCTACTTGCGATAGCAATGAAAAAGCTATCGCTGAGCCAATGTCTCAATGGTGCACAACATTAAAAAAATGCAATTTAAAACCATGAACCATAAATCATATAAATAGTAGATACTTAAAATCATAGTTAAATTCAAAAGACAGAGAATGTCATAAAGAATTAAACTCCATTTCACAATGTCTCAATGATATCAATAAATCACACACACAGCTTAATCATGATTCCATAGTCCAATTCATCTCAAAAGCCAATGGCTAGTGAGGAATAACATAGCTAGCTAGCAATTATATGAGTACTCATCCTATTCGTCCTCAACTGGCACACACCTCAACACTTCAGCTAGCGAGGAATTCAATCAAATATACATGATAGTTGTGGTTTCAAACCATTTGCAATATTTTTCAAGCAATATGTATCCATCAAATTCCATTCAAACAATTTTCTACAATTTAAATAATAACATACAAATTGTCATAATTTATTTCAATTGAAAATTCAAAATAAATAACTGTTGTGCACAAACCTCTGATGAGTAGCCTCTTGGCCTTGACTCAGTGTTTCTTTCCCCTTCCTTGAGTCTTTGCTAATTGAAGCACACAATTTAAAGTGTTTCAGTACTCAGTTAAATTGTCTCTAACAATAAGGTTCAATAATTAAATTTATTTAATACTATTGCTTTCATTAATCAACCTATAATGTTGACCTTTGATGCACTCTAGGGGAATAAATTTTAATGTTATCAATATTTCACATTTTATAGTCTTTTAGTATTGGTATATGTTACCAATTTCATTTTCAAGTGTATTGCATTTTATTGCAATTTATCAGATTTTGGTATGCTGTTTTGACCTAGCCGGATGACCTAGTTCCCTCGGTTTTCGAGTTCTAGTTCAATTTGCAAACTTGTAGGTCTATTCTTAATAAACTTTTGCCACAAATGTTAGGTCATTTGGAGTTTACTAGACCAAGTTATGGTCATTTTAGTATTGCTGGATAGATTGCAATAAAATGGCAAACTTAGGTCATTTTTAGGTAATTTTCGATTCTGGCAGTTTTTATACCCAAATTTGTGCAAGCATTTTAACTTACCTATGGTCATTTCTGCGTTTTGGTGTCTTCATAAGAGTTGTAGCTCTATGTCTGAACTTTCCATGGTATAAATTTCAGGTCATTTGGACCTGTTTTTAATGAGTTATGGCCAAAATACTGACTACTATTCAAATGGTCAATTTTTAAGTTTGCAAATTCACTAATCCGGATTTGGTCAATTCTCATGTCACTTTCTGGATAGAATTTAGGTAGGCTTTCCTCATGAAAGTTGGCACATTTTGTGCCTAGTTTCACCTCCAATTGGCCTCATACCAATTGGAGTCACACAATTCCATTTATAGCCTAAAACACATACTGCCCTTAACACATTTTTAAAGTATCAACCAATCACACATTCAACCAACTATATCTTCATGCCCAAACCAAATTCTGCATTTGTATCATACCACAACCATTCATTAGTTTACATTATAGTAACTTTGGGCAGAATATAACCAATTGGCAATGCACCATTTACACTTCCATTTCAAAATATCCAATTCTAAACAATTTTTCCACATAATATTCCTAACCAATACATATAATATCCATCATCAATTATATATATATTCACTACTATATCATACACATATGCTGCCATTTTTAGTACCATAATTCAATAAACTTTTCATGAATTTAACCACTTCCAATCTTCATCATGAGGCTACCCAAGTAACACATATACATCAAGCTTCCATTTTAACTTTTCAAACTTACAATTCAAACTATATACATGGTAAATCATTCCTATACATTTAAACACTTAATTCAACACCTCAAAATACCATTAACATGAAGAAATAATTCATTAACCTTGATATTCCATGGCTTCCAAAAACAGTACCTTCCAATAACTCATTAAAACTTCAAAGTTTCTCCATAAATCAACTCACCACAACACCCACACAAACTTTAACAAAGAAAGGATGAGGAAATGAATACTTACCTCTTATGACTTCCTCAAAACTCTACCAAAACTTTCCTTTCTTGCTCCCAAAATGTTGCCCAAGTTGTATAGAACAACTTTAGTGAATAAGACTAGAGGATTCCATGGTTAGATCATGGATGCATGGGGTTTGGTTGTGAGGTAGCCATGGAGGTTTTGGGAAGAACTTGGTTTCGGCCAAGAGAGAGTTTGAGGAAGAAGATAGTTTTGTAGAAGTTAGTGGAAGATGACAGATTTTTAATTGATTTACAAAGTGCTTAGTGGTCCACTAATGTAGGAATAACATTAATTTAATTCAACTTTTAATTATTCAAATTCTTACCCCCTAATATTCCTTATTTATATATGTCATTTACAATTTCATTTTTCATGAAGTTTTCCAACTTTAATGTCACTTATTTTTAGTAGACATTTAGGTCAAAAGGTAACTCGGGGTATCAATTAACCAAAATGCCCCTATTTTGGTTGTATTCCCAATTTTTTGGTAACACCGATTTTTATCGGTTTCTCGATTTCTCATTTTTTTTTTGTACTAATTAATTAATTTTTCTTTGACATTTCTAATGTCATTTATACTTCAATAGATGTTTATTTAAGTCTTAAAAATATTTCCCAGGGTTCCTCGCGGTCCAGGGCTAGTCAACGGTCCTCGCTGCAACTTCCCGGTGTAGTCACCCATCGCTATGGTTTTTGGCTCATTTAACTTAGTTACATTTCAATGCTCTTATTTTTCCTTTGTTTTTCTTGTATTTTCCTCTATTGTATTTCATTATTTCATATCTCCTCATTAACATTTAAGTGTAGTTCCAGGCATTCTAACTGTCCAGACAAACACTTGTCACTGAAATAGTAAAACGCACTGCCGAATATAGGGGTGTTACATTACTGTCTCAGTGTTAGTGGCGCTAGATACACGAAGACATCGGTACTAGCTTACTCATTGTTTCAGCCTTTTCTATAGGTAATTGCTCGACTTATCATTCTCAAGTGTTCATGGCATAGTTTGTAGCAACAAATCTTCAGAATAAGTTTATGTCGAAACTAGACTTATTTCACCTTTTGTGATGCTTACGAGTGTTACCTTTCATTTTTACATTGTCTTTAATTTCTTTACGTTATTTCATGTAAAAAGAAGGGATAATTCAGGATACTAACATTCTGAAAGTACCGTAAGGAGTACGGATGGGAGAAAACACTGTGGAGATTCCAATCAGGGTAAAAATGATTAGGAATAGTATGGATGAATTGGGAGGTTAATTACTCAGTCTAGCTCTAAAAAAATAGAAATGAGACTGGGATTCAGAATCAAGTTCGGACGGGGAACCTCCGAAATGAGATGTCTAGAAGATTCAAAATGAGGAGTCGTAATAAGTTAAGGAAAGTTCGATAACTAAATCATGAGATCGAAAACAAAAATCTGGGATAATATGAAAAGTGGGGGTGATGTGAGCAATGTTCTCATATCTAATAGGGTCAAACGAGTTCGGTCTCACGACCATGATCTTTTAAAATTCATTTTTAACAAATTAGAAGAGATCAGGAGAGAGTCCTTACTCGAGTCCTCTTAACAAAAATTCTAATATACATATTTTAAGAGATCGAAAGAGAGTCCTTACCCAAATCCTCTTAATAAAATTCTAATATATACATTTTAGGAGATCGGGAGAGAGTCCTTACCTGAATCCTCTTAACAAAATTCTAATATACACATTTTAGGAGATCGGGAGAGAGTCCTTACCCGAATCCTCTTAACAAAATTTATAATATGCACATTTTAAGAGATCGAATCCTCTTAACAAAAATTCTAATATACATATTTTAAGAGATCGGGGGAGAGTCCTTACCCGAATTCTCTTAGCTAAAATTCTAATAAAAATGTTGTAAGAGATCGGGAGAGAGTCCATACCTGAATTCTATTAGCCAAAATTCTAATAAGAATATTTTAAGAAATTGGGAGAGAGTCCTTTCCCGAAATCTTTTCAATTAAAATTTTAATATTTAAATACCGAGATACCTAACATGTAAGCCGAGAACCTTTCTCATTCATTACGGATCTTTAGGGACTCAAATAACTTCTCTTTAAAATTAGAATCCCAAGTTCAAAGCTGAAAAAATTAGATAAGATATGTAACAAATCAAAGAAACAAAACACCAATTCACCGTGGGGTCATCCCATGCACCCGTGTTCTTGAGAAATCCAAAATGGTGAGATATTGAACCTCCTTCTGTTAATAAAACGGATTGACATCATGACTCCAAAACCCTCCAAATTATTAATCGTAAAGTAGTTAAGAGCACATTGTTAAATTTGCTGACCCTCGTTAAGAGACGAGGTGGGGTGCCTAACACCTTCCCCACCCGTGAACGGACTCCGAACCTAGAATCTCTATTTCGGAAGTGGCTTTTGTTTTTCAGTAATGGTTTCCTTTAATTTCCCTTAAAATTAAAGTGGCGACTCCTCACTTTTCCCACCTTCGATGAGAATCGTCCGGCGATCGCAAAGTCCTTGCGACAGCATGGCGACTCCACTAAGGAGGTAGACCAAACTGACCCTAGTTTAGAAGTCCAAAGAGAAAATTTAATCCTATGCACTTATCGATAATTATGGGGGTTGACTCATAGAATTAGAAGTTTTAATATCTTAATTATTACTATTCTCTCTAACCGTTTTATTTATTTTGATTGTTTCATTTATTGCAGCAATCTTCACCTAAATTCCCTTGAATAAGGAAGAGGTAAATATATCCCTTCACACACTGATCACCTACACGATGTCTTCACACACTTTAGCCCTATACCTGGGCTCTCTTACCCTGCAAGAAGTAGGAAGGGGTCATGTAGCGGTACCTTTGGGTTTTTACCCTGTTAGTATCCATGAAGACTTCTGCTCAGATTGGAACTTGTTTCACCTATTGTGATAATCATGGATTTTTCCTGTCATTATCATAATGGTGAAATGAGGCTTTACTATTTACAGTAGGGATGATTTGGGGACCTGTTGTGACACCCCTTACCCATCTACAGTGTAGTCGAGTAAGATATGCCACACAGTATACCGGAACACCATATTTTATCTCAATTATTTTTTATCATTCCTTAATTTATTTCTTCATGGTTATGAAGTGCAATTTGTGAAATTTAACTCATTTAAGTCATTTATTGAAATTTTAAATTCATTTGAGGTTCCAAAAATTTTATAGAAAATCTGGCACAGTACCGGCTAAAAATAGAGAAAATAGTTCTTCAGAACCAGTGAAAAACACTTTCAATAGTCATTATATTCCACAACTCCTAATTATCACATCAATTTTCAACAATTTCTCAATAATTCTTCCATTTGTCATTCATTCATTTAACATCATAATTGTAACATCCTCACTTTAGCTAGTCCGTACAGTCTACTATTCCGGTGACAAAAGTCGATCCGAGCAGCTAGAATATTTGAAATTATAAATAGACTAGAGTGAGGAGTTATAAATAAACAAATAATGCTCATAAAAATCAAGGAAAATTTTTAGGAATGAAATGCACTAAGGTTAAACGAGCCGAAACCCCAGTGATGAGTAACCCAAAGGGGAAGTGATGGTGAAGGCCGTTAGCAACCCTAGTGATGTGAACCTTCAAGTAATTGGTAACTTGAAAATCCACATTCAATAATTAAAGGAACAATATGGAAAGCACCAAATCAAGATGTATGAATTTGATTCTTTGAACCAGCACAATCAAATTGCTGTGTAATTCAAAGAAAATATTAGAAATGAAATTCTTGACCTAATTCATATGGAGAATGAAGAAACCAAGAATATTATGCACATTAAACCTTGCAAGATAGAAATCTCAGCAAGTTAATGAGCTTCACAAGAACAAAGGCAACAGCCAACTTACTCACTAAAGGAGCAGAAACAATATTTCATTAATATTCAAAGTGTGTCCTCCACTCTCTCATTACACTTGTATCTATAGTCTCTTGGCTCCAAAACTAAAGACAAAAATATCCCTACTTTAGTGACAGCTGCAAGGAGCTTTAAGTCCAAATAAAAATTAATTTATCAAAAGACTAAAAACTCCTAACAAAAACCAAATTTAATATAGCAGCAAATAAGGGCATTTAAGTCCAAAAGAGAGGTGGTTATAACAGCAAGAAATATTCTTTGAAAAAGGTGCCAGTAGGTGCATGTACATGGTTTGGATCTGGTGCATATATGTCCACAGGTTATTCCATGTAACCTAATGCTCCACATGACACTTGGCCACTTCCAAGCTTAATTTTCACCAAATTTAATCCTTTATAATTTTCTTCATGCCATTTTAGCTTATAATCCTTGCTCCTTAAGATTTCACAAATTAAATTCTGAGGTGATTTAGCTCTAGTAATTGGACCTTGGATGAATTCCTTTGGCGTGGATGTAGCTTAATTCTCATCATTCCCCTCCGTTTCAAAAGGATTAGTCCTCGAATCTATTCCTGCGTCAACACAAGGAGATAAATCAGCAACATTAAAGGTGGCACTGACATTATACTCACCGGGCAGGTTTATTTTGTAGGCATTATTATTAATTTTGGTCAGCACTTGGAAAGGTCCATCACATCTTGGTTGTAATTTTGATTTCCTTCGAGAGGGAAACCTTTCTTTGCGCAAGTGAACCCATACCCAATCTCTAGGTTGAAATGTAACTTTCTTCCTTCCTTTGTTGGCTTGACTAGCATATTTTTCATTTTTCTTTTCAATTTGAAGCTTGGCTTGTTCATGGATTTTCTTCACCAATTCTGCTTTTCTTTTTCCATCTAAAGTAACTAGCTCGTTCATAGGCAAAGGTAAAAGATCCAAAGGAGTTGAAGGATTGAAACCATACACAATTTCAAAATGGAGAATAGCCAGTAGAAGAATGCATATTTCTATTTATGCAAATTCAACAAGTGGAATGCAATCTTCCCATGATTTCAAATTTTGCCTAACCACGGCATGCAAAAGAGTAGTTAGTGTCCTATTTACTACTTCAGTTTGACCATCGGTTTGTGGGTGACAAGTGGTGGAAAATAACAACTTGGTGCCCAATTTTCCCCACAAAACCTTGCAAAAGTAACTGAGGAATTTAACATCCCTATCATTAATTAAACTCTTAGATATGCCATGCAACCTATCAATATCTCTAAAGAATAAATTTACAACATTTGTAGCATCATCAGTTTTATGGCATGGAATAAAATGTGCCATTTTTGAAAACCTATCAACAACAACAAAAATTGAATCATGGCCTTGTTTAGACCTGGGTAATCCTAATATAAAATCCATAGACAAATGAACCTAAGGATCATTAGGGGTAGGTAAAGGTGTATACAAACCTTGTGGCAAAACTCTAGATTTAGCCTTAGCACACACAACACACCTAAAACATACTCTTTCAACATCTCTTTTCATATTCGGCCAATAAAAATGTTCCTTTAACACATCTAAAGTTTTGGCAACACCAAAATGACCCATTAATCCACCAGCATGAGACTCATTCATAAGTAATTCACGCATGGAACTCTTAGGCACACACAATTCATTTTTTCTAAATAAATATCCATCATGCCTATAAAACTTCTCAAAAGCATTCTTTTCACAAGCTGCATACACTCTAGCAAAGTCATCTTCTTCAGCATATAATTCTTTCACATATTCGAATCCCAATAACTTTGCATCAAGAAGGGCAAGAAGGTTATACCTTCGAGATAAGGCATCACCCACCACATTTTCTTTCCCATGTTTGTATTGAATCACATATGGGAAGGTCTTAAGGAACTCAACCCATTTTGCATGACGCCTACTCAACTTATTTTGCCCCTTGATATGCTTCAATGACTCATGATTTGTGTGGATGACAAATTGCTTTGGCCAAAGGTAATGTTGCCACGTTTCCAAGGCACGTACCAATGCATACAACTCCTTGTCATATGTAGAATAGTTCAAAGCTACTCCATTAAGCTTCTCACTAAAGTATGCTATTGGTCTCTTATCCTGCATTAAAATGGCTCCAATACCTATACCTAATGTGTCACACTCAATCTCAAAAGTCTTAGAAAAATTAGGTAAAGCTAACACGGGAGCAGAACATAACATGTCTTTAATTTTATGAAAAGCATCATCTTGTTTCTGTTCCCAAACAAAATTAACATTCTTTTTGACAAGATCATTCAATGGTGCTGCAATGGTACTGAAATTCTTAATAAATCTTCCATAGAAACTAGCTAGTCCATGGAAACTATGTACTTTAGATGCAGACTTTGGAATGGGCCAGTCTTTAATAGCTCTAATTTTTTCATCATCGACTTCAACACCATTAGCACTAATGACAAATCCTAAAAAAACAACCTTTTCCATGCAAAATGAACATTTTTTCAAGTTAGCATATAATTTTTCCTTTCTTAACACATCGAATACAGCTCTTAAATGATGCATATGTTCATTTATGTCTCTACTGTAAACCAATATATCATCAAAATAAACAACAACAAATTTTCCAATAAAAGCACGCAACACATGATTCATCAATCTCATAAAAGTGCTAGGAGCATTAGTTAGCCCAAAAGGCATCACTAACCACTCATATAGTCCGTACTTTATTTTAAATGCAGTCTTCCATTCATCACCTACTTTCATATGAATTTGATGATATCCGCTTTTCAAGTCAATTTTGGTAAAAACACAAGCACCACAAAGTTCATCCAACATATCATCCAATCTAGGTATAGGGTGGCGATATTTTACAGTGATTTTGTTGACCGCCCTACAATCCACACACATGCACCATGTGCCATCTTTCTTTGGTACCAAAAGGATGGGTATAGCATAAGGGCTCATACTTTCTCTCACATAACCCTTAACTAGCAATTCCTCAACTTGCCTTTGTAATTCTTTGGTTTTTTTAGGGTTAGTTCTATAGGCTAGATGGTTGGGAATAACTGCTCCAGGTACAAAATCAATCTGGTGCTCAATCCCTCGAATAGGTGGTAGTCCAGCCGGCATCTCCTCGGGTAGCACATCCTCATATTCCTACAAAAAGGAGATAATAACACTAGGAAAATTGGGGTTAAGGTCATATGTGGATAAACAAGAGTCCTTAAACACAATTAATAACATTTGCTTGTTGGCAAACATGGCATTCCTCACATCTCTTCCTTTAGCATACAAGCTTAGTTTTCTCTCCCCTCTTTTCGCACAGCTCTCCTTTTGCGCTGAAGATTCACCTTTTCAAACACTCTTGGAATGTTTTCTTTACTCTCTTGTCTTTCCTCACAACCACCTTTGTCTTGCTCACTCACAACATTTTCACTCAATTTCTTTTCACTCCTTTTTTTCTCTGCTCTCTTTTCGGCCACTCTTGATTTTACCTCACCCATTGCATGCTTAAGCCTTGTTTGGTCTTCATAAATCCTTTTTGGTGTCATAGGTGCCAAAATGATTTTCCTTCCATTCATTTCAAAAGAATACCTATTTTTATACCCATCATGGATCACCTTTGTATCAAATTGCCATGGTCGGCCAAGCAATAAATGACCAGCTTGCATTGGAACCACGTCACACATAACCTCATCTTGATATTTTCCTATTGCAAAGGAAATTAGCACTTCTTTTGTTACTTTTACCTCACCGAATTCATTCAACCACTATAATTTATACAGTCTAGGGTGTTTCAACTTCCTCAACCCTAATCTCTGCACCAAAATAGTACTAGCAACATTGGACTACTTCCCCCATCAATGATGACACTACAAGCTTTGTCTTGGATAAGACACCTTGTATGGAAAATTGTTTCTCTTGGCAATTCATCACCAACATCCTCCTTTACTTGAGTATTTAATGCTCTCATAATCACTAGAGCTCTTCCTTTAGCAGCATATTCTACCTCTGCATCCTCCTCCCCTAAAGATGTGGAATCACTCACAATTTCCTCCTCTATTTCTATCTCACCATTTTCTCTCATGACCATGACGCTCTTGTTAGGGCATTGAGAAGCTATGTGTCCACTGCCCAAACACCTAAAGCACTTCATATCTCTATTTCGGGTAGTAGTTGCAACCACCTTTCCTTTACTTTCTATAAATTTCTTCTCCACCTTCTTTTTTTTTTCCTCATTTTTCTTATATTTGCTAACAGCCTTTTCCCTATCCTCCTTCTTCCAGTTAGACTTCCAAGATGAAGTACTTGCATTTCCTCCAAATTTTAACTTGCTTTTAAGTTGCCTTTCTACCTTCATAGCCATGTGGACCATATCCTCCAACTCAACATAGTGATGTAACTCAAAAATATGAGCAATCTCCTTGTTTAGCCCATTCAAGAATCTAGCCATGGCGGCTTCTCTATCCTCTTCTACATTTGCTCTAATCATAGCAATTTCCATTTCTTTATGATAATCTTCAACACTTTTAGAACCTTGAGTCAAGCTTTGTAACCTCTGATGTAGCTCTCTATAGTAATGACTAGGAACAAATCTCCTTCTCATTATAGTTTTCATCTCACCCCAGGTTGCAATTGATTGCTCATAATTTCTCCTTCTACTAATCAACACTTGATCCCACCATACCAAAGCATAATCAGTAAATTCTACTACTGCTAACTATACTCTTCTCCTCTGAATAGTGATGAAAATCAAAGACAGCTCTATCTTCCTTTCCCATTCTAGATACACATCTGGATCATTTTTCCCTTGGAAAGAAGGGATGCTCATTTTAATACTTTTGATATTGTCATCTACCCTATTCCTCCCTCTTTCCTCTCTTCTTATCCTCCTATCCCCATTCCTCCTATCTTCAGCTCTTCTCTCATACCTACCCCTCCTAGGTCTTTCAACCTCAAAATCATAGTTATCAACCTCATCTTCATCAGATTCAACTACTGGAGGTACAAGATCCCTCCTATTTGGCCTTCTCTCATTTTGCCTATCTCTTTGCTCCAATCTTTCCAACCTATCTATGATTCCATTGCACACAACATTCATTCTTTCAAATTGTTGTCTGACAGCCTGCATGTAAAATGGATTTTCACCTTCCCCCTCACTATCATCACCCCTTCTAGACATGTTTTCAGACCTGCAAGAAAATGGTTAGTGTAAAGAAAATACCTCACTCACTCCCTTACGTGTTTACACTCAACAGGGGACACTCCACTCGTGTTTAACTCAATAAGGCTTTTCCCCTCTTATGAACTCACAACTTTGTGCCTTTTACCTCTCTTGGCTATGTCCACAAATTCTTATCAAACTCAAGTAACTCAAACCCAGACTGTACTCACAAAAATTTAACACACAATAAAATTCTTGAACGTGACGGATCAAAACGAGTAATCAAGAAAGCAATAATGTGACTCAAGAAGTCAAGAAAAGTAAAGCTCGAGTATGGAAATCTAATGCAATAAGGAATCAAGAAAGAAGACACCAAAATAAAAGAGTAGTAAGTTGGAAAAGAGATTACCTAAAGAAGTGATATCAAGCTTAAATATCCAAGTTTGCCACCAACTTATCACAATTACCAGCAGTTCACACAATATACCAAGAATTGCATAAATTTAGGATCACCAAGCAAACGAGTGTATTTTGATCTGAAATTGAGTAAGAAAATGCAACCCAGTACTGACTAATTGCTGCTAGAATTTCAGGCTTTTCTTGACAGGTTTACTATGTAAACTAAATTTAATCGTGTCTGCTGCAAAATTTTGGTTCCCCACACAAACAGTTAAATTTTGAGCTGAGATTTAATTTGAGAACAGCACAAATGTGGCACAAACAACTTGTAAATTTTCAGGAATTTCTGGGCTGATTTGCAATGTGAACTTAATTTTATCGGGTCTACTGCAAAATTTTGGTTCCCCACACAAACGGTAGAATTTTAAGTTGAAATTTAATTTGGAAACTACTGAAATGGGGTATAAGCACCGGGTAAATTTTAAAAAATTTCTGGTTATATTTGCTATGTGAACTTAATTTGATCTATTCTAGCATAAAATTTTAGTTCAACAGGCAAACAATATCAAACAACCCCCAAAATTTATACCCAACGTTTTAAACACACCCAAATAATGCTGGTACAGTTTCAAGCCAAATAGGTAAGCCAAACTCAATGACCCAAATAAGCTCTCATGCTTGATATCAAATGAAGGAAGCAAAATAGATAGCTAGAATAATGGGTTTGGCTTGATTAACCCAAAACCCTAAGACAAACTCAATAAAACAAATTTTTAAACAAACAAATCATACTAAACCCCAAGAGCCAATTTCAGTCAAGCATACAATGAACAAAAAATGTGAATAACAGAAACACAATAAGAAGCAAAACAAGGTTTAGCAAGAAAGAACTATGTGCAAGATAAAGAAGTAGAACCAAATATGGAACTAGAGCCAAACAGCAAATATGAAAAAGGTAACAAACACAAAGTAAGCACAAAGAATAATAAGGAAACAGAGAATCTACCTTGTTTGGACGTCCCTTTGCTCTGATACCAAAATTGATGTGAAACTTCAAGTAATTGGTAACTTGAAAACCCACATTCAAGAATTAAAGGAACAATATGGAAAGCACCAAATTAAGATGTATGAATTTGATTCTTTGAACCAGCACAATCAAATTGCTGTGTAATTTAAAGAAAATATCAGAAATGGGATTCTTGACCTAATTCATATGGAGAATGAATAAACCAAGAATATTATGCACATTAAACCTTGCAAGTTAGAAATCTCAGCAAGTTAATGAGCTTCACAAGAACAAAGGCAACAGCCAATTTACTCACTAAAGGAGCAAAAACAATCTTTCATTAATATTCAAAGTGTGTCCTCCACTCTCTCATTACACTTGTATTTATAGTCTCTTGGCTCCAAAGCTAAAGACAAAAATATCCCTACTTTAGTAACAGCTGCAAGGAGCTTTAAGTCTAAACAAAAATTAATTTATCAAAAGACTCAAAACTCCTAACAAAAAGCAAATTTAATACAACAGTAAATAAGGGCATTTAAGTCCAAAAGAGAGGTGGTTATAACAGCAAGGAATATTCTTTCAAAAAGGTGCCACCAGATGCATGTACATGGGTTGGATCTGGTGCATATATGTCCACAGGTTATTCCATGTAACCTAATGCTCCACATGACACCTGGTCACTTCCAAGCTTAATTTTCACCAAATTTAATCCTTTATAATTTTCTTCATGCCATTCCAGCTTATAATCCTTGCTCCTTAAGATTTCACAAATTAAATTCTGAAGTGATTTAGCTCTAGCTCTAGTAATTGGACCTTGGATGAATTCCTTTGGCGTGGATGTAGCTTGATTCTCATCACCTAGACTCGGGGAAAACTTCATGAAATAATTTTTGGGATCTCAGGGAAGGATTATTGGGGTTCTGATGACAATAAAATGTTAAGGAAACACAAGTAAAATTTAATCAATCGGTACATACAATTTTAGCTCGTTAAGCCAAACGGAGGGCATTTTGGTCATTTCGTCTTCAGAGATAATTTTTGACCAACTTGTCCATTTATGTAAGAGAATTATATGACATAAAATATGAACAAATATTGATGAAAAATTATTTAAAAATGAATAGGAAAGGAAAGGAAAGAAAATGAAAATAAATTAGATTTATTACCTAATGCTTATGTAAGCATGAGGTAATTAAAATCTTTGGCCAATCAAAAATCACTAAATACATTTAAAATACATTAAAAAGAGGAAAAAGAAGTCAAAATTGAAAAATGATATCTGCCCTCATCTCTTCTTCCTAGCCAAACCAGCTCCCATATCCCTTCCACCATTTTTGCTCACCCAAAAGCTCTATCTCCCCTTCAACTCCACCATAAAACCCCTTAGTGATTTCATTAAAAACTGGTTTTACACCTTTGGCAAAAAGAAGTAGTAAGGATAAGCTTTTACAAGCTTGAAAATTTACTCCATTAAAGGTATGTGACCAAACTTGTTCTTTTTCTTTAAATTCATGTGGAAGGTGTAGAATTTAGTGGATGTTTACAAGAAATTTAAATAAAATCATGAGCATACCTTCCCCAATATTTTCGGTAGCCTTGAACTTGGTAGGGTTTGAAGATTTCTTAGAATTAAAATGGTATTGTGGCTGCCCTTAATAGTAATCTATTGTTTAGGATAGTGAAAGGTAAGTGAATGCATGATTTGAGATGGTTGAGTTAGGGTTTGGGTATGAAATTGAGACTTTGATTAAGTAATGATGAAAGTAAGTTTTAATAGTCAATTAGTAACCATTTGGTTATGTGTGAATAAGAAATGAAGTGGTTTGTTTAGTGGGAATTGAAGTTAGTGTTGCTGCCCTTGGTGACCTGCAGGACTGAGTGTGAGTCCAGTAGATTTGGGTAGCTATAACTGGAGTTGTGTAGGTTCAATTGGTGCAAGGCCAAGTGGACATGAAACTAGACACATAATGGCACAACTTTGGTGAAGAAACCCTACCCAGAAAACCAAAACAAGTTGACCTAAAGATTGCCCTAATCTGGGTGACCTGCATTCTACCTGGGCAAAATGACCAAATGAATAGTATTTATTCATTTGGTCATAACTCACTATAGAAAGGTCCATTTGACCTGAAATTTTACCATCAAATATCTGAGACATAGACCTACAACTTTCATGAAGAAACCAAACCCAAATTTTGACGATAACATGTTCAAAAAGTGACCTGTAATCACTGCACAAAACACTGTAGATTTGGTCAGTCCAGAAAATCTGAAAAGTTTGCAATCCGGCCAGTTATGGTGTTTAGGCCATAACTTGAATTACAGAACTCTAAATGGAGTGATTCAAAAAATTAAATGTAACTAGACACAATAAGGAACAACTTTCATGTTGACAATTTTGTCAAATTCCCACTGTAAAAAATAACCAATGGAACAGTAAACACAAGGTTTGAAATCTAAAAATTTTGAACAACTAACCCTAAGCTTAGAAATGGTATTGGCAACCAATACCAATAACTTTAGAATGCAAAATGTGGTATGTTAAGAGTATTAAAACCAATGTACCTATTGCCTATGCAAAAGTCAATATTTTAGTTGACTAATGAAATGAATAGTGACACCTAAACTTAAATTTTAAGAATTGCACAATTTGAGAGTGTAACATGCCCTAGTACACCTAGTAAGATTGGTTTGGATAGGTTGGCATTCCAATAGGGTTTTGTTAGCAGTACTGCATATGACTCCATGCCATTCTGTGTTTTATGGCCTCTCGTGTCATTCTGTGATAAAAATAGCCTTTGGCTATGTTGATTGAGTTGTTATACTTGGGATTCATCCCTAATAATTATTACAGCTTATTAGTTGTTCTGTTGCACACCGGGAGACACAATGTGACCGATGGTGTGATGGTCCGAGGTACTTGGTACCAAGTGTCAGTTTACCCATTTATCCAGTCCAGTCGACTAGTATAGATTACTCGGGTAATTAAAATAAATCTTACCAAATTTTAATCAAATAATACTATAATAAATGCCAGAAATTAAGTCTACATAAAATGTAAACATACATTCTGCATATTCATTTTATTTTAGTTATTTTATTTTATATTGTCACTACTAAGCATAATTGCTTAGCACATCACTTTTGCCATGCGCAGGTGCTGGAGACATAGCTGAGGAGTCCAGTAGACCTCAGACCGGGTGAATTGTCAGATCTGCACACAGAGTCCAGAGTCACCTCACATTTGCAGTGCATTGTGTAACACCCCTAAGTTCGGTATTGCGTTCTACTGTTCCAATGACCAGTGTTGTCCGGACAGCTAGGATGCCTAGAACTACACTTCGATATGAGTGAGGAGACATAAAATAATGAAATACAAGAAAAGAAAATACAAGAAAAACAAAGGAGAAATAATAGCAAAGAAATGTAACTAAGTTAAGCGAGCCGAGAACCCTAGCGATGGGTGACCGCACCGGGAAGTCACGGCGTGGACCGTTGACTAGCCCTGGACCACGGGGAACCCTGAAAAATATTTTTTCGACTTAAAGAGACATCAATTGAAGTATAAATATCATTAGAAATATCAAAGAAAAATTAATTAATTAGTACAAAGAAAAGTGAGAAATCGAAAAACGGACAAAACTCGGTGTTACCGAAAAATGGGAATGCAAGCCGAACAAGGGCATTGTGGTCATTTGACACCCCAAGTTGTCTTTTGACCTAAATGTCTATTGAAAATACATGATATTATATTTGGAAAATGTCATGAAAAATTAAATTAGTGGTACCTAATGTAAATAGCAAAAATGGGGTGTAATTTGAGTAATTAACAGTTTAAACATATAATATAATTGATTTATGGTGAGTGGAGCACTATGGGGTTAAAATAAACATTAAGTGGGCAGGTGTAAACCCACTCACACTTCATCTTCAAACTTCCTCCCATCCATGCCGAAATGAAGTTCCCTAAATCCTCCATTGCCGCATTGATTCAAGCTTCCAAACCTCCTCCATTTTCACCTCCAAAAACCAAAGTCACTTCACTAATTTTTATCCTCACATCACAAGGAAGAGGTAGATACTAAAATCAAGGGAGTTTGGTGAAGATTTAACAAGCCTCATCAATAGGTAAGTTTGTGTTTTTTATTTTTGTTTTATTAAAGTTTGTAAGGATGTTATGGGTATTTGATTTATGGAGAGATTTTTGAGGTTTGATATTTAAAGAGGGATGTGTACTTTTGGCAGCCATGGAAACTCCTTGAAGACAATTTATTTTTGCTTGTAAATGGTGGATTAAGGGATTGATTAAATGTTTATGTGTGTAGGAAATTATTTGGGTGATGTATACTTAGTATATGTGAATGTGTATATGAAATTTGAAGCTTGGGAATTAATGGAATGTAAATGCATGAATCGGCAGCCTGGTTTGATGAATCATAAGGATGTTATTTTATGTTTGGATTATGGTATAATAATGTTGAATTGTGATGGTTGTTATGGCAGCTTGGGTATATGTGTGATGGTGTGAGGTTGGACATGTAAATGAGCATGAATAGGTGGTTAAATTATTGTAATTGAGTTGACAAATTCTGCACTTTATGGTGTATGTTGAATGTGATTATAAGCTGCCAAAATGATCAACAATATGTGGTAAAATATGTTTAGGTTATAGTACAAACCAGAATGGGCATGAATGTGAAGTTTGGTAAGTGTTAAAGGTGACCTTTGATGAGTATGAACAAAATATAATAGGGCAGTTTATGTTTTGGGCTTAGAACCTTAAGTGTGTGGCTCCAATTGGTATGAGACCAATTGGAGGTGAAACTAGGCACAAAATGTGCCAACTTTCATGAAGGAAGCTTGCCAAAATTCTGCTGGTAAGGTAGCTTGAAAAATGACCAAATTCGGATTAGTGCAATTAAGGCCTGAAAATTTACCAATTGGGCAGCAGTTAGTGTTTAGGCCATAACTCACTCAAAATAGGTCCAATTGACCTGAAATTTTGACCATGAATAGTTAAGACCTATATATAAAAGTCTTATGAAGACACCAAGGCCCAGAAATGGCCATAGGCAAGTCAAACAGCTTGCACAAGTTCGGGTCCAAAAATTGGCCGAACCTAAAATGACCTAAAATGACCTAAAGTGACCAATTGTGAGGCATTTTGACCAGCAATAGTAAAATGACCATAACTTGGTCTACATAACTCAGAATGACCTGAAATTTTGCCCGGCGTGTAATAAGACATAGATCTACAAGCTTGTAGTTTTGACCGAAACCCGAAAACCGAGAGAACTAGGTCGTCCGGCTAGGTCAAACTAGTATCCCGGAATCCAGCAAATTGCAAGAAAATGCAAGATACATGGAAATGAGTTTGGTAACATGTACCAACCCTAAAAGACTATTGAATGTGACATATTAGTAACATTAAAACCTAATTTACCTAGAATGCATTGAGGGTCGACATATTAGGTTGACTAAGCAAATAGTAGAATTCAGTGAATTAATTATCAAGCATTATCCTTAGAGACAGTTTAAATGAGTACTGAAACACCTCAAATTGTGTTTCTCAGTTACCAAAGACTCAGGGAAAAGGAAGAAACACTGAGTCAAGGCCAGGAGACAGTTATCAGAGTTTTGTGCACAACAGTTATTTCTTTTGAATTTTTCAATTGAAATAAATTATGACTATTTGTATATTATTGCTTTCAATTATGGAAATGTGTTTGAATGGATACTTATTACTTGAAAAGCATTGTAAATGGTTTGAAACTGTGAAAAAATTGATTTAGTGTGATTTATGAAAATTGAAGTTAATTATGAATTGTGTTGCCATTTTGTGAATGAAATTATGACTTTGGAAATTTATTGGATTCTCAGGAATCATTTGAATAAAATGTTTGGAATTGACTTTGTGTTCACACTTAGCATGACAGTATCACATCATTCCTTCTCCATTTATGGGGTTGTGATCATTTATTTTTCTCCCTCTCTGGTTTACCACTTGAGGTTGTAGATCAGATGAGTACTCATTATATAGCTAGCTTCCTTCCTCATTGATTTCGATTAGTGGGGTTGTGATTGCTTTGTCGTGGTGTGCAACGCGGCATTGATCGGAAAATTGTGTCATGCCTTAAGTTGTGTATGAATTGGCAACACTGTATTCTTAAATTATTTGACTAAACTGTGTTATTATGAGCTTTGATAATTTGTGAAATGGAGTTTAAATTCTTATTAACATTCACTGTCTTTTGAATTTAACTATGTTTTGATTACTGAGATTTATTGTGATATTGTGTTAAATTCCTTATGACATTGATTGTCTTGAATTTAACTATGGTTTTACGTATCCATCATTTATATGACGTATGAATTGTGATTTAAAGTTGTAATTGGTTAATGTTGTGCACCACTTAGACATTGTCTCAGCGATAGCTTTTCATTGCTGTCGCAGGTAGACAGACGGACAGGGCAGCAGACTAGGCTACTAGTGCATTCAGCGAGAGATCATCGGGTATATTGAGTATACCACATTTTGCATTTTATACTGTAATGTATGTTCGCTGTATGTATATATTGTTCTTGGTTTTGAGCAGTTGTAAATTAAAATTGTACATTGAAGTTATAAAATAAATTATGAGTTATTTTGGCTTGTAAAATTTATACTGTAATTCTTTTATCTCAGTTTTGAAAAACTTTTGGGGATTTGAGTTGAGAAATATATTGTGGTGTTTAGCTGTTGGAGTTGAGATTGAGAAAAATATTGAAGTGCTTTTTACAGGTTTTCTGAAGAACTGTTTTATCTAAAATACAGATGGCACTCTGCCAAAATTTTTACAGAAGTCACTAATAGTCCAATTGTGTTAGCCATTTCACTTCAGTTCAAAAAGGTTTTTAACACTTGTAAATTGTGCTCACCACTGTAAAAAGAAGTAAGAAAAGTTTTAAAATCCCTTGTAGTGTATTTAATGGGTTATCAGTAGATGAAGTTGGTAATTCATTAGGTATACTACGGGATCATGTTATGCCTTACAGAGGGGTAGGGTGTGACGTGTTTTAGTGGTATCAGAGCTAGTTTTTAAATTCTGTTTTCACATGTTATTTGAATATTCTTTCTTCATAGTACAGCTGCTCAATATCATTGTTTGATACATACAGTACATTACATTATAAATATGCACTAACAGGAGGAAATCTCCTTGTGTTAGTTGTTTAGGAGGTCTAAGATCCTCGCATTGACTATGGAAGAGGGTGATCGTTCAGTCGATCAATCTATAGAGGCTGAGGTGCAAGGGGATACCCTAGCCCTACACAATGTCAGTGGTTCAGCAACACTAGCCCCTGTAGTACCGCAGTTTCCTACTCAGTTCGCTCAGCAGATGGCTGCAATGTTCCAACAAAGGGCTGGTAATGTGCCTACTAAAGTCCCCATACAGACACTAGTGGTGCAACCACAGTCTCCTGCTAGACAGTATGACAAATTGATGAAATATGGGGCTACAGAGTTCAAGGGGACAGTAGATCCTCTAGAGGCAGAACAGTGGTTAGAGAGGATGGATAGGGTATTCAAGAAACTGCATTGCACGGAGGAGCTCAGATTTGAATACTCTGTATCTTTGCTACAAGGGGATGCTTATGACTGGTGGAAAACCATTCCCCACAGTCTGGTAGAACCTGCAGTGCTAACATGGAATGACTTTCTCAGGGAATTCAGACAAAAATATGTCCCTGATGCTTATGTAGATCAGAAGCTGCAAGAGTTTCTAAGTCTGAAATAGGGGAGCAGATCAATGGCTGAGTATGAAAGAGAATTTTCCCGCCTAAGCCATTATGCAGTAAGTTTACTTGCTACCAGCAGGGAGAGATGCAAGAGGTTTGAAACCGGCTTGAAACCCAGTATCAGATTACAAGTGGTCGGATTCAAACACACTAACTTCTCTGAACTTGTTTCTCAAGCCGTAGAGTTGGAAAGAATTGAGTGCAGTCGCTCTGAGAAAAAGAAATCAGAGAAGACAGAGAAAGAGGGAAAATCAGTAGAACAGAGTTCCAGTGGTCCTACTGGAAAGAGGAAGAATTATGGTGGACACAGCAGAGGTGGCAAGAAGTCTAGTAGGGGAAGACATTAAGGATAGAAACCTCCTCTATCTGGTCAACAGAGTACCAGAGGTTCCTACCCTTCCTGCCAATGTGAAACTTGCAGAAGATATCATGGTGGGATATGCTATAAGGTTATTGGAGCCTGTTATAACTGTGGAGGCACAGGACACTTTGCCAAGGACTACACCAGTAGTCGCAGAGTTGGACCACCTCCTACTACTGCAGAAGGTCAGTTCAGAGCCCTGTCACCAAAAGTTCACAACCACCCAGCAAAGGTAGAGGCAAGGGTAGAGGTAGCCCAGCAGGCAGCCAAGGCATAGTGAAACAGTCAGAGCAAGACAGTGCTCTAGTCATAGTCTATGCAATGAGACAGAGAGAAGAGGCCGAGACATCTGATGTTGTGGCTGGTACCTTCTCAACTTTTAATCAGGATGTGTTTGTGTTATTTGATCCGAGTTCTACCCATTCTTATGTGAGTGCTAGCATCATTGATTGCATTGTTGTTCCATGTACATAAATGGACTTTGAGGTGCTAGTAACAAGTCCGCTAGGACAGGAGGTCAGGGTTAATAAAATGTATAGAGATTGTCCTTTGGTGATCCAAGGACACACTTTTCTGTCTGATCTCATTGAAATGCCCTTCAGAGATTATGATATCATCTTGGGCATGGATTGGTTAGCCAGGCATCATGCCATGATTGACTGTAGGCTGAACATAGTTACATTTGGTCTCCCTTAGTACAGTGATGTGGTAATACTTGGGGAGAGGTAGCTATTGCCATCAAACATCATTTCGGCTGCACTAGCCAGAAAAATGATCAGAAAGGGGTGTGAAGCATACTTGGCACATGTAGTAGACACCCAAGTGGGGAGTCCAGCATTGAAAGATATCCCTATAGTATATGACTTTCCAGATGTGTTTCCTGATGAATTGCCAGGATTACCTCTGGAAAGAGAAGTGCAGTTTGAAATTAATGTTATGCCTGGTGTGGATCCAATCTCCATAACGCCATACAAAATGGAACAGCAGAGTTGAAGGAGTTGAAGATGCAGTTGCAAGAACTACTTAAAAAGGGCTTCATCCGCCCTAGTGTGTCATCTTGGGGAGCACCAGTATTGTTTGTTAAGAAGAAAGATGGTACTCTCTGCTTATGTATAGATTACCGACAGATGAGTAAGGTGACAATAAAGAACAGATATCCATTGCCTCGCATTGATGATCGGTTTGATCAGTTGAAGGGTGCAGCTGTATTCTCCAAAATTGATTTGTGATATGGTTATTATCAGTTGAAGGTGCAAGAGCAGAGTATTCCAAAAACTGCTTTCAGAACTCGGTATGGCCACTATGAGTTTCTAGTAATGCCATTCAGGTTAACAAATGCTCTAGCTGCTTTTATGGATCTGATGAACACTATCTTCATACCATATCTCGATCAATTTGTGGTGGTGTTTATTGATGACATTTTGATATATTCGAGGAATGCAGAGGAGCATGACAGACATTTGCGGATTGTACTGTAGACTTTAAGGGAGAAACAGCTATACGCCAACTTGTCGAAATGTGAATTTTGGCTGAAAAAAATCTCCTTTTTGGGACATGTTGTGTCGGCTGAAGGAATCAAGGTAGATTCCAGCAAGGTAGAAGCTATCCTTAATTGGAAGTCACCCAGGAATATCACAGAAATTTGCAGTTTTCTGGGTTTAGCTGGACATTACCGCCGGTTTGTGAAAGGGTTTTCCATGTTATCTTTTCCACTGACCAAGCTATTTCGAAGAGATGTGAAATTTCAGTGGACAGATAAATGCCAGCAAAGTTTTGATGAGTTGAAGAGGTGTTTAACTGAAGCTCCAGTCCTCACTTTACCTACTCCGGGTAAAGAATACACAGTTTATAGTGATGCTTCTCACAATGGGTTAGGCTGTGTACTAATGCAAGATCGGAAATGCATCACGCTGGCTGAAACCGCATGAGAGGAACTACCCAACACATGATCTGGAGCTAGCAGCTATTGTTTTCGCTCTTAAGATCTGGAGACACTATTTGTATGGGGAGAAATGCTACATTTACACAGATCACAAGAGCTTGAAGTACTTAGGCACCCAGAAGGAATTGAACTTGAGGCAGAGGAGATGGTTAGAACTCATTAAAGACTATGATTGCTTAATAGACTATCAGCCAGGGAAAGCAAATGTGGTGGCTGACGCCTTAAGTCGCAAGACTATGGCAAGTCTCAGAGTTTCTCCTTTGTCCATGGTATATGAATTGAAAGCACAGCATGCCAGTTTAGAGATTAATGATGAGGGACAGACAGTAGTTGCATGGCATGTACAGCCAGTGTTGATTGATCAAATCAAAATGGCTGCTCAGAGTGATGATAAATATGAAAAGCTACTGAAAGAAGTCCAGCAGGGTAAGAAACCTGAATTTTCTGTGAAAGATGATGGTTTATTGCTACATCAGGGCAGAATGTGCGTTCCTAATGATGCTGAATTGAGACAGATGATTATGGAGGAAGCACATGAGTCTCCTTTGGCTATGCACCCTGGTGGAACTAAAATGTACAGAGGGCTGAAAGAGCATTACTGGTGGATGGATATGAAGAGAGATATAGCTGAATTTTTTTTCAAATGCCTAACTTGTCAGCAAGTAAAGGCAGAACATCAAGTTCCAGCTGGTTTGTTACATCCATTGCCAGTACCAGAGTGGAAATGGAAACGAATAACTATGGATTTTGTTATAGGACTTCCAAAGACACAAAATAGTCATGATGCAGTATGGGTTATAGTTAACAGACTGACCAAGTCTGCTCACTTTTTGCCAATTCGGATGGACTATAGCCTAGAAAGATTGGCCAGATTGTACATATATGAGATTGTAAAACTGTATGGAGTGCCAGTATCAATTGTGTCTGACAGAGATCCTAGGTTCACTTCTAGATTATGGGGTAGTCTTCAGAGAGCCCTAGGAACTAGATTGAACTTCAGCACAGCATTCCACCCACAGACAGATGCCCAATCTGAGAGGGTTATTCAGATATTGGAGGATATGCTACGGGCTTGTGTGATTGAATTTGAAGGTAGTTGGGAAACACACTTGCCTTTGATTGTGTTTGCTTATAACAACAGCTATCAATCAAGCATTGGGATGCCTCCATATGAAGCTTTGTATGGCAGAAAGTGCAGAACTCCCTTATGTTGGGATGAAGTAGGTGAAAGGAAGATGATTGGGCCAGAAATTGTTCAGCAGACAGAATAAAAGATCATATTGATCAGAGATAGACTCAAGGCTGCATCAGACTGTCAGAAGTCCTATGTTGATATGAAGAGAAGAGATATTGAATATGCAGTGGGTGATAAGGTATTCCTCAAAGTTTTTCCTTGGAAGAGGATTATGAGATTTGGCAGAAAGGGGAAACTGAGTCAGTGACACCCCTTACCCGTGTACTGTATACCCGAATAAGTAATACCACACGGTGTACCGGCACACTCTAATATACCTTAATTAATTTTCATCGTAATTTTGAATATAACTTGTAAAATATAACTCATTTAAGTCATTTATTGAATTCATAATTTATTTGAGGTTCCGAAAATTTTATAGAAAATCCGGCAGAATACCGGCTAAAAATGGAGAAAACAGTTCTTCGGAATCTATTAAAAACACTTCCAATAAACAAATTCATTCATTCTCAACTCCAATATCAACACAAAACTCAATATCAAGATTTCAACATTTCAATTTCTATCCTCATTCATCATTCACATGTGATGTTCACATATAAATCATAACTAAACATTTACTTTTCCATTAACAAATACAATTTTCATAATTTACATATACATCAATATACATTACACAAGTTTAATTACATATGAAGAAAATCAAAATTAAGTTACAAAATGTCAAAATGACACCTAGTGTCCTACCAATGCACAGCAGAAGTTGAGGTGACACGAACACTGAGCAGAACTGCCGGATGGACTCACCCAGTCTGTGGTCTACTGGGCTCACGATCGGGGTCTCCAGTACCTACGTGTGGCAAAAGCAACGCGCTAAGCAATAATGCTTAGTGGTGCAATAATATAATAGAAGAAAATAGCAAGAAAATGAATGTGTATAGAATGTGTATGCTTTCTTTGTTTGGTATTGGTATATCCATTATTTCGTTAACGTTGTTCACTTTTATTCATTTGGTTGCCTCAAATAACCTACACTAGACAACTGGACTGGATAACGGGTAAACTGGCACTGGGTACCTAGCACCTCGGGCCGTCACACCATCGGTCACATATGCATCTCCCGGTGTGCAGCGAGCGGCTAACAAGTCAGAATAATATTAGGCACAAGGCCAAGTCTCAATACAAAGTCGAATGGCTAAAAGCCATGAAATCACGAATGGCATATTGCCATGTGCGATCGCTAATCGACCCTATTGGCATGCCAAACTATCCAAACCAATCTTGTTAGGTATACTAGGGCATTTGAAACTTAAATTCTTCAATTTGTGAATTTCATGTTTTGGTGTTACTATTCACCTCATTGGTCAACAAAAATGTTGACTTTTGGATAGAAAATATGTACATTGACTTTGGCACTCCCAACATACCACATTTTGTGTTTAAAACTTGTTGGCATTAAGTGTTAATACCATTTCAAAGTGTAAACCAACACAAGCAGAATTTTCAGTTTTGGTGAGTCAACTTCACTGTTCCATTGGACACTGTTACTGTGGAAATTTGAAGAAATGTAAAACATGAAAGTTGTTCCTTATTTTGTCTAGTTGAATTTCCTTTTTTGAATCACTCCATTTGGAGTTTTTTAGCTCCAGATATGGCTCAAGAACCCAAGCTGGCCGGATGTGCATTCTGTAGAAATTACCATATCTACAGTAACATGAACAGTGACTGCCACTGCTATTTGGGTTGGGTTCTGGCCATAATTTGGGGTAGGTTCCTTCATGAAAGTTGTTTGTCTATGTCTTAACTTGTTGCTGTAAAACTTTTAGGTCAATTGACCAAATCTACAGTGAGTTATGGCCAAATGAACAGTTACTGTTCATTTGGTCATTTTGCAGAATCAGTTGCAGGGTATCCGGATTGGGGCCAAGTTTTGGTCCTCTTGATTTGGTCTTTTGGGCATGGTTTCTTCAGCAAAAATGTGCCATTATAAGCCTAGTTTCATGTCCAATTGGCCAAACACCAATTGGACCAACACAGCCCAAGTTATAGCAGTGCAAGTGGACTGAATTTTCAGTCCCTCTGCTGCTGTCCTAAGGCAGCCTGCAACTTCACTTTGCAATCCTATTTTTCAGTCCATTTTATGGTCAACATACCTAAAATGGTCACTAATTGACCATTAAAATGTGCTCTAACAATTTCCTAAGCCAAGTCAATTTTTCACTCTTCAAAACCTTAGTTCCATTATAGGTTTTCACAACACCTTAAATACTAGCTCCTTTCAATAATCACATGCACACATGGTTTAAACTTGATCTATAGCCCACTTTAAGTCCATCAAAACAATCAAAATAATTCCTTCACAAGGGCTGCCAAAAGTTCATAGTATGAATACACATAATTCTTGCTCATTTTAGTTGCAATTCTCACTCAATACAAGTTACAATTCATGAAAATAAGAAGTTTTAAGTGTCTAATGCACTAACCTTGATTAGGGCAGATTTTTCCCCACTCAAGAGTTCACTTTCCTTCACTTTCTAGGCTGCCAAACACTTCCCCAAGAGGTGTGGTTAAGTTTTAATGAAGAGTGTTTAAGGTTTAGTAGTGAAACAAAGAGAGAAAGGGAGCTTTGGTGGAGCTTTCATGGTGGAATGGTTATGGAAAATGGAGAGCTACGGGTGTGTTTTTGTGGGAGTGGTGGCTGCTGGAATTTTCATTATTTTTGTCTTCTTTTATCTCTTTTAATAGTTAGTCAAATAATGGCTTAATTGTGATTGGTCAAAATTTTCTTAATGACATCATACTATGTCATTATTTGCATTATTTTGCATTTTCTTTTCTTTTCTTTCACTACTCATTTCCAATTTCATTTTTAGTAATGTTTCTTCATATTTTATGTCATATTAATTATTTACTCAACTGGACAAGTCGGCCAAAAATCACCTCTGAAGGCGAAATGACCAAAATGCCCTCCGTTTGGCTGAACGGGTCAAAATTGTCTCTACCGATTGAAAAATTTTTCTAGGTATTTTATTGGCATTCTAATGCCATGGGAACCTCAATAACCCTTCTCTGGAGTCCCAAAAATTATTTTATAATTTTTCCCCCGGGTCTAGGGCTCCTCGTTGCGAGAACCGCAACTTCCCTCTGGTTACCCATCGCTAGGGCACCGGCTCGTTTAACTTGGTTGTATTTTATTTCTAAAATTTTTACTAAATTTTTCTTATTAATATTTGAGTTAATTATGGTTCCTGACTTTAGTTTAAATATTTTTCCGGACGTTCTAGCTGTCCGGACCGACACCGGTCACCGGAACAGTAGAATGTACGGAGTTGGTACAGGGAGGGTGTTACAACTCTTCCCCTCTAATTTAAATTTCGTCCTCGAAATTTACTTGATGCAAACAGTTGAGGGAAATGTTGCCTCATCATCTCTTCACTTTCCCAAGTTGCCTCCTCAGTGTTGTGGTGCCTCCAAAGCACTTTCACCAATGGAATTTGCTTGTTTCTCAACTCTTTCACTTCCCGAGCCAAGATCCGTAGAGGTTCTTCTTCGTATGTCAAATCCGGTTGTATTTCAATTTCTTCTCTGGAGATGACATGTGAAGGGTCTGAGCGGTATCTTCTGAGCATGGATACGTGGAACACATTGTGGATCTTGTCCAGCTCTGGTGGTAAAGCTAGCCTATAGGCCACTGGACCCACACGTTCGATGATTTCATATGGGCCAATGAACCTAGGGCTCAACTTACCTTTCCTTCCAAACCTCAATACTTTTTTCCATGGTGACACCTTGAGGAACACTTTGTCGCCAACCACATATTCTATTTCTTTTCTCTTCAGGTCGGCATAAGACTTCTGTCTGTCTGAGGCAACCTTTAAGTTGGCTTTGATTGATTTTACCTTCTCCTCAGCCTGTTTCACAGTGCAGCCCTACCATTTGTCTTCGCCCAATTCAGTCCAAAGCACACCGAGTTCTACATTTTCTCCCATACAAAGACTTCATACGGGGCCATTTGGATACTAGCTTGGTAGCTATTGTTGTATGCAAATTACGCGATGGGAGGTAGCTATCCCAACTTCCTCAAACTCAATGACACAACTCCTCAAAGATATCCTCAAGGACCTGACATATATTTCATGTTATTGTTATCATTTTTAGTTCAATATTTGTATCAATTTCATTGATTTCAATTATTTACCTGGATTACTCTTTCAGATTGCCCATCCGTCTGAGGATGGAAGGCTGTGCTGAAATGGAGTTGTGTACCTAAGGATTCATGCAACTTCTTCCAGAATCTCGATGTAAACCTTGGGTCTCGATCAGATATGATGGAAAGTGGAATTCCATGTAGTCTAACTATCTCACTGATATACAATCGCTAACTTCTCCGGTGAGTAGTCGGTCTAATCGCGTAAAGTGTCCGACTTTGTCAATCTATCAACTATCACCCATCCTTGCATCATGTGTCTTCCGGTGAGAGGTAGACCACTTACAAAATCCATGGTGACTGATCCCATTTCCATTCGGTATGCGTATAGGTCAGAGCAAACCCGATGGAACTTGATGTTCGCCTTGACTTGCCGACATGTCAAGCATTTAGTCACATAGTCACTATATCCTCTTCATACTGTGCCACCAATATCAAGCTTGGATCATGATACATCTTTGTACTTCCTGGGTGCATAGCATATACACTGGTGTGTGCCTCTTTTAGAATACTGGTCTTCAATTCCCCATCATCTGGTACACACAGTCTTCCTTTGTAGTACAGACACCCATCTGCTTTAACCTCATAGTCAGTTGCTTTTCCCTCTGAGATCTTGCTCATAATAGCCATTAACTTCTCATCTGCCTTTTGCCCATCTAGTATCTGCTGTAGCAGGTTTGGCCTCACTTGCAACTCAGCCAAAATAGCTCCATCTCAAACCAAAGATAGACGGGCATTCAATGATCTCAAAGCTGTCATGGATTTTCTGCTCAAAGCATCAGCAACTACATTTGCCTTCCCAGGATGGTAGTCAATCACACAATCATAATCCTTCAGGAACTCCATCCATCGCCTCTGTCTAAGGTTGAGCTCCTTTTGGGTTGGCAAATATTTCAGGCTTTTGTGGTCTGTGTAAATGTAGCACTTTTCACCATACAAGTAATGCCTCCATATCTTCAGTGCGAAGATAATTGCTGCCAGTTCTACATCATGGGTAGGGTAGTTCTGTTCATGTGGCCTTAGCTGTCTGGAAGCATAGGCGATCACTTTCCCCTCTTGCATCAATGCACACCCTAACCCATTATGAGAGGCATCACTGTAGACCACAAAGTCCTTTCCTGACACTGGCTGTGTTAACACTGGTGCCTCTGTCAACATAGCCTTCAACTTCTCAAAACTGGTCTGACACTTGTCATTCCAGTCAAATATGACATTCTTGTGTAATAACTTGGTCATTGGAGCAGCTATTAGGGAAAATCCCTTCACAAATCTTCTGTAATACCCAGCTATCCCCAAGAAACTTCTGACCTCGGTTGTATTCCTGGGAGGCTTCCATTCCATCACTACTTCTATTTTCTTGGGATCCACCCTAATCCCATCAGCTGACACTATGTGTCCAAGGAATGCAATCTCATTCAGCCAAAAGTCACACTTGGACAACTTAGCATACAGCTTCTTTTCCTTCAGGGTTTGCAAAACAATCCTCAAATGGTCATCATGTTCTTCATTGGTCTTGGAATACACCAAAATATCATCAATAAAGACCACTACGAACCGATCTAGGTATGGATGGAAGATACGGTTCATAAGGTCCATAAATGCCGCTGGTGCATTTGTTAGGCCAAAGGGCATCACTAGAAACTCATAATGCCCATATCGTGTCCTGAATGCAGTCTTGGGCACATCCACATCCTTCACCCTCAACTGATGATACCCTGATCTGAGATCAATCTTAGAAAATGCTCCTGCTCCCTTCAGCTGATCAAACAGATCATCAATTCTAGGCAACGGATATTTATTCTTCACAGTCACTTTATTCAACTGCCGGTAATCAATGCATAGCCTCAAAGTCCCATCCTTCTTCTTTACAAACAGCACTGGAGCTCCCCATGGTGACACACTGGGGCGTATGAACCCCTTATCAAGCAACTCTTGCAACTGAGTTTTCAACTCCCTCAATTCTGTGGGTGCCATCCTATAAGGAGCAATGGAAATGGGTGTTGTACCCGGCAGTGTCTCAATAGCAAATTCGACTTCCCTTTACGTGGCAAACTGGCAACTCTTCAGGAAATACCTCTGGGAAGTCTCTTACTGTGGGTATGTCACTCAGGTTTGGCTTAGCCTGCCTAGTATCCACCACATGTGCTAGGTAGGCTTCACAGCCTTTTCTCATCATTCTTCTTGCAATCGGTGAGATGACATTGGACAAGAAATCTGTCCTTTCCCCCACAACTGTGATCTCATTACCCTCTGAAGTTTTTAGAGAAATTCTCTTCAATTTGCAATCAACTATTGCCTGATGACGTGACAACCAGTCCATTCCCAATATCAAGTCAAACTCATGGAAGGGCAACTCAATTAGGTCTGCCAAGAATTCATACCCCTGAATCCTTAACGAGCAACCCTTGTATACTTTGTTCACTACCACACTGTGGCCCAATGGATTAGTGACCAGAATGTCTTGGTCACTCTCCCTACTAGTATCCCCTTTCTACGGGTAAGTTGATGCAAATGTAGGAATGAGTGGATCTGGATCCACCAATGCATGCACAGGAGTATTGTAGAGGGAGAACGCACTCGATGACGCCCGGGCATCTTGCTCCTCCCGAGCTCTCGGGCATAATTTCTCGCGGTGGTCCGTTATCCGCCTCTCTGGCCGCTCGATGCGAGCCTCGTGATGGTCCCACCGTCCGATTTGCGATTTTCTACCTCTCGTGGTGCAGAGCGTGTCCGTCGCTTGTGTTGGAGCGATTGTAGTGGTTTTGCGTGGACAATTTCTCGGTGATGCTCTGTCGACCCACATCTCAAGCAGCACCGATTACTCTCCAACACTCCCCCTTGTGCCATTTAAGGCGCTTTGGACATGCGAGAAGATGTTGGGGCTGGTCCTGAACCCCATCCCTGAGAGCGCCCACCGATGGTGTGGGTGACCTCTCCTAGGGGTGAATCGTGGCCCGAGGCCCGACCACGACTCGTGGTTGACCCGAACTCGTGCGGGAGGACCCTTGAACTTCTTCCCAAATGCAGGGCTGAACTAGACCGACTGGCCCCTCTTCTCTGTCTATCCCTTCAGTCCGCTCACCGATTCTTACTTTTTCCACCTTTATTGCAGCTTCCACTAACTTGGTAAATTCGTGATTCCCAAGGCGGTGAGCTGGATCTTGATGTTGTCATTTAGTCCCTCTTCAAATCTCTTGCACCTTTCAGCTTCATTAGGGACTATCTCCCTTCCATAACGGCTTAATCGAACAAATTCCTTCTCATACTCGGCCACTGACAACTGCCTCTGCCTCAGATTAATGAACTCTCTTCTTCTCTCTTCCAGGTATACAGTACCCACATATTTCTTCTTGAATTCGTAGGGGAAGAAGTCCCAAGTTACAGCTTCTGGCTGCACTTCACTCGACACAGTGTCCCACCATTCGTAGGCATCGTCTTGTAACAAGGATACAACAGCTTCTAAGTTCTCGCTGGGTGCGAGTGGAGTTGTTTTAAGACTCGCCTGCTCTGCTCAACCAATTTTCTACGCAATGAGTCATCTTCCCTCTTGCCGAAGAAATCCACCGCCCCAAACTTTCTTAGCCTTTCAAGGTGTGATTTCTGCTGTGGAGCTGGTGGTGGTGGTGGTGGTGCTGGCATTACTCCGGCCATTTGTCTAAAGAAGTCGGCCATTTGTTGGAACATGGCCTGGAGGCCGAAAGGTGCTCGCTCGAGCCGGCGGAGTAGGTTTTCCCCTACCCCCAGTCTCAGCTGCTACCGGTGGAGCATGACTCTCCACTTCCTCCTCAACTGCCCTCTGAGATGAAGGGTCCATATCCTATTCAAAATAAGAAAAACAAACAGATCTGCATTAGTGTCACCTCGACTCTTACAAATGCAATGCATGGTATGGACTCAATCTAGGACCAGAAACGCCTAAACCGTGCTCTGATACCAATATATATCAGGGCCCGGCCCACTAGTGATATTGTCCGCATTGGGCCGTAGCCCGCACAGTTTTAAAACGCGTCACTAGGGAACAGAGACCCCTTACTTATAAGCCAGGACTCGCCCCCGTACTTTGCCGATGTGGGATTACCTTTCTCGGTTTTCTCAACCAACATCGCTCAAGAGGCACGCGGGGTGGCTCTGATACCACTAAATGTGACACCCCTTACCCGTGTACTGTATACCCGAGTAAGTAATGCCACACGGTGTACCGGCACACTCTAATATACCTTAATTAATTTTCATCGTAATTTTGAATATAACTTGTAAAATATAACTCATTTAAGTCATTTATTGAATTCATAATTTATTTGAGGTTCCGAAAATTTTATAAAAAATCTGGCAGAATACCGGCTAAAAATGGAGAAAACAGTTCTTCGGAACCTGTTAAAAACACTTCCAATAAACAAATTCATTCATTCTCAACTCCAATATCAACACAAAACTCAATATCAAGATTTCACCATTTCAATTTCTATTCTCATTCATCATTCACATGTGATGTTCACATATAAATCACAAGTAAACATTTACTTTTCCATTAACAAATACAATTTTCATAATTTACATATACATCAATATACATTACACAAGTTTAATTACATATGAAGAAAATCAAAATTAAGTTACAAAATGTCAAAATGACACCTAGTGTCCTACCAATGCACAGCAGAAGTTGAGGTGACACGGACACTGAGCAGAACTGCTGGATGGACTCACCCAGTCTGTGGTCTACTGGGCTCACGATCGGGGTCTCCAGTACCTACGCGTGGCAAAAGCAACGCGCTAAGCAATAATGCTTAGTGGTGCAATAATATAATAGAAGAAAATAGCAAGAAAATGAATGTGTATAGAATGTGTATGCTTTCTTTGTTTGGTATTGGTATATCCATTATTTCATTAACGTTGTTCACTTTTATTCATTTGGTTGCCCCAAGTAACCTACACTAGACGCATCGGGTGGATAACGGGTAACCGCACTGGGTACCTAGTACCTAGGGCCGACACACCATCTGTCAAATATGCATCTCCCGTTGTTCAACAGCTAACAAGCTGTAAATAATATCAGGCACAAGGCCAAGTCTCAATACAAAGTCAGAATGGCTAAAAGCCATGAAATCACAGAATGGCATATTGCCATGTGCAGTACTGCTAACTGGACCCTATTGGTATGCCAAACTATCCAAACCAATCTTGTTAGGTATACTAGGGCATTTGAAACTTTTAAATTCTTCAATTTGTGAATTTCATGTTTTGGTGTTACTATTCACCTCATTGGTCAACAAAAATGTTGACTTTTGGATAGAAAATATGTACATTGACTTTGGCACTCCCAACATACCACATTTTGTGTTTAAAACTTGTTGGCATTAAGTGTTAATACCATTTCAAAGTATAAACCAACACAAGCAGAATTTTCAGTTTTGGTGAGTCAACTTCACTGTTCCATTGGACACTGTTACTGTGGAAATTTGAAGAAATGTAAAACATGAAAGTTGTTCCTTATTTTGTCTAGTTGAATTTCCTTTTTTGAATCACTCCATTTGGAGTTTTGTAGCTCCAGATATGGCTCAAAAACCCAAGCTGGCCGGATGTGCATTCTGCAGAAATTACCATATCTACAGTAACATGAACAGTGACTGCCACTGCTATTTGGGTTGGGTTCTGGCCATAATTTGGGGTAGGTTCCTTCATGAAAGTTGTTTGTCTATGTCTTAACTTGTTGCTGTAAAACTTTCAGGTCAATTGACCAAATCTACAGTGAGTTGTCATTCTGTAGAATCAATTACAGGGTATCCGGATTGGGGCCAAGTTTTGGTCCTCTTGCTTTGGTCTTTTGGGCATGGTTTCTTCAGCAAAAATGTGCCATTATAAGCCTAGTTTCATGTCCAATTGGCCAAACACCAATTGGACCAACACAACCCAAGTTATGGTAGTGCAAGTGGACTGAATTTTCAGTCCCTCTGCTTTCTTGTCCTAGGGCGACTGCAACTTCACTTTGCAATCCTATTTTTCAGTCCATTTTATGGTCAACATACCTAAAATGGTCACTAATTGACCATTAAAATGTGCTCTAACAATTTCCTAAGCCAAGTCAATTTTTCACTCTTCAAAACCCTAGTTCCATTATAGGTTTTCACAACACCTTAAATACT
The DNA here is from genome assembly GCF_030052815.1 of Hevea brasiliensis. Taxonomy (NCBI): domain Eukaryota; kingdom Viridiplantae; phylum Streptophyta; class Magnoliopsida; order Malpighiales; family Euphorbiaceae; genus Hevea; species Hevea brasiliensis. The sequence continues at coordinate 39,411,428 of NC_079502.1, read as the reverse complement.
AGCTCCTTTCAATAATCACATGCACACATGGTTTAAACTTGATCTATAGCCCACTTTAAGTCCATCAAAACAATCAAAATAATTCCTTCACAAGGGCTGCCAAAAGTTCATAGTATGAATACACATAATTCTTGCTCATTTTAGTTGCAATTCTCACTCAATACAAGTTACAATTCATGAAAATAAGAAGTTTTAAGTGTCTAATGCACTAACCTTGATTAGGGCAGATTTTTCCCCACTCAAGAGTTCACTTTCCTTCACTTTCTAGGCTGCCAAACACTTCCCCAAGAGGTGTGGTTAAGTTTTAATGAAGAGTGTTTAAGATTTAGTAGTGAAACAAAGAGAGAAAGGGAGCTTTGGTGGAGCTTTCATGGTGGAATGGTTATGGAAAATGGAGAGCTACGGGTGTGTTTTTGTGGGAGTGGTGGCTGCTGGAATTTTCCTTATTTTGGTCTTCTTTTATCTCTTTTAATAGTTAGTCAAATAATGGCTTAATTGTGATTGGTCAAAATTTTCTTAATGACATCATACTATGTCATTATTTGCATTATTTTGCATTTTCTTTTCTTTTCTTTCACTACTCATTTCCAATTTCATTTTTAGTAATGTTTCTTCATATTTTATGTCATATTAATTATTTACTCAACTGGACAAGTCGGCCAAAAATCACCTCTGAAGGCGAAATGACCAAAATGCCCTCCGTTTGGCTGAACGGGTCAAAATTGTCTGTACCGATTGAAAAATTTTTCTAGGTATTTTCTTGGCATTCTAATGCCATGGGAACCTCAATAACCCTTCTCTGGAGTCCCAAAAATTATTTTATAATTTTCCCCCCGGGTCTAGGGCTCCTCGTTGCGAGAACCGCAACTTCCCTCTGGTTACCCATCGCTAGGGCACCGGCTCGTTTAACTTGGTTGTATTTTATTTCTAAAATTTTTACTAAATTTTTCTTATTAATATTTGAGTTAATTATGGTTCCTGACTTTAGTTTAAATATTTTTCCGGACGTTCTAGCTGTCCGGACCGACACCGGTCACCGAAACAGTAGAATGTACGGAGTTGGTACAGGGAGGGTGTTACAGAGTCCTCGTTTCATCGGACCATATGAGGTTATGGAAAGAGTGGGTCCTTTGGCATATCGGTTGGCATTACCTCTGGAGTTAGCAAGGATACACAGTGTCTTCCATGTGTCCATGTTATGGGGTACAGATCAGACCCATCTCATGTACTATCAGTTGAAGAGATTGAGGTAAATCCAGACCTCTCATATGAGGAAGAACCCATAGAAATTCTGGCTTATGATGTGAAGCAGCTGAGGAACAAACAGATACACCTGGTTAAAGTACTGTGGAACCATCATTCAGGCCAGGAAGCTACTTGGGAACGTGAAGAGGATATGAGGAGACAATACCCACAGCTGTTCAGAGACTAATGCCAGGTAAATTTTCAAGAAGAAATTTATTTTAAGGGGGGGAGAATTGTAACACCCCTAAGTTCGATAGTGCGTTCTACTGTTCTAGTGACCAGTGTTGTCCGGACAGCTAGGATGCCTAGAACTACACTTCGATATGAGTGAGAAGACATAAAATAATGAAATACAAGAAAATAAAATACAAGAAAAACAAAGGAAAAATAATAGGAAAGAAATGTAACCAAGTTAAGCGAGCCGAGAACCCTAGCGATGGGTGACCGCACCGGGAAGTCACGGCATGGACCATTGACTAGCCCTGGACCGCAGAGAACCCTGAAAAATATTTTTTGGACTTAAAGAGATATCAATTGAAGTAAAAATATCATTAGAAATATCAAAGAAAAATTAATTAATTAGTACAAAGAAAAGTGAGAAATCGAAAAACGGATAAAACCCGGTGTTACCGAAAAATCGGGAATGCAACCCGAACAAGGGCATTGTGGTCATTTGACACTCCAAGTTGTCTTTTGACCTAAATGTCCATTGAAAATACATGATATTATATTTGGAAAATGTCATGAAAAATTAAATTAGTGGTACCTAATGTAAATAGCAAAAATGGGGTGTAATTTGAGTAATTAACACTTTAAACATGTAATATAATTGATTTATGGTGAGCGGAGCACTATGGGGTTAAAATAAACATTAAGTGGGCAGGTGTAACTTCATCTTCAACCTTCCTCCCATCCATGCCGAAATGAAGTTCCCTAAATCCTCCATTGCCGCATTGATTCAAGCTTCCAAACCTCCTCCATTTTCACCTCCAAACACCAAAGTCACTTCACTAATTTTTATCCTCACATCACAAGGAAGAGGTAGATACTAAAATCAAGGGAGTTTGGTGAAGATTTAACAAGCCTCATCAATAGGTAAGTTTGTGTTTTTGATTTTTGTTTTATTAAAGTTTGTAAGGATATTATGGGTATTTGATTTATGGAGAGATTTTTGAGGTTTGATGTTTAAAGAGGGATGTGTACTTTTGGCAGCCATGGAAACTCCTTGAAGACAGTTTATTTTTGCTTGTAAATGATGGATTAAAGGATTGATTAAATGTTTATGTGTGTAGGAAATTATTTGGGTGATGTATACTTAGTATATGTGAATGTGTATTTGAAATTTGAAGCTTGGGAATTAATGGAATGTAAATGCATGAATTGGCAGCCTGGTTTGATGAACCATAAGGATGTTATTTTATGTTTGGATTATGGTATAATAATTGTTAATTGTGATGGTTGTTATGGCAGCTTGGGTATATGTGTGATGGTGTGAGGTTGGACATGTAAATGAGCATGAATAGGTGGTTAAATTGTTGTAATTGAGTTGACAAATTCTGCACTTTATGGTGTTTGTTGAATGTGATTATAAGCTGCCAAAATGATCAACAATATGTGGCAAAATATGTTTAGGTTATAGTACAAACCAGAATGGGCATGAATGTGAAGTTTGGTAAGTGTTAAAGGTGACCTTTCATGAGTATGAACAAAATACAATAGGGCAGTTTGTGTTTTGGGCTTAGAACCTTAAGTGTGTAGCTCCAATTGGTATGAGACCAATTGGAGGTGAAACTAGGCACAAAATGTGCCAACTTTCATGAAGGAAGCTTGCCAAAATTCTATTTGTAGGGTAGCTTGAAAAATGACCAAATCCGGATTAGTGCAATTAAGGCCTGAAAATTTACCAATTGGGCAGTAGTTATTGTTTAGGCCATAACTCACTCAAAACTAGTCCAATTGACCTGAAATTTTGATCATGAATAGTTAAGACCTATATCTACAAGTCTTATGAAGACACCAAAGCCCAGAAATGACCATAGGCAAGTCAAACAGCTTATACAAGTTCGGGTCCAAAAACTTGCCGAACCTAAAATGACCTAAAATGACCTAAAGTGACCAATTGTGATGCATTTTGACTAGTAATAATAAAATGACCATAACTTGGTCTACATAACTCAGAATAACCTGAAATTTTGCCCTGCGTGAAATAAGACATAGATCTACAAGTTTGTAGTTTTGACCGAAACCCGAAAACCGAGGAAACTAGGTCGTCCGGCTAGGTCAAACTAGTATCCCGGAATCCAGCAAATTGCAAGAAAATGCAAGATACATGGAAATGAGTTTGGTAACATGTACCAAACCTAAAAGACTATTGAATGTGGCATATTAGTAACATTAAAACCTAATTTACCTAGAATGCATCGAGGGCCGACATATTAGGTTGACTAAGCAAATAGTAGAATTCAGTGAATTAATTATCAAGCATTATCGTTAGAGACAGTTTAAATGAGTACTGAAACACCTCAAATTGTGTTTCTCAATTAGCAAAGACTCAGAGAAAGGGAAGGAAACACTGAGTCAAGGCCAGGAGATAGTTATCAGAGGTTTGTGCACAACAGTTACTTCTTTTGAATTTTTCAATTGAAATAAATTATGACTATTTGTATATTATTGCTTTCAATTATGGAAATGTGTTTAAATGGATACTTATTACTTGAAAAGCATTGTAAATGGTTTGAAACTGTGAAAAAATTGATTTAGTGTGATTTATGAAAATTGAAGTTAATTATGAATTGTGTTGCCATTTTGTGAATGAAATTATGACTTTGGAAATTTATTGGATTCTCACGAATCATTTGTATAAAATGTTTGGAATTGACTTTGTGTTCACACTTAGCATGACAGTATCACATCATTCCTTCTCTATTTATGGGGTTGTGATCGTTTATTTTTCTCCCTCTCTAGTTTACCAGTTGAGGTTGTAGATCGGATGAGTACTCATTATATAGCTAGCTTCCTTCCTCATTGATTTCGATTAGTGGGGTTGTGATTGCTTTGTCGTGGTGTACAATGCGGCATTGATCGGAAAATTGTGTCATGGCGTAAGTTGTGTATGAATTGGCAACACTGTATTCTTAAATTATTTGACTAAATTGTGTTATTATGAGCTTTGATCATTTGTGAAATGGAGTTTAAATTCTTATTGACATTCACTGTCTTTTGAATTTAACTATGTTTTGATTACTGAGATTTATTGTGATATTGTGTTAAATTCCTTATGACATTCATTGTCTTGAATTTAACTATGGTTTTATGTATCCATCATTTATATGATTTATGAATTGTGATTTAAAGTTGTAATTGGTTAATGTTGTGCACCACTTAGACATTGTCTCAGCGATAGCTTTTCATTCTTTATCACAGTGAAGACAGACGGAGCGTGCAGACAAGGCTGCTAGTGCATTCAGCGAGAGATCATCGGGTATATTGAGTATACCACATTTTGCATTTTGTATTGTAATGTATGTTCGCTGTATGTATATATTGTTCTTGGTTTTAAGTAGTTGTAAATTAAAATTATACATTGAAGTTATAAAATAAATTATGAGTTATTTTGGCTTGTAAATCTTGTGCTGTATTTCTTTTATCTCAGTCTTTGAAAAACTATTGGGGATTTGAGTTGAGAAATATATTGTGGTGTTTAACTGTTGGAGTTGAGATTGAGAAAAATATTGAAGTGCTTTTTACAGGTTTTCTGAAGAACTGTTTTATCCAAAATACAGATGGCACTCTGCCAAAATTTTTACAGAAGTCACTAATAGTCCAATTGTGTTAGCTGTTTCACTTTAGTTCAAAAAGGTTTTTAACACCTGTAAATTGTGTTCACCACTGTAAAAAGAAGTAAGAAAAGTTTTAAAATCCCTTATAGTGTATTTAATGAGTTACCAGTAGATGAAGTTGGTAATTCATTAGGTATACTACGGGATCATGTTATGCCTTACAGAGGGGTAGGGTGTGACACATTGGTAGGACATTAGGCTACTTTTGGCATTTTGTATTTTGTAAACTTTTGTAATTATACTTTTATTTTGCCATGTATATTTTAAACTCATGTAATTATGTTTTGATGTAATTATCTATACATCATGTTCAGTAATAAATTTGAGTATTTCTTATTGAGTTGAGTATGATATGAAACAAATTAAATTTTGAAATATTGAAGTCATTTGAGAAATTGTGGAAATATATTGGTGGTTGACTGAGATTGATAATATGATTATATTGGAAGTGTTTTTAACAGATTCAGAAGAACTGTTTTTCCAATTTACAGCTGGCACTCTGTCGAATTTTCTATAAAATTTACGAAAAATTCATATTAATCAAAATTATAAATTAATGAATTAAAAAGGGTATATTATAATGGAAATATGATTTGGTGCTTCGACACACTATGTGGCATATCTTGCTCGGGTACACTATAGATGGGTAAGGGGTGTCACATTTAGTGATATCAGAGCATCGGTTTAGGCGTTTCTGGGCCTAGATAGAGTGCATACCATTGCATTGCATTTGTAAGTGTTGAGGTGACACTGATGCAGATCTATTTATTTTCTTATTTTGTTTAGGATATGGATCCTGCTTCTCAAAGAGTAGTTGATGAAGAAGTGGAGAGTCGTGCTCCACCAAGGGCTGAATCTGGAGGGAAGGGAGAATCTGCTCCACCAGCAGCTGAGGCACCTGGCCAACCTTAGTTTGCATTATTTCAGCAAATGACCGAATTTTACCGATAAATGATGAGGGTAATCCCACCACCACAACCACAACCATAACCTCCACCAGCACCACAGAAGTCCCATCTGGAGAAACTACGAAAACATGGGGCTATGGATTTCTTTGGGAAGAAGGAGGATGACCCTATGACAGTGGAAAACTGGTTGGATAGAACAGTCAGAGTGTTGAAATAGCTTCACTGCACCCCCGAGCAAAACCTGGAGGGTGCTGTGTCCCTACTTCAAGATGATGCATACCAGTGGTGGGACACAGTAACCAGTGAGATGCAACCGGATCAAATTACCTGGGATTTCTTCCTCACAGAGTTTAGGAAGAAGTATGTCAGTAAAGTGTATTTACAAGAGAGAATAAGAGAATTTATCAATCTGAAATAGAGGCAACTATTAGTGGTAGAGTATGAGCGTGAATTCATCAGACTAAGCCGGTATGGGAGGGAGATAGTCCCTACAAAGGCAGAGAGGCACAAAAGGTTCGAAGAAGTGCTCAATGACAATATCAAAGTCATGATAACAGCATTGGAGATCACGGATTTTGCCAAATTAGTAGATGTTGCATCGAAAGTAGAAAGAGTCCGAATAAATGAGCAAAATGGAAGGGAAAGACAACAGAAGAGGGGTCCAGGTCAGTCTAGTTCATTTTGGTCAGTCCCAGGGGCCCAAACCACAGTTTACACCTAGGAGAGGCCATTCCACACCATCAGTGGGCAGCTCTCCAGGGACAGTGTTCAAGGGACCAGTCCCAACATCTTCTGCCTGTCCATACTGCTAGAAGTGGCATAAGGGGGACTGTTGGCGAGTGACCGGTACATGCTTACGGTGTTGATCTACAGAACATCAGATAAAAAATTGTTCAAAGAGGACTACTATAGTTGCCCCAACACAAGCAGATAGGCCTGCCCCTGCACCTCAAAGGTGTAGGAAGCCCGATAAATCTAAGGCAGTTGGTCCATCACTGAGGCCTGCATCTGAGTCAACTGAGAGGCCAAAGGCTAAAGCACTTGCCAGAGCCTATGCCATAAGAGCTCAGGAGGAACAAGATGCCCCAGACATTATCAGGGGTACATTCTCCCTCTACAACACATCTGTGCATGCATTAGTGGATCTAAGATCCATTCATTCATACATCTGTATCAAACTACCCGTAGAGAGGGGAGTTTCAGTAGAGGAGAGTGATTAAGATATTCTGGTCACAAATCCACTAGGCCACAGTGTGGTAGTGAATAAAGTGTATAAAGGTTGCCCGTTGAGGATTCAGGGGTATGAATTCTTGGCAAACCTAATTGAATTGCCCTTCCATGAGTTTGACGTGATTTTGGGAATGGACTGGTTGTCACGTCATCAAGCAATAGTTGATTGCAAACTGAAGAGGATTTCTCTGACAACTCTTGAGGGTAATGAGATTTTAATTGTGGGGGAAAGGACAGATTTCTTATCCAATGTTATCTCAGCCACAGTTGCAAGAAGATTGATGAGAAAGGCTGTGAAGCTTACCTAGCACATGTGATTGATACTAGGCAGGCTAAGTTGAACTTGTATGATATACCCATAGTAAGAGACTTCCCAGACATATTTCCTGAAGAATTGCCTGATTTACCACCATAAAGGGAAGTCGAATTTGCTATTGAGGTAATTCTGGGTATAGCACCAATTTCTATTGCTCCTTATAAGATGGCATCCACTGAATTGAGAGAGTTGAAAATTCAGCTGTAGGAGTTACTCAATAAGGGGTTCATATGCCCCAGTGTGTCACCATGGGGTGCTTCGGTGCTATTTGTGAAGAAAAAGGATGGAACCTTAAGATTATGCATTGATTACCGGCAGTTGAATAAAGTAACTGCGAAGAATAAGTATCCATTGCCCAGAATTGACGATCTGTTTGATCAGTTAAAAGGAGCCGGTGTATTTTCAAAAATTGATCTCAAATCAGGGTATCATCAGTTAAGGGTAAAGGATGCAGACGTGTCAAAAATTGCATTCAGAACCCTGTATGGACATTATGAATTTCTAGTGATGCCATTTGGGTTAACAAATGCACCAGCAGCATTTATGGACCTTATGAACCGTATCTTTTATTCATATTTAGATCGGTTTGTAGTGGTCTATATTGACAATATTCTGGTGTATTCCAAGACCAGGGAAGAACATGATGAACATTTGAGGATTGTTCTACAAACCCTGTAAGAAAAGAAGCTGTATGCTAAGCTGTCCAAGTGTGACTTCTGGATGAGTGAAATCTCCTTCCTTGGACACATAGTATCAGCTGAGGGGATTAGAGTGGATCCCAAAAAGATAGAAGCATTGATGGAATGGAAGCCTCCCAAAAATACAACTGAGGTCAGAAGTTTCTTAGGGCTAGCTGGGTATTACAGAAGATTTGTGAAGGGGTTTTCTCTCATAGCTGCTCCAATGACCAAGTTGTTACACAAAAATGTGAAATTTGGTAGGAATGACAAGTGCTAAGCCAGTTTTGAAAAGCTGAAGGCTATGTTGACAGAAGCACTAGTGTTAACACAGCCAGTGTCGGGAAAAGACTTTGTGGTCTATAGTGATGCCTCACATAATGGGTTAGGGTGTTTATTGATGTAAGAGGGGAAAGTGGTCACTTATGCTTCCAGGCAGTTAAGGCCACATGAACAGAACTACCCTACTCATGACCTGGAGTTAGCAGCAATTATCTTCGCATTGAAGATATGGAGGCATTATTTGTATGGTGAAAAATGTTATATCTATACAGACCACAAAAGTCTAAAATATTTGCCAACCCAGAAGGAGTTCAATCTTAGACAGAGGCGATGGATTGAATTTCTAAAGGACTATGATTGTGTGATAGATTACCATCCTAGGAAGGTAAAGGTAGTTGCTGATGCCTTGAGTAGGAAGTCCATCACAGCTTTAAGATCACTAAATGCCCGTCTGTCCTTAGCTCAAGATGGAGCTATTTTGGCTGAGTTACAAGTGAGGCCAAATCTGCTACAGCAGATACAAGATGGGCAGAAGGCAAATGAAAAATTAATAGCTATTGTGGATAAAATTCCAGAGGGGAAGGAAATTGATTATGAGGTGAAAGCAGATGGGTGTTTGTACTACAGAGGAAGAGTGTGTGTACCAGATGATGGGGAACTGAAGACTAGTATTCTGAAAGAAGCACACACTAGTGTTTATGCTATGCACCCGGGAAGCACAAAAATGTATAATGATTTGAAGTCTCATTATTGGTGGCCTGGTATGAAGAAGGATATAGCTAACTATGTTACTAAGTACTTGACATGTCAGCAAGTTAAAGCAGAACATCAAGTTCCATCAGGATTGCTACAGCCTATAAGCATACCTGAATGGAAATGGGACCGAGTCACTATGGACTTTGTTAGTGGTCTACTCTCACCCAGAAGAAGCATGATGCAGTGTGGGTGATAGTGGATAGATTGACGAAGTCAACACATTTTCTACCAGTTAGGAGTGACTACTCACTAGAGAAGTTAGCAGAATTGTATATCAGTGAAATAGTTAGACTGCATGGAATCCCACTTTCCATCATATCTGACCGAGACCCAAGGTTTACCTCGAGATTTTGGAAAAAGTTACAAGAAGCCTTGAGCACACAACTCCACTTTAGCACGACTTTTCATCCTCAGGCGGATGGACAGTCGGAATAAGTAATCTAGGTATATCTAAAAGCTAATTGAATTTTTATAACTAATAAATTGAAATGATAGTAACAATGTGAATTATGTGATAGATCCTGGAGGATATGCTGAGGAGTTGTGTCATTGAGTTTGAGGGGAGTTGGGATAGATATCTTCCACTGGAAAAATTTGCATATAACAATAACTACCAAGCTAGCATTCAAATGGCCCCGTATGAAGCACTGTATGGGAGGAAGTGTAGAACCCCAATATGTTGGACTGAATTGGGCGAAGATAAGCTGGTAGGACTAGACCTGGTGAAATAGATAGTGGAGAAAGTAAAAATAATCAAAGCAAATTTGAAGGTTGCCTCAGATAGACAGAAATCTTATGCCGACTTGAAGAGAAAAGAGATAGAGTATACAGTTAGCGATAAAGTATTTCTCAAAGTCTCACCATGGAAGAAGGTACTGAGGTTTAGAAGAAAGGGTAAATTAAGCCCTAGGTTCATTGGCCCATATAAAGTTATTGAACGTGGGAGACCAGTGGCCTATCGACTAGCTTTACCACCAGAACTGGATAAGATCCATAATTTATTCCATGTGTCTATGCTAAGAAGATACTGCTCAGACCCTTCACATGTCATCTCCATGGAAGATATCAAAATCCAACTGAACTTGATATATGCAGAAGAATCTATACGGATATTGGCTAGGGAAATGAAGGAACTGAGAAATAAACAAATTCCACTGGTGAAAGTACTTTGGAGGTGCCATAATACCGAAGAGGCAACTTGGTAAAGTGAAGAGATGATGAGGCAACAGTTCCCTCAACTGTTTGCATCAGGTAAATTTCAAGGACGAAATTTTTATTAGAGGGGAAGAGTTGTAACATCCTCACGTTAGCTAGTCCGTACAGTCTACTGTTCTGGTGACGAATGTCGATCCGAGCAGCTAGAATATTTGAAATTATAAATAGACTAGAGTGAAGAGTTATAAATAAACCAAATAATGCTCATAAAAATCAAGAAAAATTTTTAGGAATGAAATGCACTAAGATTAAAGAGCCGAAACCCCAGTGATGGGTAACACAAAGGGGAAGTGATGGTGAAGGCCGTTAGCAACCCTAGACTCGGGAAAAACTTCATGAAATAATTTTTGGGACCTCAGGGAAGGATTATTGGGGTTCCGATGACAATAAAATGTTAAGGAAATACAAGGAAAATTTAATCAATTGGAACACACAATTTTAGCTCGTTAAGCCAAACGGAGGGCATTTTGGTCATTTCGTCTTCAGAGATGATTTTTGACCAACTTGTCCATTTATGTAAGTGAATTATATGACATAAAATATAAACAAATATTGATAAAAAAATTATTTAAAAATGAATAGGAAAGGAAAGAAAAGAAAATGAAAATAAATTGGATTTATTACCTAATGCTTATGTAAGCATGAGTTAATTAAAATTCTTTGGCCAATCAAAAATCACTAAATACATTTAAAATACATTAAAAAGTGGAAGAAGAAGTCCAAATTGCAAAAAGATATCTTCCCTCATCTCTTCTTCCTAGCCGAACCAGCTCCTATATCCCTTCCACCATTTTTGCTCACCTAAAAGCTCCATCTCCCCTTCAACTCCACCATAAAACCCCTTAGTGATTTCATTAAAAACTGGTTTTACACCTTGGGCAAGCTAAAGATAACAAAAAAAAAAGTAGAAAGGAGGAGCTTTTACAAGCTTGAAAATTTATTCCATTAAAGGTATGTGACCAAACTTGTTCTTTTTCTTTAAATTCATGTGGAAGGAGTAGAATTTAGTGGATGTTTACAAGAAATTTAAATAAAATCATGAGCATACCTTTCCCAATATTTTCGGCAGCCTTGAACTTGGTAGGGTTTGAAGATTTCTTAGAATTAAAATGGTATTGTGGCTGCCCTTAATACTAATCTATTGTTTAGGATAGTGAAAGGTAAGTGAATGCATGATTTGAGATGGTTGAGTTAGGGTTTGGGTATGAAATTGAGACTTTGATCAAGTAATGGTGAAAGTAAGTTTTAATAGTCAATTAGTAACCATTTGGTTATGTGTGAATAAGAAATGAAGTGGTTTGTTTAATGGGAATTGAAGTTAGTGTTGCTGCCCTTGGTGACCTGCAGGACTGGGTGTGAGTCCAGTAGGTTTGGGTAGCTATAACTGGAGTTGTGTAGGTTTAATTGATGCAAGGCCAATTGGACATAAAACTAGACACATAATGTCACAACTATGGTGAAGAAATCCTACCCAGAAAACCAAAACAAGTTGACCTAAAGATTGCCCTAATCCAGGTGACCTGCATTCTGCCTGGGCAAAATGACCAAATGAACATTATTTATTCATTTAGTCATAACTCAGTGTAGAAAGGTCCATTTGACCTAGAAATTTACCAGCACATATTTGAGACATAGACCTACAATGTTCATGAAGAAACCAAACCCAAATTTTGATGATAACATGTTCAAAAAGTGACCTGCAATCACTGCACAAAACACTATAGATTTGGTCAATCCAGAAAATCTGGAAAGTTTGCAATCCTGCCAGTTATGGTGTTTATGCCATAACATGAGCTACAAAACTCCAAATGGAGTGATTCAAAAAATGAAATGTAACTAGACACAATAAGGAACAACTTTCATGTTGACAATTTTATCAAATTCCCACTGTAAAAATGACCAATGGAACAGTAAACACAAGGCTTGAAATCTGAAAATTTTGAACAACTAACCCTAAGCTTAGAAATGGTATTGGTAACCAATACCAACAACTTTAGAATGCAAAATGTACCTATTGAGAGTATTAAAACCAATGTACCTATTGCCTATGCAAAAGTTAATATTTTAGTTGACTAATGAAATGAATAGTGACACCTAAACTTGAATTTCAAGAATTGCACAATTTAAGAGTGTAACATGCCTTAGTACACCTAGTAAGATTGGTTTGGATAGGTTGGCATGGCAATAGGGTTCTGTTAGCAGTACTGCATATGGCTCCATGTCATTCTGTGTTTTATGGCCTCCCGTGCCATTCTGTGATAAAAATAGCCTTTGGCTATATTGATTGAGTTGTTATACTTGGGATTTATCCCTAATAATTATTACAGCTTATTAGCTGTTCTGTTGCACACCGGGAGACACAATGTGACCGATGGTGTGATGGTTCGAGGTACTTGGTACCCAATACCAGTTTACCCGTTTATCCAGTCTAGTCAACTAGTATAAGTTACTCGGGCAATTAAATTAAATCTTACCAAATTTTAATCGAATAATACTATAATAAATGCCAAAAATTAAGTCTACATAAAATGTGAACATAATTCTGCATATTTATTTTATTTTAGTTATTTTATTTTATATTGTCATCACTAAGTAGAATTGCTTAGCGCGTCACTTTTGCCATGCGTAGGTATTGGAGACATAGCTGGGGAGTCCAGCAGACTTCAGATCGGGTGATTTTGTCATATCTGCACACAGAGTCCAGAGTCACCTCACATTTGTAGTGCATTGGTAGGACATTAGGCTACTTTTGGCATTTTGTATTTTGTAAAATTTTGTAATTAGACTTTTATTTTGCCATGTATATTTTAAACTCATGTAATTATGTTTTGATGTAATTATCTAAACATCATGTTCAGTAATAAATTTGAGTATTTCTTATTGAGTTAAGTATGATATGAAGAGAATTAAATTTTGAAATATTGAAGTCATTTGAGAAATTGTGAAAATATGTTGGTGGTTGACTGAGATTGATAATATGATTATATTGGAAGTGTTTTTAACAGATTCAGAAGAACTGTTTTTCCAATTTACAGTCGACACTCTGCTGAATTTTCTGTAAAATTTGCAGAAAATTCAAATTAATCAAAATTATAAATAAATGAATTAAAAAGGTTAAATTGTAATGGAAATATGATTTGGTGCTCTGACACACTTTGTGGCATATCTTGCTCGGCTATACTATAGACGGGCAAGGGGTGTCACAATAATAATGTACATTTCATTTATAAACACAAATTTACAAATACTAACATTCATACCAAATTATATTATATAAGTTTCAATTTTTGCATGAGAAAATAAAAGTTTGATTACAAATAGTACAAACAGTATAAAATATCAAAATGGGACCTAGTGTCCTACCATTGCACTGTAGCCTGTGAGGTGACATGGACACTATGTAGATCTGTTTACAAGCCTCACCCAGTCTGTGGTCTATTGGGCTCTCTGTCAGTCTCTCCAGAACCTATGCGTTGCAAAAGCAACGCGCTAAGCATAAAGTTTAGTGGTGCCAATAATAAAAGAAAAAATATAATATGCAAATAAAAGTAAAAATTTCCTACTTATTGTGCTTATAAGAAATAAATAATTACTAACTTATTTTTTAGTCGAAGGCTAATTATATCTAATGATATTAACTCTTTCTAGCATTTTATTAATCGTTATCTTAATGATTTTGTGCCTCTTTTCATTGTAATCATTCTTGTTCTTTATCTTGATATTTAATTTCCTTACTTCCTTTAATAATCAATTCAATTTCATTTATACTTTTCCATGCTCAAGTAACCTATACGAATTGACCGGACTGGATAAACGGGTAAACTAGCACTGGGTACCAGGTACCTCGGGCCATCACACTATCAGTCACAATGTGTCTTCCGGTGTGCAAACAGAATGGCTAATAAGCCATTAAAGCAATAAGGCATAAAGCCAAGTATAACATCACAATCAGTATAGCCATAGGCTATCATATCATAGAATGGGCATGAAACCATATGCAGTACTGCTATCAGAACCCTATTAGCATGCCAACCTATCCAAACCAATCACATTAGGCCTACTAGGGCATATTACAAAGTTATTTCTTAAATATTTATACTTAACATGTAAGGTTACTATTCATTTGGTCATTTAAGTCAAAATATTAACTTTCTCATATATAATAGTTACATGAGTTTTAATCACATAGATTTACCACATTTTGGTTTCCAAAAGTGTTGGCATTAGTTGCCAATCATTGCTTCTAATCAATGGAAAATAAATAAAAAATTTCAGTTTTTGGGTGTTAGAGTTCACTGTTCCATTAGGCCATTCTACAGTGAGAATTTGGCCAAGTGTTCTTAATCAAAGTTGTTCTTTATTGTGTCTAGTTACATTTCACTTTTTGAATCACTCCATTTAGTGTTTTCTAGCTCAAATTATGGCTATTGCACCATAACTGGTCAGATTACCTTTACCCAAAATTTCTGGGCAACTTTTGGTTTTGCCAGATTTGGTAGTCCAACTTTGGCTAGCAATTTCATTTAGTTAAATCCTGAATTTGAGTTTGTGTTCTACATGAAACTTGTTCTAAATTGCCTAAGCTTCCATTGATATAATTTTCATATCAATTGGACCTTTCTACACTGAGTTATGACTAAATGAATAAACACTGTTCATTTAGTTATTTTACCCAGGGCAGAATGTGTGTTACTTGGATTAGGTTAATTATTAGGGCTACATAGTTTGGTTTTCTGGAATAGGTTCCTTCATTAAAGTTGTTGCATTTTGTGTTTAGTTTAACCTCCAATTGGCCTTGCACCAATTGGAGGTACCTATCATGAGTTATAACCTCAAGAGCACACTGGACTCAAAGGGTCCAGAATGCACATTTAAGGCAGTCTAATTCTTTACATTAGTTAATGTCACCAATAACTCCATTTTCAATTCAAATTACACTAAATGGTCACTAAATGACCATTAAAACATCATTTTGTGTTCAATTGCATTTACCCCTATATTTGAGTTTCAAACCCTAGCCCTAAAATTCCAAAGTTTCAAATTCTTGCACTAAACTCATTAATTAATGTTTTAAGTGATACAATCACATCAAGGGTAGCCTATTCACTCATTTAATCCAAAGAAATCATCAAAACCATAACAAGTCCATGGCTGCCGAAAATAGGGTGACACTTTAACATGTTTATTTTGATGGAATTTCACATATCCTTGCTCAAATTATCATTCTAACAAGAAATTTGAAGAAAAGAAAAAAGGAATTAGACACTAACCTCAATTGATCACTCGTCCAAGTTTCCAAATCTTCCTTTTCTTCTCTTCTTTTTGCTGTCTAGAGGTGTTCTAAGGTGTGAGGATCAAATTTAGTGAAGGCAAGTTAGGGATTTATGGTGATTTAAAGTGGGAAGTAAAGCTTGGAGTAGTGTAAAAATGGTGAAATTTTCTTTTTTTTTTCTCTCTCTCTGTCTCTCTTGGTTTGGCTGATTGGGGAAGATGAAGCAGATTTCTTTTTCATTTTTCTCTCATTTTTATTTAATTTTTAACCCTTTTAAGAGACTTGTCAATTTCCCATTGGTTAGCAATTTTAATTACCTCATGCATGATGTCATTAATCTACTTATATTTCATTTTTCTTTTTCTTTCATTTCTACTCATTGTCAATTAAATTTTTAGCAATATTTATTCATATTTTATGTCATAATAAGTATTTACTTAATTGGACAAGTCAGTCAAAAATCATCTCCGAAGACAAAATGACCAAAATGCTCTCCGTTTGGCTTATTGAGTCAAAATCATCTGTACCGATTAAAAAATTTTTCTAAACCTTTTATTGGCATTCTAATGCCATAGAAACCTCAATAACTCTTCTCTAGAGTCCCAAAAATTATTTTATAAATTTTCTCCCTGGTTTAGGGCTTCTAACTGTGAAAACCGCAACTTCCCACTAAGTTACCCATCGCTAGGGCACCGGCTCGTTTAACTTGGTTGTATTTTATTTCTAAAATTTTTCCTAAATTTTTCTTATTATTATTTGAGTTATTTATGACTCCTCATTCTAGTCTAAATATTTTTCTAGATATTCTAGTTGTTTGGACCGACACTGGTCACCTGAATAGTAGAATGTATGGAATTGCTATAGTGAGAGTGTTATAACTCTTCCCCTCTAATTTAAATTTCATCCTCGAAATTTACCTGACTTAAGTAATCATGGAGTTGCTAACTCCTTGCTTCTTCACTTCCTTGTATTGCCTCATCAATGTCTGGGTTTGGCTCCTCCTGAGCTTCCATAGCATATACCCATGGTGCCACCCTGACTTCGAGCCTTTCGACTATCTCAGAGATAATCTTCTGTGAAATGTCAACAGTCTCTGCTCTACCCGATCTTTTTCCCTTTTGAACTGTAGGGGCAGGTTTATTAACTTGAACTGGAGCTGTTGAACCACTCCTCTAAGGGCAATCTCTTATGAAATGATCTGTAGCCCCACACTTGAAACACTCTTCAGTTAACAGTCGACACTCCCCTCTGTGTCTTCTACCATAGTGCATACATTCAGGCACTGGGGCTAATCCCCTTGTTACTGTGCTTGGGGAGCTAGCTATAGATATCCCAATCTGGCCTCTCTGGCCCTGTGTCTGATCTTGTGAATCAGAACCCTTAAGCTTCTTACCATCAGTCAGTATACTTGACTGCCCTGGTCTAAATTCCCTCTTACGCTGCCTATCTTTCCTTTTATGTTCACTTACTCTAACCCTTTCCACTTTCAGTGCAGCTTCAACTAATTTTGTGAAGTCCATAATCCCCAAGGCAGTGATCATTATTTTGGTTGTCATTTAGCCCCTCTTTAAGCCTTCTGTACCTCTCTGCTTCTGTGGGGACTATCTCTCTTTGTAGTTGCTTAGTCTAACAAACTCCTTCTCATGCTCCGCTACTGATAGCTGCCTCTGCCTTAAACTAATAAATTCTCTTCTTCTGTATTCCAGGTATAAACTACCCAGATACTTCTTTCTAAACTCTGAGAGGAAGAAGTCCCAGGTTATTTATTCTACCTGCACTTCATTGGACACTGTATCCCACCATTGATATGCATCGTCTTGCAGTAGAGATACAACAGCTTTTAGGTTTTGCTTTGGGGTGTAGTGGAGTTGTTTTAAAACTCTTCCTATTCTATCCAACCAGTTCTCAGCTGTAATAGAATCATCTTCTCTCTTGCCAAGAAAATCCACTGCTCCAAATTTCCTGAGTTTCTCCAAATTTGATTTTTGCTGTGGAGGTGGTGGTAGTGGTGACATTACCCCTGCCATTTGTCTGGAAAATTCAGTCATTTGCTAAAACATGGCCTGTGGAGGCTGTGCAGGCACCTCTGGTGCTAATGGAGCAGGTTCTGCCCTGCCTCCAGTCTCAGCTGAAGGTGGAGCATGACTCTCCACTTCCTCCTCAACTGCCCTCTGAGACGTGGGGTCCATATCCTTATAAAAATAAGAAAACCAAACAGATTTGCATTAGTGTCACCTCGACTTTTACAAATGCAATGTATGGTATGGACTCTATCTAGACCTAGAAACGCCTAAACCGTGCTCTGATACCACTAAATGTGACACCCTTACTCGTCTACAGTGTAGCCAAGTAAGATATGCCACACAATGTACCAAAATACCATATTTTATATCAATTATTTTTTTTATCCTTTCTTAATTTATTTCTTCATGGTTATGAAGTGCAATTTGTGAAATTTAACTCATTTAAGTCATTTATTGAAATTTTAAATTCATTTGAGGTTCCAAAAATTTTATAAAAAATCTGGCAGAGTACCGACTAAAAATGGAGAAAATAGTTCCTCGGAACCTGTGAAAAACACTTTCAATAGTCATTCTATTCCACAACTCCCAATTATCACATCAATTTTGAATAATTTCTCAATAATTCTTCCATTTTTCAATCATTCATTTAACATCATAATCATGTACATTTTATTTATAAACACAAATTTACAAATACTGACATTCATACCAAATTATATTACATAAGTTTCAATTTTTACATGAGAAAATAAAAGTTTGATTACAAAGAGTACAAACAGTATAAAATACCAAAATGGGACCTAGTGTCCTACTAATGCACTGTAGCCTGTGAGGTGACACAGATACTATGTAGATCTGTATACAAGCCTCACCTAGTCTGTGGTCTACTGGGCTCTCTGTCAGTCTCTCCAGAACCTACACGTTGCAAAAGTGACGTGCTAAGCATCAAGCTTAGTGGTGCCAATAATAAAAGAAAAAATATAATATGCAAATAAAAGTAAAAATTTCCTAGTTATTGTGCTTATAAGAAATAAATAATTACTAACTTATTGTTTAGTTGAAGGCTAACTATATCTTATGTTATTAACTCTTTCTAACATTTTATTAATCATTTTCTTGATGATTTTGAGCCTCTTATTATTGTAATCATTCTTGTTCTTTATCTTGATATTTAATTTCCTTACTTCCTTTAATAATCAATTCAATTTCATTTATACTTTTCCATGCCCAAGTAACCTATACGAATTGACCGGACTGGATAAATGGGTAAACTAGCACTGGGTACCAGGTACCTCGGGCCGTCACACCATCGGTCACAATGTGTCTCCCGGTGTGCAAACAGAATGGCTAATAAGCCATAAAAGCAATAAGGCATAAAGCCAAGTATAACATCACAATCAGTAAAGCCATAGGCTATCATATCACAGAATGGCATGAAGTCATACGCAGTACTGCTATCAGAATCCTATTGACATGCCAACCTATCCAAACCAATCACATTAGGCCTACTAGGGCATATTACAAAGTTATTTCTTGAATATTTATACTTCACATGTAAGGTTACTATTCATTTGGTCATTTAAGTCAAAATATTGACTTTCTCATATATAATAGTTACATGAGTTTTAATCACATAGATTTACCACATTTTGGTTTCCAAGAGTATTGGCATTAGTTGCCAATCATTGCTTCTAATCAATGGAGAATAAATAAAAAATTTCAGTTTTTGGGTGTTAGAGTTCACTGTTCCATTGGGCCATTCTACAGTGAGAATTTGGCCAAGTGTTCTTAATCAATGTTGTTCTTTATTGTGTCTAGTTACATTTCACTTTTTGAATCACCCCATTTGGAGTTTTCTAGCTCAAGTTATGGCTTTTGCACCATAACTGGTCGGATTACCTTTACCCAGAATTTCTTGGCAATTTTTGGTTCTGCCATATTTGGTAGTCCAACTTTGGCTAGCAATTTCATTTAGTTAAATCCAAAATTTGAGTTTGTGTTCTACACAAAAGTTGTTCTAAATTGCCTAAGCTTTCCATTGATATAAATTTCAGGTCAATTGGACCTTTCTACACTGAGTTATGACCAAATGAATAAACATTTTTCATTTGGTCATTTTGCCCAGGGCAAAATGTGTGTTACCCAGATTAGGTCAATTTTTAGGGCCGCATAGTTTGGTTTTCTAGAATAGGTTCCTTTATCAAAGTTGTTGCATTTTGTGTCTAGTTTAACTTCCAATTGGCCTTGCACCAATTGGAGTTACCTATCTTGAGTTATGACCCCAAGAGTACACTGGACTCAAAGGGTCTAGAATGAATATTTAAGGCAGTCTAATTCTTTACATTAGTTAATGTCACCAATCACTCCATTTTCAATTCAAACTACACTAAATGGTCACTAAATGACCATTACAACATCATTTTGTGTTCAATTGCATCTACCCCCATATTTGAGTTTCAAATTCTTGCACTAAACTCATAAATTAATGTTTTAAGTGATACAATCACATCAAGGGCAGCCTATTCACTCATTTAATCCAAAGAAATCATCAAAACCATAACAAGTCCATGGCTGCTGAAAATAGGGTGACACTTTAACATGTTTATTTTTTATGGAATTTCACATATCCTAGCTCAAATTATCATTCTAACAAGAAATTTGAAGAAAAGAAAAAAGGAATTGGACACTAACCTCAATTGATCACTCTTCCAAGTTTCCAAATCTTCCTTTTCTTCTCTTCTTTTTGCTACCTAGAGGTGTTCTAAGGTGTGAGGATCAAATTTAGTGAAGTTAAGTTAGGGATTTATGGTGATTTAAAGTGGGAAGTAAAGCTTGGAGTAGTGTAAAAATGGTGAAATTTTCTTTTTTCTCTCTCTCTCTTTCTTGGTTCGGTTGATTGGGGAAGATGAAGCAGATTTCTTTTTCATTTTTATCTCATATTTTTTTAGTTTTTATCCCTTTTAAGAGACTTGTCAATTTCCAATTGGTTAGCAATTTTAATTACCTCATGCATGATGTCATTAATCTACTTATATTTCAATTTTTTTTTCCTTTCATTTCTACTCATTTTCAATTAAATTTTTAGCAATATTTATTCATATTTTATGTCATAATAATTATTTACTTAATTGTACAAGTCGTTCAAAAATCATTTCTGAAGACAAAATGACCAAAATGCCCTTCGTTTGGATTATTGAGCCAAAATCGTCTGTACCGATCGAAAAATTTTTCTAAACCTTTTCTTGGCATTCTAATGTCATGGAAACCTCAATGACTCTTCTCTGGAGTCCTAAAAATTATTTTACAAATTTTCTCTAGGGTTTACGGCTTCTAGCTGCAAGGCCGCAACTTTCTACTGAGTTTCCCATCGCTAGGGCACCGGCTCGTTTAACTTGGTTGTATTTTATTTCTAAAATTTTTCCTAAATTTTTCTTATTATTATTTGAGTTATTTATGACTCCTCACTCTAGTCTAAATATTTTTCCAGACAATCTAGCTGTCTGGACCGACGCTGGTCACCTAAACAGTAGAATGTACGAAATTGCTATAGTGAGGGTATTACACCTGTGGCTTTAGAAAATTAGACCTTGAGCTAAACAGTCACATTAGTCAGAGCCTATGATAAGCCATCCTTGAAAGTAGGACCATCCAATTATATAGTACCTACATGGTGTTATGGTTACCCTATTTTAGGACAAAAGGGACACACTTGCTTTCACCTTACTCCATTTATATTTTTAAACTTCTCTTAAATAACATGAGGGTAATTTTGAATCATACTGCCAAGATGATCTAAGCACTTTCCTACTTTGATAGGTTTATAGATATTATCACGCAAGTAGTATAATTCAAAATTACCTGAATTTATTCTGCTAACTTATTTCCTCTGCAAGTATTATAAATTGGTGTCTGCCAAGGGTAAGGAAAACTTTAAAATGGCATCTTTGAGTCAGTCAGCCGAAAAGGTTTCAAAATAGAAACAAGATGCTCAACAAAGATTCAAATTAATCCATGACTCGGAATCCTTATAGACTGGTGAGATAGAAGCAGAAGCTCGTCCGTTGCCTCCATTAGATCCTAGTAAGATTAGGATCAGAACAGCCAGTTTCAATGACTTATTAAATAGTTAGAAATCATTGCCCAATCATGCCCAGACACAGTTCGAGAAAAAATATGGGAAGATTGCCTCTTTATCATATGTTACCATGCACTAGAATCTCTCTGTTACAAAATCTCAATTTGAGCTGGAGTCCTGGTTTATCTCAAACCCCATTTGCTATGACTATTATGTTCTCTTTTAATTCCAGTTGTTGATTAAAAAGATTTTCTCATCAGAAACTCTTTTCTGATTAAATCTATCTATCCTGGGTAGGAACTTGAAACATCAAGAATAATTAAATGAACATAGGATTTTATCTCTATTTACTTAGAGGAACAGATTCCATCTTGATCAGCACCTACCTCCATATATAACTAGTAGGAGCCAACACATGCCCATATACCCATACATAGTACAAGTATGAAAGCAGTATCAAACTCAAACCACCTATATACAAGATAACTGTGCTATCTCAGGTTTAAAGATTATATGCACTGATATGATTTATGATAATATATTGACAAGAGTAAACTCCATGTGCTTAACATAAGTGTCACTAGTTCGACCTACTTATTATGTATAAGTGCCTATCATGTTTGTTATATAGCATGAGAATCACCATTACATCTTATTTATATCTCATATAAATAACTTGGGAACAAACATAAATACAATCTTTCTAGATAAGTCATATCCTTATTGTGAAGTATCCTCGATTGTGAACCTATTTATGATACTTTGGACTAGAAATACTGTCACTCATATTCTTAACAACTTAAGAATAAAATTTCTAACAAAATATCAATGGACCTTTTCTATTACACATAAATACATTATGTAAACAGAAAAGTGGAAATGCATTTTATTAATAAAAATATGTATAAGATACATACTGAATGATATGCTCTAGGGTACTACTAACAATCTCCCACTAGCACTAGAGCCATTCATTACAATATCTTAGACCCATTTTCTCAAGATGTCGGTCTAGCTGAGTCTGTGACATAGGCTTAGTGAATGGATCAGCTGGATTTTTAGCCGATGCTATTTTCTGCATGGCTACATCGCCTCGTCCAACTATTTCTCTGATAATGTGGTAGCGCCTTTCTATGTGTTTGGATTTCTGGTGAGACCGGGGTTCCTTAGCCTGTATGACTGCTCCATTGTTGTCATAGTGTAGTGGAACTGCTGACTTAATGGAAGGAACTACTGCAAGTTCTATCACGAACTTCTTTATCTAAATAACTTCCTTTGCAGCATCTAATGCAGCAATATACTCAGCTTCGGTAGTGGAATCTGTAGTTATACTCTGTTTGGAACTCTTCCAACTGACTGGACCTCTATTATAAATAAACACATACCTAGAGGTAAACTTTCTATAATCGATATCTGATTGGAAATTAGAATTAGTATAACCATCCAATTGCAAGTCTCCACCTCCATAGATCAAGAATAAATCCTTAGTTCTTCTCAAGTACTTAAGGATATTCTTGACAGCTATCCAGTGTTCTAAACCTGGATTGGATTGATACCTGCTAGTCAAACTAACAGCATATGTGACATCCAGCCTAGTACACAACATTTCATACATTAAACTTCCAATAGCCGAAGCATATGGAATCCTGGCCATTTTATCTTTTTCTTCAAGTGTCTTTGGAGACATCTCTTTAGAAAGGTGGATACCATGTCTCACTGGTAACAATCCTCTCTTGGAATCAAGCATGTTAAACCTCTTCAACACCTTTTCTAAGTATAGACTTTAGGATAAACCAATTATTCTTTTCGCTCTATCTCTATAGATGCAAATCCCAAGAATATAGGTTGCCTCCCCTAAGTCTTTTATGGAGAATGTATTTGACAACCATACCTTTACAGTTGTCAACATACCTGTGTCATTACCCATCAATAGTATGTCATCCACATATAAGACAAGGAAAGTGATAGCACTTGTCACTAACCTTCTTATATACACATGGCTCATCCTCATTTTTGATAAAACCAAATGATTTAATAGCTTCATCAAAATGGATGTTCTAACTCCTCGAAGCTTGTTTCAACCCATAAATGGATCACTTTAGCTTGCATACCTTGGAACTATCTTGGGATTCAAAACCCCTAGGTTGTTCCATTAAAATGTTTTCTTCAATGTATCCATTTGGAAAAGCTATTTTGACATCCATCTGCCAAATCTCGTAATCATAATATGCAGCTATTGCTAATAGAATCCTAATTGATTTAAGCATGACAACAGGCAAGAAAGTCTCCTCATAGTCGATTCCTTGCCTTTGGCGAAACCCTTTCGCTACTAGCCTTGCCTTATAGGTCTCTACCTTTCCATCAGAACCAATTTTCTTCTTGAAAACCCATTTGTTCTCTATAGGTACAATACCTTCAGGTGGGTCAACAAGATCCCAAACTTGATTCTTATACATGGAATCAATCTCGGATTTCATAGCATCAATCCATTCTGAAGAGTCTATATCTGATATAGCTTCTTCATAGGTAAGTGGATCATCTCCATGATCTACTTTTTCATGAGTAGACAACTCTTATTCTTCTTCATGAAGGAAACCATATCTCACTGGTGGGTGAGATACCCTGGTTGTTCTACGAGGAATAGCTGTAGATGTTTCATCAATGGGTGTAGGTTAACTAGATGAATCTATATCCATCTGATCTGTTGGTTGGTCAGAATTCTCCAATTCTAACTCTATTTGCCTTCCTTTATCTCCTTCTTGAACAAACTGTTGTTCAAGAAATGTGGCATCTCTACTTACCACAACCTTTTGTGAAGTGGGCAAATAAAAATAATATCCAAAACTATCTTTTGGATATTTAAAACTATCTTTTGGATATCCAACAAATCGACCCTTTTTTGATCTGGTTTCCAATTTATCAGTGTTCAGCTTTTTGATATAAGATGGACAACCCCAAATCTTAACATGCTTAAGACTTGGTTTTCTTCCATGCCATATCTCATAAGGTGTGGAAGAAACTGATTTTAATGGAATCCTATTCAGAATATACAAAGCTGATTCTAATGCAAATCCCCAAAAGGAGATTGGCATATCAGTATAGCTCATCATACTACGTACCATATCCAATAGGATAAGATTTCTCCTTTCAGATATACCATTCAGTTATGGTGTTCCTGGAGGAGTCAGTTGGGAAACAATGTCGTGTTCTCTTAAGTATTCATCAAATTCAGTACTCAAATATTCACCTCCACAATCTGATCGAAGAGCTTTAATACTATTTCCTATTTGATTTTCTACTTCAGATATAAATTCTTTGAACTTTTCAAAGGATTCATGTTTGTATTTCATCAAATACAAATACCCAAACCTTGATTTATCATCAGCAAAGGTAATAAAGTAATGAAAATTGCCTCTAGCCATTTCCTTAAATGGACCACATACATCACTATGTATTAGCTCTAAAATATTTTCAGCCCTTAGCCCTTGTCCAACAAAGGGTGATCTAGTCATTTTGCCCTGAAGGCAAGATTCACAAGTTGGAGTAGGCTTAGAGCCCAATAAGGATAGAATCCCCATTTTCTCCAATTTTGCAATTCTATCTTCTGCAACATGACATAACCTTAAGTGCCAAATATATTTTGAACTTGAGTTGATTTTCACCATGGCATTGCATTCATTCAGATCACTTGCATTCATTTTGTATTTGTCATTATTATCCAAATAATAAAGACCATCATTCATATAACTCGAACCAATATACTTATTTCCAAAATAAATATTGCAAACATCATCTGTGAATTGAAATTCAAAGCCATTTCTAGTCAAACTAGATATAGAAATGATGTTCTTAAAAGCATTAGGTACATATAAAATATTATCCAAACACAAAAATGTCCAAACATGTAAAAAGATTTAGATCCTATGGCTAAAGCTTCAACAGTTGAGCCATTTCCAATCTGGACTCTAACATCTTGAAAACGCAAGATGCTACTATTTGGTAGTTCCTGCATATCATGAGAAATGTGAGAACTGGCACCAGTATCTAAAACCCAAGCTGTAGATGAACTATGAGTATCATCAGAATCTAAATAACAAGATATGGACATAACTTTCGAAGGTTTATCCTTTTTGTCCTTCAGAGAAGCAAGATACTCTGGGCAGTTCCTCTTTCAGTGCCCATCCTTCTTGCAATGGAAACACTTTCCTTTATCTCCATAAGCTTTAGTCTTTCCTTTCTGTTTAGCTATTTTCTTGGAAGAACCAGGAATCTGAGATTTCTTTTTCTTGTTGCCCTTCTTCTTATTGGACTTTCCAGTAGAAGAAGATGCAATCAAAGCTACCTCTTTTCCTTTATTGCCAGACATATTCTTTTGGATAATAACCAGCCTGTTGAGTAAACCAACCAGGTGCATTCCTGTTTAGTCATATGGAAATTTGTTACAAAATTCCCAAAAGACTCAGGAAGGGACTGAAAGATCAAATCCGTTTGTAGTTGGAAATCCATGTTGAAGTCGAGATGTTCCAGCTGCTCAATCAGCCGAATCATCTTGTGGATATGATCCCCAACATTCTATCGCTCATACATCCTCATGCGGAATAGCTATCTAGATATCTCATACCTAGCATTCCTGCTGTGCTCACTATACAACTCTTGTAGGTGAAGGAGGATCTCACTCGCACTTTGCATGTTCTCATGCTGCTTCTGTAACTCATTACTCATGGAAGCAAGCATGTAACATTTGGCTCTCATATCATCTTCCTTCCACTTGTCCAAAGTTTCATGTCCTCTGGAGTGGCCTCTAGAGGTAAGGGACTAGGAACATTTGAGTCTAGAACATATCCTATATGTTCAAGGTTTAGGACAAGTTTCAAATTTCTTAGCCAATCAGACAGATTAGGTCCTGTCAACCTATTGCGATCAAGTATGCTTGCAAGGATATTGGATGGTGGTGGTTGTTCTGTGCTCATTATTATCAAAAAATTAACTGCAGAAAATAACCAGATTAATTAGTAAATGTATCATGTAATTAACCAGAATAATTATGGTTTTTTAATCAAGTTGGTCCTCCCACTAACTTAGCGAATCCTCCATGTCCAAAGTAGAAAACGAAAATCCTAGTTGGATGGATTTCTAGTAGGTGATTGAATTCTTATAATTCTATTGATCTTCCTCAGGTACATCCATTATTGGAATTACAATAAACTATAAGTGAGCAACTCCTTAACCATCACATCTCATGTGAGGTTCAATCTTTTATCTAGCCCCTAATGCTCAAAATCTCAGGTACATCCATTATTGACTTATCTTGTATTAGTTAAGTTGATCCCATTGAGCCAGTAATTATGCAAATAATTTTAATGTCCTCAGGTACATCCAATATTGGCCACCAAACCATTTACATATTTACAACATCTCATGCTTAACAATTATTCTTAAGAAAATCTCTTAAATTAATTGCATCTTATGAAACTATTTAAAATTTCTTAAAATAATTGCCCCAATGGAGGACCCATGTTATAATTACTATAATTATAGCATTTCCAACTTAATCATTTGTTTGGAAGATTTTATGGTCATCCTAATTACTATTAAGGTCTCACTTTGCACATTATCCATTTAGCATGCATATATCATAGACTGCATACATTCACATACATCGCATGCATTCATGGACAATAAATAAATATGGTATGATCATGGACTTTCTAAGGGATTCAATTCTGAGCCACTAAGAATTGAATCAGGGCATTCCTAGGTGCATTTCATTCATTCATATTACAAGAGTTGCTGAAGGAGTACATTATCAACACTTGATATTGAATTCCTCCCACTGGTCCCACCAATGCTCTTGATTTCCTTGATCTTCTTGCAATCTAATTACATAGTAATCCTTGGTATACCATGGCGAATTTACAGGAACTTATTTAAATGAAATTGCAACCAGAAATTATTACAACCTTAATAATACATGCCCAAAATAAATTAAAATAAATTAATTAATTTACAATCCGAAAGAAACATAAAAGAAATAAATCCAATCACATTGGTCTTTTATAGCTCATGATCATCCATCATGCATATCACTATTTAACAATTAAATAAAACATACATACTTAAATTAAATTAAATATCTCATATTCAACTTAAAAATCCAGATTTTAATATGATTCAAACAAATTTAAAAAATTCAGATTTGAATCACATTCAAACAAATTAAAAATTCAAATTTGAATCACATTCAAACAACCTTAAAAATTTATATTTGAATCACATTCAAACAATTTTTAAAAATTCAGATTTGAATATGATTCAAACAATTTTAAAAATTCATATTTGAATATCATTCAAATAACTTTAAAAATTCATATTTGAATCACATTCAAATAACTTTTAAAATTCAGATTTGAATCACATTCAAACAATTTTTAAAATTCTGATTTGAATCACAATTTAATTGTGTGATTAAAACTACTAGTTAAACACTTTAATTAGTCGTAGGATAGGCTTTAGATCATACAACAATTCCAGAATTTAAAAACAAACCTTGCACCACCCATGAAGGCACACCATTGATGGCAAACCATTGATGGTGAGATCAAGCATGCCGCCACACTTCTTTATTCAACCAGCAATAGATCTATCATCTCATGATTATTCCACACAATTAAATCATATAATCAACAATCTAAATAGCAAATATAGAGGCTCTGATACCAATTAGAGGAGCGAAAGCATGAAAAATACAAGTTTATGTCATTGAATTCAAAAATTTTCACCTAGGGCTACATGTATCATGCAAGATTTATTTTTATCTATTTGATTTCAATGATAAACAACATACTAAAACTCTCTTAATATTTTTTTGGATATTTATTTGCCATTTAAGATTTTAGAATTAATCAGATTAATTTTTAGAACCCTAGATTAGATCAAGAACAAATACACTAATCTCGTGATGCACTACAGTATATTTGTCCCTTTGGGATGCGTGTTTAGGACACTAGATGTTGTCCCTCTAGCTTGTCCACACCAAGTTCACCAATGGCTGCCCTTGAACAGCTTCCAAAGCTATTTCTATTAATTAGAAAATCAAGTTTTTCCTTTTAAGAGATTAAAGATGTAAACAGGACACTAGAAACAATTTCTAGTTTTTTTAATTCAAGAGATTGTTTGCTAATCTCTTGGAATTGATGAGAGAAGAAGAAGAAGAGAGAATGGGAGCCTCAAGGGTGGCGGCACAAAGGGAAGCAGCAGCTGGTTGTTATTTTTCTTTTCATAACAACACTTATATCGCTAGGTCACCACTTAAAACCCTTGTCACATGTCACCTTCTATTGTCTCTAGGTTTAATTGACCTAATCATATTGTGCCAAGTGTCAAACCTATATTTAATCTTAATTTTAATCATCTTACATGATTAAAAGACATTTGGTAAGCTTATGTGTAGTGCCAAATGTCACCATCTCATGGTGCCACATGTTACCCTGTAAAATGACCAAAATGCTCCTGCGTCTTAATTTTGAGTTCTCAACCCAAAATAATTATTTCTCTTCTTCTAATCAATTTATATCAAATATAAATCAATTAATTAATCTTTATTAATTAATTTCTCATTTATTAAATTCATATTTAAATACTTTAAATAAAAATTTAACTTATACAATACATCCAATAATCTAGATTTTGTTTCAAGTCATGCTAGGGACTTTGCAATCTAATTGCAAACCAAACCTATTTAATTAATCAATTAAACTCTTTAATTAATTAATTAAATCATATTTAATTTGGTGATTACTTGTGTATGTGTATGACTTACTAGGCTCATCACTAATTGGCAATGAAACATGATATCAACTCTTAATATCATCAGAACTCTTTCTTACCATAAATGATTTCTCTAAATCATTTTATGCACCTCATAGACCGTGGTTAACACCTAGCATAGCATGCCATGGCCACCCAATCAGTAATAAGGTTTACCTTAAATGAACCTATAATCATATGTTACCATGCACTAGAATCTCTCTGTTACAAAATCCCAATTCAAGCTAGAGTCATGGTTTATGTCAAACCCCATTTGCTATTAATATTATGTTCTCTTTTAATTCTAGTTCTTGATTAAAAAGATTTTCTAATCAGAAACTCTTTTCTGATTAAATCTATCTGTCCTAGGCAGAAACTTAAAACATCAAGAACAATTAAATGAACATAGGATTTTATCTCTATTTACTTAGGGGAACAGATTCCATCTTGATCAACACCTATCTCCATATATAACTAATAGGAGCCAACACATGCCTATATACCTATACATAGTACAAGTATGAAAGCAGTATCAAACTCAAACCACTTATATACAAGATAACTGTGCTATCTCATGTCTAAAGATTATATGCACTGATATGATTTATGATAATACATTGGCAAGAGTAAACTCCATGTGCTTGTCTTAAGTGTCACTGGTTCAACCTACTTATCATGCATAAGTGCCTATCATGTTTGTTATATGGCATGAGACTCACCATTCCATCTTATATATATCTCATATAAATAACTTGGGAACAAACATGAATACAATCTTTCTGGATAAGTCATGTCCTTATTGTGAAGTATCCTCGATTGTGAACCTATTTATAATACTTTGTACTAGAAATACTGTCACTCATATTCTTAACAACTTAAGAATAAAATTTCTAACAAAATATCAATGGACCTTTTCTATTACACATAAATATATTATGTAAATGGAAAAGTGAAAATGCCTTTTATTAATAAAAAAATGTACAAGATACATACTAAATGATATGCTCTAGGGCATACTACTAATAAACCATACCTACACTCAACCCATCACCGCCCCTAAACCATGTTTCACCTCTCATGCTCACTTCAAAATGACCTATACAAGCCCCTCTAATGACTCTGCTCCCCAATTCACATTAAAACCTGCACTAACAAATGACTCACCAAATCTAGAAGTAGAATTTATTACTAGAAGTGGGAGGCGTTACTGCAGTGAGGAAAAGAAAAGTAAAAGGAAAGCAGAAGCAGGAGAGTCACCTGAGACTGAGGAAAAGGTGGGAAAAGTAGTAGAGAAGGGAGAATCCAGTGAAAGGAAGGAAGAAGGTGAACTGTTGTTGCAAATCATGAAACAGAGTGATTATAATGTGATTGAACAATTAAAGAAGACACTTGCTCGAATCTCCTTGCTATCATTAATATTGAGCTCGAAACTGCATCGCCACGCCTTACAGAAGGTTTTGGACCAAGCCTTTATAACCCCTGACATCACACTGGGGCAATTTGAAAAGAAAGTTGGACAAATTTAGGCATCCAATTTCGTCACTTTCTTAGAAGACGAAATAGACCTAGCTGGCTTAAAGAACACCAAAGCTCTGTATGTGACAGTTAAGTGTAAAGGATGTTTGGTTGCTAAAGTTCTAATTGACAATGGCTTAGCATTCAATGTCTTGCCCAATGTAGCCCTAGCAAGGCTCCCGGTAGACCCATTTGGAGCACGCCAAAGTTCCATGATTGTGAGGCCATTTGATGGCACAAAGAGAGATGTGTTAGGAGACATTGACTTGCCACTCCAAATTGGGGCATGTACTTTCAATGTAACATTCCAGGTAATGGATATTAAACCAGCATACACTATACTGTTGGAAAGGCCCTGGATTCATTTAGCAAATGCAGTGCATTCAACTCTGCACCAGAGGATCAAATATGTCATGAATGGTAAAATCATCAAGGTGAGAGGAGAAGAAGCTATGCTAGTCACTAAGCCGCAATCAGTTCCTTATGTGGAAACAACTGAACAATCCCTAGAAAGCTCATTTCAAACCTTAGAGTTACAAGGAACTACTCTGGGAGATGAGGGAGCTACAGCTATGGTAGCAAAAGTAATGCTGAAAAATGGCTATAAAAAAGGCAAGGGATTAGGTGCCACCCTACAAGGAATTATCAAACCCATGTCAGCCGCTCAGAGAAATGGTCGCTCAGGGTTGGGATATGATGAAGATACTTTGACTAATAGAAGGTTTCGGATGAGAAACCTACTCAGGGATCAGAGATTTGACAAACATCTAGAAATGAGGAAAAGCGTCCCGAAAATCTCAGACGTTTTTACCAGACTAATCATTGAGAACTTAGAAGAAGAGGATGGAGAATCTCCCTCAGAGTCATCTATCAATGTCCTGCACCTAGATTCCATGTCTGGAATACTGATCTCACTAACCATTGAGGAACAAGAGCTTGACAATTGGGAAGCCGAGGATATCTCTAAGCTTTATTTCGAGTAAAGTATATTTTGTTACCAGCACTTGATTACTTTGTCCATGGTGTCAAGTGTAATTATGTAAATGGACCTCTTTTTATGATTAAGCAATTAACAAATTAATTGCACACTTTCCTAAACCCTGTGTCAATATTTTCTTTTAAAAGTTCATTGTAAAAATCAAATCTTTAATATAATCCATTTTCACTTCTTTAGGACCATTGACCAACGTAACCATAATAATCCAATCAACTATAAAATTCCTTATGTTAACTTTGAGAGTCCCATAATTGCCATCGATACAAGTGATCCTAAAGAAGAGCCTGTGAAAGAGTCGAGAGAAGCAGATGAACCCACTCTAGTACCCTGTGGAGATGAAATGAGTACCTTGAATTTGGGGACAGAGGAAAATAAAAGGGAACTCAAAATCACGAACAATGAAGAATTAGAAGACATGATCCAATTGCTAAAGGAATTCATCGATGTATTCGCTTGGGGCTATGATGACATGCTGGGACTAGATCCTCAGATAGTCACGCATAAGATTCCTTTGATCCCTGGAACAGTCCCAGTTAAACAAAAATTAAGGAGGATGAACCTTGACACACTGCTCAAGGTCAGGGATGAAGTTAAAAAGCAATACGATGCTGGATTCTTAGAAGTAGTAAAATACCTAGAATGGGTAGCTAACGGTGTCCCCGTAATGAAGAAAGATGGTAGAGTGAGGGTATGCGTTGACTACAGGGATCTCAATAAGGCAAGTCTGAAAGATGATTTCCCTCTCTTGCATATAGATGTACTGGTAGACAATGATACAGGATTGGAGAGATGCTTATGTATTAACGAAGCCTCAGGGTATAACTAGATCTTGATGTCCAATGACAACAAAGAAAAAGACTGCCTTTTATCACCCAGTGGGGACTCTTTGCTACAGGGTGATGCCCTTTGGGCTAAAGAATGTAGGGGCTACTTATTAACGTGCCATGGTCACATTATTTCATGACATGGTGCATAAAAAAGTAGAAGTTTATGTGGATGACATGATCATTAAATCCAGAGGGACTGAAAGCCATGTACAGGTATTAAGAAAAGTGTTCGAAAGGCTGAGAAAGTATTAGCTAAAGCAAAACCTGGCTAAATGTGTGTTTGGGGCAAGATCAGGAAAGCTGTTGGGATTTATAGTAAATGAGAAGGGAATGGAGGAGGATCTAGACAAAATTTGAGCCATCCAAGAGATGCCTTCCCCAAAAACAGAAAGGGATGTGTGTAGTTTCCTAGGAAAATTGAACTATATTTCAAGATTCATCTCTATTCTCACTACCAAGGCTGAACCTATTTTTAAGCTGCTTAAGAAGAATAATACCGCTAAGTGGGACCAAGCATGTCAAGAGGCTTTCGGAAGGATTAAGCAGTACTTATCAAATCTGCCAGTATTAGTTCCTCCGGTGACGGGTAGGCCATTAATTCTGTATATGGTAGTTCAGAAGAGCTCGATGGGTTACATTCCGGGACAGCATGATGACACTGGGAGGAAAGAAAGGGCAATTTACTATTTGAGCAAGAAATTCAACGATTGCAAGTCAAGATACTCTTTTCTGGAAAAAACCTATTATGCATTGGCTTGGACAATGAATCGACTCAAACATTACATGTTGAATCATAAAACATGGCTCATCTCTAGAATGAATCTAATCAAGTATGTATTTGAAAGCCCTTTCATACCTGGGAGATTAGCAAAATGGCAGGTCATACTTTCTCAGTATGACATAGTCTATATGACAAGAAAAGCAATAAAAGGAAGTGTGATAGCTAACCTCCTGGCTGAGAACCCAATCAATGATTATGAAGCTCTGGATTTTGAATTCCCAGACAAATATATTAACGTAGTGAGCAATGATGCTGAGGGTCCAAATGATTTATGGGAAATGTATTTTGATGGAGCTGTCAATTTAGCTGCTAATGGGATCAGAGCAATGCTTGTTGCCCCAAATGGGAGACTTTTTCCAATAGCTGTTAAGCTAAGGTTCGACTGCACAAACAACGTAGCGGAGTATGAAGCCTGCATGAGCGGCTTACAGGCAGCTATTGAAATGAAGATAAAGAAATTAGAGGTGTATGGGGATTCATCTTTGATCATTTACCAAGTCAAAGGGAAATGGCAAACTAAATACTAGAAATTGATCTCGCATAAAAAATATCTCCTTGAACTAATCAAGGAATTTGAAGAGATTTCTTTCACTCACCTGAGTTGGGATAAGAACCAATTTGCTGATGCCTTAGCTACTCTGGCAATGATGACTCAGATGGAGGAAGGGCAAATAACACAGTTATTGCAAATCAAAGCAAGAAGTGAGCCAGCGTATTACTTTATGATCGAAGAAGAAATAGATGGCAAACCCTGGTATCATGATGTCTAGGTTTACATCAAAAATAGGGAATATCCTCCTGGGGCATGTAGAAATGAAAGGAGAATGATCAGAAGATTAGCAAAGAGATACTTCCCCAGTGGAGAAATCTTGTACAAGAGAAGCTCCAACGGTTAGTTGTTGAGGTGAGTAAATGCCAAAGAAGTAAGAAGAATTATATTTGAAACCCATGAGGGGAACTGCGCTACTCATAGCAATGGGTATATGATGAAAAAGCAGATCTTAAGGTGGGGTTACTTCTGGACCGCCTTGGAAAAGGATTGCATTGAGTACTTCTGGAGGTGTCACAAATGCCAAATTTAGGCTAATCATATAAATGTTTCACCTCATCAGCTGTACAATCTCGTCTCACCATGGCTTTTTGCAATGTGCGGTATTGATGTAATCGGCCTGATTAACCCAAAAGCATCCAATGGGCACAGATTCATTTTAGTAACCATCGACTACTTCACTAAATGGGTTGAAGCAATTTCATATGCTCACATCACTCAGAACACCTTTCTGAAATTCTTCAAGAATAATATTATCTTCCGGTATGGTCTTCTTAAGGAGTTTGTCACTGTTAATGCCAAAAATTTGAATGGTTCGAAGATTCATAAGTTGTGTGATCAATATAAGATTTGGCATCTCAATTCATCGCCATATCGCCCCTAAATGAATGGAGCTGTAGAAGCTACCAATAAAAATCTCAAGCGGATAATTGGAAAAATGACAGTCACTTATAAAGATTGGCATAATATGCTTCCCTTTGAACTTCATGCCTATCGAACTACAGTACGAATGTCAACCGGGGCAATTCCATATTTGCTAGTCTACAGGATGGAAGCTGTTTTGCCAATTGAGGTAGAAATTCCTTCTTTAAGGATTCTAAAAGAGGCTAAACTAGATGAGACAGAATGGGTTCAATCAAAGCTAGATCAGCTAAATTTGATAGATGAGAAAAGACTAACGGCAGTATGCCACAGTTACTTGTACCAAAGAAGGATGGCTAAAGCATTCGATAAAAACATACGCCCACGCGAATTTCAATCAGGAGATCTAGTTCTAAAGAAGATCCTCCCAAATCAAAGTGATTCCCGAGGCAAATGATCACCAACTTATGAAAGGCCTTATGTGTTTAAAAAAGTATTTTCTGGTGGTGCACTCATCTTAACTCACATGGATGGGGAAGAATTGCTGAGGCCAGTGAATACAGATGCTGTAAAAAGATATTATGCATAAAAAAAAAGGGTAAGAGTGAAAACCCGAAAGGGTGCTCCTAGCAAATAAGGGAAAGAAGGCGAAAACCCAAAAGCGTGCTTTCTGCAAAATGAGCGAAGGGTGAAAATCCAAAAGGATGCCCCAAAAAAGAGAGTAAAAAAATAATAATAAATAAAAGGCTAGGAGTGAAAACCCAAAAGGGCGCTTCTAGTCGAAGATGACAAAGAAACAAAAAGGATTCCAAGATCAAGGGACAGTAAAATACACAGCACACTTTTTAGAAGGTCACTCAAAACGATGGTAATTGAGCCACTTCAAAATTAACTAAGGACGTTTGTGAAATTTTTTTTTCCTCTATACTCTTAGCCACAAAATTATACCTTTATTCTTTTAATGATTATCTCCTTACGCCATGAATAAATTTGTGCATATCTTGTCTAACTTGGTTTATGTGCTATTAATTTATTGAAAGCTTTCTTATAACATGAGAATCTAAACACATGTAACTTCATATACTTTACTTTGAGATTTACAGGAGGTCAAACAATCATCATGGCAATTGGTGCATCTAAGAGGCAAGAACCTGCAAGGACGCTTCCTGCAAAGCCAGCAAAGGGTTAAAAGAAAAAAAGTAGGAGTGAAAACCCGAAAGGGTGCTCCTAGTAAAATGAGGGAAAAAAGGCAAAAACCCAAAAGGGTGCTTTTCTGCAAAATGAGCGAGGGGTGAAAATCCAAAAGGACGCCTCGAAAAAGAGAGTAAAAAAAAAGACTAGGAGTGAAAAGGGCACTTCTAGACAGAAACGGTATGGAAAGAGCCAAAAGGGTGCTAAAGAAAATCATGGGCCAAGCCTCGAAACTCGTTCTATCCTTTTCCATCAATCGTTTATCTTCGAGATCTTGTTAAGTAAACTTCATTTGGAATAACACCTTGCATTAGATTTGCTCTGCGAGCATTTGAGGTATATACACAAAACTTATCTACGATAGTTTACTAAGTCAGCTCCAAGTTGATTTTAATTTCCTGTTATCAACCTCTGGATTCAAAATCCAAGTTGATTTTTTTAATTTTTAGTTGTCAACCTCTGGATTCAAGATCCAAATTGATTTTAATCAACCTTTGGGTTCAAGATCTAAGTTGATTTTAATTTCTTATTGTCAACCTCTGGATTCAAGATCTAAGTTAATTTTAAATTTTTAGCATTTAATTTCCTATTATTAACCTCTGGGTTCAAGATCCAAGTTGATTTTAATTTCCTGTTATCAACATCTGGATTCAAAATCCAATTTGATTTTAATTTCCTGTTATCAACTTCTGGATTCAAGATCCAAGTTGATTTTATTGTTTAGCATTTTAATTTCCTGTTATCAACCTTTGGATTCAAGATCCAAGTTGACTTTAATTTTCAACACTTTAATTCCCTGTTATCAACCTCGGAATTCAAGATCCAAGTTGACATTAATTTTCAGCACTTTAATTTCTTGTTATCAACCTCTGGGTCCAAGATCCAAGTTGATTTTAATTCTTAGCATTTACTTCTTGTTATCAACCTCTGGGTTCAAGAACCAAGTTGATTTTAATCTTCAGCACTTTAATTTTCTGTTATCAACCTCTGGGTTCAAGTTTCAAGTTGATTTTAATTTTTAGCTCTTTAATTTCTTGTTATCAACCTCTGGGTTCAAGATCTAAGTTGATTTTAATTTCCTGTTATCAACCTTTGGATTCAAGATCCAAGTTGACTTTAATTTTTAGCACTTTAAATTCTTGTCATCAACCTCTGGGTTTAAGATCTAAGTTGATTTTAATTTCCTGTTATCGACCTCTGGATTCAAGATCCAAGTTGATTTTAATTTTCAGCATTAATTTCTCTATTATCAACCTCTGAATCCAAGATTCAAATTGATTTCAAAATTTCATCCGCCCAAAATATGGTTTTAAATCTTTATATGATTCTTATACAAGAGAATTTCATTCTCTTTAATAGAAATTATGTAAAGAGGGGCAGATGTAGACACCATATTTTGGTTGACCCTCAAATGCAATATTCTTTTAAAATTAAAATTTCATTATGTTATCCGTTCTCAACTAATGACCCGATCACAGGTCACTTTTCCGAACTCACCAATGGCTTGTCTTTGAAATAACTCGATCTCATGTTCAAGTTAGATTGCTTTTCAATCTCTTCACCTTTATTCGATGTGTTCGAATCGATATTGGATCTCCAGACCATTCAAAACATGCTATTGTTTTTCGATCTCTCTATGTTCATATACCACAAAATTCCAAATCTGCATATAGTGTTGTGATCAGGTATCTCACTTAAATCGTCCAAACATTCCTCAAACAAAGCTAAGGTTTTATCCGATCTCTAAATAATGATTCCGACCCTAATAAGCTCAAGCCATTTTCAAATCTTTACAATTCTACCAAATCATTCTTCCAATGATTCAAGTTTTTAGTCGATATTCGGTCACAGCACTGTCCGATCTCATGTTCACGTGTAATGGTTTTTCGATCTCTTGAAGTGGCTTAATGTTTTATGATTAATAATCAATCTCAGGTTTAATGTTCAACTATATTCAATTGATTAAGTACTCAGG
This sequence comes from Hevea brasiliensis, assembly GCF_030052815.1. NCBI lineage: Eukaryota > Viridiplantae > Streptophyta > Magnoliopsida > Malpighiales > Euphorbiaceae > Hevea > Hevea brasiliensis. The sequence continues at coordinate 39,373,086 of NC_079502.1, read as the reverse complement.
CAATTTGGTTTGGATGTTTTTCGATCTCATCAAGAAAATTGAGCATGAAAAAGACTTAGATTCATTTCAAAATAGTCCTTACGTCCAGTCGAGAAGGCCCCCCTTCTGCACTTGAAGAGACTGGCAGAGGTGGAGGTTTGGCCTATTGAGGTGGAGAAAGAACCACCTCTACTTCTGAGACTGGCTGCTCTGGAGGTCAGAACAGAGAGCTCGATAATTCTACCAAGTCTCGCTTTGGTGTCTGAGCAGCAACAGCTTTCATCTCCTGCACTTTTTAGGCGAGCTCCCTCTTTCACTTGCGACTCTCCTTTGCACTCTCGCCTCCTGCCATACCTGCACAGAGAACAAGTTAGTGAGATCACCAAAGTTAGGAGACTGAAGATTTAGATTATACCGATCCCGGGGCCAAGGTCAGAGACTTGCATCTCATAGTCCTCACGGGCGGTCACTTACATCAACCACCATTTCAGTTCTGCCATAATCACGTCCAGACACAAGTACTTGTGAGTGGCCGCCTGATCCTTCAACTCTTTCACCATGGCATCCTCATCTTTATTTAGGGCAATCTTCTTTGGAACTGAAGGAACCAAATGCTGCCAACTATGCTGGATGCCCTCAAAGCCATTTGGGTCCTTGCTTCTCAATATGATAAACTAATATTTCCAGTTCTTCAATGAAAAAGGAAGATCGATGAAGAGCTCACAGCTTAGCTTGGCTTGGAAAAACCAATATTCATCGTCCTTCTGCCGAGTGAGCCTATGCAACTCAGTAAAAACCTTCACTGTAGGCTCAAGCTTTTTAGCTTGGCATAAACCTTTAAAAGCCACTAGAGTTCGTTAGGAGTTCAGATGCACCTGGGCTACACAGACATGATGGAATTCAGAATGACTCTATAGAATTTGTTCAGGGGAAACCGAAGCCTGGCTTTCAATTGTTCCTCATATACTATGATCAGGTCAGTTTCTTCAAAGAAATGATCGACTCAGAGATAGCCATAACATCTGATAAGTTCGAAGGAGTCAGTCAAAAGGTTGTACTCTTGTCTAATAGACTGGAGATCAGTCTCCTTGAGAACCGATGGCAACTCATCCATGGTTAAGTTCTCTTTCCTTGAAGATGAAGCTTGTTTTAACTTGGTCGATCGACTATGGGCTGGGACAGTGGCTATAGAAGGTTCAGGTCACTCACTCGGTTTGGCCACTTTACCTTCATCCGATGTCCATGAGATGTGAACAGAAGGAGGACTGGCAACTCTCTGACCATCGGTACCACTCATTTTCAGAGAATAAAAATGAAATTGATCGAAAAAGGATTAAAGCTCTTACTGGAGTATAAATTAGTGCCGTACAACTCTAGAAAATAAAGGAGAGTGTCGAAGTCACTAAAAGAAAGTCCAAAAATGACATAAGGGAGCAAATGGTTAACCCCCTCCCCATTTATACCCACCTGAGCATTAAATGCTCACAAAGCTCTAAGGGATACATTAGTTAGTGGGACTGGGCCATTTCAATGACACATCAAAAGAAGATTCCAAAAACATAGTAAAAGGTTGGACAAATAAGATCGGTTAATGAAAATTATTAGATAGAATAGGGTTCCGAACCAATAGATCGATAGAATGGCGATTCGTCTAGGGATTAGATAGGGCATAGTTATCAGAGATCAGAATAATAACCAATGCAATAATAAAAATAGAATAAGCAGATCCAAATTTCAATAATAGATTTAATTTCCAAAAGGTCAGATTACATCATTTGGGCGATGTTTTAAGATCGGCAATTATAAATGTCCTTACACTACATTCTACCGAACTTGGACTACTCCCAAACCCAAAGTGTTGCATAGTAGGCCTGTGTCAAAGCCTAGTCTTGTGGCTGAATCAAAAGATGTATTTGATTAGAAAGCCAACAATAACTACTGGATAGATGTACAACTCAGATGGGGTACTATGACTCATGATATTGAGTGGTGTCTTTGTCGATGTCATTAACTAGAATTGAGCTGCGATCGGGGCCCTCGAGATAGTGAGGAGCCAAATGAACTTCAAGAGTCGGTCATCGATATTAAGATTGAAAGTAGCAGTCCTCTTGTCAGAGATCGGTCCATAAGCCATACAGATGAGCCGATCCGAGATCGGTGCGGTAGTCAGTTTTGACCTTGATCGGTCAATTAGTCCAGTTCCCTCACCATCATCAGACGATGCCCTCATAAACCTCTGATCACCAGAATTGCTCATTTTTAGGAGATGAACAAAGAAAACATTCAGAAAAAGATTAAAGTGGTTATCGTGAGAAGAATTCTTGTCGGAAAAGCCAAGAACGGGAAAATAAAACATTGAAGATTCACCGGAGAAAGAAGGTTATGAGTATGCGAAGGACAAAATTTGTCAGCATATATAAAAAGCCTTGGCATTTATTGCATGCGGAACTCGAAGCGGCTCATCGGCAATCAGAAAATTTATTACTTTGACCAACATAGAGAAGGGATGAGAAGGAGGTTGGAGAACAGGAAGAGATCAGGAAGTAAAAAGGTGCAGATGCAAAAGAAAATAGAGATCGGAATAATAATCCTAAGATCAGTCAATCACAATAAGAAGATCAGAAAAGGGAAGGACGACTTATAAAGATCAAAGAATTCAAGGAGTTGAATAGCTTCTAATCATGACCTTTAATTCATAAAAACTAGCTTGCTCCACCGTCAGATCCGAGTCAGTTAAAGCATTGCAGGCATGATCCAATCTTCACCACACATCTCATTTGTAAGGATACACTCCTAGTTGTTGGATTCCAAACGGTTAAAGCAGCCTAGCACATCTCAATTTACACCATTGATTATAATTGTAAGGATGGATTTGAAGCCTTCAGATCAAAAATAAATGACAGATTCAGCGCTTTTTGTTCCCAGCCCTTGGATCCATTTTGTAAGGCAAGACTCTTGACTATTGGATTAAGGGGTGAAAGGATAGAAATTCTGAACAGAATCCCAACCCTCAATTTTATTCTCTTAAATTCCAAGCCTTTGAATTATATCCTTTTGAATCTAGGCCTTCTGTCTCCCCCCATTGGAATCTTGGCCCTCTGTTTTGAGTACCCATCTCCTATAAATACCTGCATGCAATGCTATGGAGGTAACGGTGATTATTAAGGAAAAACTCTAGAATTTTACTGTAACTTTATTTTCAATCAAGAACTCTCAAGGTTTTTTCTGAAGGATCTTACCACGGAAACTATAGAGCTTGCAATCCATACCTTGGATAACCCCACAGGGTCTTGGGAACTCAATCACCGTTTCTCAAGAAGATCTCACTTCAATCGTTTACAACTCCTTAAAACCACCTTACTATCTCAGTGTTAGTGGCGCTGGATACACGAAGACATCGGTACCAGCTTACTCGTTGTTTCAGCCTTTTTTACAGGTAAGTGCTCGATTTATCACTCTCAAGTGTTCATGGCATAGTTTATCGCAACAAATCTTCAGAATAAGTTTACGTCGAAACTGGACTTATTTCACCTTTTGTGATGCCTATGACTGTTACCTTTTATTTTTACGTTGTGTTTAATTTCTTGATGTTATTTCATGTAAAAGAAAGGGATAATTCAGGATACTGACATTCTGAAAGTATCGAAAGGAGTACGGATGGGAGAAAATAATGTGGAGATTCCCGATCAAGGTAAAAATGATTAGGAATAGTACGGATGAATTGGGAGGTTAGTTACTGAGTCTAGCTCTAAAAAAACAAAAATGAAACCGTGATTCAAAATCAAGTTCGGACAAGGAACGTTCGAAATGAGATGTCTAGAAGATTGAAAATGAGGAGTCATAATAAGTTGAGGAAAGTTCAATAAATAAATCATAAGAATAGAAACAAAAATCTAGGATAATATGAAAAGCGAGAGGTGATGTGAGCAATGTTCTCATATCTAATAGGGTTAAATAAGTTTGGTCTCACGACCGTGACCTTTTAAAATTCATTTTTGACAAATTAGAAGAAATCGGGAGAGAGTCCTTACCTGAGTCCTCTTAACAAAAATTCTAATATACACATTTTAAGAGATCGGGAGAGAGTCCTTACCTAAATCCTCTTAACAAATTTCCCTTACTCGAATCCTCTTAACAAAATTCTAATATACACATTTTAGGAGATCGAGAGAGAGTCCTTACCTGAATCTTCTTAACAAAATTCTAACATACACATTTTAAGAGATCGGGTAAGAGAGTCCTTACTCGAATCCTCTTAACAAAAATTCTAATATACACATTTTAAGAGATCGAATCCTCTTAACAAAAATTCTAATATACACATTTTAAGAGATCGGGGGAGAGTCCTTACCCGAATTCTCTTAGCTAAATTTCTGATAAAAATATTATAAGAGATCGGAAAAAAGTCCTTAATAGAATTCTCTTAGCCAAAATTCTAATAAGAATATTTTAAAAAATTGGAAGAGAGTCCTTTCTCGAAATCTTTTCAATTAAAATTTTAATATTTAAATACCGAGATATCTAACATGTGAGCCGAGAACCTTTCTCATTCATTACGGATCTTTAGGGACTCAAATAACATCTCTTCAAAATTAGAATCCCAAGTTCAAAGCTGAAAAAATTAGATAAGATATGTAACAAATCAAATAAACAAAACACCAATTCACCGTGGGGTCATCCCATGCACCCTTGTTCTTGGGAAACCCAAAATGGTGAGATATTGAATGCTCCTTCTATTAATAAAACGGATTGACATCATGACTCCAAAACCCTCCAAATTATTAATCGTAAAGTAATTAAGAGCACATCGTTAAATTTGCTGACCCTCGTTAAGAGATGAGGTGGAGTGCCTAACACCTTCCCACCTGTGAACAGACTCCGAATTTAGAATCTCTATTTAGAAAGTGGTTTTTCTTTTTCTAGTAATGGTTTCCTTTAATTTCCCTTAAAATTAAAGTGGCAACTCCTCACTTTTCCCACTTCAGTGAGAATCGTCCGGCGACTGCAAAGTCCTTGCGACATGTAGGGTGAGTTATGGATAATTAACTAACCTAGACTCATGAACCCTGTACATTCAGGATTTCAAGTTAAGGTCAGTGTCTATAATTCCCATTTTAGGGTCCTTACTCTCAGAATTTGAGTAAGGAATTAATAGTATGCCCTAGAGCATATCATTTAGTATGTATCTTGTACATGTTTTATTAATAAAAGGCATTTTCACTTTTTTGTTTACATAATATATTTATGTATAATAGAAAAGGTCCATTGATATTTTGTTAGAAATTCTATTCTTAAGTTGTTAAGAATATGAGTGACAGTATTTCTAGTATAAAGTATCATAAATTGGTTCACAATTGAGGATACTTCACACAGGACATGACTTATCTAGAAAGATTGTATTCATGTTTGTTCCCAATGTATTTATATGAGATATAAATAAGATGGAATGATGAGTCTCATTCTATATAACAAACATGATAAGCACTTATGCATGATAAGTAGGCCGAACCAGTGACATTTATGACAAGCACATGGAGTTTACTCTTGTCAATGCATTTTCATAAATCATATAAGTGTATATAATCTTTAGACCTGAGATAGCACAGTTATCTTGTATATAGGTGGTTTGAGTTTGATACTACTTTCATACTTGTACTGTGTATGGGTATATGGGTATGTATTGTGATGTGAACCTTCAAGTAATTGGTAACTTGAAAACCCACATTCAAGGATTAAAGGAACAATATGGAAAGCACCAAATCAAGATGTATGAATTTGATTCTTTGAACCAACACAATCAGATTGCTGTGTAATTCAAAGAAAATATCAGAAATGGGATTCTTGACCTAATTCATATGGAGAATGAATAAACCAAGAATATTATGCACATTAAACCTTGCAAGATAGAAATCTCAGCAAGTTAATGAGCTTCATAAGAACAAAGGCAACAGCCAATTTACTCACTAAAGGAGCAAAAACAATCTTTCATTAATATTCAAAGTGTGTCCTCCACTCTCTTATTACACTTGTATTTATAGTCTCTTAGCTCCAAAGCTAAAGAGAAAAATATCCCAACTTTAATAACAGCTACAAGGAGCTTTAAGTCCAAACAAAAATTAATCTATCAAAAGTCTAAAAACTCCTTACAAAAAGTAAATTTAATACAGCAGCAAATAAGGGCATTTAAGTCCAAAAGAGAGGTGGTTATAACAGCAAGGAATATTCTTTCAAAAAGGTGCCAGCAAATGCATGTACATGGGTTGGATCTGGTACATGCATGTCCACAGTTTATTCCACGTAACCTAATGCTCCACATGACACTTGGTCACTTCCAAGCTTAATTTTCACCAAATTTAATCCTTTATAATTTTCTTCATGCCATTCCAGCTTATAATCCTTACTCCTTAAGATTTCACAAATTAAATTCTGAAGTGATTTAGCTCTAGCTCTAGTAATTAGACCTTGGATGAAATCCTTTGGCATGGATGTAGCTTGATTCTCATCATTCCCCTCCACTTTAAAAGGATTCATCCTCAAATCTATTCCTGTATCAACACAAGGAGATAAATCAGCAACATTAAAGGTGGCACTGACATTATACTCACCGGGCAAGTTTATTTTGTAGGCATTATCATTAATTTTGGCCAGCACTTGGAAAGGTCCATCACATCTTGGTTGTAATTTTGATTTCCTTTGAGAGGGAAACCTTTCTTTGTGCAAGTGAACCCCTATCCAATCTCCAGGTTAAAATGTGACTTTCTTCCTTCCTTTGTTGGCTTGACTAGCATATTTTTCATTTTTCTTTTCAATTTGAAGCTTGGCTTGTTCATGGATTTTCTTCACCAATTCTGCTTTTCTTTTTCCATCTAAACTAGCAAGCTCGTTCACAGGCAAAGGTAAAAGATCCAAAGGAGTTGAAGGATTGAAACCATACACAATTTTAAATGGAGAATAGCCAGTAAAAGAATGCACATTTCTATTGTATGCAAATTCAACAAGTGGAATGCAATCTTCCCATGATTTCAAATTTTCCTTAACCACAGCACGCAAAAGAGTAGTTAGTGTCCTATTTACTACTTCAGTTTGACCATCGGTTTGTGGGTGACAAGTGGTGGAAAATAACAACTTGGTGCCCAATTTTCCGCACAAAACCTTCCAAAAGTGACTGAGGAATTTAACATCCCTATCACTAACTAAACTCTTAGGTATGCCATGCAACCTAACAATATCTCTAAAGAATAAATTTGCAACATTTGTAGAATCATCAGTTTTATGGCATGGAATAAAATGTGCCATTTTTGAAAACCTGTCAACAACAACAAAAATTGAATCATGGCCTTGTTTAGACCTAGGTAATCCCAACACAAAATCCATAGACAAATGAACCCAAGGATCACTAGGGGTAGGCAAAGGTGTATACAAACCTTGTGGCAAAACTCTAGATTTAGCCTTAGCACACACAACGCACCTAACACGTACTCTTTCAACATCTCTTTTCATATTCGGCCAATAAAAATGTTCCTTCAACACATCTAAAGTTTTAGCAACACCAAAATGACCCATTAATCCACCAGCATGAGACTCATTCACAAGTAATTCACGCATGGAACTCTTACACACACACAATCTATTTTCTCTAAACAAATATCCATCATGCCTATAAAACTTCTCATAAGCATTCTTTTCACAAGCTGCATACACTCTAGCAAAGTCATTATCTTCAGCATATAATTCTTTCACATATTCGAATCCCAATAACTTTGCATCAAGAAGGGCAAGAAGGTTATACCTTTGAGATAAGGCATCAGCAACCATATTTTCTTTCCCATGTTTGTATTGAATCACATATGGGAAGGTCTCAAGGAACTCAACCCATTTTGCATGACGCCTACTCAACTTATTTTGCCCCTTGATATGCTTCAATGACTCATGATCTGTGTGGATGACAAATTGCTTTGGCCAAAGGTAATGTTGCCACGTTTCCAAGGCACATACCAATGCATACAACACTTTGTCATATGTAGAATAGTTCAAAGCTGCTCCATTAAGCTTCTCACTAAAGTATGCTATTGGTCTCTTATCCTGCATTAAAACAGCTCCAATACCTATTCCTGATGCGTCACACTCAATCTCAAAAGTCTTAGAAAAATTAGGTAAAGCCAACACAGGAGCAGAACATAACATCTCTTTAATTTATTGAAAAGCATCATCTTGTTTCTATTCCCAAACAAAATTAACATTCTTTTTGACAAGATCATTCAATGGTGCTGCAATGGTACTGAATTCTTAATAAATCTTCTATAGAAACTAGCTAGTCCATGGAAACTACGTACTTCAGATGCAGACTTTGGAATGGGCCAGTCTTTAATAGCTCTAATTTTTTCATCATCAACTTCAACACCATTAGCACTAATGACAAATCCTAAAAAGACAACATTTTCCATGCAAAATGAACATTTCTTCAAGTTAGCATATAATTTTTCCTTTCTTAACACATTGAATACAGCTCTTAAATGATGCATATGTTCATTCATGTATCTACTGTAAACCAATATATCATCAAAATAAACAACAACAAATTTTCCAATAAAAGCACGCAGCACATGATTCATCAATCTCATAAAAGTGCTAGGAGAATTAGTTAGCCCAAAAGGCATCACTAACCACTCATATAGTCCATGCTTTGTTTTAAATGCAGTCTTCCATTCATCACCTACTTTCATGCAAATTTGATGATATCCGCTTTTCAAGTCAATTTTGGTAAAAACACAAGCACCACAAAGTTCATCCAACATGTCATCCAATCTAGGTATAGGGTGGTGATACTTTACAGTGATTTTGTTGATCGCCCTACAATCTACACACATGCGCCATGTGCCATCTTTCTTTGGTACCAAAAGCACGGGTACAGCACAAGGGCTCATACTTTCTCTCACGTAACCCTTACCTAGCAATTCCTCAAATTGCCTTTGTAATTCTTTGGTTTCTTCAGGATTAGTTCTATAGGCTGGACGGTTGGGAATAACTACTCCAGGTACAAAATCAATCTGGTGCTCAATCCCTCGAATAGGTAGTAGTCCAGCTGGCATCTCCTCAGGTAGCACATCCTCATATTCCTACAAAAGGGAGACAACAACACTAGGCAAATTGGGGTCAAGGTCAGATGTGGATAACCAAGAGTCCTTAAACACAATTAATAACATTTGCTTGTTGGCAAACATGGCATTCCTCACATCTCTTCCTGTAGCATACAAGCTTAATTTTCTCTCCCCTCTTTCCACACAGCTCTCCTTTTGTGCCAAAGTTTCACCTTTTTCAAGCACTCTTGGAATATTTTCTTTACACTCTTTTCTTTCCTCACAACCACCATTGTCTTGCTCACTCATAACATTTTCAGTCAATTTCTTTTCACTTCTTCTTTTCTTCTCTGCTCTCTTTTCGACCACTCTTGATTTTACCTCACCCATTGCTTGCTTAAGCCTTATTTGGTCTTCATAAATCTGTTTTGGTGTCATAGGTGCCAAAATGATTTTCCTTCCATTCATTTCACAAGAATACCTATTTTTATACCCATCATGGATCACCTTTCTATCAAATTACCATGGTCGGCCAAGCAATAAATTGCCAGCTTGCATTGGAACCACATCACACATAACCTCATCTTGATACTTTCCTATTGCAAAGGAAATCAGCACTCGTTTTGTTACTTTCACCTCACCGCATTCATTCAACCACTGCAATTTATAGGTTCTAGGGTGTTTCAAAGTCCTCAACCCTAATCTCTGCACCAAAATAGTACTAGCAACATTGGCACAACTTCCCCCATCAATGATGACACTACAAGCTTTGTCTTGGATAAAACACCTTGTATGGAAAATTGTTTCTCTTTGCAATTCATCACTAACATCCTCCTTTACTTGAGTATTTAATGCTCTCATAATCACTAGAGCACTTCCTTCCACAGCATATTCTACCTCTGCATCCTCCTCCCCTGAAGATGTGGAATCACTCAAAATTTCCTCCTCCGTTTCTATCTCACCATTTTCTCTCATGACCATGACTCTCTTGTTGGGCATTGAGAAGCTATGTGTCCACTGCCCAAACACCTAAAACACTTCACATCTCTATTTCGGGTAGTAGTTGCAACCTCCTTTACTTTACTTTCTACAAATTTCTTCTCCACCTTTTTTTCCTTATCCTCATTTTTCTTATAGTTGCTAACAGCCTTTTCCTTATCCTCCTTCTTCCAGTTAGACTTCCAAGATGAAGAAGTACCTGCATTTCCTCCAAATTTTGACTTGCTTTTAAGTTGTCTTTATACCTTCATAGCCATGTGGACCATATCCTCCAACTCAATATAGTGATGTAACTCAACAATATGAGCAATCTCCTTGTTTAGCCCATTCAAGAATCTAGCCATGGTGGCTTCTCTATCCTCCTCCACATTTGCTCTAATCATAGCAAATTCCATTTCTTTATGATAATCTTCAACACTTTTAGAACCTTGAGACAATCTTTGTAACCTCTGATGTAGCTCTCTATAGTAATGACTAGGAACAAATCTCCTTCTCATTATAGTTTTCATCTCACCCCAGGTTGCAATTGATTGCTCATAATTTCTCCTTCTAGTAAATCAACACTTGATCCCACCATACCAAAGCATAATCAGTAAATTCTACTGCTGCTAACTTTACTTTCTTCTCCTCTGAATAGTGATGACAATCAAAGATAGCTTCTACCTTCCTTTCCCATTCTAGATACACATCCGGATCATTTTTTCCTTGGAAAGAAGGGATGCTCATTTTAATGCTTTTGATATTGTCATCTACCCTATTCCTCTCTCTTTCCTCTCTTCTTATCCTCCTATCCCCATTCCTCCTATCTTCAGCTCTTCTCTCATACCTACCCCTCCTAGGACTTTTAACCTCAAAATCATAGTTATCAACCTCATCTTCATCAGATTCAACTACGGGAGGTACAAGATCCCTCCTATTTGGCCTTCTCTCATTTTGCCTACCTCTTTGCTCCAATCTTTCTAACCTATCTATGATTACATTGCACACAACATTCATTCTTTCAAATTGTTGTCTGACAGCCTGCATGTAGAATGGATTTTCACCTTCCCCCTCACTACCATCACCCCTTCTAGACATGTTTTCAAACCTACAAGAAAATGGTTAGTGTAAAGAAAACACCTCACTCACTCCCTTACGTGTTTACACTCAACAGGGGACACTCCACTCGTGTTTAACTCAACAAGGCTTTTTCCCTCTTATGAACTCACCACTCTGTGCCTTTTACCTCTCTTGGCTATGTCCACAAGTTCTTATCAAACTCAAGTAACTCAAACCAAGACTGTACTCACAAAAAATTTGACACACAATAAAATTCTTGAACGAGACGGATCAAAACGAGTAATCAAGAAAGCAACTCAAGCATGGAAATGTAATACAATAAGGAATCAAGAAAGAAGACACCAAAATAAAAGAGTAATAAGCTGGAAAAGTGACAACCTAAAGAAGTGATATCAAGCTTAAATATCCAAGTTTGCCACCAACTTATCACAATTACCAGCAATTCACACAATACACCAAGAATTGCATAAATTTAGGATCACCAAGCAAACGAGTGTATTTTGATCTGAAATTGAGTAGGCAAATGCAAACCAATACTGACTAATTGCTGCTAGAATTTCAGGCTTTTCTTGACAGGATTACAACGTAAACCAAATTTAATCGTGTCTGCCGCAAAATTTTGGTTCCCCATATAAACGATTAAATTTTGAGCTGAGATTTAATTTGAGAATAGCTCAAATGTGGCACAAACAACCTGTAAATTTTCAGGAATTTCTGGGCTGATTTGCAATGTGAACTTAATTTGATCAAATCTGCCGTAAAATTTTGGTTCCCCACACAAACGGAAGAATTTTAAGCTGAAATTTAATTCAGGAACTACTGAAATGGGGTATAAGCATTTGGTAAATTTTCAAAAATTTCTGGGTATATTTGCTATGTGAACTTAATTTGATTGATTCTGCCGCAAAATTTTGGTTCCCCACACAAATGGTTGAATTTTAAGCTGAAATTTAATTTGGGAACTACTGAAGTGGGGTGTAAGCACTCGGTAAATTTTTAGAAATTTCTGGGTATATTTGCTATGTGAACTTAATTTGATTGATTCTGTCACAAAATTTTGGTTCCCCACACAAATGGCTGATTTTTAAGCTGAAATTTAATTTGGGAACTACTGAAGTGGAGTATAAACACCACGTAAATTTTCAGAAATTTCTGGGTCTATTTGCTATGTGAACTTAATTTGATCGGGTTTGCAGTAAAATTTTGGTTCAGTAGGCAAACAATATCAAACAACCCCCAAAATTTATAGCCAACGTCTTAAACACACCCAAATAATGCTGGTAATGTTTCAGGCCTAATAGGTAAGTTGAACTCAATAACCCAAATAATCTCTCATGCTTGATATCAAAATAAAGGAAGCAAGATGGATAGCTAGAATAATGGCTTTGGCTTGATTAACACAAAACCCTAAGACAAACTCAACAAAACAAATTTTTAAACGAACAAGTCATACTAAACCCCAAGAGCCAATTTCAGTCAAGCATACAATGAACAAAAAATGTGAATAACAGAAACACAATAAGAAGCAAAACAAGGTTTAGCAAGAAAGAATCAGATGCAAGATGAAGAAGAAGAAATAAATATGGAACTAGAGCCAAACAGCAAATATGAAAAAGGTAACAAACACGCAAAGAATAAGAAGCAAATAGAGAATCTACCTTGTTTGGACGTCCCTTTGCTCTGATACCAAAACTGATGTGAACCTTCAAGTAATTGGTAACTTGAAAACCCACATTCAAGGATTAAAGGAACAATATGGAAAGCACCAAATCAAGATGTATGAATTTGATTCTTTGAACCAACACAATCAGATTGCTGTGTAATTCAAAGAAAATATCAGAAATGGGATTCTTGACCTAATTCATATGGAGAATGAATAAACCAAGAATATTATGCACATTAAACCTTGTAAGATGGAAATCTCAGCAAGTTAATGAGCTTCACAAGAACAAAGGCAACAGCCAATTTACTCACTAAAGGAGCATAAACAATCTTTCATTAATATTCAAAGTGTGTCCTCCACTCTCTCATCACACTTGTATTTATAGTCTTTTAGCTCCAAAGCTAAAGACAAAAATATCCCTACTTTAATAACAGTTGCAAGGAGCTTTAAGTCCAAACAAAAATTAATCTATCAAAAGTCTAAAAACTCCTTACAAAAAGTAAATTTAATATAGCAGCAAATAAGGGCATTTAAGTCTAAAAGAGAGGTGGTTATAACAGCAAGGAATATTCTTTCAAAAAGGTGCCAGCAGATGCATGTACATGGGTTGGATCTGGTACATGCATGTCCACAGTTTATTCCACGTAACCTAATGCTCCACATGACACCTGGTCACTTCCAAGCTTAATTTTCACCAAATTTAATCCTTTATAATTTTCTTCATGCCATTCCAGCTTTATAATCCTTGCTCTTTAAGATTTCACAAATTAAATTCTGAAGTGATTTAGCTCTAGCTCTAGTAATTAGACCTTGGATGAAATCCTTTGGCATGGATGTAGCTTGATTCTCATCATGTTGGCTCCTACTAGTTATATATGGAGGTAGGTGTTGATCAAGATGGAATCTGTTTCCCTAAGTAAATAGGGATAAAATCCTATGTTCATTTAATTGTTCTTGATATTTCAAGTTCCTGGCCAGGACAGATAGATTTAATCAGAAAAGAGTTTTTGATGAGAAAATCTTTTTAATCAAGAATTAGAATTAAAAGAGAACATAATATTCATAGCAAATGGAGTTTGACATAAACCATGACTCCAGCTCAAATTGAGATTTTATAACAGAGAGATTGAGATTTTATAACAGAGAGATTCTGGTGCATGGTAACATATGATAAAAGGTTCATTTAAGGTATTCCTTATTATTGATTTGGTTGCCATGTCATGCTATGCTAGGTGTTAACAATGGTCTATGAGGTGCATAAAATGATTTAGAGAAATCATTTATGGTAAGAAAGAGTTCTGATGATATTAAGAGTTGATATCATATCTCACTGCCAATTAGTGATGAGCCTAGTAAGTCACACACATACACAAGTAATCACCAAGTTAAAATGTGATTTATTTAATTAATTAAAGAGTTTAATTGATTAATTCAATAGGTTTGGTTTGCAATAAGATTGCAAAATCCTTAGCATGGCTTGAAACCTAATCTAGGTTATTGGATGTATAGTATAAGTTAAATTTATATTTGAAGTGTTTAAATATGAATTTAATCATGAGAAATTAATTAATAAAGATTAATTAATTAATTTATATTTGATATAAATTGATTAGAAGAGGAGAAATAATTATTTTGGGTTGAGAACTCAAAATTGAAACACAAGGGTAATTTGGTCATTTCACAGGTTGACATGTAGCACTATGAGATGGTGACACATGGCACTACACATAAGCTTGCCATTTGTCTTCCAATTATGTAAGATGATCAAAGTCAAGATTAAATCTAGCTTTGACACTTGGCATAATGTGATTGGGTCAAATTAAAATATGATGCAATCAGAAAATGACATGTGGCAAGGGTTTTAAGTGGTGACCTAGCTATAAAAAGAAAAGGATGAAAGAACAAAAAGCATTCTGATTTTTTATCAAAAGGTGCCGCCACCTCTCATCTCTCTTCCTCTCTTCTTCTTCATCTCTCATCAATTCAAAGAGAATTGCCAACATTCTCTTGAATTAAAATTGCTAGAAATTGTTTCTAGTGTCTAATATACATCTGTAACCTCTCTAAAAGGCAAAACCTCAATTTCTAATTGATTGGAAAAGCTTGAGAAGCTGTTCAAGGGGCTGCCATTGGTGATCTTAGTGTGGATAAGTTAGAGGGATAATATCTAGTGTCCTAGGTGTATCCCAAAAGTACCAAACACAACTACAGTGCATTAAAAGGTTAGTCCACATGTTCTTGATTTAATCTAGGGTTCTAATGAATTAATATGTTAATTCTAAAATCTTAAATGGAAAATATAGATCCAAAAACAAATTAAAAGTGTTTTAATATGCCATTAAATGTTGAAATCAAATAGGTAAATAATGAATCTTACATGGTGCATGAGACCCTAGAAGAAAAATTTTGAATTCAATGATCTAAACAAATATTTTTCATGCTTTCACTCCTTCAATTGGTATCAAAGCCACTATATTTGCCATTTAGACTGTTTATTATATGATTTAATTGTTGTGATTTGATCATGAGATGATTGATTCATTGCTAGTTGCAAAGAAATATGTGGCGGCACACATGGTGGAGCCACCATAGGTGGCGGCATCAATGGCACCTCATGGTGCGTAAGGTTTGCTTGAATGTGGGCTTGGTTTCAAGGCCCATAATTAAGCCCATGACTAATTAAAGTGTTTAATTAGGAGTTTTAATCACACAATTAAATTTTAATTCAAATCTGAATTTTTAAATTTGTTTGAATGTGATTTAAATTTGAATTTTTAAATTTTTTTTAATCATATTCAAATTTGAATTTTTAAGTTGAATATGAGATATTCAATTTAATTTATGTGTGTTTTATTTAATTGTTAAATAGTGATATGTATGATGGATGATCATGGACAATAAAAGACCAATGTGATTGGATTTATTTCTTTTATGTTTCTTTGGGTTGTAAATTAATTAATTTATTTTAATTTATTTTAGTGGCATGTATTATAAAGGTTGTAATATTTTTGGGTTGTAATTTTATTTATTTGATTCTTGTAAATTTTCCTTGGTATGCCAAGGATTACTATGTAATTGGATTGCAAGAAGATCAAGGAGGTTAAGAGCATTAGTGGGACCAGTGGGAGGAATTCAAGATCAGGTGTTGATTATGTACTCCTTCAGCAACTCTTGTAATATGAATGAATAAAATGCACCTAGGAATGCCCCTGATTCAATTATTGGTGGCTCAGAATTAAATCCCTTAGAAAGTCCATGATCACACTATATTTATTGTTTATCCATAAATGCATGAGATGTATGGGATTGTATGCAAGTATATGATATATGCATGCTAAATGGATAATGTGCAAAGTGAGACCATAATAGTAATTAGGACAACCACAAAATCTTCTAAACAAATGATTAAGTTGGAAATGGTATAATTAAAGTAGTTATAATATGGGCCCTCCATTGAGGCAATTATTTTAAAAAATTTTAAATACTTGCATATGATACAATTAATTTAAGAGATTTTCTTAAGAACAATTGTTAAGCATGAGACGTTGTAAATATGTAAATGGCTTAGTGGCCAATAATGGATGTACCTGAGGAAATTAAAATTATTTGCATGTTTACTGGCTGAATGGGATCAACTTAACTAATGCAAGATAAGTCAATAATGGATGTGCCTGAGATTTTGAG
Organism: Hevea brasiliensis; assembly: GCF_030052815.1. Taxonomy (NCBI): domain Eukaryota; kingdom Viridiplantae; phylum Streptophyta; class Magnoliopsida; order Malpighiales; family Euphorbiaceae; genus Hevea; species Hevea brasiliensis. Next base: position 39,356,625 of record NC_079502.1, on the reverse strand, counting down.
CATTAGGGGCTAGGTAAAAGATTGAACCTCACATGAGATATGATGGGCAAGGAGTTGCTCACTTATAGTTTATTGTAATTCCAATAATGGAGGTGCTTGAGGATGATCAATAAGATTATAAGAATTCAATCACCCACTAGAAATCCATCCAACTAGGATTTCCGTTTTCTACTTTCGAAGTGTAGGATTCGCTAAGTTAGTGGGAGGACCAATTTGATTAAAAGACCATAATAATTTTGGTTAAATACATGATACATTTACTAATTAATCTGGTTATTTTCTGTAGTTAATTTTCTAATAATAATGAGCACACAACAACTACCACCATCCAATATCCTTGCGAGCATACTTGATCATAATAGGTTGACAGGACCTAATCTCTCTAATTGGTTAATAAATTTGAAACTTGTCCTGAACCTTGAACATATAGGATATGTTCTAGACTCAAATGTTTCTGGTCCCTTACCTCCAAAGGCCACTCAAGAGGAACATGAAACTTTGGACAAGTGGAAAGAGCATGATATGAGAGACAAGTGTTACATGATTGCTTCTATGAGTAATGAGTTACAGAAGCAGCATGAGAACATGCAGAGTGTGAGTGAGATCCTCCTTCACCTACAAGAGTTGTATGGTGAGCACAATAGGAATGCTAGGTATGAGATATCTAGACAGCTATTCCGCATGAGGATGTCTAAGGGACAGAATTTTGGGGATCATGTCCACAAGAAGATTCAGCTAATTGAGTAGCTGGAACATCTTGACTTTATCATGGATTTCCAACTGCAAACAGATTTGATCCTTCGGTCCCTTCCTAAGTCATTTGGGAATTTTTTGATAAATTTCCATATGAGTAAATAGGAATGCACCTTGGCTGGTTTACTCAATATGCTGGTTATTACCCAAAAGAATATGCCAAGCAATAAAGGAAAAGAGGTAGCTTTGATTGCATCTTCTTCTGCTGGAAAGTTCAATAAGAAGAAGGGCAATAAGAAAAAGAAACCTCAAATTTCTAGTCCTTCCAAGAAGATAGCTAAATAGAAAGGGAAGACTAAAGCTGATGGAAGCAAAGGAAAGTATTTCCACTACTAGTAAGATGGGCACTGGAAAAGGAACAGCCTAGGGTATCTTGCTTCACTGAAGGACAAGAAGGATACACCTTCGGAAGGTATGTCCATGTCTTATTATTTAGATTATGATGATACTCATAGTTCATCTACAACTTAAGTTTTAGATACTGGTGCCAGTTCTCACATTTCTTATGATATGCAGGAACTAGTAAATAGTAGCAGCTTGCGTTCTCGAGATGTTAGACTCCGGATTGGCGATGGCTCAACTATTGAAGCTTTAGCCATAGGATCTAAATCTTTTTACATGTCTGAACATGTTTTGTGTTTGAATAATATCTTATATGTACCTGATGCTTTTAAGAACATCATTTTGATATCTAGTTTGACTAGAGATGGTTATGAATTTCAGTTCACAGATGATGTTTGCAATATTTATTTTGGAAATAAATATGTTGGCTCGGGTTATATGCATGATGGTTTTTATTATTTGGATAATAATGGTAAATACAAATTGAATGCAAGTGATCTAAATGAATGCAATGCCATGATGAAAATCAACTCAAGTTCAAAATATATTTGGCACTTAAGGTTAGGTCATGTTGTAGAAGATAGGATTGCAAAACAGGAGAAAATGGGGATTCTATCCTCATTGAGTTCTGAATCTACTCTAACTTGTGAATCCTGCCTTTAAGGCAAAATTACCAGATCACCCTTTGTTGGACAAGGGCTAAGAGCTGAAAATATTTTGGAGCTAATACATGGTGATGTATGTGGTCCATTTAAAGAAATGGCTAGAGGCTGTTTTCATTATTTTATTACCTTTACTGATGATAAATCATGGTTTGGGTATTCTGTATTTGATGAAATACAAACATGAACCTTTGAAAAGTTCAAAGAATTTACATCTGAAGTAGAAAATCAAACAGGAAAAAGAATTAAAGCTCTTCGATCAGATCGTGGAGGTGAATACTTGAGTACTGAATTTCATGAATACTTAAAAGAGCATGGCATTGTTTCCCAGCTGACTCCTTCAGGAACACCACAACTGAATGGTGTATCTGAAAGGAGAAATCATACCCTATTCGATATGGTACGTAGTATGATGAGCTATACTGATATGCCAATCTCCTTTTGGGGATTTGCATTAGAATAAACTTTGCATGTTCTGAATAGGATTCCATTAAAATCAGTATCTTCCACACCTTATGAGATATGGCATGGAAGGAGACCAAGTCTTAAGCATGTTAAGATTTGGAGTTGTCCAGCTTATATCAAAAAGCTGAACACTGATAAACTGGAAACCAGATCAGAAAAGGGTCGATTTATTGGATATCCAAAAGAAAGGCAGATTTTCTAACTCATTTTGCAATTATAATTAAACCTAGAGAAAAGCATTTTCAAGATCAATTTCTTTTCATAAAACATGTCAATTTATGTCTTAACTTTTATTAGGAAACAATTTGATAAGCATTTAGACATGTAGAAATTCATTTATAACCCTTTATTCACAAAGTCTTCAAAAAGGTGAGTTATCATTTCAGGAGGGACACCTAGTTAGTACTCTATTTTCTATCAATTCTTTGGGCACTCTAAAGACAGAATTTGCTTTTTTGGTCTTCATACAATTTGTAGCCTGATGTCTTACCTTTCATTTAAATTAAGAATCACCCTATTTCAAGAACTAGATCTCAAGTTATGCTTATTTTTCTATATACTATCCAATTCCTACTTGACTAGGTCTGGCTATAATCAGAATTCATGGTTCTCGTTCATAGGCCAATTTGACCATTTTAAAGATAAATTCCATCAAAGTAGTCTTCATAAGAAATGTTCCTACATATTTTAAGTTTCTAATGATTTAAGAATCACCTAATTTGGAGGCCTATATTATGAGTTATAGCTAAATTACTAACTATTGTTCAAGGATGCATTGTCTTGAGAATTCCAGGTTTCCAAATTTCTAATTCAAGTTTGCACTCAACATTTAAGCACTTTACACCCAGAATTTGTATAGGATCTCTAAAGTAAAATTTTAGGCCTATGTCTTAAGTTTTCAATGCATCTTATATCACCTCAATTGGAGTTTTACAGAGAGAGATATGCTCAGTTTACTACACAAAGGTCGCAGGACTGATTTGCTAAATTCCAGGAAATTCCATTTTTGAAATACCAAGTTACTCTAAAATTTCAACCACTTTACCCTAATAACTAGGTCCGGGTCAAAACATAAAAATTGTAGGTCTATGTCCTAAGAAAATTTTGGTTCAAATTTCATCTCAATTGGAGCTCTATAACTCAAATTTATAGCTAAATTAGTATAGACTACTCACTAGATTTACTAATCCTGGCAGTCACCACTCCATGATGCATAAAGTAATAATTTTGCTAATAAGCTTAGACAAGCACAAACCTCAACTTAGTTCCAGAAATTTACTCCCAATTACAACCACTTTTCATCAAAAATTCCCAAACCAATTCAGTGTTTAGCCTTGGTTTTCCAACCCAACAATTCTACCTCTTGAATCAGCTAACAATTTCTTGATTTCTTCCTTCTCTTTCACCTTGATTTCATGTGTTGATTATCAATTCCTTCAATTCCATCACAAAACATCATCTTAGATTGTTGAATTAGGGTTTGTATTTGAGATTGGGTGAAAGAAAATGGAGAAGAAGGGAAAGGAAAGATGGGCTAGCTGAAGTGAATTGAAGAAGACACAAATTTTTGTTTTATGTGCCTTAGATATTTTTCCCTTCCTAACATGTGTCACTTTGCCATTGGTCCACATTTTCACTTTTTAATTGGTGATTAATTAACTAACTTAATTAATCACGCTTAATAATCTTAATTAAACTCAATTAGATGCTAAGTTGAAAAAATTTTCTCCCCAAACTTTATTAATTTTGCAATAAAGTTTATATGTATCTTTTTCAAAATTTTAATTTAACCCCTCATTTAATCCAATTTATATACCATATTCAATATTTGGTTTCTCACAAAAATATACTAAATATGGTTTGTAAATTCAGGGCATTACAGTAATAATCAAAAGCATTTAATAATTCCTTCCGGGCCTCATTATACCTTTTAATTAAAGAATTATTCTCTATTTCCCAATAGAGAATTATTCAATTAATTAGAGCATCAAGAGAAAGATATTTCAACAAAACCTCATAGATCTAATCTTAGTTTTCACTCTTAATTGAAATCTATAATAGTTGTTATTAAATACTCATATTTTCCAACCATAGATTATAAATCTAACAGCCTTCAAGTATTTGGCTAGGATACTTGAAAGCATTAAACTAAAAAATAACAACTATTAGCAAAGTAGAGAAAATTAGATCAAAATCTAAAAATTAAATCAAGCCAAGCTACATCAAATTCCTAGCTAAAATATTTAGCCACTCATTTTCTCAAGTATCAACTTAAAATCGATAAAAGTAAATCCAAACATCAAATTAACAAATGAGTTCCAATAAAAGAAAAGAAAGGAAAAGAATAAAAAGAATAAACTCTAAGTATGCTTGATGAAGAACCCTTACTCTAGCCTCCAAATGCTTCAAGAAAACCCTCTTTAAATTCTTGCTCTTTCTCTACAATAGAGTTTTCTGGAGTGTTTGGCTACCAAAAGACTCTTTAACGTCTCCTCCTCTTCTCCAATTTATAAAATCTCCAACTAACTCTCCTTTGAACTTTTCCTGTCCCTTGGTGAAGTGTCAAAAGACCATTGGATGAGAAAATATCCTCAAATAGCATCTCATGGCCAGCCATGTAGGTTGGGAACAATCTCATAACTAGCCATGCTTGTTTTTCAATCCCACAGCTAGCCATGCAAATGTTATAGCTAACCATGAGATTTTCTTCCCAAATCAAACTTTCTCTAATTCTTCACTCTTCTTTATAATTTTTCCCTAAAAATGGAAAACATCAATTAAAATGAAAGAAATTAACTTTTAACTAAATAAAACTATAAAATGTAATTAAAATTAATTAAAAGACAAAATATTTATATGAATTAATACAATAAACTCTATAAAAATGCTATATATCAAATACCCCCAAACTTAAGTTTTTGCTTGTCCTCAAGCAAAACAACATAAAAAACACAAATGATGGATTTGATAACACCTAAAAAAAAATCAAACATGGTTGCAAATTTGATAAATCAACTCAGAAAAGAATAATTTCACCCAAATACTATAATTTAATCACCTCAATCAAAAATTCAAAAATTAAATTCCATAATTTAATCATTTCAACCAGTTCATACTCAAATGAAACTCTATACAATTAATAATCATTTTGCCTCCTTTAAATTTCAATAAAGCAATTAACTCTTTCGTCCAACCAAACATACAATTTCATCAGTCTATTTCCACTAAAGTGATAGTATTCCTAGGAGATTCAAAATGCACAAACAAAATAAAATAGAAATGAAAATCAACC